>NC_057867.1:38105967-38786425 GCF_019393635.1 Dromiciops gliroides | reverse complement strand
CACAGTGGAGAGAGCACCGGCCCTGGATTCAGGAGTACCTGAGTTCAAATCTGGCTTCAGACACTTGACACTTACTAGCTGTGTGACCCTGGACAAGTCACTTAATCCTCATTACCCTGAAAAAAACAAAAAACAAAAAAAATGCTTCCTCTTCTCTGGGCCTTATTCCCCCTCTGTCATGGAAAGATCTGGACAGAATGATCTTACTAGGGCCCTTTCAGCTCTCACATATTGTGATCCTAGCATCAGAGGATGCTGGGTCTGGAGCTGGGAGCGATCTCAGAGACCATCTAGTTTACCTCCTCTCGTGCTACAGATGAGAAAATGAAGGCCCAGAGAAGAGGAAGGGACTCATCTGAGGTCATACAGTGAGGAAGTAACAGAGTGGAGATTCAAACCCAGTTCCCCTCTGTAAGAAAGAGCCATTGACAAAAATACGTAAGTAAACCCAAAGGCCTAGGAACCCGATGGTCTCGAAATACCCTCCCACTGACTCCAAAGCCACTGCCTTTAGAAGCCATCTAGTGAATCACTTTCTGTCACCAATGGGAACTGAGGCTCACAGAGGGGGAGGGACATGGAGTCAAAGGATGTTAGAGATGGAAGGGGCCTTAGAGAGCACCTTCCCCAAAACCTTCATTTTGAAACTGATGACCAGTGAGTGCAAGGGACCTAAAATCACTGGATATTAGGGTTAGAAGAGGTCTTAAAAATCATTTGGAGGGGACAGCTAGGTGGCGTTGCAGTGGATAAAGCGCCAGCCCTGGATTCAGGAGTACCTGAGTTCAAATCCAGCTCCAGACATTTGACACATACTAGCTGTGGGACCCTGGGCAAGTCACTTAACCCCCATTGCCCTGCTTAAAAAAACCATTTGGTCCAGAGCCTTCATGTTTCAGAAGAGAACAAGAGTGAGGCCCAACAGGGGCAACAGCTTTAGGACCACAGGACTTTACAAATGGCAGGGATCTTTGAGACCACCTACTCTATGTTTTGTTTTGTTTTGTTTTATTTTGTTTTGTTTTGTAAGGCAATTGGGGTTAAGTGACTTGCCCAGGGTCACAACTAGTAAGTGTTAAGTGTCTGAGGCCGGATTTGAACTCAGGTACTCCTGACTCCAGGGCCGGTGCTCTATCCACTGCGCAACCTAGCTGCCCCGAGACCACCTACTCTAATCATCTCATGTTTCTAAAGGGGAAACTGAGCCCCCTAGGGTAAAATGCATTTAGGGTCAAAAAAAGTCACATCTGGGAGGAGACCATCTTGTCCAATTCCCTTACATTAAAAGGGGAAAACTGAGGCCCAGAGGGGAAAAGAAACTTAGGATCAAAGGATGCCAGTGCAGGAAGGTGCCTTCCAGGTCACCTGATCCAAAGCCATCAGATTACAGATAGAGAAATGAATGCCTTATGAGGACAAGGGATTTCTGATAACATTATTTCAGTAGCTACTTAATTCAGCAATGTCATAGGATGGAGAATGAAACTAAGGCCCAGAGAGGGGGAGGAACTTTAGATCCTAGGTTTTCAAAGCTGAAAAGGATCTTAGTTACCACCCTACCCAGAGCCTTCATGTTACAGATTGGGACATTACAGCATAGAGCAGGGAATGAACCTATGATCCCAGGATCTTAAGGCTAGTGAGGGACCTTAGCTCCATCAAGTCCAGCCCTAACATGTTCTAGAAGGGAAAGACTGAGGCCCAGAGAAGGGAAAAGAAATTGTAAACAGAAGACATTCCAGCTGAAAGAGGCCTTAAGTACTATCTGGTCAAACCCTATTAGTTTGTTTGTTTTGTGGGATAATGAGGGTGAAGTAGCTTGCCCAAAGTCACACATCTAGTAAGTATCAAGTGTCTGAGGCCAGATTTGAACTCAGGTCCTCCTGAATCCAGGGTTAGTGCTTTATCCACTGCAGCACCACCTAGCTGCACCCAAACCCTATTAGTTTGAAAAGAGGAAACGGAGGCCCAAAGAAGGGAAGGGACATCAGATCACAAGATGTCAGAGCACAAAGGGACCATCCTGTCCCACCGCCATGAGTTACAGTTGAGGAAACTGAAATCTGTGGAAGGGAAAGACCTTATAGTCTAACCCTACAAATATATTTAGTGCCAGGCACTGGAGAAAACAAGACACAAATGAAAAAGCATCCCTGTCCTCAAGGAGCTTACATTCTTTCTTTTTTTTGCAAGGCAATGAGGGTCAAGTGACTTGCCCAGGGTCACACAGCTAGTAAGTGTCACGTGTCTGAGGCCAGATTTGAACTCAGGTCCTCCTGAATCCAGGGCTGGTGCTTTATCCACTGCGCCATCTAGTTGCCCTGCTTACATTCTCTTTAATATAAAGGACACATATGCAGATAACTATATACATAGTCCCTTGAAAATGGAGATAGTACTACCAACTTCTCCCTACAAAGTTAACATTGATCTTTGAATTGCCAAATCCAATGGCCTTCTCTCACTTCTCATTTTTCTTGACCACTCCAAAGCCTTTGATACTGTTAACCATCTTCTTCTCCTGGATATTCTCTTCTCTATAGGTTTTCATGACACTTCTTTCTCCTAATTCTCCTCCTATTTGTCCTCTGACTTACCTCTCAGTCTTCTTTCCTAGATTTTTATCCATATCCTGCTCCCTAAGTGTGAATGTCCTCCAGGGTTGTGTCCAGGACCCTCTTCTCTTTTCTGTCTATACTCTCTCACTTGGTGATCTCATACTCATAATTAAATCCATGGGTTTAATGATAATCTCTATGTACATGACTCCCATATCTCTTTATCCAGCCCCTGTCCCTCCCAGAGCTCTCTAGTTTCAAGGTGACTGTCCTAAAGACATCTCAAACTCAATATGTCCTAACCATTTCTTTCTCCGTAACGTATCTTACATCTGTCTCCTCACTATTTTTGGGGGGTTTTTTGTGTGTGTGAGGCAATTGGGGTTAAGTGACTTGCCTAGGGTCACACAGCTAGTAAGTGTTAAGTGTCTGAGGCTGGATTTGAACTCAGGTACTCCTGACTCCAGGGCCGGTGCTCTATCCACTGCAGCGCCACCTAGCTGCCCCATGTCTCCTCACTATTAACACAGCCCCAAGCTTGGTCTAAGTCCTCATCACCTCTTTGCTGGACTATTGCAATAGCCTCCTAATTGTTCTCCTTTCCTCAAGTCTCTCCCCACTTCAGTCCACACTCCAACCACCTGAGTGAGTTTCCTGAAGCCCAGGTCTTAGCACGTCATTTCCTTACTCAGTAAGCCCCAGTGGCTCCCTATTATTTGAAGCTTTTTGCAAACTAGCCCCAACCTACCCTTCTAGCCTTTTTGTATATCGCTCTTCTTCATACTCCATGGTATAGCCTAACTGCTCTTCTTACTGTTCATTACATGTATCATTTCTCCTCTCTATCTCTAGACTGATTATCCCTCATGCCTGGAATGCACTCCCTCCTCACCTCTACCCCCTTGAAATCCCTGGTTTCCTTCCAAGCTCAGATCTAGTTCTACCTTCTATGTGAAGTCTTTCCTGATCCCCAGCTGCTAATAGATCCAGTCCCATACATAGAATGTATTTATGTTCTATGTACCTCTCTATATGTGCATGTTATCTCCCCAATAGAATGTAAGGTCCTCAAGGACTGGAGCTATTTTACTTGTGTCTTTCTAACCTCAGGGCATGGCCCCTAGGAGGCACTTGATACATGTTTGTTTGTTCGTTTGTTTTTTGGTGGGGCAATTGGGGTTAAGTGACTTGCCCAGGGTCACACAGCTAGTAAGTGTTATGTGTCTAAGGCCGGATTTTAACTCAGGTCCTCCTGAATCCAGGGCCGGTGCTCTATCCACTGTGCCACCTAGCTGTCCCAATACATGTTTAATTGATCATTACCAACTTGGAAATCTAGAAAGGCTTCCTGTGGAAGATGCCACTTGAGTTGAACCTCAAAGTTAGGTATGAATTCCAGGAAGCCCCAGGGAGGAAGATGTGTGTTCTAGGCATGGCTGACTGTCCATACAAAGGCCCAGAGCAAGAGATAGGATGGCTGAGTTCAGAGAACAGCAGATAAGCCATCTGAGCCAGAATGTGCAACACATAAAGGGGATTTGTATGCAACGAGTTTGGAAGAATCAGTTGAAATCCAACTGTAGGGGCAGCTAGGTGGCACAGTGGATAAAGCACCGGCCCTGGATTCAGGAGGACCTGAGTTCAAATGCGGCCTTAGGCTGTTTTCTGATGATGATTTCAACAGAATCGGCTTCCTTTGTAATCTTATGTAGTTTGTTTAATGCATTTAAAAACATTATACTGAGAAGGGGTCCATAGGCCTTGGCAGCCTGCCAGAGGGCTCCTGAACACAAACATATAAAGGGTTATGGGGGGCAGCTAGATGGTACTGCAGTGGATAAAGCACCGGCCCTGGATTCAGGAGGACCTGAGTTCAAATCCGGCCTTAGACACTTGACACTTACTAGCTGTGTGACCCTGGGCAAGTCACTTAACCCTTATTGCCCCACAAAAAAAAAAGAAAGAAAAGAAATCCAACTGTAAGAGGCTTCTAGGGCCTATAACTAAGCTTCTCTTTCTTAACTCACTGACTATTTTCTCTTCTAAGGTCCCAGTTGGAGTTGCCATTGCATCTGTTAAGAGAGAGCAAGAGCCGCCACGCTGGTACCCCATAATGTGTGAAGAATTAGTAGCAAAGATGATTAACTACAAGGTTCAGCTTGAGCAAGTCGAGGCAGCCTTATATCAGAATCAAGAAAATGAAGACTTGCTCAAATTGAAAAGAGATCTGCAAGAAGTGATAGAGCTGACCAAACAGCTCATTTCTTCCGATGCCCAACCTTCATCCTCCCTGAAAGGTGCTGAAGATGACAATGATGTCTGCAATCAGCGTCCCTCCTGGAAAGTGGGGGATGACTGCATGGCCATCTGGAGTAAAAATGGCCAGTACTACAAAGCCAAGATTGAAGAGATAGATAAAGAGAATGAGGCCGTGACCATCTCGTTTGATGGCTATGCCACTGTTGAAGTCACATCTCTGCTGAACCTGAAGCCCATTGAGGAAGAAAAGGAGTTAGGAGAGGCCGACAGAAAGGCCAAGGCAAAGAAGGAAAAGCTAGCCCAGCAGCGAGAATATAAGAGGAAGAAAGCTTGGAAGAAAGCCCAGCGAGCCAAGGAAATAGATCAGCAAAGAGAGGATCAGAAGGACAAATGGCAAAAGTTCCACAACAAGACCTCCTTGAAGAAGGCAAAAGGCCAGATCAAAAAGAGTATCTTTGCATCCCCCGAGACCTTAAATGGTAAGGTGGGGGTTGGAACGTGCGGCATTGCAGATAAACCCATGACACAGTTTCAAGATAACTCAAAATACAACGTCCGCCATTTGATGCCTCAGTAACCAAAGACGCTGGTTGAATTGTTCTGTACAGGGGTCTGCATTTCCCTTTGTAATGCCATATTTTTCTAAAGGCAAATTATTTGTTAGTTACAAAGGAAGAGATATTTGTTGGTATATTTTGGGGGGAGGGGGTGTTTAACTGACTTCAAAGGATGGTACTAAACTTGATGAAATTGCTTTTGATAACTGCTTGCTTCTCGACCGATTTTCTTCATTTCTGCCTCCATTTGGTACAACCCAGAGTTTGTACCCTCACAGAACTGTACTAAGCTAACACTACCTGAATGTAGGCTGACACTACACTTAGCTGAAGCCTTCACTTTCCAGATGATCAACTTTTCTACCTGAGAATTGGGTGCTTAGTTATAACTTCCAACTTACAGATCCTGTTAGTTTGGAGCATATCCCAACAGCCATTGGAGCTTCCTGGTAAATCACCAGCCTGCTGAGCTAATGGACTCTTCCAACATTCTCTGACCTCAGTTTGGAATCTAACTGTTCTCATCAAATTATGCCTAGACAGAAGTTCAAAACAAAGGAAGCTTTCCACAAAAGAAGTGTCTCCACCCCTACAGCTAGTGTCTTGAGTCTCCCTAGTCCTCTCTGGAATTATTTCAGCCTTCTTGAACTTTTCATTAATATTTTGTCCTCTAAGAAAAGCCATGTTGAAGACCCACTAGCTTTCATAAGTTTTCTATGGGTTGTTTTTTTTCTCTATTGACTTTCATTTCTACCTTTGGAGCCATTTTAGGGTACATAATGTTTACATGAGAAAAACACATATGAAATCTAATGTAGAACCTGATATACAATGAATATATTATTTTTGTAAAAACTAAGTCTGAACTAATGAACAAAAATGATTCCAATTTTTTTGCCATGTAAAAGCAATTTATATATTCATCTTACCATAAGTATACCAAGCCCTTGTATCTGGGTGTGTGATTTTTGTTATCTAGAGACAGACATTAACATTCATTGATGTAAGTGACCATTGCGGTTACCAGAGTGGTACTCATCCAAAGTTAAATCCTGCAAGGGACAGTTCGGAATGGCCTCTATAAATTGACTAACAAGTGAAGGCATTCGGGAAAGTCGTGAATGACATTTATAAAATAACGCAAAGTTGAGAAAAAAGAAAAGGAGAATCTGAAGAATGGGATGTAACCATGAAAAAAAGAAAAATGAATGAAAATAAAAGTACAAAGAATTAGAATGAGGACTTAGAGGAAGTAAATGAAAGGCTGTTCCAACTCTCTATGCATTGAAATTAGTTAATTTAAATGAAGTTGCTGACAGAATTGACATTCAAAGTGAAGGTGTTTTCATGAGCTTTTTCATTTCAAAAATAGAGAAAAGGTGGTTCCTACTAATGAAAGTTGGTGATCTGTATGACAAGTGTGTTAATTACAGTTTTGTATGTTTGGCATTTATTAAAGTATTTTTACAATCTAAAAGAAAAAAAATGACAAGATGAGGAATTGGTGCTTTATTCTAGATACCACAGGGAGCCACTAAAGCAGGGTCATGATTGAGTCAGACTCAAACTTTAAGATAGTTCTATTTTGGCAGCTAAGTGGAGGGTGGATTTGGGGAGAAGAAGGACTGGAAGCCAGGAGTTCCATCAAGAGACTGTAACAAGAGCCTAGATGAGAGGTGATAAGGGCCTAACTTGAGTGGTGGCTTCATTATTGTTGTTGTTTGTCCTTCATTCTCAAAGAGGACTGTGACATCCTGGTGATGTCATGGCTTGCAGTGAATTGGATCTAACACATCTCCCATCCACCCTCTTCCCTCCACTCATTCGAAGCCACTCTGATGTATATCTTGCCACTGGACCCAGATGGCTCTGGAGTAGAGAGTGAGGCTGGTGACTTTGGGGAGGAGGGGTGAGAAAGAGAGAGAAATATCAGGGATGACTCCAAGGTTGCAAACCTGAATGACTAGAACCATACGGTAGTGTCTAATTCATAATGAAAGAGAAAAAAAATTCAGAACATTATGGTGCCCATAACAGAAATAGGGAAGTTTGGAAGAGAGGTGTCAGTTTGCTAGGCAAGGGAGAGAAAATAAGTTGTTTTGGACATGTTAAATTTGAGCTGCCTATAGGACATTCAATTCAAAAATTGTAATAGGGAAGGGTAGAGTGGGCTGGGGACTCTATATGGTAGGGATGAAGTAGCTAGATCTCAGGGAGTGGTAGCAAGGGAAGTAGAGAAGGGAGATGGGGTCCAGTGTTACAAGTCCTGATGCAAAAGGTCTTTTATCTATGGCTCTGGTTCTGGCTGGAGTCCTGAAGGTGAGGAGCCAGATGTCTGAGACTTGAGTCCTGGGCAGGGGTCATAAAAGTAAAAAAAACCTCTGGTGTTCACATGAGCCATGGCAGGGAGAAGTCGAGTGTCTAAGGCTCATGCCAGTTGGGGAACAAAGAGAGACCAGGCACTGAGGGTTTGTGGGGATGGTATGTGTTGCTTCCCAGCACTATTATCACTGTTGCTGCTGCTATAACAGCTGAGATGCTAAGTGCAGCAACTAGAACCAGCCAAAGTGAAGATCCTGACCTGGAACAGTGATGCCAACTGCCAGCCAAGATTGCAGGTGGTATTTTTTTCTTGGTAGTATTTTATTTTCCAGTTACATGTAAAGATTGTTTTCAATATTCATTTTGTTTTTTTATTGCAGGGCAATGAGGGTTTAAGTGACTTGCCCAGGGTCACACAGCTAGTAAGTGTCAAGTGTCTGAGGCTGGATTTGAACTCAGGTACTCCTGACTCCAGGGCCAGTGCTCTATCCACTGCGCCACCTGGCCGCCCCCTTCAGTATTCATTTTTGTAAGATTTTGAATTCTAAAATTTTCTCCCTCCCTATTCCCCAAGACAGCAACCAATCAGATATAGGTTATATATATACACATATATACATACACATATACATATACACATACACACATATCTATATAAACATGTTATGCATATTTCCATATTAGTCATGTTGTAAAAAAAAAGAACAAAGGGGGAAAGCCACAAGAAAGAAAAAATAACAATTTAAGTGGAAATAGTATGGTTTGAAGTGCATTCAGACTCCATAGTTCTTTTTTCTGGATGTGGAGAGCATTTTTCATCATAAGTCTTTTGGAACTGCCTTGGATCTTTGTATTGCTGAGAAGAGCTAAGTCTTTCAAAGTTGATTGTCACACAACATTGTTGCAACTGTGTACAATGTTCTCCTGGTTCTGCTCACTTCACTCAGCATCAGTTCATGTAAGTCTTTCCAGGTTTTTCTGAAATCACCATGCCCATCATTTCTTAAAGCACAAGAATATTCCATCACAATCAGAAAACACAACTTGTTGCCCAATTGATGGGCATCCCCTCGATTTCCAATTCTTTGCCACCACAAAAAGAGCAATTGTAGGTAGTACTGCTGCTGGGACAGATTCCAGAGTCCTGGAAAATGGCCAACTAATGGGGAAGTGAGAAGTGGATAAGGGTCTGGGGAATGGACCTTTCACCCCAAGCTGCCCTTGCCTTCCTCTTCAAACTCCAAAGTCCCAGATGCTCTAGTATTTCTCCTAATCCTTCCTCAACCCTAGAAATCCAAGAAGGCTAAAGTTCCAATTTCAGAAAACAATCAGTCAAAAGAGTTTCTTTGCAGTTTTATTTGACCATTAAAATATGTGTGGCCAAAGTGCGGACTCATTGTGCAATGGAAAGTTTCAGTCAGATTGAAGGAAGTTTTGAAAACATGGGGCAGAGCTATCAGTCCTTTTTCATAGCCCTAGATCAGTACTGAATCAGTGATGGCGGCAGCTGCCACAAGAAGACATGAGGGCTCTGAGCGGTAGGGCGGTAGCAGTAGAGTAAGAGTCTGGAGATTGTCACCCTCATAGAAGGATGGGGATGCTGAACCCTCTGAGTGGGGAAGCTTTGACAGGTATCCTGTCAAGGCACAAGCATTTGGCTGGAAGCTTGACTGGGACCCTCCATGGCAGCTAAATGATTAATGTTCTAGTTTCGGGTCACTAAGACATGATAAGTCTACCCTTCTGTAGGTGGCAGAAAGTAGGACATGGGCCAGGTATGGGCTGCTATTGCTCCTATGGAACCCCAGGTGTTGGCTAGGACAATTACCAAGTACATGGTCCCACTTGGAAAGCGTGTGAGACTTTCTGCTGCTTAGCAGATGCCAATGTGGCAGCAAAGTCATTAGACTATGAGCTCTTTGAGGGCAGGGCCTGTCTTTGTATTTCCAACACTTGGCACAGTTTCTGGCACATAGTAGGCACTTAATAAATGCTTGTCAATTGCCTGACACTGAGTTGCCATCACCCAGACCCTTGAAAAACGACTAAAACTTCAGTGTCTTATTCAAAAGAGACATTTTTTTCTGAGCTAACCTAATAATCCTGCAGGACGCAGTGTTGACTGTCCCTGATGAAAATCAAAAATCCAAGAAGAAATTAACCTCTGTTTAGATTTCATCTCTGACATTTACTTGCCTGAGAACATCAGCCAAGAGGTTTTTAATAAAATCTGAGAGCACAAATTCCCAGAATATGACCTTTAAAATTATGTTCCTTTGCAAAGACTGCTTGAATTATGCAATGTGAAGTCTCTAATTATCTGCCCTTCTAAACCATGCTACAGGAGCATGTCGCTACCGAATGGTGGCCCTCTAAGTCAACCACAGGCCCTAGATAAGTAGAGTGAAGGAACAAGATGCACGTGGACCCCGAAACAATGCCCTCTGGGGTGGTCTGCCCAGTGCTGGGGCTTCAGCACTGATGTTATGACATTAGCATTAGCTACTGAACTCACTTCAGCTCCCAGTTGCACTGAATTCACTGACAGCTGCTCAGAGACAGACTTGCCACCCAGCTTCCAGCTGCTCCAGGCAGTGTGGCACCATCTATGTACAGATGAGGGGCTGGATGGGAGGGCCAGATCTTCCATTTATCTATGTGACCTTCAGCAACTTGACTTTACCTCTCTGTGCCTCCGTTTCCTTTTTTGTAAAAGGAGGGGGATGGACTACATGACCTCCTTACATCTGTGAACCTAAGTTCCCTTTGAGGGCTCCTAGGCATATAGGCAAAACCATCAGAACCATCAGGTATACATGATATGTCCAAAAGACACAAGAATCAGGTGCACTGATGTAATATTCACATCCAATCCCTTTGAAAATGCTGTCTACAGAGGGGCAGCTAGGTTGCACAGTGGTTAGGGCACCAGCCCTGGATTCAGGAGACTGAGTACAAATCCGGCCTCAGACACTTGACACTTACTAGCTGTGTGACCCTGGGCAAGTCACTTAACCCTCATTGCCCTGCAAAAAAAAAAAAATGCTGTCTACATTTGATTTCTACTTCCTCTCTTCCCACTTAGCTTTAGGCAATGGATAGAGCACTTACTGGAATCAAGAAGAAATTACTTTGAATCTTGTCTCTGTGTGACCCTGGGCTACTCACATAACAATAACAGTAATAGCCAACATTTATATAATGCTTACTCTATGCCAGGCACCATGTTATGCGCTTTGCAATTATTATCTCATTTGATCCTCACAACAGCCCTGAGAGGTAGGTGCTATTATTATTCCTATTTTGAGGATGGGGAAACTGAGGCAAAAAGCAATTAAGTGACTTGTCCAGGGTCCTACAGCTAGTAAGTGTCTGAGGCTGGATTAGCAGTACTCAGGTCTTCCTGACTCCAGGCCATCTGTTTTAATCCACTGAACCACTTCTCTCAGCCTCAATATCTTCATCTGTAAAACAGGATAATGATAGCATCTACCTTACAGTGGTGATGTAAGGACCAAATAATGTATTGTGTATAAAATGCCTTGTGAACATTAAAGAGTGATAGAAGGGGCAGCTAGGTGGTGCAGTGGATAAAGCACAGGCCCAGGATTCAGGAGGACCTGAGTTCAAATCTGGTCTCAGACACTTGACACTTATTAGCTGTATGACCCTGGGCAAGTCACTTAACCTTCACTGCTCCACCAAAAAAAAAGAGTGATAGATAGCTATTCTGAAGCCCTTGCAATCTGGCTTCTCACTAAACTGCAACTGTTCTCTCCAAATATCTGCAGAGTTTCCCTGGCCCCAAAAGTCATCTTATTAAATCTCTTGGTGATGCTGGATGCTGTATGGGTGTGGGGATGCAGTATATTCAAATACTACAGTCTCCAAAGAATAAGAGTCAGGAGACCCAAGAGGCAATGAAAACAGGCAAGGGGGAGACATAAATCAGCTGTAACAGGGCTCTAATTATAAAGGAAATAAAGGAGGCCAACAAAGAAACATTCAATTGGGAAAAGGAGGTTTCCCCGCCCCAGAACATCAGATTTGTTTGATCTGTTGTTTTGTTCTACCATACTGCTGGTGTAGTGGTTATTGCTTTCCTTTATTTATTTATTTATTTATTCATTCATTCATTCATTCATTCATTTATTCATTTATTTATTTTTGGTGAGGCAGTTGGGGTTAAGTGACTTGCCCAGGGTCACACAGCTAGTAAGTGTCAAGTGTCTGAAGTCAGATTTGAATTCAGGTCCTCCTGAATCCAGGGGCAGTGCTTTATCTACTGTACCACCTAGCTGTCCCTCTTTCCTTTATTTTTATAAGAGATGGCTCTCTGAGAGGGAAACATTGGGAAATGTGGGTGATGCAAAAATAAAAGAAATCCACTTCTCATCTTATACCCCCAAAAAGGTAAAGAATTTGTATGTATAAAAATGCAGGATGTCCCAAAGGTCTTAGCGCAGCTTGAAGCTTTAAAAGAAAACTAAGTCTTTGGGGATACCTTGTATTTACAGAATCTCTTTTTCTTGGAGTAATGGAGCAACCAAGAGTGTGTCTGTCAACTGGGGAATGGTCCAACAAATTGTGGCATATGAATGGGACAAAATAGCGTTGGGTCTTGAGAAATGATGAAGAGGATAATTTGGGGGAAACCTGAGAAGACTTATATGAACCAATGGAGAATCATAAAATCTAGATCCAGAGCTGGAAGACAACTCATAAGGCATATGACTCCTAAGGGGCCACTATCCTCATTTTACAAGGAAGGCAACTGAAGCACCAGAAGAGGAAATGATTTACCCAAAGTCATACATAGGAGCCTAAAACTAAGCTAGAAGGGCCTTCAGAGGCCACCCCTTCATTTGGTAGAGGAGGAAACTGAGGCCTGGTAAGGGAAGTGACTTTCATAGGGTCACATAGCTAGTCACTCTCTAAGATGGAATTGGAAGGGACAGCTAGGTGGCACTGCAGCAGATAAAGCACTGGCCCTGGATTCAGGAGGACCTGAGTTCAAATCTGGCCTCAGACACTTGACACTTACTAGCTGTTTGACCCTGGGCAGGTCACTTAACCCCCATTGCCGTGCCAAAAAAAAAGTTGGAATTGGAACTCGGGGCTCCTTGGCTCCAAGTCCAATGTCTTACCCACTATAGCATAACACAAAGAGAGTAGGGGCATAAAAACAATTGAAACAATGACTACAACATTGTAAAGAAAAGCAACTTTGAACAACTTAATAAATTCAATCAATACAATGAGTAATGACACTTCTTTTTTCCATAAAAGTATTTATTTTCCAGTTACATGTAGCGATAGTTTGCAACGTTTGTTTTTATAAGATTTCTAGTTCCAAATTTTTCTCCTTCCCTCCCCCTTCCCCAAGACAGCAAGCAATCTGATGTAGGTTATATATGTACAATCACATTAAACATATTTCTGTACCAATGACACTTCTTAGAGGACCAATGATGAAATGTGCTGCCCACCTCCTGACAGAGGAGACGGACCAGAGGCACAAAATGAGAAACATATTTTTGGACATGCCCAAGGTTTTCGCTGACTGCTTATTCGTAATAAGGAGAGTTTGGTTAGGGGGGTGGGGGAAAGGTGATTTTGTTGTTAGATTTTTAAACAAGGGAAAATCAGTGAGGAGAGAGGGGCTAACTGATGGTGATGTGGGAAAAAAAGAAAAGAATGCTAGTATCATCAAGTAAGCATTAAAAATGTTCAGAAAACAGAATGATGTTGAAAGGGCATTGCAGACAATCAGGAGTGCTTTTGAATCAGCACACTGAATTGATTATCAATGTTTGGTTTTTGAAAAAAGAACAAGCTGTATGTAATACAGATTCCCAGTTCTGGTACAACCTTTTTCATTTTTCTCTGTATATTGAAATGTTCATTTTATTTGATATCTAACCAAATAACCAAAAATAATAAGCAAAATATAACCAAAAAATAAAAACCCAGTAAATAATTGCAACCAAACAAATATAACTAAAAATAATGACCCCCCCCAAAAAAATGACCCAAAAAGAAGAGAAATTTAACAAATTCATTTTTTTTCTTTTTCTTTTTTTGCAGGGCAATGAGGGATAAGTGACTTGCCCAGGGTCACACAGCTAGTAAGTGTCAAGTGTCTGAGGCTGGATTTGAACTCAGGTCCTCCTGACTCCAGGGCCGGTGCTCTATCCACTGTGCCACCTAGCTGCCCCCAACAAATTCATTTTTTTAAAAAGGAAATGGGGACAGCTAGGTGGCACAGTGGATAGAGCACCGGCCCTGGAGTCAGGAGGACCTGAGTTCAAATCCAGCCTCAGACACTTGACACTTACTAGCTGTGTGACCCTGGGCAAGTCACTTATCCCTCATTGCCTCACCAAAAAAAATGCATCAAAAAAGGAAATGGAGATGACTTGGGCATGTCAAGAGACAGAGGGCTAACAGATGGAGAGCCCCAGAGGGAAACTGGTACCCACAAAACATCAAGATACCTAAAGGAAGTCCTCCAACATGTTGCCTACATCTCCAGAGGAGTATCTGTGGAAGAGACTATTGACATGGGATATGAAAGAATGGATGGGCCCTGCACTGTAGGAGTTCCCACATCACCAAGATCCTTGATCACTGAAATATTGAAAAACACGAACAGGGCTTACTCAGTTACTTCTAAGCATGGGATCCACTAGAACCCCAGCTTTTTTTCACTATATGAATGTTATATAGCCACATCTTTCCCCCATCCTGTGCTTGTGAAGCTTTTTTTAAAATTTGCTATTTATTTCTATTAAATTTCATCTTTACTAAGTTTGGCCTGGTGATATATCTTGAGAGATAGCCTGAAGCTATCCCTCTTCCTTTCTATGGTTTCAGTACTGATAAATAATTGCCAGTGATAAAAATACACAGGGCCAAGGATAGAATCCTGGGGCACTCTGTTAGAAACTTTCCTCCAAGTTGATGCCAATTCATTGATGTCTACTACATGGTGCCAACCAGTTCTATCTAGTTCAGCCAGTTCAGAGTCCACCTCATAGTACTATCATGACCCACATTCCTCTCTTTTGTCTACAAGGACAGAACAAGAGACTCTGTCAAGCTCTTTGCCAAAATCCAGGTAAATTATGTTCCCTGCATTCCCCTGAGCTACCAATTTAGTGACCCTGTCAAAAAGGAGACAAGGTTAGTCTGACGAGAAGTGTACTTGAGGAAGACACACAGCATTTTGTAATCACTCTGACCTTTCCAAAAGCTCACCAGTCACTGCTTTAATAGTGTGTCCCAGAGAGCAATAACAAAACAATCCGAATTGAATGCTGGGAAATTATCATGATCAAACTTGGCCCCAAAGAGACAAGAGAAAACATCGCCTCTGTCCTTGCAGTTGTGGAGATACTACAGATAAAAGTGTCAGACTCTTGTGTTATGTTGGTGAGTTTGGGTGAACTCCTTCCCCCCATCTTTTTTGTTCTTTGCTATAAAGGATGGCTGGGGGCGAGATACACTGGGAAATGTAAATATGTCCTCCTCCTCAAGGTCCCTCCCACTTACATTGAGTTTGTTACAAGGGCAGTTATTTGTTCTCTTACCATCTCTTCATTTACCTTTGATTTCAATTCTGTGTTAACCATCTCTATTCTAGCCTTCCCACTCCAAAGATCATTTTCCATAACAAAGAAAATAAAAGCAAAACAAAAATTGAGTACTTTGGCTTTCTCACCATCCACTATTATTATCACCCTTCCTTCCCACTCCAAGAAATATACCAATCTCTCCTTTAGTCCTTCCCTTGCTCCCAACCTAGTTTAAACACACACACAGGGGGCAGCTAGATGGCGCAGTGGTTAAAGCACCGGCCCTGGATTCAGGAGTACCTGAGTTCAAATCCGGCCTCATACACTTAACACTTACTAGCTGTGTGACCCTGGGCAAGTCACTTAACCCCCATTGCCCCGCAAAACACACACACACACACACACACACACACACACACACACACTTTTTGTCATCCTTAGCATTGATCACCAGTTTCAGTTCTTTGGGGCCTTTAGCCAATGGCTAAGTGCTGGTAAAAGTTTAACAACTAGTTCTCCAGGAAAAAACAAAAACAAACCATGTAGACAGAACACATTTTGAAGTTTAACCTGATTATTAACATTTTCTCCATCACTTTCTCAGGTCTAGATAATCAACAAAAAAATAAATCAAGGGATGATTTGTAGCATTTTCCATTTCTAAGGTTGTAAAGGCTCACACTAAAAATTTAACAATCAGCTCTCTCTATGTGCTGGCTCTAGCACCTCCCCCCCTTTTTTTAGCATTCTTGATACTAATGACTATGGTTCTGTTTTATATTCATACCCACCTGCCTTAGGTTCTTTCCTCTATACCTGTCTTTTTAAAATCTGGATTAAAAATGTTTTTTAATAAATTAATAAATAATAATAATAAATCTGGATTTGTTATTTAGTTCCCTATATAACTACACCATTTTGAGTAGCCCAGTGCTTATGAGAATTTCAGTGAGAGAATGGGTAAGTGAACAAAGAGGGAAGATTCCCTGCCGCTTTTAGTAGAACACCTGTCGTGGCCCAGGGTTTTCTACACTCATCTTCTCTGATTAAATTAAGTGTGGGCCTGGTTACTATATAGACTTAAGGGAAGAAATCCAAGAAACCAAGGGAAGAACCATGGTGGAGAGTTTCTAGGTGAGGAGCCACAGAGGGTGAAATGGGATTGATTGAGTCATCAAGTCAAGCACCTGAATAGGAGAAGGAACTAGGCAAGGAATTTGGGAAACAAATTGCAAAATTGTAGTCATGGGTGACTTCAACCATTTGGACAACAGCTAAACCTGTCTCTGTCAAAAGCAAAGAAGCTCAGAAATACGTAACTCCAGGGGCGGCTAGGTGGCACAGTGGATAAAGCACCGGCCCTGGATTCAGGAGTACCTGAGTTCAAATCCGGCCTCAGACAATTCGGAATCAGGCAAGAAAAATGACTAAACTATGGATACCCTTTGAGCCAGAGAACCATAGACATATATGAACAAATGTATGTGTATATATTTAGAGCCTCACTTTTTGTGGTCGCAAAGAACTAGATGCAAAACGGGTGTCCATAGATTGGGGAATGGCTGAACAAACTATGGTATACGACTGTAATGTACAATAAGAAATAAAGGGGAATAGCTAGGTTACACAGTGGATAAAGCACCGGCCCTGGATTCAGAAGGATCTTAGTTCAAATCCGGCCTCAGACACTTGACACCAGCTGTGTGACCCTGGGCAAGTCACTTAACCCTCATTGCCCCGCCAAAAAAAAAAAAGAAATAATGAATATCCCATCTCTGATACACATTGACAGGGTGACGCTGGGCAAGTAAGCCACTTCATTTCTCAGTGCCCCAGAGAGTCTCTAGAACTACAAATTGCAGAGAAGGTGTTGACCTGCAATGGTGAGGCGATGATAATGATATCAGCTAGCATTTATATAGCTTTAAGGTTTGCAAAGAGCTTATCTACATATATTATCCCAATCGATCCTCACAAGCAAATTATGAGGCAGGTCCCTTCAGACAGAAAGTGTCCAAGGCCAAATTGTTACCCTGCTCTTGTTTTATATTTAAGGTTCTGGGGCCTATTGCACGAGTGGCTGAAAGGAATACATTGTGTAAATGAGCTAAGAGTTTTGGGATATGAGCTCATCTTCGGTGGATTTGCTAAAAGCATCTTTGGGACATCCAGCAGCCAGGATGGCAGAGATGCCTGAGGCTTCTTCCCACTCCCACTTGATTTGAATGAAAAGCAGAAAAAGGCCTTCCTTAATTGCTTACTGTATGTAAAGCCCCTGCTAAGAGCTATGAGGGAGCACCAACAGAAAGGCAAGCTAGTCCCCGCTCTACAAAAGCTCCCCTTCTGACATGTCTCTATATTTTGAAAATGCTTCATCGCACGTAGTTTTGAGATAGTTAGTGTTGGGTATGGCCATGGTAAAGGGGGTGGCCAGCCGCACCAACCCACAAGTCCCAGCCCAGTTAGGGGGTAAGGTTGGTCTTCCACCACAATACCACCATAGGTCAGCTCAGGGGAGGATCAGGGATGAAAAATCTACTGAGTTGTTCTCAGTTACTTCCGATGTTTGGACACAGCTCATATTACCCATGACCAGAAAACCTTCTCTCACCCATCTGGAGAGACAGGTGGGATGGTTTCCTGGGACTCCAACAAAGGTGGGTATGATCTTTTCTGCTGTCCTTTTTATTACAGGGAAGAGTATCTCCAAATCCCTCCAACTCTTATCCTTTGCCAACCTGTTCTGGTATAATTAAAGGAGACACAGGAACCCGTCCAGGCTAAAATCTGGACTTAGAGTATGGGCAGCTGGTTTTCCCAAAGCGCTGACCCATTCCATCCAAGCATTTGAATCTCCAAACCCAGTCTCTGTCTCCACTGTCTGTCTCACATCCTTAACTTCAATGGTCTGTAACTCAGGAGTTTCAGGGTTTCCTAATTCCCCCTCTGGACTCAGAGAGGTTATTTCCAGAGTCTTAAAAGGATAGGGGGATATGGGGCAGCTAGGTGGTGCAGTGGATAGAGCACTAGCCCTGGATTCAGGAGGACCTGAGTTCAAATCCGGCCTCTGACCCTTGATAATTACTAGCTGTGTGACCCTGGGCAAGACACTGTTGCCTGTTGCACATCACCCTGTTGCCCTGCAAAAAAAAAAAAAAAAAAAAAGGATAGGGGGATGTAGGATCCATGGGATTTTCAAAGGATATTCCTATTCTTCCTACAGGGTCAGTTCCTCCTTCTGATGCCCACATACCAAATCCATATGTTACAAAGGTCATTCTATTTGGTATTTGGGTCACATTGTTCTTTTTTATACTCATCTCCCTGGATATTTCCCTTTGTGTTATAAGTTGGTTCTGGGCACATGTATCTCTCATAATCCTTAATCCTCTGCTGTACCCCAAGATCATGGTTACACAGGGCAACCTTACAAGTATCAGATTCTACTGTTTGGACTAATTTTTGTAGTGATGTGGTACACTGGAATGGATTCAAAAGCATAACAGTACCCATTGTAAGCACTAAAATTAGCCTCGAGCTGCCCCTCCCTCTCCGTGGCTCGGCCCCTGGGGAGGCCCTGGGCATGCCTGGCATGGGGCTTCATGCCCCAGCCCGCCTTGGGTGCTGCCAATGAATTAGCTTGCACGCAGCAGCAGTTAGCTGAGGTTTCAAGTTGTATATCTTACTTTCCTGTATTCTTATTCCTAAATTGGTTCTCATAAATAAACCCATTTAGTTAAATTGTAAGAGGCTTCCTAATCCTTTTCTTATCAATCTGGGAGAAGCAGTGTGGAATTTTTTTTTTTAGTGAGGCAATTAGGGTTAAGTGACTTGCCCAGGGTCACACAGCTAGTAAGTGTTAAGTGTCTGAGGTCAGATTTGAACTCAGGTCCTCCTGACTCCAGGGCCGGTGCTCTATCCACTGCGCCGCCTAGCTGCCTGGTGTAGGAATTTTTAAATGGCCCTTGCAGACTGGCTTAAGCAGCTAATAGCCAGCTATAGCTTTACCAGCTAAAAACAGACAGCCAGCCAGGAGTTCACAGATTAGGCCTCCAGTTAATATAATTTTTATACCATTCACCATTCTGGTCCCGATGGTTAGTATAAAAAGGAGTGCATGTACCTTCCAGCAGGCCAGGGATGATTCCTCATTCTTCTTCTCCCCACCCCCATAATACCCATCCTCTTTGCTCCTCTACTACTCATTTGCCTGGGCAGATCCCACTACCCCAAAATGTTACTTCCCTTCCCCTTTTTTGTATCAGGCTTGGTATATTGGCCTTCTACTCTATTATTTCCAACAGGTATGTTTAAACTAAAGTCCTCCCAATCCCTAATAGCATGCCATACACCAGGGGTCGAATAATACCCATTCAAACATAATATCCCTCAACAGGTCCCCTCCCAGGCTCATGCCATCAGGCAATTATGTGTACCATAGTAGATAAACAGGACAGTATTAATCCCAACCCACCCTATGAATCCTACCCACTTCCTTTTCCTTGACTCCAATGAACAGTGTACATCACAGTCTTTTAAACTTCATCCTCAGTCCACTGCTCATGCTTTGGCTCTGTTTTTCTTCTGGAAAAGGTGCCCCTTTTACTTGAGAGTAATGAGTCCAGAGGCAGCTAGGTGGCACAGTGGATAGAGCACCGGCTCTGGAGTCAGGGGGACCTGAGTTCAAATGCGGCCTCAGACACTTAACACTTACTAGCTGTGTGACCCTGGGCAAGTCACTTAACCCCAATTGCCTCACTAAAAAAAAAAGAGAGTAATGAGTCCAGTTTTGCTCCTCAGTCCTCACTGCAGTATCGGTGATAAGTAACACCAGGAAGGGCCCTTCCCAATCAGGTTCCAACTTGTTGCTCTTCCAGGCTCTTATCAATACCCAGTCTCCATGCTTAAATTGGTGAGCTGGAAACTCGAGAGGAGGAGTCTGGGCCAGAAGTCCCTTCTGTCAGAGTAAAGAAACAGAGGCAGATAAGCCAGAAATATATTCCCTGAGAAACATGTCTCTAGTTTCTATTCTTGGGAACTCTGTTTCCCTTCCCAAGTAAGGATACCCAAATAACATCTCACATGGGGATATCTTTACATCCTTCCTAGGGGTGGTTCTTATCCTAATTAGGGCTAATGGGAGACATTTAGTCCACAGAAGCTCAGTTTCAAGCATTAATTTAGATATTTGCTTTTTTAACATTTGGTTCATTCTTTCTACCTTCCCTGAGGAGAGAGGATGCCAAGGAGTGTGAAAATCCCATCTTATTTCTTTTTTTTGGTTTTGTTTTGGTTTTTGGTGAGGCAATTGGGGTTAATTGACTTGCCCAGGGTCACACAGCTAGTAAGTTTTAAGTGTCTGAGGCCAGATTTGAACTCAGGTCCTCCTGACTCCAGGGCCGGTGCTCTATCCACTGCACCACCTAGCTGCCCCTCATCTTATTTCGAAAGCCCTCATTATTGATTGCAGGGTTTGAGCAGTAAAGTGGGTCCTGTTATCTGAGTCTATATTCTCCACCAGTCCATACCTAGGAATGATCTGTTCTAATATCAGTTTAGCTACCACTTGGGAAGTAGCCTTTCCTGTGGGGAAAGCCTCGACCCATCCTGTCAGGTGATCCACCAAGACTAATAGATATTTCCATTTTCCTATCAGTGGCATTTCTGTAAAATCTTCCTGCATACTCTGGAATGGTCTTAGTCCCGGGGCCCTACCCCCAGGAATTCATTAACTTTTTACTTTCTTATTTATTTTTCAGCAAACTATACAATCTGTTTTGCAATAATATAGATCCCAATGCATCCATACCTTCTTTTTTTTTTGATGAGGTAATTGGGGTTAAGTGACTTGCCCAAGGTCACACAGCTAGTAAGTGTCAAGTCTTTGAGGCCGGATTTGAACTCAGGTCCTCCTGAATCCAGAGCCGGTGCTTTATCCACTGCACCACCTAGCTGCCCCATCCATACCTTCTTTTTTGTTTTGTTTTGTTTTTCGGGGCAATGGGGGTTAAGTGACTTGCCCAGGGTCACACAGCTAGTAAGTGTCAAGTGTCTCAGTCCGGATTTGAACTCAGGTACTCCTGAATCCAGGGCCAGTGCTCTATCCACTGCACCACCTAGCTGCCCCTCATACCTTCTTAATATGATATCACACATAGTCTGTGTTCCCAAATGGCTTCCCTGATGCAGGGCGGCCCATGAGTTCTCTCATGATGGCTCTGTTAACCATTTCCCTCCTGTCAGGAAGTAGTACCCATTGCCCTTCATCCGTGCCCCTACCTCCCTGAGTTTTTTCTTCTCTTCTCCGAGAAGATTGGGACTCTTACCACAGTCGATAAGGTTGGTATCAGGACCATTAATTGGCTTGGGTTCTCTTCACAGAGACCAGCTTTTTTCACTTCCTCATCAGCAAGTCTATTTCCCCTAGCCTCAAACGTATCCGTACCCTGGTGTCCGGCTACATGTACCACAGCTATTTCTTCTGGCAATTTTAAATTCTCTAAAACTTTCTTTATCGGTTCATGGTGTGCTAGGCTCTTGCCCTGACTGTTTATCATTCCCCTCTCCTCCCAGATGTTTCCAAACACATGTACTCTTCCAAAGGCATACTTTGAATCGGTATATATAGTTCCTGAGTCATTGGCTAAGCATTTTAATGCTTGATTCAAAGAATATAGTTGACAAGTTTGTGCTGACCAGTTGCTTGGCAGCCTTCCACTCTCTATGACCATAGCATGGTTCCCATCGATTATGGCATAACCATTATGTCTCCTTCCCTCCACCACCCTGGAGGACCCATCTATGAACAAGTGTTTCCCTTGAATAAGTGGAGATTCTTGTAAGTCCCCCCGAACTTTCATTTGCTAATCTATAAGGTTCAGACAATCATGCTCCAATGGATCCTTGTTATCACTAACACCAGGCCATAGAAAAGATTCGGGGTTCAGACAGTTTTCCACAGTGAGTACCAAGTCATCCTTTTCTAATAAAATTGCCTCATATTTCAAAATTCTAGAATCTGTAAACCATCAGGGGCGGCTAGGTGGCGCAGTGGATAGAGCACTGGCCCTGGAGTCAGGAGTACCTGGAGTTCAAATCCGGCCTCAGACACATAACACTTACTAGCTGTGTGACCCTGGGCAAGTCACTTAACTCCAATTGCCTCACTAAAAAAAAACAAAACAAAACAAAAAAAGAATCTGTAAACCATCTCCCCGCTTTCTGGTTGAGGATTGTTCTAACTTGATAAGGAGTGCCCACCACTAGGGCTCCTCCAAATGTCAGTTTCCTGCTCCCTTTTACTACTAGGGTGGTTGCAGCTACTGCCTGGATGCATTTAGGCAATCCCCTTGCTACTGGATCTAGTAATTTTGACAAGAAGACTACCGGTCTTTTTTGTTCTCCCCAAACTTGTACCAGAACCCCTAAAGCTGTTCCTCTATCTGCATTCACGAACAAGTGAAAAGGTTTTTGTAGAGATGGGAGAGCTAGCACTGGGGATTTAATCAATAATTGCTTTATTGCTTCTATCTGCTTTTTCTCTTTCTGTCCACTTTATGACATTTGGCTCCTCCTCCAACAACTTGGAATATAGTAGTTGAGTGAGTTGGGCATAGGAGTCAATCCATAGCCTACAATATCCTACCAAGCCCAAGAACTTTCATAGTGCTCTTTTTGTTTTAGGCAAGGGGAGGCGATGGATCCCCATAATCCTTTCAGGGTCTAGTCTTCTTCTTCTTCTTGCACTTATTAAGTGTCCTAAATATTTTACTTCCTTCTCAGCATATTGTAACTTGGATTTGGACACTCTTAACCCCTTATTTCCTAAAAATGTTAGCAGGTCATTGGTTGTTTGTGCTACCTCCATCCTTTCCTCCCCAGCAATCGATAGATCATCAACATATTGGAGTTGAGTTATGTCTCTGGATAAATTCAACTCCTGGAGTAACTCTTCTAAAATCTGGCCAAACTAGGGGGCAGATAGATGGTGCACTGGATAAAGCACAGGCCCTGGATTCAGGAGGACCCGAGTTCAAATCTGCCTCAGACACTTGACACTTACTAGCTGTGTGACCCTGGGCAAGTCACTTAACCCTCTTTGCCCTGCAAAAAAAAAAAAAAAAAACAAACAATAAAATTCGGCCAAACAAGTTTAGGGACTCAGTATAACCTTGTGGGAGTACAGTCCACCTGAGTTGCTGCTTCTTCCCAGTCTGGGGATTTTCCCATTCAAATGCAAATAGATCCCTGATTTCAGGAGCTAGAGGGCAAGCCCAGAATGCATCCTTTAGGTCCACTACACTAAACCATTCACTCTCAAAGGGGATTTTACTCAGTAGGATATAGGGGTCTGGGACAACAGGGTGTTTGGTTTCTACTATTTTATTTACAGCCCTTAAATCTTGTACCAACCTATAGGAGCCATCCGATTTTCAGACAGGCAATATTGGAGTATTGAATGGAGACATACATAGCTCCAACAGGCCATCTCGTATGAGTTCCTCTATTACAGGGCTCAACCCTTTCATTCCCTCAGGTGAAATTGGATATTGCTGGACCCTCACTACTGTGGAGGGATCCTTTAGATTAATCTTTTTTTTTTTTTTTTTAGTGAGGCAATTGGGGTTAAGTGACTTGTCCAGGGTCACACAGCTAGTAAGTGTTAAGTGTCTGAAGTCGGATTTGAACTCAGGTCCTCCTGATTCCAGGGCCAGTGCTCTATCCACTGTGCCACCTAGCTGCCCCCTAGATTAATCTTAATGGGGGTGATCTGCAGCTTTCCCCGATTACCCTCACTTGCCCAAACAGAAGGTTGAACATCCTTCTCGTCTTCCTCCCTCAGAGTTAATAGCCTAGTCACAATTTTGTTTCCCTGCACCTCAAGATTTATTCCCATCTCTACTATCAAATTTCTCCCAAACAGATATGTACAGAAGTCTCCCATAAATTTCCTTATTGTTATATTCCAGTCTGGTTGGTTCAAAATAAGGCACAGGGAAGATTTCCCCTTTTACTCCCACTATCATTAATTTCTCTTGTGTCAGTCATTCCAGGTGGAATCTATCAGAAAAACCACCTCCTCCCCTCTTGGCCCCACCCTTACATTTATCAAGGGTTCCGGGCAGGGGCCCAGAAAAAAGAACCCCTGACTTCCCTAGTCATCAAATTCCATCAAGGAGAACACTTTGGCCTCCTCTTAATTACTTAGGCAGTTCCTCTGCATGTGCCCAATTTTTCCACACTTGAAGCAGTGAGGGGTTTCTTCTCAGGGCCCCTCCTCTATGGGCTTCCCTGCCCTGCCTCCCTTGGACTATTTCTCCCATACAAGTCACAGTTCCTTTGATATCTCCTGGGAGATCCCCCTGGGGGATGGTTAGCTTCCCTACAATTGCTCATTTCCTGCTTTCCCATGATTTCAGTCATAATCCTATCTTTTTGCTTCTGTTTCTCCTCGTCCCTCCTTACAAACACTTTTTGTGCTTCCCTCAATAATTCCTCCAATGGCTTCTCACTCCACCCCTCGACTTTTTGTAATTTCTTATTAATATCTGGCCAGGACTTGGTTACAAAGTTGAATTTAAGCATTCCTTGTGCTAGCTGACCTTCAGGGTCCATACCTCCATACTGTCTTATCTGATCTCTCAGTCTCTCTAAAAACACAGAAGGGGACTCATCCTTCTCTTGCTGTATTTCAAAGGCTTTATGGAGATTCTGATCTTTTATTCCCAGTATTATCAATTCCCTTAAGTCCTGCCTATGATTCCAGAGATTCTCATTATTATTATCCCACCCTGGATCTACATTTGGGAATTTCTGATCAGCCTGGGCCAGGCGCAAGGTGCCTTTCCCAATTTTCCATTGCTGCCCTTCTGATTTGTTGTCTTTCCTCCCCAGAAAGTAGAATGCTCATAATTGCCATTAACTCCTTCCAGGTATATATACTGGGACCTAGAAACTGATCAAACTGCTCCACTAATCCAATGGGGTCTTCCAATAACAGTCTCAATTCTTTCTTTCTTTTCTTTTTTTTTTTTTTTGGTTTGGTGAGGCAATTGGGGTTAAGTGACTTGCCCAGGGTCACACAGCTAGTGTCAAGTGTCTGAGGCCAGATTTGAACTCAGGTACTCCTGACTCCAGGACCAGTGCTCTATCCACTGTGCTACCTAGCTGCCCCCTCATCTCTTTCTTAACGTTTCTTATATATAGGCTGGTTAATGGAGCATCTATATAACCTATTTCACCCCCTCCTAATGGAACTTCCCTTAATGGGAACAATCTTTCTTGTTTACTGGCACTGGGTTTCTCTACTTTTGATCCCAGAGGGAGATTCTGGATATTCTTATGAAGTTGGCGGAGCTCTCTCTGGAAAGTTCCATGAGGTTTAGGAAAGGCTCCAGAGGATGAAGGGGCTGTAGAACTTAAGGCCCCTTCCCGCTCTTGTATTCCAGATGCTCCCACAACTGGGGGTGGAGGAACATAGGGGGGAGGGGGAAAGTACTCTAATGGATCCCACTTTGAGCTATTCCATGTCCTTAGTTTCTTTATTCCCTAGGGCAAACAGGCTAGTGTCAGCCATAATTTAGCATATTTCCCTTCTTCTTGATTTTGGGGGGTTTTACTATTCACATCTACATTTAAGCCTTGACATACCCGGTTTTCATTAGACCCAAATTTAGGCCAAAGGACTGAACCTCCCTTGAGGGGAATCCCAGCCCATATTAGGCAACAATATTTATCATTCTCTTCTTGCATTTTCCTCTATGCCTCTCAAGTTTATCCCAGCTTTCTAATTTGTCTCCCAAAGGGCTGTATCACTAGAGGTGGCATTCCCCATCTTACTTAGTTCCTTCAACACAGTCTTTAATGAACCCTTTGAATTCTTGGGAACCACCCCCACCTGGCACACTGCTTGGCACACCTGGTACCTATGGACTCAAACCACCTGGCACACTGCTTGGCACACCCAATGTCTTTTCCCCTGGGGCAACCACCCAAGGAGTATTTGACAGCCCTTTCCTCCCCTGTTCTGATAAATTCTTACCCCCTTGGTGAGCATGCTCCACCCTGCATTTGCGACATCTCTGCTGAGTTCCTTGGGCTCAGGAGTCGGGGGTGGCTCCCCTCCGGGCTCCAACAATTGCTGGTGAAGAGAGCTGGAACACAGAGGGTCCCCCGCAGCTCCTTAAATCTCAGTGAGACCTCCAATTGTGAGGGAAAAACAATCCTCTTCTCAATAATTCTCAGGAACTCAGCAGCAACGTGACAAAGGCTCTTTTATTTCCTTCTCATGAGGAGGCACCCTAGTGTGCAGCTAGTGGGTACAAAGAAAGAGGGCTCACAGGCCCTATTTTATACCCTAGTCCCTAACGCGAATGGACCCTCCCCTTTTTCATCATTGGTCTGATTACTAAAGGGTTACAATCCACACACAAAAACTAATAGGGGGGCAGCTAGGTGGCACAGTAGATAGAGTACTGGCCCTGGACTTAGGAGGACCTGAGTTCAAATCCGGCCTCAGACACTTAACAATTACTAGCTGTGTGACCATTGGCAAGTCACTTAACCCCAATTGCCTCATCCAAAAAAAAAAAAACAACAACAAAAAAACTAATAGGAACACAGTATTCCCATCCCTCTTCCTTATATGGGCATAACTCAGGAGTGGACCTTATTCTTCCTCATATAGACAAAACTCCGGGGCAGACCTTATTGAGACCAGGGCTCCTTGAACCATGTGATTTTGTTAGCCAGAGTGGGAGGAGGGGTTCTGAGACCTTTGTCCTACAAATAGGTCAGAAGGAGTATGACTGTCATATCCTCATTGAGAGGAGACAACTACCCATTTTCTCACAGTTAAGTTCCAAATTGTTTAAATGTTCAATATGGAGACTCCCTCCAGTAGGGCAGATTGCAACTCTTCCATCCATGCCTTCTCACTCTGGGCCACTCTTGGCCACATCCTCCCATAGAGCTCCAAATGGGAGTCTTCCTCTAGATTATTTGACATTTCAAAGGCCCACATTCAACACTCAGGTGATCTGTCTGCTATCCCTCACAATGGCTACACAGCTGGCCCTGCCCTGTTGATTTCCTGCCAAATCAATCTTCCAAAACACAGTTCTGACTGCATCACACATACACACACATGAACATGCACATGCATACACATAAACACATATGTACACACACATACACCCTACTCAATAAATTCCACTGGTTCTCTGCCTCTTCCAGGAGCAAATATAAAATCCTCTGTTTTGCATTTAAGATTTTTCACTGGGCTCCTTCTTACCTTCCCAGTCTTCTTACACTCTCCTCCCCTTCACAAACTGTACAGTCCAGCTACGCAGGCCTCCTTGCAGTTCCTCCAACAAGACTCTCCATCTCCCATCTCTGGGCCTTTGCACTGGCTGTGCCCCTTGCCTGGAATGCCTTCCCTCCTCACCTTTTCTCTTGTTTCCCTGGCCTCCGCTTGAGGTCTTTCTTGTCCCATCCATCTCCTCCCACTCCCCCCAGCACCTCCCTCCCAAGGTTAGCTTCTGCTGACATTGTCTATAACTTGAATATACATAGTTCTTTGTATGTTGTCTCCCTCCTTAGACTGTGAGCTCCCTGAGGGCAGGGCCTGTCTTTTGCCCTTCTTTGTATTCCCAGGGCTTTGCATACTCTAGATGCTTATTAACAAAGGTCTGTTAACTGACTGGCTTTGCAGGTGATGCAGCTGTCTCCAGCTGCCTCCCAGGCCCAATTCATCATCAGTAACAAGTTGCCAACTTGTTACACCCACCCTGCAGCTCTCCATTGGCCTTTTGGGCCAACTCCATAAATTTCTTCCAGTCTCTTGGGTATTTGCTTTTGAACCTTTCCACTTTAAAAAAAAAAAACATTTTTGCAGGGCAATGAGGGTTCGGTGACTTGCCCAGGGTCACACAGCTAGTAAGTGTCAAGTGTCTGAGGCTGAATTTGAACTCAGGTCCTCCCGAATCCAGGGCCAATGTTTTATCCACTGTGCCACCTCGCTGCCCTGAAACTTTCCACTTTTAATGGTTACTATGATGTTTGGACTCTGTGGGAAGGGGGAAAGCACCTCCCCCCACCCCCACCCTCCCACCCCTAGTGGTCTTACTTCCCATCACCAAACTCTTTTCTGATTTGAATTTTTCAGGACTAGGCTAAAACCCAGAGAAAATAACGACCATGAAAGCAAATGACCACAAGGTGGCAATATTTACTTTATTTATTTTTTCTTATTGGCCTCCTTTATTCATTCAAAAAGGATTAGGCCAGGCATGGACCAGAGGACAAAAGAAATATAGACACTGCTGCTTACCTTCAAATTAACAGCAATACCTTCAGGAAGACAAGACTGACACATGCATAAAAGTAAATTGCAGCATACTATATGTGGTTATCTACCAAAAGAAGCATTTTGTGTTCCAGTATTAAGTCATAAACAAGGAAGAGCATGGCAAGTAGCCAGAATACCAACCTTGAAGCCAGGAAGGGCAGGGGTCTAGTTCCACCTCTGACTCATGTACAGGGTGGGCCCCAAATCTTGCAGTTTTAATAACTTTTTGAAAATTATTTTTGTTTAGTTTTTGCCATCTCTAAGATTTGATTTTTCACACATAAGTTCATTTTCTATATATACTGTATATGATGCTATGGTATTGGAAATTAAAAACAAAAAAAGGGAGTTACTAAATATTGAAACCCTTCATGACTTTTGGCCCACCATGTGACCTTGGGCAAATCACTTCACTCAGTGCCCCACAAAACTCTTCACAATTATGCAAGGGTGTGCAAATTAAAAGTAAAATTATTCAATTTAGTGACTTACAATAAACCTTAGGATTTTTTAATATTTTTTTTAAAAACTTCTAATACACACTATGACCTTGTTTGGCTTCAGTCATGATTTGGCATTGAAATCACACGATTTTGACATATTTAATTCTTCATCATGAAAACACACTTGTACCACATTGGATATTAAGCATATCTTTGTTTTTGGTTTTTGTTTTGTTTTGTTTTTTGCAGGGCAATGGGGGTTAAGTGACTTGCCCAGGGTCACACAGCTAGTAAGTGTCAAGTGTCTGAGGCCAGATTTGAACTCAGGTCTTCCTGAATCCAGGGCCGGTGCTTTATCCACTGTGCCACCTAGCTGCCCCAATATTAAGCATATCTTTCAAAAGCCATCTCTTTAAAAAAAAAAGCTATCTATTCTTTCCCAAACTGAGCCTTGATTACAGGCCATAGGTTTTCTTTCCTTAGTGGGTTTTTTTTTTAATTTTCATTAACAATTATTTATCTTCTTTCCTTCTCACTGCTCCATCCCCCCCCCCGCCCAAATAAAAGAAAAACAAACCTTTGTAACAAATATGCATAATCAAGCAAAAATTCCTGCATTGGCCATGTCCAAAAATGTATGTTTCAATCTGCATCCTGAATCCATCCTATCTCGATCGGAACCTAGGTACCATGCTTCTCTTTCAGGACTCGGGATTTGTGGCGGGTCATTGCATTGATCAGAGCTCTTAAGGCTTTCCAAGTTATTACATAAATTTTTCTCCTGATTGCTCACTTTACTCACAGGGCTCTCCCCAGTTTCCTCTGAAAGTATCCATTTCATATTTTCTTATGGTACAATAATATGCTATTATATCCATATACCATAATTTGTTCAGCCCTTCTCCAATTCATGGGTACCCCCCTTAACTTCTACTACAGAAAGAGTTGCTATAAATAATTTTTTTACATATGGGTCCTTTTCTTCTTTCTTTGATCTCTTTGGGATATAGGCCTAATAGTGGTATTTCTGAGTCAAAGGGTATGTACAGTTTAGTAACTTTGGGGGCAGAGTTCCAAATTGCTTTCCAGAATGCTTGGATCAGTTCACAGCTCCACCAATAATGCATTAATATGTCTGTTTAAACCTCCAACATTTGTCATTTTCTGTTTTTGTCAACTTAGTCAATTTGATGGATATATGGTAAAACCTCAGAGTTGCTTTAATTTTATTTCTCAATTTTTTGGTGGGTAAATGAGGGTTAAGTGACTTGCCCAAGGTCACACAGCTAGTGCTTGTCAAGTATCTGAGGCCAGATTTTAACTCAGGTCTTCCTGAATCCAGGGCCAGCACTTTATCCACTGCACCACCTAGCTGCCCCCTATTTCTCTAATTATTAATGATTTTTAAAAAAAAAATTATTAACTCATACATTTTCAAGGGGGTTAAGTCAGGTGGGTTTCCAGGCAACCGAAGAAAATTTATCCCCAACCCTTGGACAGGTTTCTATTTTTTTAAATGTTTAAATAATATTTTATTTTCTGCCCAATTACATGTAAAAACAAATTTCAACATCTGTTGGGTTTTTTTTTTAATTTGGGGTTTCAAATTTTATTCCTCCTTCTCCTCCCCCCTCCCTGAGACAATAAGCAATCTGATATGGGTTATACATTTGCAATCATGTAAAACATGCCCATATTAGTCATTTTGTGTAAGAAGAAAGAGAAAAACAAAGCAAGAAATAGTATGCTTCAGTCTGTATTCAGACAATATCAGTTCTTTCTCTGGAGGCAGAAAGCATAAAAATGAGTCCTTTGGGATTGTCTTAGATCACTGTATTACTGAGAATAGCTAAGTCATTCACAGTTCTTCATCGCACAATATTGCTGTTAACATGTACAATGCTCTCCTGGTTCTGCTCATTTCACTTTGTATCAGCTCATGTGAGTCTTCCCAGATTTTTCTGGATATATTTTTTCAACTTTTCATGATGTGTGACATGGTGCAAGATCATCTTGCTGTATCCCATCGCCATTTGTGAATTTCTGCAATTCTGGAACAGTTATTTGGATAATACTGCTTCTCAGTATATCTAATAAACTTTGTCAGGATTTATCATTCCTTCAATGAGGACAAGACTTCCAGGTCCACTGGCAATGAAAATTCCCAAATCAATTGTTTTGGGTAACTATTTCACAGTCTGATGAAGATGCCCAGATCTTACAGGCTTCTTCCATCAATGATTTTCGTATAGCCTTAAATGAAAAACAAATTTCATCAGCAAAGATGCCATTATTCAATCTTCAGTACTTCAGTCTTTAGACAATTTTGTTTTCAAAACAAAGGTTTCATTGTTTAAACTGGTCTTCTCACTGTTCTTCTGACCTCAAGAAGTCTATACTTCATTGTAAAGAGATCAATCCCTTGAGTAACCAGAGTCTTCTTAAGAATTGATTGGTTAGGTTATCTTGCAACAATAACATGAGTTCTAGGTATCGTTGTTTTATTTTCACTTTTCTTTGTATTTTAATGTGACTGAACCTGTTTCATTGTAGGCTTACATGATTTATCTTACCCTTGAATTCCTTGACTTCCCCACGGATAGCCACTGCAGTATCTCCAATAGTCATTGAAATGTGTTCTTTAACAGCTACAACTTTTGCACATTTCCTTGGAATAATATCCATTCTTTAAAACCACAGAGTTAAAAACAGCAAAAGAGAGCAAGGAAACATCCATCAGTCAGCTGACAGAAAACTAACTAAAGGTGGGGAAATCAACTCAATCTGCTTTCATCTGGTCAAGATCAGATATTCTGATTTACCCTTGAGTCAGTAGAACAAATACCCATGACCACTACTGTCCTAAAAGAAACCACATATATGATCTTCTCATCTTGCCCTTGGTTCTGGGAGTGGTAAGGGATTAAAGACACAATATGAAAGAGCAAAAGACCTGCACTTGGGATTAGTGAGTTACTTGGATAGTGTGGTCCAAATGGGAAGGGAGGTTGCCAATTTAGCAACCACAAAGATGTTTCATTTCTAGGAAGAATCCAGAGAAGTATCACTATGAATGACCCTAGGGAATACATGTATCCCTATGAAAAGAAAGATTCACTAGAATGCCTTGGAGGAAGGGCCGCTGCCCCAGTGGCATCCCCAAATCCAGTTCTACTTTGAAGAAAGTGCACAACATAGGGTGACACTATGAGTCTGGAAAACACCCATGGGAGAAATTTGTAGAACAGAGAAGGACTTGAGAAAAACACCCTGGATTCAGGAGGATCTGAGTTCAAATGCAGTCTCAGACACTTGACACTTACTAGCTGTGTGTCCCTGGGCAAGTCACATTGCCCTGCAAAAAAAAAAAAAGAAAAGAAAAGAAAAAAGAAAAATAGAAGAAAAAGTAAATTGTATAGGTGACTTGGAAGACTTTGATGAAGCAGGTAAGAAGTTGAATGTGAGGAAGAGAAATTGGCAAATTTGAGACAAAATGGAAAAAAAAATTTGAAGGAAAACAATTTCTAAGCCCAGATTCTACTTCCGGATTGTGAGAGAAGCAGGATCACAGACAATTAAAGAAAATATAAAAGATCTAAGAAGATAAGGGAAGACTAAGGATAACTTAGTTACCAAGGCAAGGAAAGGCAAGTCAGAAAGGTAAGTGGAAGAGAGCTGATGGTACAAATTGGTTGTAAAAAGTTTTAACTAGTAGGGCAGCTAGGTGGCACAGTGGTTAGAGCACCAGCCCTGGATTCAGGACGACCTGAGTTCAAATCCGACCTCAGACACTTGACACTAGCTGTGTGACCCTGGGCAAGTCACTTAACCCTAATTGCCTCACCAAAAAAAAAAAAAAGCTTTAACTCGTCAAAATTAATAGTTGGCTGTAAAAAGTTTTAATCAAGTACTTAGATCAGAGTTATAAACATCCACTAAGTAATTTCAACAGACAAGGCTGAAAACGGTGACCGTTACAGAGATCGGGGGAAATCACATAATTGTAGTGGGACCCCAAGAAATCCAAAAGATTCAAACCCCCTAAACCAAGGGGAAATAGCACTCTATCCCACCTCAAGTAAGACGTGTGGCAGGTCAGGACCCCAGTACACTGATAAGCAATACTAAGATCTTCAAGAGGATATGCAGGAAATGGATGGATGCTGCATATCCTATTGATACCCATTATCAAAGATCCCCTCAGGGGCAGCTAGGTGGTGCAGTGGATAAAGCACTGGCCCTGGATTCAGGAGGACCTGAGTTCAAATGTGGCATCAGACACTTGACACTTACTAGCTGTGTGACCCTGGGCAAGTCACTTAACCCTCATAGCCCCGGAAAAAAAAAATATCCCCTTGTAATGATTTGGCCCTTCTTTGTAATTCCCTTCCCTTTCTTTGTTTTGTAAAGATACAAAAGACCATGGGATAGTCACCATGGTGGTCTGTTCCCTTGTCATATATTCCTCTTTCCTAATAAATCTCCTTTTATTTGACAAGATTTGTGATGAGCCTCCAATTCTTTGGGTGAGCTAGCCCCCCACCCTACCTCAATCCAGGCCACAAGTCCCCCTAACATAATGACCCATACGCTGTTCATATGTGCAAGTCTAGGGACTGTTATCAGTGCTCCATGCATAGGCTAATAATCTCCCTCCTGGAGAAACCCTTGGAAGGAATAAGCAGACAATTGTCTCTCCACACTTCAGATTGGTTGGGAAGATGATGGGTTCCTGAAGAAAAAAGAAATAAGGCTTGTCAAGATGATAGCAAATGGAAGAATATTATACCGAGAACAGATAAGAAAGGGGATACTGGCACAGCTAGGGTTTAAAGACAGATGTGAGGCTCTTCCTAAAGAAGAAAGAAATGGATGCTCTGAGGAGAAATCTTGTCCTCTCAAGAATGGTATAGAGGAAAGATCTAGGTGCACCCTCAGAAGAGGATAGCAATGTCAGGGCTCCTACATCCAAAGCTTCCAAGAAAAATATGAATTGGTCTCAGGCCATAGAAGCGCACAAAAAGGATTTTGAAGATAAAGTAAGAGAGGTAGAGGAAAAATGGAAAAAGAAACGAGAGTGATGCAGAAAACACATGAGAAAAAAAGTCAATAGTTTGAAAAGCCAAATGGAAAAGGTCTCTGACGAAAATAATTGCCTAAGAATTAGGATTGAACAAATGGTAGCTAGTGACTTTATGAGAAACCAAGACACAATAAAGAATGGTATAGAGGAGCCACAGGAGGTATTAAGGGAGAGATTATCCAGAAAGAGTAGGAGGGAAGAGTAGCTGCTAATTCTCTGCTCAGGGGTACTGAGACAGGGATTCATCCACCTGAGAACAACAGCAGAGAGATCTATGGGGCATGTATCCATGACTTAACAAAGAAATTCTCTCCTAAAAATTTATCAAAACTGATGACAAACTACTGGTGTCGGGTGAGTCATGTGGACACAAATGACACTTCCAAAAGGGACCTAGAAAGTATTGCCAATGATTATTATGTCTTAGGCAAGAAACTGAAGACCATAAGGGCACACGTTGTATTTTCCTCACTTTGGCTCCATTGAAAGCAAGAAATGCAGAAGAACAAAACTAATTTGAGAAGTGAACAGCTGGCTAACAAGGTGGTATCAGAGAACAAGATCTAGATTTGCAGATAGTAGATTACAATATAGAGTTGATATATTTCTGGCCAGAGATGGTAAGGGAGGGGAGCCAAGGTTGGCAAGGATGCATTTGCCAAGTGTTTTGTAAATATTAACAAAAGGGCTTTAAACTAACTAAAAACAACGAAGGAGGAAGACTATTGCCTGTGTATCTAGCTCAGGTTAGGTACCCTAGATAGGAGCCACACAACAAAAGACAGCGCCCACAAATTCACAGGAGACAAAAAATCCAAGAAAGGATGCAGTAATAAAACCTATGCATGGCCTCAAATGTCTATAGATAAAGGTCAAAGCATAACTAACAAACAAAAAGCACTAGAGATCTTTGTGCAAGGGAGTAAATTTAACCTCAAAGGAGGAAACAGATCACAAGAATGACAAAGAGGCGTGGTATAATTGTGATGGGGAACCTCAATTATCCAGACATCTGCTCTACCTCTGACAATTTCATCATCCAAAGGAGAAGCCAAGGGACACAGTGGATAGAGCACTGGGCTTGGAATCATTAAGATTCTTCCTGAGGTCAAATCTGGCCTCAGACACTTAGTAGCTGTGTGACCCTGGACAAGTCACTTGACCCTGTCTGCTTCAGTTCTCCATCTGTAAAATGAGCTAGAGAAGAAAATGGCGAGCCACACCAGTATCTTTGCCAAGAAAACCCAAATGGGGTCATGGAAAGTTAGACACAAAATCACTGAACAACATCTGCCAAAAGGTAGAAGAACCCAAAAGGGGAAATTCAATTCTGGATGATATTGTCACTAATATGGAAGGAACTGGTGGTTGGAGTAAAAATGATGGTAACTTTGGGGGGTGGGGGGGGATGACCACTACCTAGAGTCTGTGATACAAAAGGAGAAGAAATATGAGCATAGGGGCAGCTAGGTGGCACTAAAGTAGATAAAGTACTAGCCCTGGAGTCAGGAGGACCTGAGTTCAGATCTGCCCTCAGACACTTGACACTTACTAGCTGTGTGACCCTGGGTAAGTCACTTAACCCTAACTGCCTCACACAATTTTTAAAAATTTTAAAAATCAGAAATATGAGCATAGTGTAGCATGGACCCTAGATCTTGAGAAAGCAGATTTCAGAGAGTTTAGAGAAGGGAGGATACCATGGAGTAAAAATGCTTCCCAGGAATCTGCCCAGGAGGGATGGGTGACAGGAAAGAAATTCTGAATATGTGAAGGAAATAAGGCCATCAAGGAGGAAAAAGGAAATTTATCTGGAGACAATTGTGCATGCATATAGAACTCATCAATCAACTTGGAGTTTGGGTTTGTTTTGTTTTGTTTTGTTTTGTTGGGGGAAGAGGGTTGTACAGAAGATAGAAATAAGGCCAGGTAACAGAAGGTAAGCATAAGCGTGGGGTCCAATGCTGCAAAAATTATGTTAAGAGGGCAGTGGATAAAGCACCAGCCCTGCATTCAGGAGGACCTGAGTTCAAATCTGGCCTCAGACACTTGATACTTACTAGCTGTGTGACCTTGGGCAAGTCACTTAACCCTCACTGCCCCACCAAAAAAAAAATCTGTAAAGAATGCTAAAATTCAGAATGAGCTAAAGCTAGTGAGGAAAGCTAAGGATAAAGAAGGGGTTCTTTAAAAGCTGTATTGGGAGGAAAAGGAGGAATAAAAAAGTCCTGGGAGCTTTGCTTGTGATGATCAGAGCCATGAGAACAGAGGAAAGGAAGATCTGCTCAATTTTTACTGTGTTTTTCTGTTTTCTCCGCAAATGGGGGTGACCTTGACACTGGAAATGACAATACAACAATGACTAACAGGCACTTGATACTCCAGATAAGCAAGACCATAGTAAAAGAGTGCTTAGCTGTCCGTAATGAATTCAAGTTACGAGGCCTGGATGAATGACAATCCTTGCATCCTAAAAGAACTGGCAGATGTGATGGCTAAGCCACTGTTGTTGGTATTTTAAAAATCATGGAAAATGAGAGGTGCCCCAATATTGGAGAAGAGCAAATGTCCTAATTTTCAAAAGAGTAAAGAGAACAGAGTTTGAGGAGTATAAGCTGCTCAAGAGCCTGGCTTCAATTTGGGTTTTTTTTTAAATCATAAAAGTATTTTATTATTTTCCAGTTACATGTAAAGATAGTTTTTGACATTTGTTTTTTGTTGTTGTTGTTTTGTGTTTTTTTTTGTTTTTGCCGGGGTAATGAGAGTTAAGTGACCTGCCCAGGGTCAAGTGTCTGAGGTCAGATTTGAACTCAGGTCCTCCTGAATCCAGGGCTGGCGCTTTATCCACTGTGCCACCTAGCTGCCCCCTCAATCTTTGTTTTTATAAGATCTCTAATTCCAAATTTTTCTTCCTCCCCCCTCCCCAAGACAGAGAGTAATCTGATAAAGGTTATATATGTACAATCATATTAAACATATTTCTGCATTAGTCATGTTGTGAAAGAAGAATCAGAACAAAAGGGGAAAACCTCAAAAAATAAAAAACAAAAAAACAAAAAAAGTTTAAACAGTATGGTTCAATCTGCATCCTGATTCCAGAGTCCTTTTTTCTGGATGTGGAGAACATTTTCCATAATGAGGTCTTGGATCATTGTATTGCTGAGAAGAGCCAAGTTTATCACAGCTGATCATCTCACAGTGTTGTTGATACTGTGTACAATGTTCTCCTGGTTCTGTTCATTTCATTCAGCATCAGTGCAATTAAGTCTTTTCTGAAATCCTCCTGCTTATCATTTCTTACAGCACAATAATATTCCATTACATTCATATACCACAACCTGTTTAGCCATTCCTCAATTGATGGGCATCCCCTGAATTTCCAATTCTTTGCTACCACAAAAAGAGCAGCTACAAACATTTTTGTACATGTGGGTCCTTTTCTCTTTTTTATGATCACCTTGGGATATAGACCTAATAGTGGTATTGCTGGTCAAAGGGTATGCACAGCTCTATAGCCCTTTGGGCATAGTTCCAAATTGCTCTTCAGAATAGTTGGATCAGTTCACAACTCCACCAACAATGCATTAGTGTTCCAATTTTTCTACAATTTCTCCAACATTTATTATTTTACTTTTTGTCATATTAGCCAATCAGAGAGGTGTGAGGTGGTATCTCAGAGTTGTTTTAATTTGCATTTCTCTAATCAATAGTGATTTAGAGCATTTTTTTCATATGGCAATAGATAGATTTGATTTCTTCATCTGAAAACTCTAGCTTCAATTCTTGGGAAAATTTGAGAATGGAGTACTAAGGGGATGGTTGACAATATCTAGAAAGGGAAGTGGTGATTACCAAGAGGAAGCATGACTTTGTCAGGAACAGGCCCTGCCCGACTGATTTCATTTCCTTTTTTGACAGGAATAATAACAATAATGTTGGGGGGGGATGATGATGATTGTTGGGGGGCTTGTGATCTGCTTGGGGGGGGGGCTAGCTCACCCAAAGAATTGGAGACTCATCATGAATCTTGAAAAATAAAAAGTGATTTATTATTAGCCAGGGAACAGATCACCAGGGTGACTGTCCCATAGGAGTAAGAGAAGACCTGGTCTTTTTTATCTTTACAAAACAAAGAAAGGGGAAGGAAGGACAAGATAACTTAGGGGATCTTTGAATAATGGTGTATCAGTGAGATATGCAGCATCCATTCATATCCTGCATATCTTCTTGCAAACCTTGATCTTGTGTATCAGCACTTATTCCTCAGATGCTTTTTTCTTGGGAAAGTTTTAAAGATTCCTTGGAGGTTGGGATCTTTAGGTTTCTTGGGGTCCCACTGCATTCCCACGATGATGAGGATGATGATGATGGATGGTTGCTGGATGATGAAGAAGAAAGAAAGGAAGAAGGAGGAAAGAGAAGAAGAAGAAAGAGGAGGAGGAGGAAGGGGTGGAGGAGGAGGAAGAGGAAGAGGAAGGGGTGGAGGAGGAGGAAGAGGAGGAAGAGAAGGAGAAGTAATATTTTGATCAGTGACTTGGATAAAGGCCTAGATGGTATACCCCTCAAATGTGCAGATAATACAAAGCTGGGAGGGAAAGATAAGACTTGAGATGACAGAGTAAGGATCCAAAAGAATACTGAAAGGCTAGATAGAGTATTGGGCTGAATCTAAAAGGATGAAATGCAATCAGATTAAATGTAAAGTCTTGTACTTGGGTGCTAAAAAATTAACTACTCAAGCATAATATGGGAGAGGTATGGTGAGATGGCAGTTGTTCTGAAAAAAGACCTGGGAGTTTTCATGGCCTGCAAGCTCAATATGAGTCAGCAGTGTGATGTGGCAGCCAGAAAAGCAGACACCATCTTGGGCTGCACTAAGAGGAGTAAGCTTCCCACAGTAGGAAGGGGATCATCCCATTCTATTCTGCCTTCATCCCTCACCCATCATCTGCAAGATCATGTTCAGTCACAGTTTAAGAAAGATACTGGGGGCAGCTAGGTGGCACAGTGGATAGAGCACGGGCCCTGGAGTCAGGAGTACCTGAGTTCAAATCCAGCCTCAGACACTTAACACCTACTAGCTATGTGACCCTGGGCAAGTCACTTAATCCCAATTGCCTCACCAAAAAAAAAAAAAGAAAGAAAGAAAGATACTGATAAGCAGGAGAGTGTCTAGAGATGAGCAACCAAGATGGTGAGGAACTTTGAGTCTCTGAGGATAAGGTAAAAGAACTGAGCATGTTTCACATGAAGAAGAGAAAATTGAGGGGGGGGAATACAGTGAGAAAATAATAGGGTTTTGGGAACTCCCAAAGCCCCCCCCCCATTGATTGGATTGACTTTGCTGATTAACTCACTTAAAGTTAATTCAATTAAAACCACACCTTCCTGGCCCTCAAGAGGGTGTGTTCTCAGAGGGTGTGAACTCTGACCTCAACATGGGACCACCCTGAAGTCCAGTGAACCAATGGATTTGGGTGATGCTAGCCAATGAGCTTGAAGCAGTGTGTTAGGACCGCCTCTCCTCCAGACCCATAAAAAGCTTACACACACACACACACACACACACACACACACACACACACCCTCACACCCTCACACCCTCACACCCTCACACCCTCACCAGTTACTCAGAGTTAGGCTGTCTGAGGTGCTCCTGGTGGCAGAGGACTTGGAGGAAGAAGCAGGCCAGGCTGAGTTCTATTCTCTCCTCTAGGCTAGACAGACCTTTTCTTAACTTTCAGAGACATGTGCGCTCTCTTTACTAATATTTAATATACTTTAATAAATGCTTAATGCCCCAAAACTGGTGTTAAAGCTTCTCATTTATAAGTAACAAATATATGAGAAACCCCAGCTAATTTTCCCTACACTTGGGACAGTAATAGGGCCACCTCATATAGTTAGCTTTTCTCAAGTCTCTGAAGAGCTCTGGAGTTAAAAAAAGAATAAACTTGTTCCATTTGGCCCCAGAAGGCAGAACCAGGAGTGGCAGGTACACATTAAAAAGAGGCAGACTTAGGCTCAATGTCAGGAAAAACTTCCTTTTTTTTTTTTTTTTTTTGGTGAGGCAATTGGGGTTAAGTGACTTGCCCAGGGTCACACAGCTAGTAAGTGTTAAGTGTCTGAGTCCAGATTTGAACTCAGGTCCTCTTGAATTCAGAGCTGGTGCTTTATCCACTGTGCCACCTAGCTGCCCCAGGAAAAGGTTCCTAACAATTAGAGCTTTCCAAAAGCGGAATGGGCCTCCTTAAGACATGGTAGGAGGGGGCAGGTAGGTGGCGCAGTGGAGAGAATACTGGCTCTGGAGTCATGAGGACCTGAGTTCAAATCCAGCCTCAGAACTTGACACTTACTAGCTGTGTGACCCTGGGCAAGTCACTTAACCCTCATTGCCTCACCAAAAAAAAACCCCAAAACAAACAAACAAACAAAAAAGACATGGTGGGTTCCTTCTCCTTGGAAGTCTTCAAGTAGAGGTTAAACAACCATTTCTTGCATATGTTATCACGAGGTTTCCTTTCATGTGCCAATTGGCCCAGATGGCCACTGAGGTCCCTTCTAATTCTCATAACTCTAGGATTCTGTGACTTTAAGACCCTGTACAAAGTGGGACTCACCAGACAATGATGGGTATTGTGTTGTTTCCTGCATTGATTATGAACTCTCATAAGTCACTTTGCTTTATGTACATTTTTGTGGGGTTACCAAAGGCTATACTGTACCCCATATGTATTATAACTTCAAGTGCCAGCAGAGAAGGCATTTACCTTATTTTGCCAAAGGCCACATAATTTCCCATAATCCCTTTTCTATGACCCTACTCTTTGAATATCTCCATGACACAGGAAACTTCTGTTTGACCCTGGTCTTTCTTCCTACTCCTCGCCCTACCACTCACATAGGCTTCTTGTTTTTCCTTGCAGGGAGGGACTCAGAATACCATGCAATGCAACTTCCCAGTCTCCTAGCCATACCCTTCTGCCTCCTTCCATTCCAACATCCCTTAATATGTTCTCTTCTCCAATTAGAACGTATTACTTAAAAGATGACATTATGAACAAATTAAAGGAGCAAGGAACAAATTAGCTTTCTATGGATAGGGGAAGAGTTCATAATCAAACAAGAGAGAGAAAAGATCACGGAAGAGAAAATGGACAATTTCGGTTACATAAAATCAAAAAGGTTTTGCCCAAACAAAACCAATTGTCATGGAGTGCAGAGCACCCCAGAAGTTCTCTGGGGCACACCAAGGAATCTTGTCCTTGAGAGGCTAAACCAGAGGACAGATACGTCTAGAGAGATAAGCAGAACCAAATCAGACTGAGCTAGCTTCGGATTCCCACCCTTCATTCAGGTCTCCCTTATGAATTCCTAAGAACCCCAACCCCTAACAAACCCATACCCCATTTCCCCCCATAACACAATGCAGTCAAAATTAGAAAGGAAACAGGTAACTGAGGAAAGTCTTTCCAGCAAGTATCTCTGATAAAGGTCTCATATTTAAGATATAGAAGGAACTGATTCAAATTTTTAAGAGCCATTCCCCTATAAATAAATGGTCAAAGGATATGAACTGGCAGTTTTCAAAAGAAGAAATCTAAGCTATCTATAACCAAATGATAAAATGTTCCAACTCACCAATCATTAAAGAAATGCAAATTAAAGCAACCCTTAGGGGCTACCTCATACCCATCAGATTGGGAAAGATGACAAAAGCGGATAATGACAAATGTTTGAGGGACTACAGCAAAACAAGCACCTTAATGCATTGCTGATGGAGCTGTAAGTTGGTATAGCCCTTCTGGAGAGCAAATTGGAACGATACACAAAAAGTCACTAAAGTGTGCATACCTTTTGAATCACTGGCACTACTACTGGGTCTATAGCCCCCAAAAGAAATCAAAGAAAGAAGAAAGGGATCCATATGTACAAAAATGTTGAAAGTTTTTGTAGTGACAAAGAACTGGAAGCTAAGGGAGTACCTCTCAATTGCAGACTGGCTGAACAAACTGTGGTGTATAAATATAATGGAATATTGTTTTCACCGCATAACAACTAACAAAATGAACAGTTTCAGAGGAGACTGGAAAGACTTCTATAAACTGATGAAGAGTGAAATGAGCAAAACAGGTAGAACAATAAGGACACAGAAACCTTCTCAAACTCTAAGCAATGTAATGTCCAACTATGATTCCAGGGGCCCAAAGATGAAGTTTGCTACCCCACCTCCTGACAAGTGATGGGCTCCAAATACAGAATGAGGCATGTATTTTTGACCAATAAGGTAATTTGCTTTATTTCATCATGAATATTTATCATAAGGGCTTTATTTTTTTATTGTTGTTGGGAGAAGCAGGAAATGAGAAGAAGAGAAAATAATTTATTATTAATTAGAAAAAATAATAAAATTGTTAAAAGAATATAAGTTTTCCACTAGAGAGGTCAGACTGACCTCAGAGACCTCCAAGGAAACCAAATAGCTACAGGGGAATGCTTAGATCCCATAGGGGTAAGGAGTCCACCCAGTGCTGGAATTTTAGATTCTTCAAATCAGAATGTTTCTGCTTTTCTCAAAGGACCTTAATTGAATGTTTACATTAACTAATATACATCTCAATAGACCTTGTAAGGCAACTGCCCCCTTTACAATCTTGCTTAATACCTAGTAAAACTGTTCAAGCAGGAAACTTCTCTGAATATTCAATAATGTCAACCTCTGGGGTGCTGGACAAGTAGCCACACCTTTTTCCACCTCTCTCCTTTACCAAAGGACCAAATAAATAATAATAAAAAAAGATCGGAAGTTGCTTGAGGGTAGAAATTATCTTTTTGCATTTGTATCACCTGTGCTTTACACCTAAGTGCTTAACAAATCCTTTTCTATTGATCTGTTTCTAGGATCTGAAATCTTGACACAGATTATATTAGAGATTTACCTAGAGAAAATTTTTCCTGGGAACATAAGGAATCAAAGAAAGATATGACTTTTGGACTAAGCCCAAAATTGTACCTGGTCCATGTAAATCCAGAGGATTGGAGGATTCTGGGCCACAAGTTGCATAAAGTTACAAAGCACTGCTCCTCCCAAAATGTTTGGAGAAAAATAATTCAAGTAAAACAACAACAATAAGGTTTCTATCATACTTTCCCACAACTCTGTGAGGAAAGGTAGATAGTGCAAATATTTTACAGATAAGAAAACTGAGGCTCAAAGAGATTAAGACTTGCCCCAGATCACACAGCTTGGGGAAACTTAGACTAGTATATTGCTTCTCCTATAGACAAGTACGATAGAAGTTCAAAAAAGGGAAGGCTTTGGGGAGTGGATGGAAAGAGCTCAGATAAACAATCTGAATGAGCAGAAGAGGGAGATGGCACCCAAGGCCCAGGGCACAGTAAGAGCAAAGGCAGAGGGATGGAAATGACTATGGAATGTTCTGGGACAGTAAAGAGGGAAGCTTACCACAGAGAGATAATCAGTGCTTCCTCAGCAGCAAAGCACTTCCTGAAAACCAAAGGCATCTACTTGGTTCTCTGCAGTGACTCAGCAGACAGCAACCTGCTTCCACCACAAAAAGGAAACATAAGTAGTCATGAGCAAACATAAGCCTATTATTCATGGTACCTTGAGCACTCAAAGTGGCCTAGGGGACATGATCAAAGACATTGAATGCTAAGGAAGATAGGCTTGTCATGCAGTAAGAATAAGGAGCAACCGGGGGCAGCCAGGTGGTGCAGTGGATAGAGCACCAGCCCTGGATTCAGGAGGACCTGAGTTCAAATCCCACCTTAGACATTTGACACTTACTAGCTGTGTGACCTTGGGCAAGTCACTTAACCTTCATTGCCCCACCAAAAAAAAACAAAAAAAACAAGAATAAGGGGAAACCAACAGGTTGCCCAACTACAGCACTGTTACCCATGCATTGCCAAAAGACCTAGAGGAAGGCTTCCGTCACATTGGGCAGACCCTCTAGGAAGAATAGATGAGAGGAGGGGGGCAGCTAGATGGCGCAGTGGTTAAAGCACCAGCTCTGGATTCAGGAGTACCTGAGTTCAAATCTGGCCTCAGACACTTGACACTTACTAGCTGTGTGACCCTGGGCAAGTCACTTAACCCCCATTGCCTAAAAAAAAAAAAAAAAGAATAGATGAGAGGGGATGGCCAAGAATTCATGGGGAGGAGAAGGTGTTGATGGAGAGAGTGCCCACATAAATAAGATCATTTTTTACTTTACAAAGTAAAAGGAGGCATATAAAACGAGAAATGAGTGTTCCTGTCCCTGCAGCATGCTATAGAGCATCTGGTCAAATGGAGGTCCCATTTATAACAATCATCTCAATCAAAACATGGATGATGTTTTCCTAATTTTGGCTACAAAACTAGCAATATAGTTAGCAGCATTGCCTCACCCTAGGTAGGGTCAACCTCCTTCCCTACAGATAACTCTGGGTCCACGTGAAGCCAGGGCCAGTGTCCTTGTAGGAGGTGGTTCTCTGGACCATGGTTAACATCTTGAGAGGTAGCATGAGGTCTCTATGAAAGGAAGAAAAGGTCAAATGGGGATAAACTGTACCTACTTCCCAATCCTGCTAACTAATATTTTCAATCAAAATGTCACTTGGGTAAAAGGCTGCTTGGTTGCCATAGATACCTCTGGCATTCTGAATCTCCCTGGCAATGCTCCCAGGCTGGCAAATGAGGGGACACAATTGATTTGGATTTACAGGAGATTTTCAAATGTGGGACACCCTAAACCTCTCTGACAATTTCATCAGTTGATTTTTGACAAACAAATGCTCAAGTGGACAGCACACAGAAAAACATCTCTTCAATGACTCATTTTCCAATTATCTGAAAGCACAAATAAGGGGCAATTAGAAGCCAAACTCCCCAGATCTAGAGGTAAAAGCTCAAATAACAGGATTTGTTCAACAACAAAACAACAGTTACTAAGGTAACATAAGTTTAGGTCCTTATTTCCCCCTGACTGGGCATTTTGAAAATTCAACCAACATTTTAAAGTTTCTCAAAGTGCTTTCCTCCCAACAACCCCATAAAGTAGGTGATGTAAGTATTCCTATCTCCAACTCACAGAGGTGAAACCGAAGCACAACAAAAGAAGAAATAACTTAGCCAACATCACACAGGTAGTAATGGAAGTTGCAAAACTTGAACCCAGGCCTTCTGTACATGTGACCTTGGGGAAATACCTTCCCCAAATTCACAGAATCAGATAATCTCAGACTTAGAAGGCATACCAGAGGCCAGGTCCTACATATACATGAACAGGAATCCCTTAAACTCCAATGTCTTCATCTATATAAAAAGAAGTGTTGGGGGCAGCTAGGTGGCACAGTAGATAAAGCACCGGCCCTGGAGTCAGGAGGACCTGAGTTCAAATCCGGCCTCAGACACTTGACACTTACTAGCTGTGTGACCCTGGGCAAGTCACTTAACCCCCACTGCCCCACCAAAAAAAAAAAAAAAAAAAAAAGTGTTGAACTGCATGGCCTCTTATGGCTCTAAAGCTAGGATCCTGCTTGTTGTTCAGTCATTTCAGTTTTGTCTGACTCTCAGTGACCCTATTTAGGGTTTTCTTGGCAAGGATACTGGAGTGGCTCGCCATTTCCTTCTCCAGCTCATTTTACAGATGAGAAAACTGAGGTAAACAGGGTGAAGTGACTTGCCCAGGCTCATACAGGTACTAAGTGTCTGAGACCAGATTTGAACTCAGGTAAATGAGTCTTCCTGACTCCATCTATGCACTGCAGTGCCACCTACCTGCCCTAGGATCCTGTGAGCCTTCTAAAAAAACTCCCCAACAATGGTGCACTTGGGTAGCTAGGTGGCGCAGTGGATAAAGCACCGGCCCTGGATTCAGGAGTTCCTGAGTTCAAATCCGGCCTCAGACACTTGACACTTACTAGCTGTGTGACCTTGGGCAAGTCACTTAACCCCCATTGCCCCCCCCCCACACACACAAAAATAAATAAATAAAAACAATGGTGCACTTAATGAACCCAACTATCTCCCAAAGCAAACCATAACCAGAGAATCTCAGACTTGGAAGAAAGCTCAGAAGGTATCTGGTCCATCCCATGCCAAAAAGGACAAGTGGTCACCCAGCTTCTGCTTGATGCCTTCCAAGGTGAGGGAGCCCACCACTTTTTGAAACAACACATTCCACATTTTTTCCAAACATTAAGCCTTCATTTCCCTCTGCAACTCCAACCAACTACTCCTGGTCCTGGCTTCTGGGGCCAAACAGACCTCCATGTGAAAGCCTTTCAAATACCTAGAGAGCTCTCAGGTGTCCTGTGAGTTCTCTCTTATCCATGCTCAATACTGTCATTTCCTTCAACTGATCCTCAAGGAATAATCTCAAGATCCTTCATTATCCTAGTTGCCTTTTCTCAGGCACTGTGGTTAGATTCCAATCCTTCCTCTACTCCTTTTCACCTGAGACACTGAACTAGTCACTTAACCTCTCTAGGCCTCAGTAGCTTCATCTGTAAAGTGAAAGAATCAGGTTAGAAGGCCACCAAGTTCCCTTCCAGTTCTATATCTTATGATCTCTCCTTTATACACATTCTAGTTTGTCTTTAAAATGTGATACAACATTGATGAAAGTACAACACTCCAGAACAGGACAGTACAGCAAGGACTCAAACATTTCTTATTCTGAACATCAGGTCTCTCTGAATGTGCCCTAACACCCTGTTAATGTTTCTGTGCCCATGTCACTGTTGATTCATTCTCAGTTGACACAGATCCCATCTCTCCATCTTGTCCTTAAGGATAGGGTGAGAGGCTTTGCCAAATGCTTTGCTGAAATGTAAGCATTCTAGGCCTGCAGCATCTCCCTGATCTATGTCTAGTAACTTTGTCAAAAAGCAAGTAAAGTTATTCTGTAATGACATGTTATTAAATTATTGGGGAACTAGGCTTGGTTTTTAGCTAAATTACTGCTACTCATAAATTATAGGATATTTCACCAGTTTAGGCAGTAAACATTTATTATTAAAGTATATTAAATGTTAGTAAAGAATTGACCATGTGGCATTTAACACAAGCCGAAAACCCCCATCACCATATTGTCTCTAAGAGAGCACATGGCCTCAGAGTTCAGAAGCCCTGCGTTACCTTCTCTGGCCTAAGAGGAGAGTGCTCACCAACTGACTATGGGGCCAGACCAAAAGTGGATTCCAAGATGGCACTGGCCAGGAGCCTCCTGTATTCCTGACTTATCCTCTTTTGATAGAGGTGTGTCCTATGCACACACAGATCAAAACTAATTGGTCAGTGTCATTCAATTCCATTGATTGAAGTGACTTGAGAGTGGTCCATATTAAAATGAGTTTTACCTATGATCTAATGATGCAATGACCTAATGGAGAAGTGTGCAAAAAGACCAGGGCTTAATCCCATGGAGTCAATCTCCATTTCTATGGATCTGCCTTTGGGCTCCTGGGCTGGTCCCAAAAGGGATTAGTTAAAGTTTCTAAGAACTACACTTTCTCAGGTAGGGATGGGGAGAAAGCACAATATGACATGAGGACTAAAAACTGGGTTCCTGGGTCCCCCCCCAAGAAATTCATTTTTTTGTTTTGTTTAAGTGAGGCAATGGGGTTAAGTGACTTGCCCAGGGTCACACAGCTAGTAAGTGTTAAGTGTCTGAGGCCGGATTTGAACTCAGGTCCTCCTGACTCCAGGGCCAGTGCTCTATCCACTGCGCCACCTAGTCGCCCCCAAGAAATTCATTATTAATAATTATTTTCTCACAGACCTCTTTTTAAAAAGTTTTTAAATGATGTCTTTAAAAAACACAAAATTTATATACCAATTCAAAAAACAACAAAATGACCACATCTGATAGTACGTGTACCATTCTGTGTTGAAACTCAGCTCTTTACCAGCAATGGATGAATGAATAAGCACTTATCAAGTCACAGGGTCTTAACCTTTTTGTGCATCCTGGACCCCTTGGGTTGGCTGATGAAGCCAAGAGACCCCTTCTCAGAAGCATGATTTTAAAGAAATAAAATAAAATGCATAAAAATACCCAATGGTTAGTGAAAATAAGGATGTAATTTTATTTTCCCACCCACAGACCCTTTGGGATTCATAGACTCTCAGTTAAGAATCCCTGTATTAAGCACTAGATACAGCACTTAATAAGCACTGAACTAAGAATTGAAGACACAAATACAAAAAGAAGATAGTCCCTGTTCTCAGGTAACTTACATTCTAATAGGTGGAGGAAAAAACCCCAGTTATCCAGGCAACCAGAGGACTGTGTGAGGACTTGGCTGACATACCAACAATTCATTGAGGGAACCAGAAATGTTTGAGCTCATATCAGTTTATCTACAGAGACCCTCCCCTGACTCTCTTATTGTTTATGCCGGAGACTTGAACTGCAAGATTGTGAATGGAATGAGGAACTCTTGTTTGTTGTTATCACACCAGTGACAGATACCTGATTGTACAAACATCTTGTTTACCAGGAAAAAAACAAGGCCATAAATCTTAACTGTACCCTCGAAAACCATGACCCTGCTGTTTAAATGATCCATGATGCCACTGAATTAATTCTGTGTCTCTCTTAAGGGTGACCAATGCATGCATGTCCATCTTGCAGAGCAGAAGTAAAATGGGTGCTCGTCTAGATAACTGTGCTTCACAGTTTCGGTTTTCTGTGGAGGACAGGTTTCTGGTTTTGACAGTTTAATCAGTGCCAAAGCCTGGGATAAGACGAGCTAGGTGGAAATGGATCTCATCAGCATAGCCATGGCTGGGTTCCTGAAAGGTCCAGTCTATGGATGGTGAGTTTTATTCCTCCCTCCCTGTCCTTATCCTTTGAACTCTTGCCCCATTCAGTCGAGTTCATTTTTTTTTCATCTCAGCAACTCTTTGGGGGTCCTCTGGAGAACTCTGTTTCTCTCTGGTTAAGAATATGATGGCCTGGGCCAGCTAGGTGGCGCAGTGGATAGAGCACCGGCCCTGGATTCAGGAGGACCTGATTTCAAATCCAGCCTCAGACACTTAACACTTACTAGCTGTGTGACCCTAGGCAAGTCACTTAACCCCAATTGCCTCACCAAAAAAAAAAAAGAAAGAAAGAACGAAAGAAAAGAAATGTTGAGCAGGTGGATTTCAGAGAAACCTGGAAGGACTTGCATGAACTGACAATGACTGAGATGAGCGGAACCAGGAGAACATTGTACACAGTATCAACTACATTATGTGTTGATCAACTGTAACAGACTTGATTCTTCTGAGCAATACAATGGTCCAAGATAGTTCCAAAGGACTCGTGATGGAAAATGTTCTCCAAATCCAGAAGAAAAAAAAGAACTGTGGAATCTAGATGCAGATCGAACCATACTATTTCTATTGTTTTGTTGTTGTTGTTGTTTTTCTTTTTTGAGGTTTTTCCTTTTTGTTCTGATTCTTCTCTCATAACATGACTAATGCAGAAATATGTTTAATGTGATTGTACATAAATAACCTATATCAGATTGCTTGCTGTCTTGGGGAGGGGGGAGGGAAGGAAAAAAATCTGAAACTAGAAATCTTATAAAAACAAATGTTGAAAGCTATCCCTACATGTAACTAGAAAATAATAAAATACTTTTATGGTTAAAATAAAAAATACTAGAAAGCATAGAAATAAATGGAGCTTTCCTTAAAATGGTAAGTAATTTCTATCTAAAACCATCAACAAGCATTATCCATAATGGGGATAAGCCAGAAGCCTTTCCAATAACATCAGGAGTGTAGCAAGGATGCCCCATTATCACCACTATCGTTCAGTACTGTACTAGAAATGCTAGCTTATAGCAACGAGACAAGAATAAGTAATTGAAGGAATCAGAGTTGGCAATAAGGAAATAAAACGATCACTCTTTACAGATAACATGACAGTATACTTAGAGAATCATAGAGAATCAACTAAAAACTAGTTGAAATCATTAACAACTTTAGCAAAGTTGCAGGATATAAAATAAATTCATTTCTATAGACTGCCAACAAAATCCAGTAGGAAGAGACAGAAAGAGACATTCCACTTAAAATAACCATAGACAATATAAAATATTTGGGAGTCTACCTGCCAAAACAGACTCAAGAACTATATGAACAGAATTACAAAACATTTTTCACCCAAATAAAGTCAAATCTAAACAACTGGAGAATTTTTTTTTTACATATAAGGTGTTTTATTTTTTCCGTTACATGTAAAGATAGTTCTCAACTTTTGTTTATACAAGCTTTACAATTTCAGATTTTTCTCCCTCCCTTCCCTACCTCTGCCCTCCCCTAGACAGCAGGTAATCTGATATAGGTTATATCTAGATAGATATAGATATAGATATAGATATAGATATAGATATAGATATAGATATACACACATATATATACACATAATAACATTAATCCTATTTCTGCATTAGTCTTGTTATGAGAGAAAAAATCAGAGCAATGATGAAAAACCTCAAAATAGAAAAAAAACCACCAGTACCAAAACCAAAAGAAATAGTATGGTTCATTCAGCATCTATACTCCACAGTTCTTTTTTTTTTCTTGGATTTGGAGATCCTCTTCTATCATGAGTTCCCTGGAACTCTTCTGTGCCATTGCATTGGTGAGAAGAATCTAGTCCATCACAGTAGGTCAACACACAATGTTGATGATACTGTGTACAATGTTCTTCTGGTTCTGCTCATCTCACTCATCATCAGCTCAAGCAAGACCCTCCAGGTTTCTCTGAACTCCTCCTGCTCATCATTTCTTACAGCACAATAGTATTCCATTGTATTCATATACCACAACTTGTCCAGCCATTCCCCAATTGATGGGCACCCCCTCAACTTCCAATTCCTTGCTACCACGTAAAGAGCAGCTATAAATATTTTTGTACATGTGGGTCCCTTTCCCCTTTCCATGATTTCTTTGGGGAAAAGACCTAAAAGTGGTATTGCTGGGTCAAAGGGTATGCACAGCTTTATCGCCCTTTGGGCATAATTCCAAATTGCTCTCCAGAATGGTTGGATCAATTCACAGCTCCACCAACAATGAATTAGTGTTCCAATTTTCCCACAGCTTCTCCAACATTTATTATTTTCCTTTTTTGTCATTTTAGCCAATCTGATAGGTGTCAGGTAGTACCTCAGAGTTGTTTTAATTTGCATCTCTGATCATTAGAGATTTAGAGCATTTTTTCATATGGGAATAGATAGCTTTGGTTTCTTCATCAGAAAACTGCCTGTTCATATCCTTTGACCATTTCTCAATTGGGGAATGACTTGGGTTCTTATAAATTTGATTTAGTTCCCTATATATTTTAGAGATGAGGCCTTTATCAGAAGTACTGGCCTCAAAAATTGTTTCCCAGCTTTCTGCCTCCCTTCTAATTTTGGATGCATTGCTTCTGTTTGTACAAAAATTTTTTAATTTAATATAATCAAAATCATCCATTTTGCATTTTATAATATACTCTATCTCTTGTTTGGTCATAGACTGTTTTCCTTTCCAAAGATCTGATAGGTAGACTATTCCTTTCTCTCCTAATTTACCTATGGTATCGCCTCTTATGTCTAAATCGTGTATCCATTTTGACCTTAGTTTAGTATAAGGTGTCAGATGTTGGTCTATGCCTAATTTCTGCCATACTATCTTCCAGTTTTCCAAGCAGTTTTTGTCAAATACTGAGTTCCTATCCCAGAAGCTGGAGTCTTTGGGTTTATCAAACACTACATTACTAGTGTCATTTAGTACTGCATTTCCTGAGCCTAGCCTATTCCATTGATCTACCACTCTATTTTTTAGCCAGTATCAGGTAACAACTGGAGAAATATTAATTGCTCATGGGTAGGTCAAGCCAATATAATAATTAATTATTTTTTTTTTTTGCGGGGCAATGCGGGTTAAGTGACTTGCCCAGGGTCACACAGCTGGTAAGTGTCAAGTATCTGAGGCCGGATTTGAACTCAGGTCCTCCTGAATCCAGGGCCGGTGCTTTATCCACTGCGCCACCTAGCCGCCCCCAAGCCAATATAATAAAAATGACAATTTTCACTAATTTAAAAAGTTACTTTACTTATTTAGTGCCATACCAATCAAACTACCAAAAAATATTTTATAGAGGTAGAAAAATAAGTAACAATTCATCTGGAAGAACAAAAGGTCATGGATATCAAGGGAATTAATGAAAAAATATGAAGGAAAGTGCCTAGCAGTACCAAATATCAAACTACATTATACAGTCATAATTATCAAAACAAGCTGGTACTGGCTAAGAAACAGAGTGGTGGATCAGCGGACTAGATTAGGTACACAACCCATAGAAGTAAATGACCATAGTAATCTAGTGTTTTATAAATGCAAAGATCCAAGCTTTTGGGATAAGAACTCATTATTTGATGAAAATTGCTGGGAAAACTAGAAAGCAATTTGGCAGAAACTAGTTATAACCCAACATCTCATATTATATACCAAGATAAGGTCAAAATGGTACATAATTTTGAAATAAAGGATGATATCAGAAGCAAATTAAGGGAGCATGGAATATCTTAAATATCAATTCTATAGATAAGGAAAGAATTTATGATCAAACAAGAAAAAGAACACTACAGGAAGTAAAATGAATTATTTTGATTACACAATATTAAAAAGGGGTTGTACAAACAGAAGCAATGCAGCCAAAATTAGAAGGAAAGCAGAAAGCTGGGAAACAATTTTTACCGCCAGTATTTCTGATAAAGGATTCATTTCTAAAATATATAGGGAACTAAATTCAATTGATAAGAATGCAAGTCATTCCCCAATTGAGAAATGGGCAAAGGATATGAACAAGCAGTTTTCAGATGAAGAAATCAAAGCTATCTATTGCCATATGAAAAATGCTCTAAATCACTATTGATTAGAGAAATGCAAATTAAAACAACTCTGAGGTACCACCTCACACCCATCAGATTGACTAATATGACAAAAAAGAAAAATAATAAATGTTGGAGAAGCTGTAGAAAAATTGGAACAGTAATGCATTGTTGGTGGAGTTGTAAACTGATCCAACTATTCTGAAGAGCAATTTGGAACTATGCCCAAAGGGCTATGGGGCTATGCATACTCTTTAACCCAGTAATACTACTACGAAGCATACTTTTTTCACTTACTTTATTCTTTTTGTTTTTGTTTTTGTTTTTTGCAGGCAATGGGGGTTAAGTGACTTGCCCAGGGTCACACAGCTAGTAGTGTCAAGTGTCTGAGGCCGGATTTGAACTCAGGTACTCCTGAATTCAGGACCGGTGCTTTAACCACTGCGCCATCTAGCTGCCTCCCTATTCTTTTTTTTTTTTTTTAGCCACAAACACTTAATTTGTTTTTTCCAGTTACATGTAAGGGTAGTTTTCAACATTCATTTTCATAAGATTTAGAGTTCCAAATTTTTCTCCCTCCCTCCCTCCCTTTCCTCCCCCCTCCACAAGACAGCAACCAGGTTATATATGTACAATCCACAAGTGCTCTTTTTATCAGTTCTTTCTATGGGGGTATTTTATTCTTTTTCATGCTTTGGGGTTTTTTTTTTGCTTTTAATCTTTCTTCTTTCAAAACTGTGACTAATATGGAAATGTTTTACATAATAGCACATGTATAACCTTTATCAAATTGCCTACCATTTTAGAAAGAGGGGAGAGAGAAAAATTTGAAAGTTAAAATCTCGTAAAAATGAATGCTAAAAATTGTCTTGACATAATGGGGGGATACTATTAAAAAAATTTAAAGTGACTTTAATAATGTATGCTGGGGCAGCTAGGTGGCACAGTAGATAAAGCACCAGCCCTGGATTCAGGAGGACCTGAGTTCAAATCCAACCTCAGACACTTGACACTTACTAGTGTTAAGGGCTAAAATTCTAGCTAGACTGTCTAAAATATCTAATGAGTGGTCGCCAATAAATTATAAGCTTTAGCAAGAGTTAGACTTTTAAGCATTTATTAAGGAGAATAAGAATTTGGTAAAGAGAGAAGAAAAGACCTAGATTCCTATCTATTAAAGGGAGAGCGCATTTCTAGCTCCCTTCTTCACCAGCGTCCCCAGGAAAAGAGAGAGAAAGAGAGAGGCAGAGCGCCCGGCTCCCCCTTCCTCCTCCCACCAGCAAACGTTACTTCCTGACACCAAAGAAAAGACTCCTGGTCTTGCCCTCAAAGACCTTCCTTCATGGCAGAGCTTTTCTATAGAAACTCTCCAGTAGGTGGCGTCATTCCAATCATTACACTAGCAGTGTGACCCTGGGCAAGTCACTTAACCCTCACTGCCCCATCCAAATAAAGAAAAAAAAAAGAATGCATGCTGTACATATACCCAAATGTATATACACATTGACTACAACATACCATAAAAGAAAATTAAAGGGGGGAAAAAAGAACAGAAGGAAACAAAAGGAGACAGACTTGGAAAAGACACAGAACAAAACCAGTTTGTTCTTTTTCACTTCTTTGTCAATCCATTGGGGTCCGCTTTGTTAAACGTTAATAGTTTGACATCAGATTTCCCTCCTCATTTTGCATATTTATTTAATTATGTGTCTTTGTTAATGGTCAGTTTCTAAGACTTTTAGAAAGCATCTACTGATGCCTTCTATTTCTTACATCACTTTTTCTAAATACCTTGTCCATACTCTCCCTGCACACCCACTCTTCCCTTTGTAACAAAGGGGGGAAAGCAGTTCAGTTCTAGGCAGTGTGATAGAATGGAGATGAGTGCTAGCTGTATCACCCTGGATAAGTCACTTCACCTCTGTCTGCCCCAGTTTCTCCATATGTCAAACGAAGATAATAATACCACCACCCTCCCAGGGCTCTTTTGAGGATCAAAATGAGATAAAAATTGCAAAGTGCTTAGCACAGTGTCTTACACACAGTAGTGCTATATAAATTTTAATTATTATCAGAGAAAAAAATAAATGTTTGATAATTGGAAAGAAAACCACTTTTAAAGGGAGAGATAAAAGATGTGTGTCAGCTTCAGAGACAGAGGACCTGGGTTAATATCCTGACTTTGCTATGTATTACTGAAGTGGCGTTGGGTTATTCACTTAACGTCTTGTCTCAGTTTCAGTATCTGTAAAATGTTTGACTGGATGACATCTGGGGTCCCTTCTACCTATGAAATTACAAAAGCCATCCAACAAATCAACTGAATCTGATAGAGTATATGCAATTTTCCATACCCATAATTCCCCACATCTATAAAATCTAAGACTTTTTGAAAGAAAACTGAATGCTATGTCATTATAATGACCACTCTCAAACTAGAAATTTACCTCCTTTCCTTATTGGCAGAGGTGCTCTCCCTCCTCTCAGACTAGCTACAATTTATTCTGCGTCTATCTTATTTCTGCATATAGTTGTTTGCGTGTTAGCTCCCCCATTAGACAGGGAGCTCCTTGAGAACAGGGACTGGTTCTTTCTTTCTGGGTTTGGTTGTTTCTGTTTTTGTTTTTTGGCCTTTTTATCTCCATTGATGAGAACAGTGTCTAGCACATAGTAGGTGCTTAATAAATGCTAATTGCTTGAAATATTTCCAGTAATATAAGATTCAACAGATGCAGCTGGTTTTGCAAAACTTTTTTTGTTACAAATGATAAATCCCAGAGTCGGGAGGTAGCAGGTGATGCTATTGGAAATAAAGACTTACAGTCAAGAAGTGCTATATTAAAACTCCACCTCGGGGCAGCTAGATGGCGCAGTGGATAAGGCATTGGCCCTGGATTCAGGAGTATCTGAGTTCAAATCCGGCCTCAGACACTTGACACTTACTAGCTGTGTGACCCTGGGCAAGTCACTTAACCCCAATGGCCTCACTGAAAAAAAAAAAACTCCACCTCTCCCTCTCTGGCCTTCAGTTTCTTCCTCTGTAAAATCAGAGGACTGGACTAGAGGCCTTCTGAGGTCCCTTCTAGCTCTAGACCTAAAATCCTATGTGTGACCTTAGGCAAGTCTCTTCCCCTCCCTGAGTTTCAGTTTCTTCCTCTACAAAATGAAGGTTTTAGACTCAATGTCCCTTGTAGTTACTTCCATCTCTAGTTCTATGAGTCTATGTGTAACTCTGGTCAAGGAACTTATCCTCTCTGGTCTTGAGCTTCCCCATCTGTAAAATGGAGGTGGTTGTGGGCAGATGTTGGACTAAATCAGGCCTTCTTAAACCTTTTCCACTCTCGACCTCTTTTCGCCCAAGAATTTTTTACGCAACCCCAGGTATATTGAGTATATAAAATGGGTATATATGACCTTTTACTGTTGCCAAATTTTTCAAGACGCCCCCCTACACACACATTCACTTATGTGACCCCATATGGGGTCATGACCCCCAGTTTAAGAAGTTTTGGACTGAATGACCTCTGAGCTTCCTCCCAGCTCTAAAACTATGATCCTATGTGTAACCGTGAGCAAATCACGTCTTGATCCATAAACATTTATTAAGAATCTACTATGGGGGGCAGCTAGGTGGCGCAGTGGATAGAGCACCGGCCCTGGAGTCAGGAGTACCTGAGTTCAAATCCAGCCTCAGACACTTAACACTTACTAGCTGTGTGACCCTGGGCAAGTCACTTAACCCCAATTGCCTCACTAGGAAAAAAAAAAAAAGAATCTACTATGAAGGGGGAAAGGGACCCACATGTACAAAAATATTTATAGCTGCTCTTTACGTGGTGGCAAAGAATTGGAAGTTGAGGGGGTGCCCATCAACTGGGGAATGGCTGGACAAGTTGTGGTATATGAATACAATGGAATACTATTGTGCTATAAGAAATGATGAGCAGGAGGAGTTCAGAGAAACCTGGAAGGTCTTGCGTGGGCTGATGATGAGTGAGATGAGCAGAACTAGAAGAACATTGTACACAGTAACATCAACATTGAGTGTTGATCTACTGTGATGGACTATATTCTTCTCACCAATGCAATGGTACAGAAGAGTTCCAGGGAACTCATGATAGAAGAGGATCTCCAAATCCAGGAAAAAAAAAAAAAAAGAACTGTGGAGTATAGATGCTGAATGAACCATACTATTTCTTTTGTTTTTGATGCTGTTGTTTTTTTTCTATTTTGAGGCTTTCCATCATTGCTCTGATTTTTTTTTCTCTTATAACATGACTAATGCAGAAATAGGATTAATGTTATTATGTATATATATATATATAACATATCAGATTACCTGCTGTCTAGGGGAGGGGGGAGGGAGGGGAGGGAGGGAGAAAAATCTGAAATTGTAAAGCTTGTATAAACAAAGGTTGAGAACTATCTTTACATGTAACGGAAAAAAAATAAAATACTTTATTAATTTAAAAAAAAGAATCTACTATGTCAGTCAGCCAGTCAATAAACATTTACTAAGGGCCAGGCACTGTGCTAAATGCTAGGGATACAAAGAAAGGCAAAAGACAGCACCTGCTCCCAGAGTTCACAGTCTAATGGGGGAGGCAATTGTTGTTGTTGTTTGCCCTTCCTTCTCAAAGAAGACCATGACATCTGGGAGGTGATGTCGTGACTTGCAGTGAATTGGATTTAAGTGAGACAGGGCTTTGCAAAGTCACCAGCCTCACTCTCCTCCAGAGCCATATGAGTCCAGGGGCAAGATATAGATGAGGACAACTGGAGATGGCCCCAGATGTTTAAGGCAATTGGAGTTAAGTGACTTGTCCAGGGTCACAGTTAATAAATGTCTGAGGTCACATCTGAACTCAGGTCTTTCCAAATTCAGGGCCAGTGCTCTATCTACTGTATGGCCTAGCTGCCCCTAAGGGGAGGCAATATGCAAACAACTATGTACAAACAAATTATATACAAGATAAATTCAAAATACGGAAATCATCAACAGAGGCACTAGAATTAAGAGGGATTTGGAAAGGATTCCCATAGAAACTCAGACTTTAGCTGGGACTTATGGAAGCCAGGAAAGATGAACTTGAAGATGGAGAGAATTCCAGGCATGGAGGACAAACAGTGAAAATGCCCGAAATTGAGAGAAGGAGTTTCTTATCCGAGGAATAGCAAGGAGACCAGTGTCACTGGATCAGAGACTACTTGGGGGAGTGTAAAGTGTAAAAAGACTAGAAAGGTTGGGGGGGGCAGTTTATGAAGGTCTTTTAGAGTCAAAGAATGGATTACATATTTCATTCTGGAGGTGACAGGGAGCCACTGGAGTTGACTGAATGAGAGGAGTAGGGAGGGAGATATGGTCACCACAGGTTAGGAAGATCACTCTGATAGCTGAGTAGAGGATGGATTGAAGAAGGGAAGACATGTGGCAAGGACTGGTGGCATATGTCCATGTGACAGGCCCTTTAGTCCAGGCATATAAGGTCGTGAGGACCTGCACCAGGAGTAGTGGCAGTGTCAGAAAAGAGAAGGGGGCATATTGAAGAAATGTTACAAAAGTAAAATCCACAGGCCTTGGCAACAGATTGGATATATAAGAGGTGAAAGAAAGTAAGGAGGGGGCAGCTAGGTGGTGCAGTAGATAAAGTACTGGCCCTGGAGTCAGGAGGACCTGAGTTCAAATCCAGCCTCAGACACTTAACACTTACTAGCTGTGTGACCCTGGGCAAGTCACTTAACCCTCATTGCCCCACCAAAAAAAAAAGTGAGGAGTCAAGGTACCTTGATATCAATATGGAAACCGGCAAGGGGGGAGGGTTGAGGGGGGGAGAATAAGTTCAGGATTTGACACACTGAGTTTAAGATGTCTATAAGACATCCAGTTCCAGATATGCAACAGGCAGTTGGATGCGCAAAACTGGAGGTCAGCACAGAGGTTAATGGGCTAGATGAGTAGATTTGAGAATCATCAGCAGAACTGAATCCATGAAAGTCGATGACATCAAGAGAAAGAGTTTAGGGGGAAGTAGAACTACCTAGAGCAGACCACTTTCTCAAGTTTATACAGAAAAGGGAGGAGAGACAGAGGATGATAACTAGCAGGGATGAATCAAGTAAAGGGTTTTTTTGTTTTGTTTTTTTTTGCAGGGCAGTGAGGGTTAAGTGACTTGCCCAGGGTCACACAGCTAGTAAGTGTCAAGTGTCTGAGTCCAATTTGAACTCAGGTCCTCCTGAATCCAGGGCCAGCGCATTAACTACCGTGCCATCTAGCTTCCCCCAAGTGAAGGTTTTTTAAGGTGGGGGAGACATGGGTATGCATGTAGACAGTAGGGAAGCAGTCAGTAGACAGGTAAAGACTGAAGATAAGTGCGAGAGGGGGGTAACAGAGGCTTTGTTTCTTTCTCTATAACATGATATGGTTGGCCCAAATGGTCTCTGAGCTCTAAAGCTGCACTTCTACAGGTACCCTCAGGCAAGTGATTTTGCCTAGGTCTCTTTCTTCTTTTGTAAAATGAGTGAGTTGGACAGGCTGGTCCCTGAAGCCCCTTCCAGTTCTAGATCTATGAACCTAAGTGTTGACCTCCATTCCTGGACCATTGCCTTGTCATGATGGAGGGGCTGGTGTAGCTCAATGAAACCATGAATTATGCCACATACGGTTACCTAAGATGGACACGTGATCATGGAGAGTTCTGACAAAAGGTGATCCACTTGAGAAGGAAATGGCAAGCCACCCCAGGATATTTGCCAAGAAAACCCCATGGACGCTATTAAAATGATAAAAAAAAAATATGAAACTCAAAGATGTGCCCCTCAGGACAGAAGGTGTGTAACATGTTACTGAGGAAGAGCAGAGGACAACCATATGTAACTCCCGAAAGATCAAAGCAGCTGGGCCAAAGCCAAAAGGAAGCTCACGAGAACCTGAGTTCAAATCCAGCCTCAGACACTTGACACTTACTAGCCATGTAATCCTGGGCAAGTCACTTAATCCTCAATGCCCCGCAAAAACAACAACAACAACAACAAAAGGAAGCTCAGGTTTGATGTATTAGGTGATGAAAGAAAAGTCTGATGCTTTAAAGATCAGCATTGCATAGGAACCTGGAATGTAAGAGCTATGAACCAAGGTAAGCTAGATGGGGTCAAATAAGAAACGGAAAGATTAAACATCAAGATCTTGGGTGTCAGTGAACTTAAATGGACAGGAATGGGTAATTTTAATTCAGGTGATCACTACATATCCTAGTGTGGGCAAGAATCCCTTAGAAGAAATGAAGAGCCCTCATAGTCAATAAAAGGGGAAGAAAAGCAGTACTGAGATATTATCTCCAAAATGACAGAACAAATCCAAGGCAAACTATTCAATATCACAGTAATATAAGTCTATTCTCCAACCACTGATGCCAAAGAGGCCAAAATTGCTTAGTTCTAATAAGACATGCAAATACTTCCAGAAATAACATCAAAAAAGATATCATGGGGCAGCTAGGTGGCACAGTAGATAAAGCACTGGCCCTGGATTTAGGAGGACCTGAGTTCAAAGCCAGCCTCTGACACTTGACACTTACTACCTGTGTGACCCTGGACAAGTCACTTAATCCCAATTGCCTCACCAAAAAAAAAAGGGGAGGGGGGCAGCTAGGTGGTGCAGTGGATAGAGCACCGGCCCTGGATTCAGGAGGACCTGAATTCAAATCCAGCCTGAGACACTGACACTGACACTGGCTGTGTGACCCTGGGCAAGTCACTTAACCCTCATTGCCCCACCAAAAAAATCAGATTGACTCTATACTTTGCAGCCAAAGGTGAAGAAGCTCTATACAGTCAGTTAAAACAAGACCTGGAGCTGACTGTGGATCAGATCATATTGTAAATTTCAGGCTTAAATTGAAGAAAGTGGAGAAAACCATGAGACCATATAGAAATGACCTAAATAACACCCTTTATGAATATGAAGAAGTAACAAAGAGATTTAAGGGATTAGATCTGGTAGATAAAGTGCCTGCAGAGCTATTGACAGAGGTTTGCAATATTATACAGGAGGCAACAAAAAACATCCCAAAGAAAAAGAAGATCAAGAAGAGTAAAACGGCTGTCTGATGAGGCTTTACAAATAGCTGAGGCAAGAAGGAAAGTGAAAAGGAAAGGAGAAATGAAAAGATAAGAATAACTGAATGCAGAATTCCAGAGAGTTAAGAAGGTTTTCTTAAATGAGCAATGCAAAGAAATAGAAGAAAACAACAGAATGGGAAAGATATGAGATCCCTTCAAGAAAATTAGAGATAGGGGGCAGTTAGGTGGCGTAGTGGATAGAGCACCAGCCCTGGATTCAGGAGGAAATGAGTTCAAATCTGGCCTCAGACACTTGACACTTGCTAACTGTGTGATCCTAGGTAAGTCATTTAACCCTCATTGCCCCACAAAAATAAATAGATAGACAGACGGACAGACAAACAGATGGATGGATGATGAATGAATAAATTAATTAATAAATAAATAAATTAGAGATATCAAGGGAAAATTTCATGTGAAAATGGGACTTAACAATAGCAAATGAGACTAAGAAAACACATCTCTCCTTAGATCATACCACCTTGGAAAAACTGAAAACTTATAGGTGTCTAGATGTATCTCTGAAAACAGCTACACAAAACCCCTGAAGCTTGGAACAGTGCACACTCCACCCTGGAAGCAGAGACCTACTTTAACAAAGAGTTAAAAGTCAAGAATCAGGCTAGGAAAATGAGCAAGCAGAATAAAATTCTGGCCACAGAATGTTACTATGGTGACAAGGAAGATCAAAACACACCCTCAGAAGAAGATAAAGCCAAAGCTTCTGCATCCAAAGCCTCCAAGAAAAATATGAATTGGTCTCAAGCCATGGAAGGGCTCAAAAGAGACTTTGAAAATAAAAAGAGGTAGAGGAAAAAATGGTTAGAGAAATGAGAGTGATGCAAGAAAATCATGAAAAAGAGTCAATAGCTTGGTAAAGGAGACACAAAAAATACTTTAGAAAATAACATCTTAAAAACAGACTAGAAAATTTATAAAAAATATAAGTCATTCCCCAATTGATAAACTGTCAAAGGATATGGATGGGCAGTTTTCAGACAAAGAAATCAAAGCTATCTATAATCATATGAAAAAATGCTCTAGATCACCATTGATCAGAGAAATGCAAATTAAAACAATTCTGAGGTATAACCTCACAACTATCAGAGTGGCAAATATAACGAAAAAGGAAAATACTGAATGTTGGAGAGGATGTGGGGAAACTTGGACACTAATCCACTGTTGGCAGACTTGTGAACACATCCAACCATTCTGAAGAATAATTTGGAACTATGCCCAATGGACTATCAAACTGTGCATTCCTTTTGATACCACAATACCACTGGTAGGTTTATATACCAAAGACATCCTCAAAAAGAGAAAATAACCTATTTACGCAAAAATATTTATAGCAGCTCTTTTTGTGGTGGCTAAAAACTGGAAATCAAACTTCCCCATCAACTGGGGAATGGCTAAACAAACTGTGGTATATGATTGTGATGGAATATTATTACCTTATAAGAAATGATAAGCAAAATGATTTCACAGAGGCCTTGAAAGACTTATATGAACTGATGTATAGAGGAATAAGCAGAACCAAGAGAACATTGTGCACAGAAACAGCAATACTGTTTGATGAAGAACTGTGAATGACAACTATTCTCAGCAATACAATGATCTAAGACAATCCTAAAGGACTCATGACGAAGCAAACTATCCACCTACAAAAAAGAACTGATATTGATTGAACACAGACTGAAGCATGCTATTTTTCACTTTTTTTCATTTTTTGTTTATTATTTTAAAAAAACAGACTAGGCTGAATGGTAAAAGAGGTACAAAAAGCCAATGAAGAAAAGAATGCCTTGAATAGCTGAATCAGCCAAATGGAAAAAAGGAAGTAAAAAAAGCTCACTGAGGAAAATAACTCCCTTAAAAATTAGGATTGAGCAAGTGGAAGCTAATGACTTTATAAGAAATCAAGAAACAATAAAACAAAAACATAAAAAATGGAAGGAAATTTGAAATATCTCATTGGAAAAACAGCTCACCTGGAAAATAGATCCAGGAGAGATAATTTGAAAATTATTAGACTACCTGAAAGCCATCTTTCAAGAAATTGTCAAGAAAACTGCCCTGCTATTCTAGAACCAGAGAGTAAAATAGAAATTGAAAGAATCTACCCATGACCTCCTGAAAGAGATCCCAAAATGAAAACTCCCAGGAATATTATAGCCAAATTGCAAAGCTCCCAGGTCAAGGAGAAAATATTACAAGCAGCCATAAAAAAAAACCAGTTCAAATATCATGGTGCCACAGTCAGGACAACATAAGATTTAGCAGCTTCTACATTAAAGAATTGGAGGGCTTGGAATATAATATTCCAGAGGGCAAAGGAACTGGGATTACAACCAAGAATCATGTACCCAGCAAAACTGAATATAATCCTTCAGGGGGGAAAATAGACATTCAATGAAAGAGAGGACTTTCAGGCATTCTTGATGAAAAGACCTGAGCTGAATAGAAATTTTGATTTTCAAATATAGAACTCAAGAGAAGCATAAAAAGGTAAAAAGGAAAAAGAAACCATAAGGGCTTTTACAGAGTTAAGCTGTTTACATTCCTACTGGGAAGATGATACTTGTAACGCATAAGAACTTTCTCATTATTAGGGCAGTTGGAAGGAATATAAATAGAGGGCCAGGTGTGAGTTGAATATAAAAATAATTTTTAAAATAAAATTAAGGGGTGAGAGAAGAATGTACTTGGAGAAAGAGAAAAGGAGAGGAAGAATGACGTAAATTATCTCACATAAAAGAAGCAAGAAAAAGCATGTACAGTGGAGGAGAGGATGGGGAACGTGAGGGGGAGTGAGTGAATCTTATTCTTATCAGAATTGGCTCAAAGAGGGAATAACATACACACTCAATTGGGTATAGAAAAATATCTTACCCTGCAGGAAAGTAGGAGAGGAAGGGGATAAGGGGAGGTGATAGAAGGGAGAGCAGATTGGGGAAGGGGATAATCAAAGCAAAATGCTTTTGAGGAGAGCCAGGGCGAAAGGAGATAGGGAATAGAATAAATGGCACAGAAAGGGAACAGAATAGAGGGAAATACAGCAATAGAAACTGAAAAAATATTTAAGCAACTTTTTCTGATAAAGGCCTCATTTCTCAAACATATAGAGAACTTAGTGAAATTTATTAAAATAAGAGTCATTCCCCAAATAATAAATGATCAAAAGATAGGAACAGTTTTCAGATGAAATAATCAAAGCTAACTATAGCCATATGAAAAAAAAATGCTCTGATTCACTATTGATTGGAAAGATACAAGTCAAAACAATTCTGGGGTACTACCTCAAACCTACTGGATTGGATAATAGGAAAGCAGAGGAAAATGATAGTGTAGGGGACATGGAGAAAATGAGACATTAAAGCACTGTTGGTAGAGTTGTAAACTGATTCAACCATTCTATAGAGCAATTTGGAACTATGCCCAAAGGGCTATAAATTCATGCATACTTTTTGACCTAGCAATACCACTATTAGGTCTGTATCTAAAAAGAGATAAAAAACAAAAAGGAAAAGAACCTATATAAAAAAAATTATAGGGGCAGCTAGGCGCAGTGGATAGAGCACTGGCCCTGGAGTCAGGAGGACCTGGGTTCAAAGCCAGCCTCAGACACTTAACCCTTACTAGCTGTGTGACCTTGGGCAAGTCACTTCACCCCAATTGCCTCACCAAAAAAAAACAAACAAAAAAATTATAACAGCTTTTTTTGTGGTAGCAAAGAATTGGAAGTTGCCCATGAATTAGAGAATGGCTGAACAAATTGTAGTATGTGATTATGAGGGAAAAATACTGAGCAAGCAGGAGGCTCTCAGAAAAACCTGGACTTACATGAGCTGATATAAAGTGAAATGTACTGCGTACAAAGTCACAGCAATAATGTAAGATGATCAGCATGTATCATTCTCAGCAAGACAACTCTGAAGGGCTTATAATGAAAAAATACTATCCATCCTTGTCTGTTTTCATTCACAACATGACTAATATAGAAATTTTTGCATGACTACATATGTATAACTTATATCGAATTGTTTGCCTTCTCAAAGGGGTGGGGTGGGAGGAAGGGAGAGAATTTGGAACGCAAAGTTTTTGAAATGGATGCTAAAATTGTTTTTACATGTAATGGGGTGGGGGGTGCTAAATAAATAATTTTTTTAAAAATATATGCACTGAGAATAACCAGAAGAGTAGACTAGTTTTGTTTGTTTGTTTGTTTTTTAGTGAGGCAATTGGGGTTAAGTGACTTGCCCAGGGTCACACAGCTAGTAAGTGTTAAGTGTCTGAGGCCAGATTTGAACTCAGGTCCTCCTGACTCCAGGGCCGGTGCTCTATCCACTGTGCCATCTAGCTGCCCCGAGTTTTTAAAGAGGCAGAGGAACAAAAAACCAAACTGCCCACATTCTCTGGATTATGGAGAAAGCAAGGGAGTTCCAGAAAAACATCTACTTCTGCTTCACTGACTACACTAAGGCTTTTGACTGTGGATCACAAGAAAATGTGGCAAAAGTCCTCAAAGAGATGGAAGTACTAGATCTTCTTACTTGTCTCCCAAGGAACCTGTATTCCAGTCGAGAAGCAACAGTTAGAACCGAATGTGGAACTGACTAGTTTAAGATTGGAAAAGGAGTAAAACAAGGCTGTAAATTATCACTTATTTAAGTTATATGCAGAGTACATCACGCATGCGCAGTGCCAGGTTTGGATGAATCATCAACTGGAATTAAGGCTTCAGTGGAAAAACATCAACAAGCTCAGATACACAATAGCACTCTGATGGCAGAAGGTGAAGAAGAAATAAGAAGCTTCTTGATGAGGGTGAAAGAGAGAAACGTAAAAGCTGGCTTGAAGCTTACCATTAAAAAAACTAAGATCATGACAGCTAATTCCATCATTTTCTGGCAAATAAAAAGAAATGGAAGCAGTGTCAGATTCTATATTCTTGGGCTCAAAGATCACTGCAGATGGTGACTGCAGTAATGAAATTAAAAGACTCTTGCTCCCTGGAAGGAAAGCTATGCCGTATGTGGACAGCTTACTAAAAGGCAGAGACATCACCTTGCCCACAAAGGTCCATCGTCAAAGCTTTTTTTTTTTTTTCCACTACCTCCGAATCTATGCTTTCGAATTGTGGTGCTGTAGAAGACTTTTGAGAGTCCCTTGGACAGCAAGGTCAAATCAGTCAATACTTAAATTGATTCAGGCTATTCACTGACAGCTCAAATACCGACTGAAGCTTAAAAACTTTGGCCACATAATGAAAAGATGGGACTCCTTGGAAAAGACCCTGATGTTGGGAAAGACCGAAGGCAAAAGGAAAAAGGGACGGCAGAGGAGGACGCAACGAAAGTAAGCTCTGGACAAACTTCGAGAGATAGGGCAGGAATGGTCCACGGACTCACACAGAGTTGGACAAGACTGAACGAGCGCTGACCTTGGGCAAGTCATTTCCCCTCCTTGAGGCTGTTTCCTCGTCTGTCAAATAAGGGGGTTGGACCAATTGGTCCCTCAGCCCCCTCCCAGGTCTAGACTAAAGACCTCAATTTTCAAAGGCGCCTCTGACCGCAGCTCTGGAGATACAACTCCACTGTCCCGAGCCGGAATGGCCCACGGGCCGGAGAGCGCGAGCCACCACAGTTTACGTGCACTGGCCCTCAGGGCTTGACCAATGAGCGTCCGACTTGGGGCTGGAACGGCAGGCCAGCGAGCCGGTCTGGCGTCACACACGCGCCGCGCGCGCGTCACGGGGGGTCGGGACGCTTGCAGCCTCCACGTTCACTTCCCCAGGTGGACCGTGCGTCCTGTCCCCGGAGCACGCTGGGTGACGCCGCGCCGCCAGGCCAGCAACCGCGCGGTCACTGGCCCCGCCCCCTCCACCGCCTCCCGCCGCGCGCAGCTTCCTCCTCCTCCTCCTCCTACTCCTAACCCCGCCCTGCCCTGCCTTCCCCTCTCCCGGCCCCGCCTCCGAGAAGCCGGCCCCACCTGGGAGCGCAGCCGGGGGTGGGGGGTGCGGGGCCTGACGGACTGACAGCCTGTCCCAGCCTGACCAGAGGAACTGCGGTGGGACTCCCGCGAACACCCTGCCTCCCTCCCGCCCACCGGCCGCCAGTCTCCTAGCCGGTGAGTGCCGGGGCCCCGCCCCTGCCCCGTGGGGGGCGCTGTTTGCGAAGGGGTGGGAGTGCTGGAGGGAAGCGTCGCCCCCCTCACCCCCAGTCTTCTTCGAGCTTCTCCCCTCCCCCCCTTATCTTTTTCGAGCTTCTCCCCTCCCTTCCTGCACCTCCTGGAGAGACACATGCACACACATACTACACACAGCGCGCGTGCGCGCGCCTTTCTCCCTCCCCCTCTCCCCCTCTGCCTGTACCCTCTTTCCCCCAAACCCCCACTGTCAGTTACGCCGAGGGTTTCTGTTTTCCTCCCTCCTGTCTGCACCGAATTGATTCCTGGACTCAGGACTCAACCCCTCTGCTCTTGCCTTCCTGGAAAAAAGCTTCATCGTTTAGGAAAGTTTGGAGAAATTGTTTTCCCTTTTTGTTACGAAGAACACACTGCCTGTAATGCAGTGGTCTCCCCCCAACCCAGTATCATCACCATCATCACACCTCCTCTCATAGACGACCTTGGTGTTTGAGGCAAAATTCTGATACCTGTGTTGGCCACTGACAAGCCAGATGTCCACTTGGAATAGTCATATATATGAACCAAAACCCAGAATTATAAAAATGTTTGTAGCAGCCGGTCCTTCGAACACACAAGAAGGTTGTTGTGCCACCTGGCAGTTCCTGTGAAGGACACAGCCCGGCCCTTCTTTTTCTTCCACATAACTATGTTTATGCAGCAAGTGGTACAGTGAGATTGCCCAACCCGGAACTCCCTCCTGCCCCATCCCATCCGCCCAACCAAGCTTCTCCACACCCTTTACTACTCCTCAGGTGAGACAGGGAAGTTCCTTTTCTTTTCTTTTTCTTTCGTTTTTCTTTTAAAGAAAGACAATGAAGGGGAAGGAAGAATGATTACCGGGTTTTTATTTGGTAATAAAAGTATTGGGTTGGTGGTGAGTTCAAGGGTCATTTAGGGAAAACAAATCCCTTTCATCTGAAGGAGAAAAGGACAGATTTTTACTGACTCATTTGTGAAATTCGTTGCAGAAGGAAGTGCTGTAAAGGTTACCATACCACGCTAGTAAGGAAACTGACCTTGGGTGTCCAGCCACTAAATCTTAGTAACCTCGGACTACTTAACCCCTTACTTTCTTTCTCTCTAAAGTGGGAAGTTTGAGCTGGCTATTATCTGTAAAGAATCCATCTCCCTCTGACATCTAAGGATTCTGATAGGCAAACAAAGAGAAAACTCTAAGGGAATAAAAAGAATACTAGAACTGAGCTTTAATTTTGGTAGAATCAGGAAGGTTGGTTAACTTTTTGTAGCAGAAATACTATTACAAATTGTTCTTCTGTAACTGTAATTGATATTTTATTTCTAATCAAAATGATGATGTAGACTTTTTCTGTAGTATTTTAGCAATATGAACTAGTGGATAGAAAGCCCCTACTGCAAGAAAAACTGGATTTAAACACACACACTAGCAGAGTGACCCTGATCAAGTCACTTACAATGCCCTAGACAACCCTCTAATACTATAAATTGCATTGATAACCAATAAGATTACAGGTCCAGTCCCTAATCTAGAAGATTATCAATTTGGTGCTAGAAGGGATTTTAGACACCATCCAGTCCACCTCCCTGATTTTACAGAGGAAGAAATTGAGACCTAGAGAAATGAAGTGGCTTCATCCATAAACTTTCAGTGGTCATCTAGGCTAATCCCTTTCTTCTACAGAGGAAAAACTGAGGTCCGAGGACATTAAAATTACTTGGCCAGGGGCAGCTAGGTGGCACAGTGGATAGAGCACCGGCCCTGGAGTCAGGAGGACCTGAGTTCAAACCTGGCCTCAGACACTTGACACTAGCTGTGTGACCCTGGGCAAGTCATTTAACCCCAATTGCCTCACAACAACAACAACAAAATTACTTGGCCAAAGCTACGTGTCAGAGCTGAAATTTGAGCAGTCCCAACTTCAAATCTGGTATGCTTTCGACAGCATCACCCTGCTCCCTTGAAACTCTCCCAAATCTGCCATCCCATTGAAGTAGCTTCGTGGGATTATTGTTCTGAAAGCATACACCTTTTATCTTAAATGGAAGTAGGAAATTTAAAAAATAAATAAATAAATAAATAAAAATGGAAGTAGAAAAGTGGTGCTTTGAGGATCCTCTTAAAACCAGTGTGACTTTAGGCAAATCAATTCCCTTCCCTGGGCCTCAGTTTCCTCCTCTGTAAAACTAGAGGATTGGACTCAATGACCTCTCTCCCTTCTGACTCTGTATTTAGGCTCCTAAGTGTAACCTTGGGCAAGTCACTTCCCCTCCATGAACTTCAGTTTCCTTCTGTAAAATGAGGGTTGGATTAGGTGACCTCTAAGGTTCCTTCAAGCTCTAGTTCTACAATCCTATGTATAAATGGCCATCGAGTTTAGCTAATTAGTAGATTATGCATTCTGTTGATACTTCCTCCTTTTGAGAAAGAGCAGGGGGTAGCTAGGCGGTGCAGTGGATGGAGCACTGGCCCTGGATTCAGGAGGACCTGAGTTCAAATCCAGACTCAGACACTTGACACTTACTAGCTGTGTGACCCTGGGCAAGTCACTTAACCCCAATTGCCTCACCAAAAAAAGAGAGAGAGAGAGAGAGATCAAAAAGATGGGTAATGGTCAAATACTTAGCTTTAGGAACATAAGCATCAATGTAAACACAACAGGGCTGTTGGGCTCAACAAACATGACATAGAAAACAGAAGTGTCAGTCCAGGCACTACCTCCCAACTTGCTGATTCATGATGAATTTCCCTCTTGTCTTTCATTTTTTAGGAATAAAGACAGTGCCAGTACATTTGGATACAATTGGCCATATTAAGAATTCACTTTAAGCTTGGCAAAACACTTTACATATCAATCAATCAGCAGGTATTTATTAAGCATTCACAATATGCCAGGCACTACTGGGCACTAGGAATACAAGGAACAGAAAATGAAATAGTCCCTCCTGTCAAAAGAGCTTGCATACTATTAGATAATCTTTCTTTTTTTTCAATTAAGAAGCATTTCTTTTCCTCTCCTTCTTACCTCCTCCCCCCTCCACTGATAAAAGGTAAATGAAACATAACAAATATGCAGTCAAGTAACACATATTCCCACATCCAAAATATTAGATCTATTATCTCATTTGAGTCTCACAAGAACCCTGTGTAGTAGATGTTATTATCACCCCCATTTTACAGGTAAGGAAATCAAGGCCCAGAGATGTTAAGTGACTTGCCCAGGATCACACAGATGACAAGAATTTGAAGCCAGGTCTCCCTGCCTCTATCTACTACTCCACACTGCCTTTCTTCAAAGCTACCTCATAATAAAGTCAAGGAACTAAATTCCCTTAGATAGAGTCCAAGAATCAATCAGTTAGCAAGCCCTTATTAAGCACTTACTAGGTGCCTGGCATTTCCATTCCTAGTCTACCCTATAGAGAAGTGATACATGAAAGCTCTGACTTTACCCAGTAATTGCATACTGTTGGAATATAGACTGTTATAACCATGTGTGCAGGGGCCGTATTTTCCAAAGCAGAAATCCAGATTCATAGTCAGACAAAAGATACTTTTTCTGTCAAGTCCTTCTTAAAAGTGTGTTTTCTTTCCTTGAAATCTAGGAAATCCATGCTGCTACTGTCTGTGTAACTTTCTAGGAAAAGAACCCAGTAACTGTCATTTTAGGCTTCATCAGGACAAAAGTCATTATGCGAGCAAATAGAAAATGAAATGACTAGACTATGCCTTTCCATAAGGTATCTGAAGAGTCTTTTTCTTCTTTATAGGAAAAATGCTTTTTGAAAGCAGCTCATTTTTGAAGGGTATGATGCTTGGAAGCATTTTCTGTGCTTTGGTAACTATGCTAGGACACATTAGGATTGGTCGTGAAACTTTAACTCACCGTGAGCACCATCACCTTCAAGCACTTAGCAGAGAAGACTTTTTGAAAATTTCCGAAGCTGAACGCATGGAACTTGTTAAGAGTGTTCGTGTATACTGTATGATACTTGTCAAACCCAAAGATGTGGGGCGTTGGGCAGCCGTGAAAGACACTTGGACTAAACACTGTGACAAAGTAGAGTTCTTCTGTACAGAAAGTATTAAGGTGTTTGAGTCAGTTAATCTGGAAACAAATGACATGTGGACAATGATGAGAAAAGCATATAGATATGCTTATGATAACTATAAAGATGAATATAACTGGTTCTTCCTTGCCCGACCTACTACATTTGCTATAATTGAAAATTTGAAGTTTTTCTTGTTGAAAAGAGACGCCACGCAGCCATTTTATTTAGGCCACGCTATAAAATCTGGAGAGCTTGAGTATGTGGATATTGAAGGAGGAATCGTCTTAAGTAGAGAATCAATCAAAAGACTGAACAACCTTCTCAGTGACCCTGAAAAGTGTCCTGAACAAGGAGGTATGATTTGGAAAGTATCTGAAGATAAGCAGCTAGCAGTCTGCTTGAAATATTCTGGAGTGTTTGCAGAAAATGCTGAAGATTCTGAGGGAAAAGATGTATTTAACACCAAATCAGTTGGGTCTCTTATTAAAGAGGCAATGGCGAATAACCCCGAGCAAGTAGTAGAAGGATGCTGCTCAGACATGGCTGTCACTTTTAATGACCTGGCTCCAAACCAGATGCACGTGATGATGTATGGCGTGTACCGGCTTAGGGCATATGGACACACTTTCAATGATGCGTTAGTTTTCTTACCTCCAAACGGGTCAGACAATGACTGAGCTCTAGAAGTCAGCCTGTAGATGGTATAAAACATGCAATGATTTGCCATTGCATGTGGTAACTTAACTGCACATCCACATAGCAGGTTGTTTGGGGAGTTTGTTTTTTTGGGGGGGGATTTTTTGTTTTGTTTTGTTTTGTTTTTTAATTTGTGGGATTCAGTGTGTTTTGGCACATAATAAGGTTTTACAAATGGGTATTTTTTTTCTAAAACTTTTTTATAAAAGTTTCTGGCTTTCAACTATGTTGGAAAGAAGAATCTCTTAAGAGTTAGGCTTATGTGAGCAAATGATCAGATTTGTAAGGGGTATTTGCAAATATTTATATGACTCTTCCAAACAATCAACATTTGGGAAATCCAGTGTGAAATATATTTTTGCTAAATTTTTTTTATTGTAGAAAGGTTTCTTTACAACATTTCTTGCTAATATCTTTCTATCTTTCTAAGATATGCAAATCAAACATAAATTAAATCACTGGACATAAATTTGCTATTCAAGTAGGCCTTTCAGCTGGATATTTATTTTCTTGATGGCGCACGTACTGAGCTTTGACAAGTGCCAATGGATTTGCCTTCTCAAATTAAGCAAGCAAGCAACTAAGGCAACGTACCTGAGCAAACTTAATAGATGGATGGAATTTTTTTATCAGAACAAGCGGGTGCAAGAATCACTTAACCCTCATGGGAGCTAATCTGGTGACATCTGTGGGTGCCGAAGCTAGACTCCTAGAAATTCCAGTGTGGTTGTCACACTCCTCCATGTAGGTACTAACAGCGGGCAGTACACACACCCACATCCCGCTCCTCTTTCCTCTAGTTAATGTGGTGTGATTGTGAGTGGTATCCCTGCTAATCAAGCATGCAACTTGGCTGAAAGTCTATCAGTTGAGGTTCATGCCTGCCGAGCCAGAGATCACGTTGGTGACTACAAAACAAGTCTCAAGCCATCTCACTTCACTCAGTTGCTCGTAATCTATCCCATGCGGTGACTATGACTGAGTGTCTCATTCCATATTTGGTTAGTCTGAAGGCTTTGCCCTCTTTCACATGTGGACATCATCATTCTTCATTGGATCAGTGCAACAGGGCCTTATGACTGTAAAGCTTCTCCTAGTGCAGATTATAGCACTGAAGCATGCCACATCTGGGGTTGGCTTCCCCTATAATCTGGCCTGTGCACCTGGTTCTTTTATGATGTAATCCTGAATGACGTATTGCATCAGGTCAGTAAAGCCCTGTATGGTTTAAGACCGGGACATCTTAGAGCTGAACATTTGCCTTAATCATCCTTAGAGTTTTAATGGTCGTCAACTTTAGCCAATTCAGAGGCAGAGCTGTTTCCCAAAGAGGGCCCCAGGCTCCTGCATTTCCTTCTTCCATTATATATTGCAATAAAATGAAAATGAAACCTTCCAAGAATTGTGGGAAGCCCTGGGTTTTAATCTAGCATCCTCCAGCAGCCAGGTTCTCCGAGGTGGAGGCTTTAAGATGCTGATTTTCTTAAATGATCATTGAAATAACTCTTAAAACACTTCCAGTACCTACCAGCTTTGATTTTACCATGGGTCAGTGTGCGTTCCCTGTGTACCTAGTGATGTCTAGTATCCCTCACGATAACCAATAGCTCATGATGTGCCGGTGTTACCCTTGTCCAACAACACCAGCAGTTTGAAGAAATCTCTACTGTATCTGTAATCAAATATGCTAGTGGACTGTTAGGTCTGGCGACGCACAAGAGTCAAATCTTAATAAGTATTTCAGAGACTGTAATCCATTGTCAAAATTCCTGACAGCCTTGCACTGTCGGCGTTGTATTTGAGCCAATTAGTCCTCAGAATAGTGAATGACCCTTCCTGCCACATAAGTATAACTTCCAGTTTGCCTTAAAGATTTATGTGTCTCTTTGTATCCACTGTAGTTTTGTAGCTAAAAGCCTGGACCAATAACTCAGAAAATAAAGCCGTCAAGGCCAAGGTCACTGAGTTTTCTCTCCATGCAGAAAAGTGTTCTGGTCCATAGCCACAAACTGCTGCTCGGACCCTAGCCAGCTAATTCATTTTGTGTTATTGGTCACTGAGGGTCTTGGTGAGTGTATGGATGGACCAGTGCAAACCTAGCCTCACTTTACGTGGTAGATATGCCCCTAAAGGATTGCATGGAAATCAACTAACATGTACTGTATTAGCAACCCCCATTTTTAAAAATCCTCTGCTGAATCCTTTATAGAAGAAAAACCTCCGTTGGCAGTGTGACTTAATCAGTCACTCCCCCAATCCATTTGTAACGTCAGATTTTTATCGAAGCCACTGAAAAGGACATATCTTACTGATGGTGACCTAGTACCGTCATCATCGTGTGCTGACTCATTTTTTATTGTACGGGTTGTATGTATTAGCTGTATGCTTGAAGAATTCTTGTTGAGCATGTTTCTATATTGAATCACATCTTTCCATTGACTTCATTATAATTTCCGAGATGTGCCCTGGCAAAGCTTGAGTAAAATAAAAATTTCAATTAAGAATCTTAATCATTGTTTCTATGACCATTGTTCTTTTTGTCTGTATTTCAGTTCCATTCAATGAGTATTTCTTGAGTGACTCATGAGCTCAGCGCCCTGCTAGGTTGTGTGGGGGAAACAAAAAGAATATTTCCATACCATCAAGGAGTCCAGCAAATGGATAGTCAAGCCACATGATTTCTGTACACTTATTAAAATGAAATTAAAGTGTACCCCACAACTCCTAGGCCATCAATCATTCTTACTCTGGGAGGTGTGTGTGTGTGTGTGTGTGTGTGTGTGTGTGTGTGTGTGTGTGTGTGTGTGTGTGTAAAAAATCATATTGGCTATATCATTGCTCTGGAATTTTGGTAAAAGCCCTAGCAGGAAAAGCCACAAGGACATATTTTGTCCAGCTCTCAAAGCAATCCTTTGACTGAGACTAGCACTAGCCCAGGATTTCTAGGAATGGAGAAGTTCTGTCCCTCTCAGTTGCCTGTGGCTCCATGATTGAGGGGATAACTGGTGCAGGGTTGATAGGGATCTCTTCCCTCTTCTTCCTTCCTTCAGAAGTGGGACAGAGAAGCCCAAGTCAGTGAAAGAAAGGGAGATTTAGATTTCCCCAAATGGCCTTGTGGGAGCTTTCTTACTTTTGGCATTTGGCAACCCGAAGCATTTCATCTCTACTAGGGTGGGGGGAGGTGTTATTCCCTAAGTTTCTAAGCAGTTCCAGATGTGGGATGTTTGAAGTCCCTTCAAAAAAGTTGCATTGACTTTTTCTGGATGGAGAGTTGGGGTGCTGCACCACTGTCACCCTGGTTTCCTTTGGCAAAAGGGGCTTGATTTCATTGGTCATTAGTGCCTTCCTTCACCCTCCCTATTCAAAATCAGTCACTAGATCTTCCTCTTCAAGTTTGGTCCCTAGATCTGGTGCAAAGACGAGTTTAGCCCACCTCGGGACCTAGGTTCCTCAGCTTCTAACTGCCTGGTCAGTTTCACTATTCACTAGCTCCCTTTCTCCATTCATTCACCTTGTGTGAGTACCTAAGAGCACTGCCTTTGTGCTGGGACTAGAAAACTTTGCAAAAGCCCATCCTTCCACCATCTTCATACCAATGGCATTTTCCCTTTTACCAACCAATTATCACCTACCCTAAACCCCACCTGACACTTGGTATTTTTATCACTACAAATCAGTTTCAAGGTCAGTGGCACACAGGAATGGTCGGAGCTCAACAACCCCTCTAATAGGTGACATCACTTACAAAAGATTTAAAAAGATCCTGCTGATGCCTCGTGACTATTTGGCCAAAAAAAGAGAAAAAAGTCCCATGTCCTTTAGAGAGCAAGTACTATACGAACAGTTCCTCTCACCTGGACTATTGAAATAACCTCCTAAATGACCTCCCTACCTTCAATATCTCCTCTTCCCATTGCTTTTCTTTTCTTTTCTTTTTTAGTGAGGCAATTGGGGTTAAGTGACTTGCCCAAGGTCACACAGCTAGTAAGTGTTAAGTGTCTGAGGCCAGATTTGAACTCAGGTACTCCTGACTCCAGGGCCAGTGCTCTATCCATTCCACCATCTAGCTGCCCCCTTCCCATTGGTTTTCCACCCACCCAGCTGTCAAATTGATCTTTCTGAAGCTTAGCAGTGATGATCATACTACTCTGCTGAAGAAGTCGCAGTGGCTACCCTGATGCCATACAATACCAACCAACACATTTGGCATTTAAAAGCTGCTCACAGGGGCAGCTGGGTGACACTGCAGTGGATAGAGCACAGGCACTGGATTCAGGAGGACCTGAGTTCAAATCCGGCCTCAGATACTTAACACTTACTAGCTGTGTGACCCTGGGCAAGTCACATAACCCTAATTGCCTCACAAAAAGAAAAAACAAACAAAAAGCTGCTCATAATACACCAGTAACCTGTCTTTCTGTCCATTTCAATAATATTTTGGGTTTACTTAGTGTTATCTGTATAAATCTTTTCTCTTTTTTTGGGGGGGGTGGGGCTATGAGGGTTAAGTGACTTGCCCAGGGTCACACAGCTAGTAAGTGTCAAGTGTCTGAGGTCAGATTTGAACTCAGGTCCTCCTGAATCCAGGGCTGGTGCTTTATCCACTGCACCACCTAACTGCCCCCAATCTTTTCTCATTCAATCCTTCTTGCCTTAGATTCCAATCCCTTGGGATCAGAGGCTCACCCCAAATTTCCAGATAGGTCTTACCCAGGTCAAAACCTGAAGCAGTAGGGTAAGGTCAGCATAAGCAAAGGGTTAACACTTAATGAATTATTTTTAAAAAGAAAATTTGCTGCAGCTAGAGAAACCTTGCTGCCTATAATAAACCCAAGGTACAAACACCTTTTTAAAGAAGCACATTCTGGGCCAAACACCTACTAATCCTGTGGTATCTAATTTCTCCATGATGAAATGTCAGATAAGAATATTGATGGGACAAGGCCCAAATGAATATTTGACAAACATAAAAGGTCACTTTAAAATATACTACAGGAAATAGATGGATTTATCTTTTATAACCATGGTTAAGGATCTTCTCAAGCAAACGAGATAGAGACAGCAAAAGATAAAATAAATAATTTTGAGCACAAAATTGAAAAGCTTTTGCAGCTAGGATAATAAGAGAAAAACTCAATTGAGGAAAAATAATCTTTGCATCAAATAGCTCTGATAAGGGTCTGATAGCCAAGAATCATAGGAAATGAACACAAATACATGACCCAGAGCCATTCTCCAGCTGACAATCAAAAGAATTGCAAACTACAACCATATGAAAGATTGCTCCAAATCACTAGTAAGAGAAATGCAAATTAAAACAACTCGGAGTCTCCATCTCACACCTAGCAAATAGGCAAAGATAATATGGGAGGGGCTGCAGGAAGATAGGAACACTGATACCAACTATTCTGGAAGCTCAAAATTATACCCATTATATTCAGATGTCCACGCTCTTTCACCCAGAGACACTGGAAATAGAGTAGGTGCTCATTGATTGGGGAATGTCTAAACAAACTGCTGTACACAAATGTAATGAAATACCACACTATAGAAAGTGATGTTGGGGCAGCTAGATAGCACAGTGGTAAAGCACCGGCCCTGGATTCAGGAGTACCTGAGTTCAAATCCGGCCTCAGACACTTGACACTTACTAGCTGTGTGACCCTGGGCAAGTCACTTAACCCTCATTGCCCTACAAAAAAACAAAAACAAAACAAAAAAACCAAAAAAAAAAAAAAAAAAGAAAGTGATGTTGATGAAGAGAAGTATGGGAATACTATGTACTGGTATCAAACGAAATAAAAACCAAGAAAACAATGTATACAGTGACAAAAATGTAAATGGAAAGAATAACAAAACAAGTCTGAACACTGTGTAATTATAATAAACTCGGTTGGTCCTGGAAAAAAGTTGCGAAATTTTATTTCTGGTTCAGAACTAGATATACATTAAAAGGTACATTTTCAGACATGGCCAAAGTGTGATGTATTGTGGTTGGTTGGTTTGGTTTTTAACTGTACTTCCGTGTTAAGAAAGAAGGTTTTCACAGGGATCAGATGTGGAGATAATGATGAAAAAGAAAAGCCACTTTAAATACAAAAAAGTAAACAGAAAAGTTCAAAAAGAGCTATATTGTTACTATCATGCTAAATGTAATGTGCACTTAAAAAAACCCTGTTCATAAGTTTGCAGTTTTATATAGTTTTTTTCATTCCTTGCATATGCTCAGGCTTCTTAAGTTCACAATAAAAAAAGATTTTTGTTTTTAAAGTAAAACTTCTAGGGCAGGGACTCAACTTTTTTGTGTCACGGACCTCTTGGCAGTTTGGGGAGTCCTAGGGAAGGACCTCTTCTTAGACTAATGTTTTTTTGACACATAAAATATATAGGATTTCCTTTGCAAAGAAAATCAATTACGTTGAAAGTTAACCAAATACCTATTTTTAAAAGCTCCTGGACCCCAGGTGAAGAACCCCTGTTATAGAGGCAATTCCTCTCTCCAAAAAAGATCGAAAATGGCCTTCTCTCTTTTCTTGGCAGAAATGTGGAGATTCTTGGTGTGGGACTTTGTATATACAATCAAGTGTTGTCAACGTGTTGGTTGGTCTTACTGATCTTGTCTTTATCTTTTTTAATCTTTGTTACAAGGGAAGTCTCCCTGGTCAGGAGAGGGAGGAGGGATACATTGAGAAATGAAGGGCATGTGAAAAGAAGCCATCAATAAAAGGAACAAAAAGAAATATTGATGGGAATAGCTAAATGCTTGAACTCCCAGGTGAGCCCTTTCATGCTTCATAGTTTTAAAGCTGAATAAGTATTTTCTGTACAATGGTTTGGTAAAGATAAAATGTCCCCGGTTAATCTAGGCAAGAACAGAAGGGCTTATTTTTCAAACATTGAGTTTCATTTAATAAAATGAATATAGATTGATTGTTAAACCCTGAGCTTAGAGAGAACACATTCCTCTTTTCACAGCAAACCAGATGTCGCCAGTAGGGCTTAAATGGCTCAAGTTGACGTGGTTTACATCAGGCCAGACTTGAGTCAAGATGTGTCTCAGGTAATCATATTACCCTTTGCATTACTGGGAGAAACTGTGGTTTAATTGGGACACCTGCAGACACGAATGTGTTGCTGACCAGCATCTGGTTTTTGGTTACTTCTGAGACATTTGGGTTTCAGCGTTCAGCAGCTAATGAGATGGCAAGAGAGCACAATTGCTCTAACAGCCCTTTCAGACCTTTTACACACACTTAAGTTTTCAATTTAACCCAAATCTGAGGAGCAACAGGTTTCAAATTCTGAATCTATCACTTCTCGTTCCTTAATAAAGACAAGTTTGAAATAAAGCGTTTCAAATACAAAGCAACCCCCTACTTGTGGGCTTTGGAGAGCTATTTGGGCAAAAGAGAGCAGACAGGACCTGTGATTTCATTGGAATGGGGAACTCACTGGTGAACAGACTCCTTCTACCAACGTAATCTTCAGAGTTGCCCAAGACAAGCTCCAGATAAACCCATCCATTCATGCCCAAATAATGCGGTTAAAAAAAAAACAAAAACAAAACCCAGGGGCAGCTAGATGGCGCAGTGGATAAAGCACCAGCCCTGGATTCAGGAGGACCTGAGTTCAAATATGGCCTCAGACATTTAACACTTACTAGCTGTGTGACCTTGGGCAAGTCACTTAACCCTCACTGCCCTACAAAAAATAAAAATAAATTTAAAAACCCAAAACCCACAACAGCCTAATGCACATGAGTTGCCCAAGGAGTCAGGTGATTTGCCCAGGGTCACATAGGCAGTATGTGTCAGAGATCTTACTTCAGCCCATGCCTTCATTTTTTGGTGAGGTGACTGGGGTTAAGTGACTTGCCCAGGGTCATACAGCTTGTAGGTGTTGTGTCTGAGGTTGGATTTGAACTCAGGTCCTCCTGACTCCAGGGATGGTGCTCTATCCACTGCATCACCTAGCTGTCCCTCTACAATATTCAAATAAGCTTAGAAATAGAACTTAAAACTAAAAGGTGTACACATACAAAGTTGGAAAAACGGCATTCTGCCCCTGATTGTCTTAATGTTTGAGAAGTCAAGTCTACAGAAAGACATCAGCAACCCACAGAGCAGAAAGTTATTCGTGCCCCCCCCCACCTGATTCAGATGTTTGACTGTAGATGGAACTTTGTATTGAGCAAGGATTCATTTGAGCACTCTATTGAGCAAGTGATGAAAACTCCACATCCGGGTTTGATTGCTGCAACAGCGTCTACAAAACCTTGCAGAACAATAAGCCCACACAATACACAGAACCAGTCAAGCTGTTAAAATGGGTAGTACTGTATGCAGAATGTGCATGTGTTTCAAGAAGTGATAGGGAAGCAAAATCTTTAAAAAGGGGGCGGGGATCCAAAAGAATTTTAGAAGCAGGGCATATTTGGAATCACAAAAACTATGATTTGGTATCCTATAAAATTATCAGAGGGGGCGGCTAGGTGGCGCAGTGGATAAAGCACCGGCCCTGGATTCAGGAGTTCCTGAGTTCAAATCCGGCCTTAGACACTTACTGGCTGTGTGACCCTGGGCAAGTTACTTAAGCCCCATTGTCCCACAAAAAAAAAAAAAGAAAGAAAAAATTATCAGGATACCCTAAGCAAGGATGTTTCTGTGTCTCTCAAAAAGGATGATCATGTGTGCCACGCTCTAATGAATACCCTGATGCTCTTAGGGAATAAAACAGTATGTTCGTTGGGGTTTGAAAAGTGTTTGACATCTCATTTGACTGGCACACATGAGCTAAGTGCTGCTACATATGGAGTTAGTCTCATCTTACAGATAGAAAACAAGCAGAGAAAGGTCACCATTTACTTGCCCATGGTCACCCAGTTAGTACTGGATTTGGGAACTGGCCTTCTTGTCCTTGCTCACATGACACTCTAAAACACACACAGCCTTTCCTGGCAAGGTTACTTAGTGTATCTTTTGTATGGACTTATGTACTGCTATCTTCTGAGAGAATGGAGGCGCCATGAAAGCAGGGACTGATTGATTCATGTTTTTCTGTCTCTCCAGTGCCTGACACACAGTAGACACTTAATGTTTGTTGACAGAGTACGGAGGAAAACATATGTTTTCAGACATGAAGAATATGAGAAGTGGTTTTGTTTGATTACACATTTGTTACAAGGTGTTTTTCTTTTGTTTTCTCTTTTTCCAGTTGTAGTGAATAGAAGAGAAGGCAGGTCAAAAGGAATCACAGATAAGCAGGACAGCTTTGAAAGTTACATGAATCGGAATTTTATTATGTACTTAAAAGGAAAAAAGCAAGCTGTACATAAGAGATCTGCAGTTTCAGATGCAATGCTTTTTCTCTTATTGTGTATGTGGAAATGCTCCTTTTTTATTTGATGTTTGTTCAATTCAGAATTTTTTCAAGCCCGAAATAAAACAAATGTGTTTGATTGATTGGGATTCAAACCCAAGTCTCTCCTAACTCCCAAGCGCAGTGCTCTCTCCACCAACATCACAGGCAGTTCTAATTAAAATGACAAGGATAGTGCTATAAGCAGACACATCAAAGGGGAAAAAAAGGTCTTTATCACTACCTAATTCTGTAATTTCCCCTTTTTACTCCCTAATACCCAAGTGAACATTAGTTCCCAAACTTCACACTCTACTGAGGTGAGAAGAAAATTCAATTCCATTCATGACGTGTCTGTCAGACACTGGGGGGTACTAAGACAAAAATTAAACTGTTCTTGCCTCAAGGAGCGTAGAGAGGGGAGAAGTGGGAAGGGGGGACAGGCCTGTCCACATATAATACCAAACAGTACCAAGTAATTCCAAGACGTAGAAAGCACTAACAACGTGGAAGGGGAGGGGGAAGGAGAAGGCGTCCTGTCTAAGGTGGTTGCAGAATCCCACTTGGAAGGAATCTAAGAGGCTGTCTCTCCAGACATGAGGGACAACCTATGTATGCAAAAGCATGGAAATGGGAGATGAAATGTTGGGTGCATGAAGGCAAACAGCACGAAATATGACTGAAAAGGCAAGTATGAGTCAGGTTGTGAAGAGCTCCAAATGCCAGGCTAATGATTTTATATTTTCTCCTAAGGACAAACAGTTCTGAGTAAGGAATTAACATGGTCAGACCTGTTTTTAGCAATGTCAGTTGGCATCTATATGGAGGAAGGACTGAGGAGGGGAGAGAAGATCAAATAGGAAACTAGCTCATGCAGGTATCATATATTATTATATATAATGGGTATATAACAGGCAAACTGATGAGGGTCTGAACCAGGATGGTGCTGGTTTGAATGGAGAGGAGAGGTGTGGAGACAGCTGGCTGGATAGAGGGTGTAAAGGAGAGGAAAGTCACAGAAGCCTCTGCAGGTTGTGGGACCAAGTGACTGGAAGGATGGGAAAGTGTTGAGAATTTAGGAATTGAGGAAATGGCCAGGTTAGGAGGGAGGGAGGGAGGGATTGGGGAAGATAGAGAATGAGCTTCAAGGTGAGTTGGAGATACTTAACGGACATCAGGTGAGGGATGCCTAGCGGGCAGCTAGCTGGCAATGTGGGACTGAGGTTCAAGACAAGAAATGAATGACAGATGTATAGATACCGTTTGATGTGGGAGTTGGCAAAATGTAAACACTTAACCAGTAATAACTTGAATTTAGATGGAAAGAACACATGAAAATGAAGACTACTCAGGATTTAAGCATCTGTCTAATTCAGTAAACACAGAACAAAAGTTTTTAATGGATTAACAGGTAAAAACAGAATGCTGAAACCATCTAAGTTGAGACGAAGTGCCTTGCTTGTCTTTGGAAGCTCACTTATATGTCTTCATGTGCCAAAGGCCGTCATTTAAATAATGGATATTTTCAATAGCAGTCCCTTTGTTGATGCTCTCACTGTGAAAGGAAAAAAGCAAGTAAGCATGAATGTGTTTTTATGCTGCTTTATATACTTACCAGTGATGAGTATAAAGTTTAAAGCTCAGCAGCATCCCCAGTTGGTGATTATGGAGTCTATGTAAGGTATTTACATTGTACTTATGTGATTAGCTATATTAAACTCTCTGTTTACAGCCCTCTGTAGTTCACGTGACAAAGTGAAAAACATAAAGAATGAGGAGCTCATGCCTTGAGAGAAGCTGGATCGTGGCTGCCTCCAGGCCAGAAGAATATCAAAAAGGGCTGAATTAAGCTTACGAAAAACTAGTAATTCATCATCAAATGGGTGACAAAGTTGTGAAAAACAGCGAGTAGACTTATAGGGTATTGCTTGGTCTCCACCTTCCCTTTACTCCCCAATTCAGGAAGTAAAAAAGATACTGTTACCCCCCCCCCCCAAAAAAGATACTGTTGCCCACCTCGGATAAATACTTTAAAGTCAGGAATAAGGCCACTATCCAAAATTAACAGGAAAATTTGACTTTTTCCCAATTGAAACCTTATTAACTATTCCAATTTGGGAAACATGGCTATTTTTAAGCCTACCAGAAAACCAATGACACAGCAGTAAGTGTCAACAGCTTTCAGTGGGCTAAGATCATTCAGAAATAAGGAGTCTGTGCTTATCTACTGGGGCACAAATCCGTATAAGCTACTGAGCTTCCTGTGTCCTTGGGAAGCTTTTAGATCTGTGGTATTTGAGGGAGACTTACATATCTCCAGCAGACATCTTCATGACCCCAACACAGAGTGCATGCTGTTTTCCCTCCGCCATTACTGCCTGAAAATATCGTTAAGAGAAATCCACACCAAAAAATTAAAAAAAAAAAAGAGAAAACCAGTTCTGGAGTTGAGAACCCAGCAAAAGATCCATAGAAAAACAGCCCCTGAAATGAGACCATCAGATGTTCATATTACTAGGTAACTTACCTTCAGAACACTCTCTCTGTTCTCCAATCAATGTTAGCATACATAATATTCACTACCCACTACAGGAACCACATTTGGAAAACAGTGAGCCAAGGAATTTCTTGTGCAAAAAAATAAAAACTGCAATACTGAAAGGTCAAGCGTTCAAGTACTATAATCGGCCCCAAATGAGTGACTTTTACATTTCAGTACCCTTACAATAGTATCTTCTCCCCCTTCAAGAGGCTAGTGTACCCACGTATTGTATACTGCACATATTTTCAGACTTTTTAAATGTATTGATCAACTATTATGCTGTTATTTTTGTCTTTAAAAGAGATACCAAAAATAAAAAATAAAAAAATGAAAACAAAACAAAAAGATACTATTTGTACATGGGAGTGGGAGGAGAGATACCTGGGGAAACTGGTGATGTAACAAACAGAAGACAGCAATGAAAACTTTTTAAAAAAAAAGTCTAGCTTATCTGTCCCAGCCTTCGTAGAATCCCCAACATGCTCTAAGAATCACAGGAGACAAGCTCAAGAAGGGATCTTGGAAGAACATCTAGTCTGACACCCTCATTTTAAAGGCAGGGAAACTGAGACCCAACCCAAGGTCACACTACTCGTAAGTTGAATACTCAAAACCAAGTCTTATGAGTCAAATCCAGTGTTCTTCCCAGTTTATCTTGCTTCTTCCCATTTCATTTGAAGGTTAAAGTTAGCAAAATGTTAAATACCGTGATGTTCAATTTTATAAAATAAGACCATAAAATAGGATGAAGTTTTTCCCCTTTAAATTTAACCAATTATGTAAACCTGCCGACACATACTGCAAAGAAACGATAAACTAGCAGTATAACACCAAGGTAATAAGGAATTATTATTCCTGTTCTCAGAATGTTTTCAGCAGACCTTAATATAGTCAGTCTCAGAAGAATAATCACTCAATTTACAATTTATAGACAAAGAGGAACCATGACTGAGGATCCCCTCACCTTCCCCTGGCACAGATATTCTCTTCTTCCCAGGCAGCCAAAAGTGTTTTAAGGGGATGGGAGAGAATTTCCTTCCTATCCTGGAATCAAGGGGTGACATGAAGTAGATTAGCTAGAACTAGTTCTTTTTTTCTCATAGAAATGTTATAAACAGTGACCAGATTCCCAGCAGAGTACACCAAAGCCTTTAATATAGCTTAAATAGTGCTATGGTATCATATCGCAGCCACTTCAAAATTGCAAAGATGTGTGATTTTCTTGGTGGAGGTACCAAACCCTCCCAGCAGATCAACCCCCTCAAACCTTCATAGATAGTGTAATGGGAGTTTAACGAGATGTGACTGAACAGGTAGACAATAAGGGCTAGAGGAGAAGGCCTGAAACAGCCACTTAGGAGTGTGATATAGAATCAGAGCGGAATAAAAAGATGGCAGTGCCATAATAAGGGCCCAGTTGAGATTAGATAATAAATGGATAGTGAACCGGTCAGCATGGCTATGTGACTTTCTGCAGCAGCATGGGAACGGGAGCTAAAAGAGCAGATGGGGGAGGGGGGGGCAGGGGTCTGGAAAGGAACAAGCAGCAAGGGGACAAAAAGGGCAAAGGAGCCGAGGGTCATAGATGCTATATGGGTGAAGTGGCTGATTAGGGGGTCAAGACTGTGAAGGGAGGAGAGTGGGACTACCAGACCCACACACAAAGCTTTTCAAAGATGGTAAAAGCCCGTTGCCCTAGCCTGAGTCACCTGCACACCCCAACAAGGTATCAGAAAAGGCTTTCAGAGAAGGATTTAAGCTACATTATGGATTCAATGGGCCCTTGTGCATTATTCTGGGAAGCCAATTACCATTTATAACAGTTTCTGTGCAAGAGAATATCCTAAGTTCCAAACAACCAACTAAACAGGAAACTTCTGAAATACCTAAATTCATGAGTTGAACAATGAGTCTCACTTCATCTAACTCAAGGTTATTGCCTTGGTGAAAGAAATGCTATAGTTGGTTTCATAATTTCAACTCAACAAACATTTTTAGGTGTGCCTACTATGTGCAGAGCACTGTGCTGGCACCCCCAGTCAATCTGATAAGAACAAGCTCTCACTGAGCTGCAAGGTTCTAGATTTCAAGAAGCTCTATAAGCCTCGAGGTGCAGAGCAGTGACTGGTGATCTGCACTGGGAGAGGGTATTTCTTCACCTGGAGTTCCTTATGCCAGTGAAATTACAGATCTGGCTCTCCTGCTGCATTTGTCATCCCCTCCCATAAAAAAAGAAGAAAAGAAATAGGGTGTCACTCAAATAATTTAGTCCCAAGAAATCAAACATAGTCCCCACTTCTTCCCACTGTGGGAGATCACCACAGAGAGCCACAAATGTACAGCTGCTACTCTGATGGACAAGGCTTCTGAACATGACTCGGGGCCACCAACAACACTTTGGGGCCATCACTTCCCAAGAAGGATACAACAACAGTGTCACACGCAGCAGGGAAAAGCTTGGCTCCCAGAGAGGTCAAGCCTGGACACATAATGTTTGCTCCACCAAGTACATACTTGATGGCTCCTTTATCAATTTGCTGGTGTGGAAGAATAAAAGGATCTGAAAGAAAAGAAATTATTCAATTACTAAGTGAAAAGACCCTGAGAGAAAGTGTCCACCACTAGGGACCAAGCCAAGCCATTGGGCATTTGTAGAAGTTCTAGAAGGTTTCCCCCAGTCCTTCCCAGTAGGATGCTGAATGGTATCAAGGAACAGTCAGAGAACAACATTCAGCTAATTGTTTATGAAGTGCCTATTGTGTTCAAGTACTGGAGCTAATAAAAATGATCCCAGATAAGACCCAACCTGTGCCCCCCTGGAGCTCCCAGGTCTAACAGGCAGTGACTAATAATGAGAAGGAATATAAATCAATGAACTCGAACCATCAGCTTTGGCTTTAGTCTCAGCTCATAACCCAACACCTGCTTCTCAGCCCCTTGCACCTGGCTTGGGCATTAGCCAGTAAGTAGATTATTCTTTCATTAGGCATCTGGCTTTTTAAACATTTTCAACGTGAGCATCTTGAGAGCTGCAAAATGGTTTACTTTAAAAACTTACTGGTCTCTTTCATTTCCCTCCATCCTCATTTAATTAAAAAAAAAAAAAACCAAAAACCTTGCTATCGTCACTACCTAACCAGTTTGTCTCCCCTCCCCTTAAAGTCTTGTACTCCTGCCCCTGCCCTGGGCATGATCACAGAAATGAAGAGATAACTCTCAAAAACAGTAAGTCATTTGTCAGGCCAAGCTAACATACATCTCCCTTCTCACCACGTGTAACCTGTTTTAAGGAGCAGCTAGGTGGCCTGAAGTTAGGAAGACCTGAGTTCAAATGTGACCTCAGATCCTTACTAGCTGTGTCACTTAACCCCAAATGCCTTAAATATCTGAGGCCATCTCCAGTCATCCTTATCTGTCTTATCTGGCTCTGGAGGAGAGAGTGAGGTTGGTGACTTTGCACAGCCCTGCCTCACTTCAATCCGATTCACTGCAAGTCATGACATCTGTCATGGTCCTCTTTGAGAAGGAAGGACGAACAGTAAGCTTCTTTAAAATATATTCTTGCCCATCAATCTAAGCCAGTGCCTGGCTTCAAGATTAAATGCTCCTTGCAGGGTGGGCCTATTATCTTCTCTTAGATAAAGTGTATGTAAACAGTACCCAGCCAAGCAGTATGCAATCATGGCTTAGGGTCATTGGATCCCAAATCTAGACTTGGAAAGGGGCCACCTACTCCAACCCCCTCAATTTATAGGAGGAAACTGAGGAACAGGGAAGTTCAGTGACCTGCCCAAGGTCCCACAGGTGGTAAGCATTAGCAGCAGCATTTGAACCCAGGTCCTGTGACTCCAAAGCTAGTGTGCTTTCTACAATACCTGACTTACATCACTCTGGGAGTTGATGGGCCTCCCCAATGAAGTCACTTTAGCTCCATGAGTAGTAACTTCTATTAGGCAACATAAATGTATATTTCCTGGGCTCTCCACTGTTTGTTGACAAACACAATGGGAAACAGCTGCAATCAAGGGGGCATTTTTCAGGTTTCAAAAGGGTGGGCTGGTTTCAGCTTAACTTTCCACAGGAGCTTGAACTAGTAAATAATAACTTTATTATGAGAAGATATTTTGAAACCCTCTCATCTTCTACAACTTATTTTTCATAAAACTTACATTTATGAAGTAATCTTAGTGTTGGATAAAAATTTCCTTCTCTTTGCCTGAAAAACAGTAATTCTCCATTTACGGTAAGGATGTCAATATGGTCTTGGCTGCAGAGTAAATAGCAAAGTTATCAAATTAGATATTGTTTTTTATATAAACATAGGTTAAACCACCTTCCATATAACTTATAAGGCAAAAAATGGGTATCCTTTTGTTCTGATTCTACTTTCACAACATGACAAATGCAGAAATATGTTTAATGTGACTGTACATATATAACCTATATCAGATTCTTTTCTGTTTTGGGGAGGGGGGAGGGAAGGAAGGGAGGGAGAAAAATTTGAAACCCCAAATCTTATAGAAACAAATGTTGACAACTATCTTTACATGGAACTGGAAAATAATAAAATACTTGTAAGATTGATTGAATAAATAAATGAACAAATAGATGAATGAATAAATAAAATTTTAAAAGAAAAAAATGGGTATCTGAGTAATTAAAAAATGAGGGATAGTCCCAGAAAGCAGATAATTAAGCATCCCTCCCTCCTCAAGGCACAATGTCAGTATCACTGTCAGATGAGGTTATTGTCCTGGGTGTTTCTGCTTAACTGCTTTTCTTTATTATGAAAGTTCAAGTCATTCCCCAATTGATAAACGGTCAGAGGATACAACAGTTTTCTGAAGAAATCAAAGCTGTCAACAGTCATATGAAAAGATGATCTGAATCCCTAATAATTAGAGAAATGCACATTAAAGCAACTCTATACCACTACTAGGTATGTGTCCAAAAGATATCAAAGAAAAGGGAAAAGGACCAATATGTACAAAAATATTTATAGCAGCTCTTTTTGTAGGGGCAAAGAATTGGAAATTGAGGAGAAGTCCATCAACTGGGGAATGGCCGAACAAGTTGTGGCATATGATTGTGGTGGAATACTACTGTGCTATGAGAAATGACAAGGGGGATGGTTTCAGAAAAACCTAGGAAGACCTATATGAATTGATGCAGAGTAAAGTGAGCAGAACCAGGAGATCATTGTACACACCAACATCAATAGTTTTAACAATGATCAATTTTAACTGTGAAAGACTTAGCTACTCTAAGCAATACAATGACTCAAGGCAATTCCAAAGGACTTCCTGATGAAAAAACATTGTCCCTCTCCAGAGAAACAATTCATGAACTCTGAATGCAAACTGAAGTATAATGTTTTCGTTTTCTTGGGGTTTTTTGCAATGTGGCTAATATGGAAATATGTTTTGTATGATTTCCCATGTATAACTGATACCATATTGCTTTCTTTGTACATGGGTGAGGGAGGGGCTGGAGGGAGAGAATTTGGAACTCAGAATTTTTTTAAAAAGAGCGCTATTTAATTAAATAAACAATGAGTTTTATTTTTAAAAATACAAGTGGGTTCAATGTGTTACCTAAAGACAAAGATATAAAGAAAATGTGTTGCATTTTATTATTTGGTTAAAAAAAAAGTTTGCTATTCAGATATGAACCAAACTTTCCAAATATTTCAAATAAGAGCACTTAAATTTTTCCTATAGTATCAATCTTGGTGGAATGAGAAAAGAACTAGATGCAACCAATTTTTGCCCCATAGTTAATGATCATGGATCACGGGTTCATGGGTCTAGGCCTGGCAGAGACCTCAGAGGCCACTGAGTCCAATTTCTTCCTTTTATAGAGGAACCCAAAGCCCAGGGAGGGGAAAGGACTTGCCCAGGGTCACATGGGAAGTCCGTAGAAGAGCTAGGATCTGAAGCCAGGTCTTCTACCTCCAAATCCTACAATCTTTTCACTGGACCATCCTTCCTCTAAATAAATCTCTAATGGACTACCATGAAATTAAATCTACAGGATACAAGTATAATAATTATTAAGCCTCCTTGAAATTCACACACTGAAAACCAATGACTTACCATCGGACAATTTTGACTGGGTCTTTCTTTGGCATAATTTGATTAAGCCATGGCTCAATCCCTGGAAAGTTATCTATCAGTTGCTTCTTAATGCCCTTAATGACTGAGCTTTTCAGCTGGATGCAGTTGGAGATGCTCTCCTTTTCATCAAATCTGCCAAATGATTTTTGCAGAAAAAACATTTCAGCATCACTGTGTATTATGTGAAAAATGAGCCCTTCTAGCAAAAAGACATCACAGAACAGGTTAAAGGTATTATTTTAGTTATGGATTTTTTTTCAACACATCTATTTGGATGATTAAAATAATTCACATTTCCCTTTCTTTCCTTTAAAAGATGCTACCTCATTTTGGTTTCTGGTATACAAAAACCGAATTCAATTGTCACATCCACGGGAGTCTGCTATGCAGGAGGGTGAGGGATAGAGACAGAAGAGGAATCAGTATAGTATAATGACAAGAATGACTTGAAAGCAGAGAGAAAACCTTGCAGGCAGTTACTATTTACTGGCTCTTTGTGACCTGGGGCAAGTCAATTAACTTCAATGAACCTTATTTTCATCAGTCTGTGTCAAATAGAGCTAATATTGGTACATCTTACCTCCCAGGGCAGCTGGGAGATCAAATGAGGTGTCTTTAAAGCAGTTTAGAAAACAGTATACTATGAGAACTGGCACAGAGACTTTTTAAGCCCCTTGAAAGGGAATGTCTCATTTATGTTTGTATTCCCAGCAACTAGCACATAGTAGGTGCTTATTAAATGCTTGCTGATTTGGGGGAGGGGGAGCTTTTCCACTCTAGATACGATTAAAAAAAAATTTTTTTTACAGGGAAATGAGGATTAAGCGATTTACCCAGTGTCACACAGCTAGTGTCAAGTGTCTGAGGCTGGATTTGAACTCAGGTCCTCCTGAATCCAGGGCTGGCGCTTTATCCACTGCCACCTAACTGACCCCTACACTCTAGATATAATTGATTTTTCCCTCGATGTGGTTTCAAATCCCAATTTTCCATAAGCTATATGGTGTTCATGAAAATGACCTACCTGGCATCGGCCCTGGATTCAGGAGGACCTGAGTTCAAATCTGACTGCAGAAACCTGACACTTACTAGCTGTGTGACCCTGGGCAAGTCACTTAAGCCTAACTGACTCACCAAAAAAAAAAAAAAAGAAAGAAAGAAAGAAAAAAAAATAAGAAAAGAAAATTACCTACCCGGGTTACTCAAATGAACCATTCTCACTAGGACCAGGAAGAACCCATATTCACTATCTTTCTGATACAGGGCAAATCATTTTTAAAATCTGAGGGTTTTTTTAAGATGATCGATGCGTCTGAGTCTTGGCTCCATGACTAGATGGTTAAAAAAACAAACAAACAAACAAACAAAAAAAAAACACCCAACCCTTTAAGGTAAGGGAACCCTATATTAAATTTACTGGTCTCCCCCACAAACACAAAAGGTACTCAGGAAAGAACTTGATGATAGGAATTGTGATCTTTTATAACGAGGTACAGGTCTGAACTCAGATTTCTCACTAGACCTCTCCTTGCCTCGTTTTCCCCATCAGTAAAATGAGAGCTTTGGGTTAGAACTACAAGGGCCCTCTTCCAGCTCCAGATCAAAAACCCTGTCTATGCACTTGGACAAGTCACTTCCTCCCTGGCTGGGGCCTAGGTTTCTTCCTCGGGAAAACAAGAGGGTGGGCCTCGATGACCTCATAGATCCCTTGCAGCTCTGGCGCTGAGATTCCTGCAGGGCAGTCAGCAGCCGCAGCCATCGCTGCCGCTACCGCAGCAGCAGCTGCTGCAACGACAACAGCAACTACAGCTGCAGCAGCAGCAGCAACAGCCATCGCCGCAGCCATCGCCGCAGCCATCGCCGCAGCCAACGCCGCAGCCAACGCCGCAGCCATCGCCGCAGCAGCAGCCACCAGAAAGGAGCCGCCACTAATTGCGGCCCAGGGTTCGGGAGGGGAAGGCCGGCCCACGCCCCAGCAGGGAAAAGCAAACTGATTGGGAGGGGGAAAAGAACCGGGAAGAGGGCCTGGGGTGGGGGTGGGGTGGGGGAAAGAGGGGGGCCGTGGGTGGGGCCGCAAGGGCGGGGCGGGGCCCGGAGGAGGCGCCCGGGCCTCGGGCCTGCCATCTCCCCAGGGCTCCGAAGGGAAGCCAGACTTACTTTCGGAACATGGTCCTCGCTACGTCGGGAGCCGCCGGCAGCTTCGCAGCCCGTGATGAGCCCGGATCGGGAGGGTCCGTGCGAGCCCTAGCCCCCTCGGGAGAGAAGTGGCGGCGCGCCTTTCTCCCGAGCTGGCCCGAAGCCCTCTACGGCGCGAGCGCGCCGAGCACGTGGGCTGCTAGCCCCGCCCCCGCCGCGCCGCGCCGCCCCCTCCCTCTCTGCGCAGCCTGGGCCTAGACCCCCCCCTCCCTCCCTTCCTCCGTCCCCCGCCCTTCTCTCCTTACCCAGCACCCCTCGAGCCAGGCCAGCCTTCGGTGATCACAAAGCAGGCCCGGGACCCTTAGCTCCTACGATGTTAGCGATGGGCAAAGCTCACCCACCCACTGAGGGGCACTGTTTTGCCCAAGGTCCTACACAGGCTCGCAGCTCAAGAGCTGCCCAGGGCCAACCCTCTCATGTTACTGTTAAAGAAACTGAGGCCCGGCCAGGGGAAGGGACTCTCACAAGGTCACATGGGTGGAATTCGTCAAAGGTGGAATTCGTCAAAGGTGGAATTCGAAACCAGATCCTTTGATCCCCAAACCATTGCATTCCTATATCCTATAAATTGAGATGAAAACTAGGGTACGGGTCCCTGGAGTGGAAGACAGCCATTGTGAACTAAATTTGTCCAAAATGGGATTCTTTGTATTTTCCCCCAAATCCACCCCTTTTCCCAACTTCCCTATCTCTGCTTAAACAGGGATCTGACCATGTCACCGCCCTACTCAAGAAACTCCAGTGGCTCCCTATTGCCTGGCATTCAAAGCTCTTCATGACCTAACCCCCTCTTACATTTCCAGTCACCTTATACAGGGTAGGTCATTTTAATGAACAGCATATAGCTTATGGAAAATTGGGATTTGAAACCACATCAAGGAAAAAATCAATTATATCTAGAGCATAGGGGACAGCTAGGTGGCAGTGGATAAAGCACCAGCCCTGGATTCAGGAGGACCTGAGTTCAAATCCTGCCTCAGACACTTGACACTTACTAGCTGTGTGACCCTGGGTAAGTCATTTAACCCTCATTTCCCTGTAATACTCACTGCCTTACACTGGATCCAATATTCTGGCCTCCTGGCTGTTCCTTGAATAAGAATCTCCATCTCTGGGCTTTGGCCATTTTTTCTGGCTATCCCCCCATGCCTCCTCATCTCTGCCTCCTGACCTTTCTAATTTTTTTCTGTAATCTTTTTTTTTTCTTTTCTGGGCAATGAGGGTTAAGTGACTTGCCCAGGGTCACACAGCTAGTGTCGAGTATCCGAGGCAGGATTTGAACTCAGGTCCTCCTGAATCCAGGGCTGATGCTCTATCTACTGCACCACCTAGCTGCACCCCCCCACATCTTTCTAGCTTCGATTCTCAAGTGATAGCCCACCTCCTCCAAAAAGCCTTTTCCATCCCTTCTTCTAGTACCTTCCTTCTCTTAATTATTTTGAATTTATCCTGTATAGAACTTGTTTGTCCACACTTATTAAAATAGATTGAAATCTATTCTATATATATAATATATGGATATGTATATGTGTGTATATATATGTATATCTATATGTATGTGTATACACACACACATATACTTGTTTGTACAATGACAGGGAATTGGACTAAGTGGTCAATCACAAGTCATTCAATAAGCATTTATTAAGATCCTACTAGGGGGTGGCTCGGTGGCGCAGTGGATAAAGCACCGGCCCTGGATTCAGGAGTACCTGAGTTCAAATCCGGCCTCAGACACTTGACACTTACTAGCTGTGTGACCCTGGGCAAGTCACTTAACCCCATTGCCCCGCGCAAAAAAAAAAAAAAAAAAAGATCCTACTATGAGGGCAGCTAGGTGGTGCAGTGGATAGAGCACCGGCCCTGGAGTTAGGAGGACTTGAGTTCAAATTTGACCTCAGACACTTAACACTTACTAGTTGTGTGACCCTGGGCAAGTCACTTAACCCCAATTGCCTCACGTTAAAAAAAAAAAAAAGATCCTACTATGTTCCAGGCACTGTATATGGGCTAGGGAGACAAAAAAAAAAAAAGAGGCAAAAAGCAGGCCTTCTTCTCAAGGAATTCAATTTAATGCAAATAGATGGGTACAAACAGGGTGTGTGTGTATTAGATTTGTCCAAGGTCAAAGTAAGTATCTTGGGTAGGATTGGAAACCAAGTTCTCTGCCTCCAGAGCTAGTGAGTCTTTCCCCTGTACCCTACTGTCTTTCTCCTCATCTGGTTCAATAGAAAGCCAGTTATCACCGCCACCATCTTCATCATCAGGCAAACAACCAAGTCTAATTATTCATTTCTACTTTTTTCATATTTGTCATAGAAATAAATCTAGAAATCAGAAAAAAAAACTATTTCCCTTTTAAAACTACGCCTTGGGGCGGCTAGGTGGCGCAGTGGATAGAACACCAGCCCTGGATTCAGGAGGACCTGAGTTCAAATTCGGCCTCAGCCACTTGACACTTACTAGCTGTGTGACCCTGGGCAAGTCACTTAACCCTCTTTGCCCTGCAAAAGAAAAATGGCACAGGATTGGTGGGTAAATGTTTGTCGTTATGACATCACAGATCACTCAAGGTAAAAAAAAAAGTCCTGAAGATTTCTTTATGCATAAACTGGATTAAAGGATCCTAGTGAGTGACTTTGAAGCTCAGAGAGGTTGTCTGAGATATAGAGGGTCACACAGCAGTGCCAGAAATTGGATGTACAAACCCATGTTACCCCCAAAAAAGAGCCACGGTCCTGCCCTCATGGTCCCTTGATGACCTGGCTCAACAACACATTTTCCATTGTCACCACTCTAGCTCTGGCCCCCATGAACTGCCTGCCTAGACCCAAGCTTCTTCTTCTTTTTTTTTTTTTTTTGCAGGGTAATTGGGGTTAAGTGACTTGCCTAGGGTCACACAGCTAGTAAGTGTCAAGTGTCTGAGGCCAAATTTGAACTCAGGTCCTCCTGAATCCAGGACTGGTGCTTTATCCATTATGTCACCTAGCTGCCCCTGACCCAAGCTTCTTCATTTTTTATTTTTTTTTTTTGTGAGGCAATTGGGGTTAAGTGACTTGCCTTGCGTCACACAGCTAGTAAGTGTTAAGTGTCTGAGGTCGGATTTGAACTCAGGTCCTCCTGAATCCAGGGCCAGTGCTTTATCCACTGCGACACCTAGCTGCCCCTTTATTTAGTTTTAAAAGCATAATCTGTCCCTCCCATTCCCCCTGAACCCCAGTGGGCAAAATTTTTAAAAAGGAAAAAAAGAAAATCTGCAAGCAAGCACAGTCCAGAAAAACAAATTTCTATATTGATCATGTCCAAAAACGTATACTTCTTTCTTCATTTTAAACTCAACACAGCAGGAGGTAAGAGTGGTGGTGTGTTTCAGCATCACTGTCCTGGACTTGGGATTTAGCATTGCATTGGTCGGTGTTATAAAGCTTTTCAAAGTTGTGTTTCACTATAATATTGTTGTTAATGTAGAAATAGCTTTGCTCGCCTCACTACATTAGTTCACCGGAGTCTTCCTGATTTCCTTTGAAACTGTCCATTTCCTCATTTTTATAGCACAATTATATTCCATTGCATTCATATGCGATAATTTTTTTTAGCTTTCCCCAATAAGAGGACAGCCTCTTAATTCCAAATTTTGGGGGAAATTTTTCCAACATGGGGCTACATGAAAATGATTGCTATAAATATGTATAGTTTTAGATATATATATATATATACATATATACATATTTATAAAAATATAATGTGTGTATATATATACATATACATGCACATATACATACAAATACACATATACACACACATATCCTCTTTGTTTGATATCTTTGGGGTACAAGGGGTATACCTGGGTCAAAGGGAATTAAAAGTTAAGTAACTTTGGGAGCATATTTCCAAACTGCTTTCCAGACATGTTTTGCACGATTTCATGTATATAATTGATATCATATTGCTTGCTTCCTCAAGGAGTAGGAAAGGGGGGTTAGGAAGGGAGAAAATTTAACATTTAATTTTTAAATGAATGTGAGTTTTAAAAATATGGTTTGGGGAGGGGCAGCTAGGTGGTGCAGTGGATAAAGCACTGGCCTTGGATTCAGGAGGACCTGAGTTCAAATCCAGCCTCAGACACTTGACACTTAACTAGCTGTGTGACCCTGGCCAAGTCATTCATTGCCCTGCAAAAAAAAAATTGCTTTAATTTTCAATTCTCTAATTATTATTGATCCAGAGCACTTCTTTTTCATATGGTTGTTGATAGCTTGAACATTTTCTTTGAAAACTGCCTGTTCACATCCTTTGGCCATTTATCTATTGGAAAATGGCTCTTAGTCATATAAAATTTGAATTAGTCCTTTATTGGAATGCTAATGATTTCTGTGGAATTAATTTATATCCTTAAATTTTGCTGTATCTATTAATTGTTCCTAATTTTTAGTTGACTCTTTAGATTTTTCTAAAAAAATCATATCAACTCAAAAGTAATAATCACAAAAATTATAAATTAATTATAATAAAATAAGTATATATTAAAAAGTAATAGGGAGGGAGCTAGATGGTGCAGTGGATAGAGCACAGGCCCTGGAGTCAGGAGGACCTGAGTTCAAATCCAGCCTCAGACACTTAACACTTACTGGTTGTGTGACTCTGTGCAAGTCACTTAACCCCAATTGCCTCACCAAAAAAAAAAAAAAGTAATAATGGAAATATCTCTTCCTTGTCTATGCAATTCCCTTTATTTATTTTTCTTATCTTATTGCTACAGTTAGCATTCTTTGTACTATGTTAAACTGTAGTGATAACAATGGATATTCTTGCCTTTAACTTTTCTGTTACATAGTATATTTGCTTGTGGATTTAGATAAATATTATTTACCATATTAAGGAAGGATCCCATTCTTAAACTCTCTAATAGAAACAGGTGTTGCATTTTGTCAAAATCATTTTCAGCATCTATGATTATAATCAATCACGTGGTTTTTATTATTTATGTTATTAACATGACATTGCATTTATTGTCTTCCTTTTGTTGAACCAACCTTGCATTTCTGGCTTCAAGTCTCTGCCAGTTTTCACCTTCTGAAAGAAGACTTTTCTAATTTTCCTTAATCTCAGTGCCTTCCCTCTGAGACAATCCCCAGTGTAGCCTGTATCTGTGGCTAGTTTGTACCTAGGGGTTTGTGTGTTGTCATCCCCCATTAGACTGGGAGCTCCTTGAGAGCAGGGACTGTCTTTTGTCTTTCTTTGTATCCCTAGCACTTAACACAGTGCCTGGCACATAGTAGGTGCTTGATAAATGGTGGTTGACTGGTATTAACCTAACCTTGTGAGAATGTACCATCTTTCTAATATGTTGTTTTTGCCTAAGTGCTAATATTTTATTCCACATTTCTGCATCAATGTTCTTTATGAATATTGGTCAATAGTTTTATTTCTCTGATTTGTCTCTCCCTGGTTTAGGTAGCAAGATTATATATGTAGTATGGAAAGAGACTAATAGGATCTCTTCCTTTTTATTATTGTAAATAGTTCATGTAGCATTGGAATTAATCGGGGGGTTTTTGAATGTTTGATAAAATTGTAAATCCCTCTAGTTCTGTAGTTTTATTCTCTGGAGTTCATTTATGTCTTGGTCAATTTATTTTTCTGATAATGAGTTATTTTAGTCTATTTTTTCTTTTGTTAATCTGAATATTTCATATTTTTCTAAGTATTTATCCATTTCCTCTAAGTCAACAATTTTGTTAGTATATAATGAAGCAGCATTTCCTTTATTTCCTCTTCAGTTGTTTTGAGTTCTCCTTATTCATTTCTTATATAAACCATTTGGTTCTCCTCTCTTTTAAAGATCAGATTAGCTAATTGCTTATGATATTTAAAAAAACACCTAGTTTTTTTCAGTTTAATAATCTTTTTACTTTTAATTTGCATTATCTCTAATTTTTGAGAATTTCTTTGTTGCTTAGGACGTTTATTTGCTCTGGCTCAAGTATTTTTTAGTTGTGTGTCCAATTTATTGACGTGTTCTTTCTTTTGTTGATAAAAGCACTAGTAGTTTTAGTAGTTTTCTTCTAAGAACTGCTTTAGCTGTATCCCATAAATTTTGGTATGTTCTCATTACATTTGTTTTGATAAAACTGTCTCTTCTTTTTTTTCAATTTGAATCATATTTTATTTTTTCCCAATTACATGTAAAAATTTTTAACATTCATTTAAAAAAAAGTTGAGGGGCAGCTAGGTGGCGCAGTGGATAGAGCACCGGCCCTGGAGTCAGGAGTACCTGAGTTCAAATCTGGCCTCGGACACTTAACACTTACTGGCTGTGTGACCCTGGGCAAGTCACTTAACCCCAATTGCCTCACTTAAAAAAAAAAAAAAGTTGAGTTCCAAATTCTCTCCCTCCCTGAGATAAGTAATTTGATATAGCTAATACATGTACAATCTTGGTGGAACTTTCTATCGTTTTTATAATTTTTTCTTTGACCCACCGGTTCTTAAAAATTGCGATTTAGTCTCCAATTACTTTTTTGTTGTTGTTCTAAGACCCCTGTATCATAATAAAAATAAACTTTCCATTGCATTTTGATCAGTAAATGACGTGTTCAGTATTTCTACTCTTATGTAATTTTTGGTTGATGTCTTTATACCCCAGTGCATGGTCAATTGTAGTAAATGTGTGAGGCTGAGGTTTTGATTGGTTAGGAGAATAACTGAGATAGTGGGAGGGGAGCTTCCCTGGCCAGAGTGAGGGACCAAATCATATCACCCAAGTAAGAAGTCACCCCAGGAGAGGGCCTCACTGGTTATAGGCCACTGGGGCCATGGCCAGCCAGGTCCAGTGAGGAGAGTGGCCAGTAGGGGGAAGAGTGGGGCCATGGAGTGGGAAGCTGCCCCCCTCCTGCCCCATGTTGGCATGTGAGGCACAATCAGGGCTGTCTGGTAATAGTTCTAGCTGTTCCAGAAACTTTTAAAAAAATTATTATTTATCTATTTTTAACATTCTTGGTTTTTTAAATTTTGAGTTCCAAATTCTCTCCCTCTCTCCCTCCCTCCCACCTCCTCCTCTATCCACCAAGAAGGCAAGCAATACGACATCAATAATACATGTGAAATCATGCAAAACATATTTGTGTATTAGCCATATTGCAAAAACTAAAAAAGCAAGAAAAATAAAGAAAGAGAGACAATTGCATTTCAATTTGCCCTCTGAGTTCATCAGTTGTTTCTCTGGAGATGGATAGCATTTTTCCTTATGGCTCCTTTGGAATTGTCTTGAATCATCCATTGATCAGAGTGGCCAAGCCTTTCACAATTGATCATCATTACTCCATTGCTGTTACTGTTGTGCCAGCCACTCTTGCTGTGCACGTTCTTCCCATATCCTTCAAGAACAAGATCAAAGGCGATGGAGAAACCTTGCTTTGATCCTCCTAGATCAAGTATTCTTAACTGGTTTTTGTATCCTGGACCCCTTTGATGGCTGGTAAAGTCTAGGTGGCCCTTCTCAGAATCATGTTTTGAAATACATAAAGTTAAATACCCAGCATTACAAATCAAACCAATTATGTCGAAACAGTCATCCAAGTATTCCTAGGAAACAAGTTCACAGACCCTCTCCGCCCCTGCCCAGATTAAGAACCCCAGTAGATACAAGTGATTTCTGATTTCTTCCTCTACTGAATCTAACCCTTTGTTTGGGCCTCTCTCTCCTTTTGTCCTGGACATTCTCCTTAGTCTCCATCTGTTTAGGAATCGTATCTCCCTTACTAGACCTAGGAGCAACTACCTCTGGGAAATTCAGAGGTTTTAAATCTCTGCTTCTATTTCCTCCCAGGTTTGTTGCTTCTCTATATATGTATCTCAAGGTTCCTGAACTTGTGAACTTTTGGTTCGCCAAGGCAGCTAGGTGGCTGAGTAGATAAAGAGCTGCACCTGGAGTCAGGAAGACATGAATTCAAATCCTTCCTCAGATACTTCCTAGCTGTGTGACCTTGCCCAAGTCACTTAATCCACTGGAGAAGGAAATGGGCAAACCACTCTAGTATCTTTGCCAAGAAAACCCAATGGAGAGTAGGGACCATGGGGTCACAAAGAGTCAGGTACAACTGAACAACAACCACAGCAAGGTCTTGGTGGGCTGGTTCCAAGAGGAGACAAGTTGGCAAAGTAGAAAGCCGATTAGGTCTGGGGTCACAGAATCTGGGTTCAAATTCTCCTTCTGATTCTTTGCAAATGGTTGTTCATGGGCAGGGGGGCTGGGGATTGACTCCATCTGGTAAAACCTCTGCATGAAGACATGAGCTTAGCACAACTTCTAAACATAAATATCACAATCAAGAAGAGAAGTTTGGGGGCAGCTAGGTGGCGCTGCAGTGGATAAAGCACTGGCCCTGGATTCAGGAGGACCTGAGTTCAAATCTGGCATCAGACACTTGACACTAACTAGCTTTGTGACCCTGGGCAAGTTACTTAACTCTCACTGCCCCTCAAAAAAAATAAAATAAAAAGAAGAAGAGAAGACATAGACGCAGAAAAGGCATAAATAGGGGAAGGGTTCATGCCTGAGATAAGACATAAGCACAACTACAGGAGGAATATTGGGACCACCAGTAGGGGCTATGGCACAATCACAGCGCAGTGGAAAGAACACTAAAGTCTGGGTCTTGTGACCTCAGTTTGAATCCCAGCCCTGACACTTACTGGGTGATTGTGGTCAGGTCATTTCCCTCCTTGTGCCTCAGTTTCCTCTCCTATAAAATGAGTTTAGACTAAATGGCTTCTGAGGTCCCTCCCAGCTCTAGATCTAGGATCTTATATGTGACTTTGGGCAAGTCCCTTTCCCTCCTTGTGCCTCAGTTTCCTCTGTAAAATGAGAGGATTGGCCTACATGGACTCTGAGGGGTCAGCAAGTGCTAATTTTAGGATCTAAGTATATCAACTCATCCTTCGTAAGATGGAGTTGATGCCTGTGCTCCAAGGCCCCAGAAGGGCTCTTTAAGGAATGTACTTTTTAAACATTATGACCTCTGGAAATTGTGACTAATTATGATTATTGTCTTACTTGCCACAACATATTGCAGGGGACATTCTGGAATCAAACTTTACCAAGGATAAAAAGCTTGTTGGATTCAAAGAATCGAGGTCTAAAGAAACTTGGCCCCAGAGAAGAGTCAATCAAACTCCCCTTCCTCCCTTCTTTGCAGAACTGGAAGACTATGTTACAAGGTATGGGTCCCCGGATAGGAGAAATCTATTAGAAAATGAAGGCAGTGGGGTTTTTTGGTTGTTTTTTTTTTTTAAAGATAAGAAAAATAAGGGGGGAAAAACTTAATAGCAAAACTATTCAAGGTCAGTCTGCAATAATAAGGCCAGAAAGTGGCTGAATATAATCTGTAGGACATCCCTCCAGGCCATCCTTCTTCTGGGCCTTGAAAAAACACCCAGCTGCTTTCAGGCTTTTTTGTGCTAATATCTCACTTGGACATGGAGCAAAGATACAAATGTTTGCAAGCCTAGACCAAAACAGGAAGAGATAGGCTATGACAAAGAACACTTCTGCTATATCCTTGAAGTAGGCAGTGCCCATGGTAATCTGAAGCTTGGAAGACACCCCCCCCCCCATAAAACTGAAGGAGTAGAGAAAGTTATCTTTTGCCTCGTCTCTCTTGTGTCACCTTGCTTTTGGAAAGGAGAGTTTTGTGTGTTGTGTTGACTGCCAATGTGTGTGAGTGTATATGTGCATGTGCACGTGTGTACATTCGTGTGTGCATATGGGTATACATGTCTTTGGCTTGGACAGGAGGTCAGAGGGCATTCTCAATCTCTTCTCCGCCTCCTCCTCCCATACGCCACTAAAAATAGTCCAGTGGGACTCTGGAAAAGGCATGTCCAGTCTTTCCTCTCCAAGGTCATCTTATATATGGAGCTGGAAGGGCCCTCAGAGGCATACTGGTCCAGCCCTCATTTTACTGAGGAGGAGGAAAAGTGAAAGGAAGGGGCATTGACTTTCCCAAGGTCACACACCGGATCCTAGATTTTGAACCAGAAAAGATCTCGGACAACCTAGTCCAACCCCTTCATTTTACATAGAGGGAAACTGAGGCCCAGAAGTTAAGTGACTTGCTTAAAGTTAAGCAATAGGAATCCTAGGTCTAGAGGCCCTCAGAGGTCTTCTAGTCCAGCCCCTTATAGGGAACTGAGGCTCAGGGAGGTTTAAATGACTTGCCCAGGGTCACCTGAAGAAGCATAGATCTATACCTGGAAGCAACCTTAGAGCCCTCCAATCTAATCCCTTCATTTTTCAGATAAGGAAACTAAGGCCCAGGAAAGTTAGAGGACTAAGATCACCCAAGTAGTTAAGTATGCTGGATGAGATTTGGGTTTGGGTCTTCTGATTCAGTCAGTGCCGTATTCACTCTACCAGGCTAACTCCTTAGTAGTGGGGAGCTTTGAGGTCATCCAGCCCAACTCTCCCATTTTACAGATGAAGAAACTGTGGCCCCAGAAATGAAGTGGCTTGCCCCACATCACACAGGTAAGTAGCTGAAGAAGTCTGATTCCATTCAGATCTCTTTCTATTCTACCACAGGACCTCAAAATATTCTGATAATTTAAATGAATTGCCCATGAATACAAAAATAGGTTCTGAGCTGAAAGGAGCCTCTGAGATCAAGTCAAACCCCCTCATTTTGCAAATGAGGAACCAGTCTAAGTGACTTGCCCAAGGCCTCATAAGTAGTAAATCACAGATTGTTGGGATTTGTGAGTTCAAGGGATCTAGCACAACTCTCCTTTCTTTGAAGAAAAGGCAACTCAGAGAAAACAAACCTGCCAAATGTGCAGTGAATTTCCTTATCTGGAAGTTCCGAATACCAATGAAATCATCAGTCTAGTCCTGATTCCCATCTCCTGACTGTCTATCCCCTTTATTTATTTTATTTTATTTTATTTTATTTTATTGTTTTGTTTTGTTTTGTTTTGGCAGGGCAATGAAGGTTAAGTGACTTGCCCAGGGTCACAGAGCTGTCAAGTGTCTGAGATCAGATTTGAACACAGGTCCTCCTGAATCCAGAGCCAGTGCTTTATCTACTGTGCCACCTAGCTGCCCCCTATTTTATTTTCTTTTTGAGGCAAACAGAGGTTAAGTGACTTGCGCAGGGTCACACAGCTAGTAAGTATCTAAGGACAGCTTTGAATTCAAATCTTACTGACTCCAGGGCTGGTCCTCTATACACTGTACCACCTAGCTGCCCCAAGGGGCTGCCCCTTTAAACCTGTTCTAAAAACCTGGGGCTAACCAAAATAGTTAGCTGTGCCATTCAGCTATAGACCTGAGTTTGAATCCTGTCTTAAACTTCTCCAAGGTGCCCCTGGGAAAGCCACTTAAAGTCTGGGAGTCTTAAATTTACTTCCCCTCCCCCAGGGCTTGTAATTAGCTTTTCTTGAGCTCTCCAGCAAGGCATATGCTAACACAGGAAGGAAGAAGGAAGGGAATAAGAGAAGGAAGGGAAGGAGGGAAGGAAAGAGGGAGGAAGGATAGTTGTCTAGTATTTGAATAGTTCTTGAGTGACTGGGGGTTGACACTTTGGGGGGGGGGGCGGGGCAAAGGGGGTTAAGTGACTTGCCCAAGGTCACACAGCTAGTGAGTGTCAAGTATCTGAGGCTGGATTTGAACTCAGGTACTCCTGAATCCAGGGCTGGTGCTCTATCCACTGTGCCACCCAGCTACCCGACACTTTAAAAAAAAAATTTTCTGGGGGGAGTTGACACTTAATCCTGCTTGACCTCCTGAGAGCAGGACTAGGACCAACAGTGTGGAGAAGTAGGAAGACATGGAATGCATGGAAGAAAAGCTTTATGATGCTGTGGGGAGCTTCCTCTTCCATCTTCTACCAGAAACTTTCCTTGGGCCCCCTTAATCCTAGTGCCTTCCCTTCCTTAATTATCTACAATTTGTTCCAATGCAGCTTGAAACCCTTCTTATTTAGTAAATAAGTGTTAGAATTCTTCCTGAGGTACAATGACTTGTCCAAGGTCAAACAGCTTCAAGTGTCAGAGGTAGAATTTGAACCCAGGATTTCCTAACACCAAGCTCTCCCCTATCCCATACACAAACTTTTATTCACTACCTACACGTGAAAGAAGAGAGAAGCAATGAGGTCAGAGATGGTGAAGAGAGAGAGAAAGAGAGAGATTGCCTTGAAGCCAGGAAGCCTTGGGTTCCAGTTCTGCCCATAACACGGACTGGCTGTGTGATGCTGGACAAGTCACTTAACCTCTCAGTGACCCAGATAACTAAGATTGGAAATTACAGGAAACATACAGAGCAGCACTGGTGGAGGAAGTTTCTTCCCCCAGAGTTCCCTATACCAATGAAATAACAAGTCCACCTTCTTTCCCTAGGTGTAAGGAAGCCCAAATGGAAGACAGTGACTTTCCCATCATTAAAATTGTTCAAGCAGTGGAAAGACAGGTGCTGAATTATAGACTAGAGTTTTGCAATGGGAATGGAGATTGGAGCACCTCAGGGGCCCTTCGTTCTTTGTGTCTCCTACCTCCCTTTGTCAGACTGTCGAGGCCCTTCTCAGAATAATGGGGTTTTTTTGTGTTGTTTTTTTTAGTGAGGCAATTGGGGTTAAGTGACTTGCCCAGGGTCACACAGCTAATAAGTGTCAAGTGTCTGAGGCTGAATTTGAACTCAGGTACTCCTGAATCCAGGGCCAGTGCTCTATCCACTGTGCCACCTAGCTACCCAGAATAATGTTTTAAAATTAAATAAAACACAAAGAATTATGAAGGAAGGTAATCATATTGAAATACAGTTATGAAAATCATCTTTAAAAGACCAAGTTCATGGATGCCTAGGTTCAGAACCTCTGATAGATGGTCTCCAAAGTTTCCGTCAGTCCTCCTCAGTGCCAAGGAATGAAGTTAAGCCTTTAAATCATACATGTTGAAGTCACATACCAGTCACAACCCAGATGCATTACATAGATGTCCTGGAACCAGCTCTGGATGCGGAGAAGAGGAATATCCACCAAATATCTACCCTTTGCTGGATTAATTTCTTAAATGATTATATGTCCTTTGTTAGAATTGCAAATCATCTCCATAGACTGTAAGCTTCAAGAGGACAGGTTATTTATCTCTAAATTTGGACCACGTTTTGTTCATTTCCCCTCCTTCCCCTATTATATCTTGTTTATGTGAATTCCCTTGTTGCTTCAACAGAGCTACCTTCCTCTAACTTGGTTCTCTCCTCAACTTTTTCCTGAGATTACAGAGGCTGAATAAATTCTTTCCTTTTAGGAGAAAAAAAAATTTTATCTAGTTGTTTATATTTACAAGGGGCAGCTAAGTGGCACAGTAGATAAAGCACTGGCCCTGGAGTCATGAGGACCTGAGTTCAAATCTCACCTCAGAGACTTACTAACTGTGTGACCCTGGGCAAGTCACTTAACCCCAATGGCCTCAAACATCAGTGGCCATCTCCAGTTGTCCTGATGTGTTTCTTGTCACTGGACCCAGATGGCTCTGGAGGAGAGAGTGAGGTTGGTGACCTTGCACAGCCCTCCCACACTTAAATCCAATTCAGTGCAATTCATCAACAACAATCCTAAAAAACATTTACCAGCATTTGTTATTTCCCATTCATATGCAAACACGCTTTATTTATCACAGTGTGATAAAGTTAAGCTTGCCCCCGGGGAAGAATTAAGAAAATGCACCTCTGGGGCAGCTAGGTGGCTCAGTGGATAGAGCACCGGCCCTGGATTCAGGAGGAACTGAGTTCAAATCCAGCCTCAGACACTTAACAATTACTACCTGTGTGATCCTGGCCAAGTCACTTAACTCAATTGCCTCACTAAAAAAAAAAGAGAAAATGCACCTCCCTCCTTTCCAGGTAGAGAGTTGAAAGTGGTTTACACAGTCATAATGGCCAATGATCGCATTGGCCTTGCTGAACTGTCTTTATTCTTTTTTTCCAGTCAAGTCAACAAATATTTATTAAGCACCTACTATTTGCCAGATACTGTGTTAAACTCTGAGGTTACAAAAAAAGGTAGATCCTGACATCAGGATTAGCAAACAACTACTATGTTGCCTACAAGATATATACGGAATCAATTGTAGATAATTAAGGAAGAGAAGGCACTAGCATTCAGGGGACCCAAGAAAATTTCTGGTAGAAGATGGAATTTAATCTGCAACTAGGAGAAATTCAGGGAAGCCAGGAGTCAAGAGAGGCTCTCCCGGTGCAAAGGACCAGAGTGTGGAGCTAGTGTCTTGTTTGAGGAAGTCCAGGGAGGCCAGGATGACCGGAGTGCAGAGTTTGAAGGGGAGAGGCAGGTAGAGGAAGGCTGGGAAGGTAGGAGGGAGCCAGGTTATGAAGGGCTTTAGGTAGGAAAATTGAGATTTTTCTATTTGATTCTAGAAGCCATGGGGAGCCCCAGGGGTCTATTGAATGATGGTGGGGTGGTAACTTGGTAGGATCAGCAAGAAAGATGGCCTGATGAAAGATTAGGATCAGATAGAGAAATTTCAGAATTCCTGAGTTACCACCAGATCAAGGCCAGTGACCATCCATGTGCATGTGTGTGTGGAGTATGGGAAGAGGAGTACATTACAGGGAAATGAGTTCCTTGAGGGACTGGGAGTTCCGGATGTCTGAGGGAGTATTGCTATGCCTGAGGAATTCCCTTTAATCTAAGAGTAAAAGCTTGGGAGAGGAGAAAGCTTCTTTTTAATCTTTATTATTTCATCTTTTATTACTCTTGTCGGGGAGGGTAATTGGAAAGAGTTCTCTTTGGAAATGAACATCATGTAAAAAAGTATCAATAAAAAGCATTTTTGAAGGAAAAAAAAGATCAAACCCAAGATATGGTTCTTCTATAGTCCAATCAATGTGACCATCTCATTGTAGATAAGGGTTACTCCCTCCAATGGAACAAATTTCTGCCCATGCTCAATTTCTCATCTCGTACCATTCTTGTCCACGTCCTCCTGTAAGCTTTTGGTAGAAGATTATGATTACTAATTGTACATGTATAACCTGTATCTGATTTCTTACTGCCTCAGAGAGGAGGGAGGGGAGGGAGGGGGAAAAAATTGGAACCTGTGGGAAAATATGGCCCCCCCTCAAAAGCTGATTGAAGTTCTCTGGGGAATGTCTGGGAGGTGAATTTCAGCTGGGAGAAGGGTGCTTACTAATGGCTCCTTCCCTCCTCTCTCCACAGCAATCAGGATCAGATGATGAGAGAGACCCAGGGCTGGTCACATAGGGGAAGAGTTTAGAGGGCTGCCCCTTTGACTATACTGCATTGCAGTTGGCTAGCATTTGGAGCCAGTGTCTTGACTTGCAAATTATAACTGAGGAAGAAAGGAGGGGCCAGCCGGTTGAGATAAAAGGGCTCCTGAGTTCCAAGCTTGCCGCCATTTCCATTGGGGAGCTGGCCCATTTGAGCATTGTTGAAGTGTAAAATGAATAATTTGTATTATTTAAATTAAAATTGTCTGGTATAAATAAAACCAACATACCCAAGAATAGAAGGAATGCAGAAAATGGGGGGGGGGAACTTTCATAGACAGTCTGTTAGATAAGATGTGATTGGGTAAGAAAATTGCTGTGGTGTAGGAAATAATGAGCTAGTTGATTTAGAAAAACATGGAAAGACTTGGACTTGTAAAGGAAGATGCTATTCGCCTTCAGAGAAAGAGATGACAAGTGGAAATATGAATAGTATGGTGTTACATATATGTGTATGAGTGTATAGGTATATTTATTTATAGATATCTATATACATATATGTGTGCATATATACGTATACATATGCACATGCACCTGTACCTACACCTACACCTACACACACACACACACACACATACATATATCCCTATTTAATTGTAGCCTTCTTTAGGGAGGAAGTTAGGGAAGGAGGGGCAAAAAAATAAAGTAAAAAATGCACAGCCAAGAACAAAAGAAAACCTGGAAGGGAGCACAGAAAAGCTGGACAGCTTTGAAAACAATGTGGAGTATTTATTATATAGATTATTATGATTATTTGGGGGTGGGGCAGGGCAATGAGGGTTAAGTGACTTGCCCAGGGTCACACAGCTAGTAAGTGTCAAAGTGTCTGAGGCTGGATTTGAACTCAGGTCCTCCTGAATATAGGGCCGGTGCTTTATCCACTGTGCCACCTAACTGCCTATATAAAAATTATTTTGTTGTTGTTGATAAATGTTTAATAAGCAACCCTTTCATACTAAGTTATTAGGGTCTCCATAAAGTCACTGCTTCCCAGGGGTTGTGTGTGTGTGTGTGTGTGTGTGTGTGTGTGTGTATGTGTGTGTGTGTATCTTTTTCTTTTCTTTTTTTTTTTGTGGGGCAATGGGGGTTAGGCGACTTGCCCAGGGTCACACAGCTAATAAGTGTTAAGTGTCTGAGGCTGGATTTGAACTCAGGTCCTCCTGACTCCAGGGCCGGTGCTCTATCCACTGTGCCACCTAGCTGCCCCTGTGCATATCTTCTAAAGAAAGATCAGTATAGTGGAGAGCACACTGACTGTGAAGTTGGGGGACTTGGGTTTCAATTCCAACCCTGAAACTCATGGGGCAAGTCACTTCATCTGGCTGGGCCTCAGTTTCTTCATATGTGAAATGAGAGGGCCCTTTTCTAGCTTTGAGATCTGAGATATAGCTTGCATAGCTTATCATCCTATAGGATAGCAATGCATAACCTGGTCAAGTAACCGAATTTCAGGTATTATTGGGGAGATTTGGGGGGCTAGGGAACTCCTTCTAAGTCCCTTTCAAATCTGATCACTTATTCCAGCTAAGACATTTTATTAAGGGGAAGCTATAAAATAGGAAGTCACTCTGCAATGAACAGGAAGTAAAAATGAGCATGGTAACCCCTGCTGTGATTGGAAATATAATGAAGTGTTTACATACCTCCCTAATACCAAAGGCCCTGGGGAAAACAGTCTGCCTTCTAACTCTCCAGGACTCCATCAGAATCACAGCTGCTCTCAGTGGGCCTGGTGCCAAGGTGGATAGATAGTACATCTTTGAGGAAAGAAGTTGAGGGTGGATTTGAGTTCACTTAGCATAAAATAAAAACTGAGTGTTGATTTGCCTGAATTTAGTGGCATGCTTCCCAAATCCCTTGTTTGAGAAACTGTCTGGCTCAGGAATTCCTTGCTTTGATTAATGAACTCTATCCCCGATGTGAACAGGATCAAAGAAGGCTGGGTAGCCTGGCTGTCCAGGTTACTTTCTGCTTTTCCTTATAGACCAAAACTCCTACTATGATGTAAGCATGACCTTTGTCTTAGCACTCCCTACCCTTCTCCGTATTCTTCCACTAGGTCAAAAAGTAGTCCATCAAAAAGTAATACTAAAAAGCATAAAGACTTATTAATTCTTTTGTCTTCAGTATATTTTAAAGAGTGCCAACTTCTCAGAAGCTCCCCCCCCCCCCGTTATCTTAAATAAATAGCATTCCATTTTTAAAGGGAAAAACCCAAGTGAGTAGACAGAAAGTTCCCTAATATTCTGGAAGGTGAAAAAAGATCCAAGTGTATCTATGTGATTACCATGAGACAGAGTGTCTCACTCTAGCATATCACCTCAGACAGAGAAGGGAGATAAATCACCCAAGATCACCCTCATCTGGAGATCAATTCAGGGGCATGGGATCTGGTAAGAACAATCATTGTACCTCATTTTCTCTGCCTTACTATTGTTCTTTCTTTGTCTCTGCCTTTCTTGGTCTTTTTCTAGCTCTGTCTCTAGCTATTTTTTTCTGTCAGACTCTTTTTTTTCTTTTTTTTGAGGCAATTGGGGTTAAGTGACTTGCCCAGGGTCACACAGCTAGTAAGTGTCGAGTGTCTGAGGCCGAATTTGAACTCAGGTCTTCCTGAATCCAGGGCCGGTGCTTTATCCACTGTGCCACCTAGCTGCCCCTTGTCAACCTATTTCAAACACTTCTCTCTTTCTCTTCTGTCTCTGCGTTTATGGATTTTTCTGTCTCTGGGCCTCTCTCTCTTTAAGTCTTTTTTCCCCTTTCCTGTATTTTTTCCCTCCCCACTTCCCCCCACCTTCTCTCTATACTCAAACATAACTTTCTACCCAGACAGATAGATTCATAGGTGCTAATAATTGTTGGAAGAGACAATTGGGGCAGGTAGGTGGCACAGTGGATAAAGCACCAGCCTTGGATTCAGGAGGACCTGAGTTCAAATGTGGCCTCAGATACTTGACACTTACTAGCTGTGTGACCCTGGGCAAATCATTTAACCCTCATTGCCCTGAAAAAAAGGCGATTTGCTATAAGTAGAGATGGTGTGTTTAAGTGGGACTCAAAAGCCCTGTGACCTTGAACAAGTAACTTCCCCTCAGTGGGCCTCAGTTTTGTAATCTGTAAAACAGTACCAATTGTCCTAGCACAAACAGCCCAAGGTTGTTGTGAGGCTGAAATAGCATCATAGATTGAAGCCTGTGGAAGGATCAACTATCATTATTATGTTGCTTAAAACAAGATTAATAAGGGCCCCCACTCACTTGACTATGGTATGAAGTTTAATTAATATTTCTAAAGCCCAGTTGCCACCACAAAACAAAAGGCTATTTAAGTGGGCAGTATACTAAGTACCACTCCTAGCTTAAGCTGCTGCTGACTCTAATTGGGTAGTGTCCAGGACTAGGCATTTTGATTATTTTAGCTGGAATAAGTATGTTGGCCAGTCATCAAGAGTGTGGAAGTCAAGGGGACCAGAATATGTTGATATTTTAGCTGGCCCTGGTTAATTTGTAGATTCCCTGAATCTCAAGGTCCGAAGAAAACTCCAGCTAGTCCATCCTGTAAATGAGTGGTTTGAACACTGCACAGACTGACAAAATGGGCTAATGTGTGATTTTGGGCAAATCACTCAGCTTCTCTAGGCCTTAGTTTCTCATCTGGAAAATTAGGAGGGTGGACAAGATGGAGGATTCCCAAAGGCCCCTTCTAGCTCTCTGCCTATAATCCCATGCATTTCCCCCATGGTTCCCAGTTCTGCTTTCTGGGGCTCAGCAGAGCAACTGTAATATTTTTCAACCCTTTAAATACTTAGAAAACCTGGTATAGCTTCCGCCCCATTCCCCCATCCAAGTCTTCCCTTTTCCCAGTCAACCAACCCCAGTTCCTTCAAACCAATGCATGATTTGCGTTGATTCTTTCCCCACTGCATTTATTTATTTATCTATCTATTTCTTTTTGTGGGGCAATCTGGGTTAAGTGACTTGCCCAGGGTCACACAGCTAGTAAGTGTCAAGTGTCTGAGGTCGGATTTGAACTCAGATCCTCCTGAATCCAGAGCTTGTACTTTATCCACTGTGCCACCTAGCTGCCCCTCCCCCATCACATTTAAAAATATTGATGCCTTTTGGTTATTTTTTTGTAAATAGTATTTTTTCCAATTACATGTAAATATAGTTCTCAACATTCATTATTTATAAGATTTTGAATTCCAAATTTTTCTCCCTCCCTCCCTCCCAACCCCAAGAAGGCAGGCAATACAGTGTAGGTTATAAAGTACAATCATGTTAAATATATTTCTTTTTTTTTCACTTAATAGTATTTTATTTTCTTCCAATTACATGTAAAGATAGTTTTCAACATTCTTTTTTTTAAGATTTTGAATTTCAAATTCTCCCTCCCTCCTCCCATCCCTCCCCCCCGCAAGACAGCAAGCAATCTGATATGTTATGAAGTACAAAACAGAACAAAAGGGGAAATTGGTTATTTCTTTTATTTATTATTATTATTATTTTGCGGGGCAATGAGGGTTAAGTGACTTGCCCAGGGTCACACAGCTAGTAAGTGTCAAGTGTCTGAGGCTGGATTTGACCTCAGGTCCTCCTGAATCCAGGGCTGGAGCTTTATCCACTATGCCACCTAGCTGCCCCCGGTTGTTTCTTTTAAACATTAGTTATTGGATAAAGCACCAGCCCTGGAGTCAGGAGGACCTGAGTTCAAATCCAGCCTCAGACACTTGACACTTACTAGCTGTGTGACCCTGGGCAAATCACTTAACCCTCATTGCCCCGCAAAAAAAAAAAAAAGCAAAACAAAACATTAGTTATTTCCAATATACTCCCCCCTCCTTTTGAGCCTTCCCTAGTAACAAAGAATAGCAGTTAAGCAATGCTCACTGCCAGAGCAACCAAGTGTGACAGAATATGCAATGTTCTATACCCACAGACCCCCACCTATCTATCAAGAGGATGTATGTGTGTTTCATTCATTCTTCTCTAAAATTAAAATCAGTGAAGTTAATCTGAACTCAGTTACCTTCTAATGTGGTTTTCATTTACATTCCTGTGGTCATTGTTTAGATTATTACTTTGGGGTTTTTTCCCATAGGTTATTTTTTAAAAAACATTATCTTTGTTGTATTTTTATTAATTTTGTTAAAGACTTTCCAATTACATTTTAATCTGGTTCAGGTCACACTTAGGAGTTTTGTGGGCTGGAGTTTGATACTTTTCTCTTAAGGTGTGTTGGGGGTGTGTGTAGAAGGAGACAGACTTTTCATTTTGCTTCTTATTCTTTGACATTCATGAACCACAGTTTGTTTAATTATTCCCCCAAATGATGGGCATGTACTTTTGCTTCCAGTTCATTGCTTCCACAAAAAAATGCTATGAATATGGATATAGAACTTTGAGAAAGACTGCTTGTACCTTTGTTAAAGATAACCTTGATTGGGGCAGCTAGGTGGCACAGTGGATAGAGCACCAGCCCTGGAGTCAGGAGGACCTGAGTTCAAATCTGGCCTCAGACACTTAACACTTACTAGCTGTGTGACCCTGGGCAAGTCACTTAACCCCAATTGCCACACCAAAAAAAAAAAAGATACCCTTGATTAGATAATTCTCATAAAGATTTTGAATGCATGAGAAAGTACGCAGATTGATCAGTGGTTGATGTATCGTTAATTCTTCCTCTTAGATTATTGTGGTAAGGGATATGCAACATTTTGTACCCGTAGCCTCCCACTTCTCTACCAAGAGGAGGGATGTGTGCTTCATTCTCTCTTCTCTGAAACCAAAATCACTGAAGTTAATCCGAATTCAGTTACCTTCCTTTTTTTTTTAAATTTTTTTTAGTGAGGCAATTGGGGTTAAGTGACTTGCCCAGGGTCACACAGCTAGTAAGTGTTAAGTGTCTGAGGCCGGATTTGAGCTCAGGTCCTCCTGACTCCAGGGCTGGTGCTCTATCCACTGTGCCACCTAGCTGCTCCAATTCAGTTACCTTCTAATGTTGCTTTCATTTCCGTTGCTGTAGTCATTATTTAAATTGTTACTTTGGGTTTTTCCCCCCATAGATTATTTTTGTTTGTTTGTTTTTTCTCCCCCACAGATTATTGAGGCAAAGGATATTGGTAGCTGGTATTTATATATCATTTAAGGTTGACAAAGCCCTTTATTTACATGACCTCCTTTGAATCTGTGACAACCATGTGAGGTATTACTGCCCTCTTACAGACTCAAGCAGGATCAGTGACTTGCCCAGGGTCACCCAGGTGAGGGGATTAATTTCAAACCCAGGATTCTTTCCAGTTTACCATAGGAACCTCTACCAATCTGCCCTCTTATTCTGAACTTTTACAATAAGAATAACATACAGCATAGCATGGGTCTTTCTTCTAAGCCATTTATTTCCATAGACCTCAAATCAAACAAATGTCCCAAATCAAAGAACATTCCAATCCATACCAAGATAACTTTGCCTGGATGGGACGCTGTGAGTACAAGAACATGTTCAAAAGTTAATAATAGCCAGCTATCTTTGAGATTGGTAGAAGATGTTCCTCCCTTACAAAGGAAGCAGATTTATTGCTTTTTTCTTTTTTTCTTTTTTTTTTTTTAAAGAAAGCCACTGCTTTCTTTGTCAGTTGCAGACCTATCTTGGGATAATGATAACAGATTCATTCTCTTGGGATCCCAGATATCCAGCTAGAAAGGAACCCAAAGGTCACCCAGTCCAGTCCTCTCATTTTAGTTTTCTTTTGTTTTGGGATTTTTTTTAGTGAGGCAATTGGGGTTAAGTGACTTGCCCAGGGTCACACAGCTAGTTAAGTGTCAAGTGTCTGAGGCCGGATTTGAACTCAGGTACTCCTGACTCCAGGGCCAGTGCTCTCTCTACTGTGCCACCTAGCTACCCCTCATTTTATTTTGTTTGTTTGTTTGTTTGTTTTTGTTTTTTTTTAGTGAGGCAATTGGGGCTAAGTGACTTGCCCAGGGTCACACAGCTAGTAAGTGTCAAGTGTCTGAGGTCAGATTTGAACTTAGATCCTCCTGACTCCAAGGCCGGTGCTCTATCCACTGCACCATCTAGCTGCCCCCTATTACTTTTTTTTTTAATTAGTGAGGCAATTGGGGTTAAGTGACTTGCCCAGGGTCACACAGCTAGTAAGTGTTAAGTGTCTGAGGTCAGATTTGAACTCCGGTCTTCCTGAATCTAGGGCCAGCGCTCTATCCACTTCGCCACCTAGCTGCCCCCCCCCCATTTTAGTTTTAAAGTTATTTTTTGCAGCTTTTATTGAACTTTAGGGGGCAGCTAGGTTGCACAGTGGATAGAGCACCAGCCCTGGAGTCAGGAGGACCTGAGTTCAAATCTGGCTTTGGACACTTATCACTTACTAGCTGTGTGACCCTGGGCAAGTCACTTAACCCCAACTGCCCCGCAAAAAAAAAAAAAAGGAACTTTACTTGTTTTTTCAATGAAAAAGCATTTATTTTCTCTCCCTCCTACCTCCCCCAATTTGAGGAAGAAAAAACAAGAAAAGCAAATCTTTGTAAACAAACACTCATAGTCAAACAGAGCAAATGCCCACATTGGCCAAGTCCAAAATATATAGGTCTCAATATGTGCCCTGAGTTCATCCCCTCTGTCTGGAGGTAGATGACCTGCTTCATCATCAGTCCTTCTCTGGAATCAGGGTGGATAATTGCATTAATCAGAGTTCTTAAGTTTTTAATGTTTTATTATCTTTACAATATTGCTATTACTTTGTAGATTGTTCTCCTGCTTTTATTCATCTCACTTTGTGTCAGTTCATACAGATCTTCTCAGGTTTCCCCCAAACCATCCCCTTTCATCATTTCTTACAGCACAGTGGTATTCTATCATATACCACAATTTGTTCAGTCATCCCCCCAAGGGATGGGCACCCACTCAATTTCCAGTTTTTGCCCCAACAAAAAGAGCTAAATAAACTATATGAATAAATATAGGATATATAAGTATGTATATTATATTTATATATCTATAACCATATATAAAATAAAAATATTTACAATTATGTAACCCTTCATTTTATCGAGGAGAAAATGGAGGCCCAGGGAATTTAAGGGTCACTCATTTGATTCTAGATCTAAAACTAGAAAGAACCTCAGAGGTCATCAAGTCTAACCATTCCATTTTCCAGATGAGGAAATTGAGGCTCAGGGAAGTGAAGTGACTTGCCCAAGGGCACACATCTGAGGTCACACAGGTCAACATCTCAGGTAGGATTGGAACTCAGGTTCCAATGTGGGGCTCTGTATCCCACACAGCCTCTCTTGTTCTCCCCTATTATGTGGCACTGAGTACATTTGTAATATTAAAAAGAGCCACTGCTTTTTCCAAGCATTACCAGTAATCCAAGATTATCAGGTCAGCCTCCTGGGCTTTGCCATAAAGCTCAAAGCAGCTCAATCCCCACACTGTGTTAGTTATTAGACAAGGTATAAGGCGCAGCGCCCAACTTCAAGGAATTTCTCAGCCATTTTAGAGCAGGCACCTCGGCTCCAGAAACAGTTCTATCATTATAAAGTAGCAGGTGATTTGTTCCATAGGTAGAGGACATGGGTGAGAGTCTCTTGGGTGAGAACTGATAGGTTATAACTTTGAACTTTGTGATTGGCGAAAGTACCCAAATGGGCAAGGTCACAGATTCATGGACGTATTGGGTCATATGATTTAGGGTTAAAAGAAGTGGCCTAGTGGGAAAGGTACTACATCTGTCATTAAAAGACTTGGGCTTGGAGCAGCTAGGTGGCACAGTGGATAAAGCACTGGCCCTGGATTCAGGAGCACCTGAGTTCAAATCTGGCCTCAGACACTTGACACTTACTAGCTGTGTGACCCTGGGCAAGTCACTTAACCCCAATTGCCTTACAAAAAAAAAAAAACCCAAAACCCAAAATTCCCAACTTTTAAAAAAATGTAATAAATAATAGACATAATTTAAATAAAAAAAAAGACTTGGGCTTCGTGACAATAGACAACTTCTCCAGACCTCAGTTTCCTCCTCTGTAAAATGAGATGCTGGATGCTTTTTTTTTTTGGTGGGGCAATGAGGGTTAAGTGACTTGTCCATGGTCACACAGCTAGTAAGTGTCCTCCTGAATCCAGGGCCTGTGCTTTATCCACTATGCCATTTAGCTGCCCTCTGCATGCTTTTTAATGGGTCCTTCCAATTCTAATCTCTCTGATGCATGGTATGAATGGTATGGAGGTGAAAGGGAGAAAACATTGAAGGTTGCGGTGGTCTAGGAAAACTCCGTAGGAAAAGGAATTTGAGAGAACAGAAAGCTTGGGCAAAATTGGGAATAGTTGTTTTCCTTTTCTTTCCTACTTTCTTTTTTAATTTAATTTAATTTTTTTGGGGGGGCGAGGCAATTGGGGTTAAGTGACTTGCCCAGGGTCACACAGCTAGTAAGTGTCAATGTTCTGAGGCTGGATTTGAACTCAGGTACTCCTGACTCCAAGGCTGGTGCTCTATCCACTGCGCCACCTAGCTGCCCCTCCTACTTTCTTTTAAGCCACTTTCTCTGGTTTTGGTAGCCCCAAGTCCTGTTCTTCCAGCAGTATCTAATTCTGAAAGCCTTGTTCTTGGTTGGCTCTCAGATAGCTCAGTTTTAGATATTCTGGGATATTTTATTGGTTTTTTTTTTCTATAGAGATTTTTGCATTGCAATAAGGGATTCTAGAGAGCAAAAATGTCTTAAAAGGACCAGGCTTATATATAAAAACCTATTACTATTGTAGCAATAAACACTTTGGACACTGACTGTCTCTTTGGAGTGTGTATCTATCATCTATGTATCCATGTATCTATGTATCCATGTATCCATGTATCTATGTATCTATGTATCCATGTATCCATGTATCTATGTATCTATGTATCATCTATCTATGTATCTATGTAAAAATTACAGACCCATATTCGTATTCTTTTCTGTGGTATGTTCTACTAAAATTTCAAAATTACTCTTGTGTCATTTTTATATATTTTTTTCTTTGAGGGTACCAGTTTTGCAGTAAAACAATGCTTTCTTTCATTTTAAATATTTTATTCGTGATAATGCAACTTACAAAGCGAAAAATTGTGGATGAATTTTCAGAATTAGGTGGCTGTGAACTTTTCCTTTAGGAAAAAGAGTTCCATTAAGAGTTCTATGACCAAGCTATGCCTTTTTTTTGTCTGAAAAGGAAAGAATTTGGTTTATTTTCAGTTGCTAGGGTACTTTTTTGTGATAAAAGAAAAGCAGTTTGGTCACTGTTGTAATCTTTAGTCATAATGAGATTTTAAGATCATCCTCCGTATTATAGTAAATAGATGATTTTGAATTTAAGATTCTTAAGAGTTTGATTTGCTCCCTTTTCCTAAAATAAAAATTGCCTTTCATAACTGTTAAGTCCTAGTTCTTGTACTTCTAATTTTAACTTGGATTAATCATTTCTGGATCAAGATGTTGACGTGAACTAGGCTTCTGTTGAAGTATGCATGTGTTATAAGTTATCTTATGCATTACAGTTTTTCAAGTTATCTTTTTTTTAAGAAAACAAAAAAGCCCTTTTATTTCTATTGTAAAGCATACAGGAACTGAGAAAGTACATTTTAAAAAACAAAACAAAAAAACAGGCTAATAAATGCATATCTAATAGTATTTTAGGCATTTAGAAGGCAGAGGAAATATTGGGGGGGGCATGAGGTGTTGTTACCTAAAGTAATGTATTAAAAGGCTCTGGTGGGCACCTCTGGAACTAACCCACCAATGTGGCCGATTACTATATATGCACTTAAAAAAACAGTGTTGCCAAAGAGGACTATTTTCCCGGACAGAATTACAACAATAAGTGGTATATATAGAGCATATGCTTAATAAATGCTTATTGACCCAATAGTTCAGTATGCCAGGTATCCATACTTTCTTATGCTGTGGGATTCTTGTCTAGGGCTGTTGGGGACTGTAGGCTTTAGATGACAGAGTGATTGACATGTAGACAAAAAATGGTATTTTTATGTGATGTTTTTGTATTAAGTGACTAGGTAAGGAACTTTAAGGAATCGTTGGGGATGGTTCCAACTATTTCACTCAACATTTCTTTGGTCAGTCAACACAAATTTAAGTGCTTACTATGTTCCAGGCACATTAAATGTCAATTTTTGGATTATACGATATCTAAGAAGAAAACGTGGGCATTGAACTTTTTAGGATTCTAGATGTATTGCTGGGAGGGTCCTCAGAGGCCAGCTAGTGAAACCTCTTTATTTTATAGAGGCCCTAGGCAGCGAAGGGACTTGTCCAAGGTCATGAATGGAGGGGAAATAATCGATCTTGAGCTGAGATGGATTTTGGAGGTCACCTAATCTATACCCCCTCCCCTGCCCCCACCATTTTACAGATGCCTTCCCTATGTTTTCTTTCTTTCTTTTTTACTGTTTTCTTAAATGACTTTCATAGTAGTGAATTATGAGCTGAGTGAGAATTAGTGAGAATAGGGAGGGGCTTAGAAGTATCTTCCAGGTTTCTAGCCTGGTTATAATTCCCATGGTTTAAGTTGCTGTCAGCAAACCATTCAATTCAACAAACATTTATTTGCTAATGATATCAGTTTTAGATTACTTCCTTGTGTAGGTTTGTTGCCCTGTAACTGCAATGTGATGCTCCATTGGCTGCCTAGTGGGGATCGATACAGACCCATTCTCATCTTTCATTATTTCAGTGATTCTGTGATTTCGAGTTTCTGTTTGCAGCTCCAGTGCTTAATACATTTCCGTGCTTTCCTTCCTTTCTTTTTCGATAGGAGTACAGGCCCCAACCTATTTTCTGTCTGCCCCATCTTATGTGATTGCTACAAGATTAACTGTCATTGAAGTCCCATCCAGCTGTCCTGTTCCCAGATCTGGGAACATCTCTCAGACTGGATCCTTTCTCATTCCTTTCTCAGCCACTTTATGAAGTCTTGTGCAAAGAAGCGAGGCGATGCTCTGTGAAAAACGTTAAAGGCGGGGTTCTGTGCGTAGCAGTATTCTAGGGGCTGTCAGTTTGAACTTTTAAGAACTCGGAAGAATATGTCATATGTTCTCTCTCCTAAGCCAACTCCCTTTATCTCCGCTTCCTTCCTCCCTTCTCCCCATCTTCCCTTCCGCCATCCCGGTCTCTCTTTACTGTAGCGCCTATTCATAACTATTACATTTTGAAGCATCCCCGATCGAGCGCTTTAACCTCTTCTGCTCAAGCAAAGTTTCTAGACTTCTGCTCCTCCCTCCACCCAGGTCCGCGCCTACTCCCCGCCCTCTAGTGCCTCGCTGCCTCCCTTGTCCCCGCCCCTTCTCCACTACATCACCGCATCCCCGCCCCCTGGCTTTGGAACGGACCAATAGGAGGGCGTTTTCCGACCCGGTCGCCCCACCTCCGCACTGAGTCCGCGCCCTATTTCTCCTCCTCCTCTCTCACTCCGCCCCCTTCTCGCACGCTCGCCCTGCGGACCTCCGGGGTTCCGAGGATCGGGCGCTATGAAAAGTGTTTGCCCTGTCGCTGCCGGTAAGGGGTTACGGCGCCAGCCTCCCCACGGGGAGACCCAGAGGAGTCTGGACGGTGGGAGGCCTGGGGGGCTACGGGGAGTGAATCTGAGGTTAGGGAGGCCGGCGCCGCCTCTCCTCAGCTTCCCCTCCCCCCTCCCCCGCTGGCCCCCCCCCCCCCCGCCGCCAGCTTGGGCGGGAGCGGCTGCTCCCCCCCTCCCGGCAGGCCACGGGGCCGGAAGTGCCTCCATTTTTCCCCTTTCGTACTATTGACAATAACAAGCCCCAGTTTTCTCTCTTGAGTCCCCCCCCACCTTCCTCCCTCGTTCTCCCTCCCCCTCCTCCCGGAGCCCAGCGTCTCCCCTCCCGGAGAGAGAAAAGGAGGTGGAGCGGGCGCTCGCCTAGCCTCCCCCCGCCTCTCCTGGAGCCAGGCGGGGAGGGGAAGAGGGAGAGAGAGAAAAGCAGGAGGGGGGACCAGCCGAGAGTCGCGGTCCTCCCTCCCTCCCTCTCCCTCCCCTCCCCTCTCCCGCCCCCCTCCCTCACTCACTCCCTGACTGGCTCGCTCCCCTCCCCTCCCTCCCTCCCTCCCCAGCCTCTCTGGCCCCCCCCCCCGACCCCGGTCCTGGATGGCTCGCTTTTCCACCTTTTCTTTCTCGCCCACCCGAAGGGCTTCATGTTTCCCAGCCTATTGACCCCAGCATTTTCATGTTTCCAACAGGTTTCTCATCCCCCAACCCCCCAGCTGCTGCTGCTGCTGCTGCTCCTCCTTCCCAGGAGGTCAGACCTGCCACTGATGGTCATAATAGCACCAGTCCCACTCCGGCCGCCGCCGCCGCCGCCTGTTCCAAGAAGAGAAAGTTAAACAGCAGTAGCAGCAGCAGCAGCGGCGGCTGTGGCAGCGGCGGCGGCAGCAGCAGCAGCAGCAGCAGCAGCAGCAGCAACAGCAACGAAAAAGAAGACTTTGATCCCATCCCTTCTTCCTGCTCCTCCCCTCCCCCGCCCCCTCCCAAGAACTCCTCTACATCCTCTTCTGCCGCCTCCTGCCCAGGGCTTGCAGTTGCCACCCCCAACCATCACCACCTCCAGAAGAAACTGCGTTTTGAGGACTCCTTGGATTTGATCGGACTTGATGTGAAGATGGCCGAGGAAGCGGCATCCTCCTCTTCACCTGGTCTCGCCGTAGCTCAGCAGCAGCAACTTAAAAACAAAAGCTTATTAATGTCCTCGGTGGCCGCGGGCCACCACGCGAACGGGCTGACCAAAGCCCCCACGGGCATCTCCAGCTTCACCCACAGCAAGCCCAGTTCGGCCAAGAAACTGGTGATCAAGAACTTTAAAGGTAACAGAACAGCGCCCAGAATCGGGAGTATTGGGGAGGGGGGGGCACGGGGGAAATTGAATTTTGGGATGAAAAGCAGCAGAGAGTTGAGTTTAACACTGTGAGCAGCTGTAGTTTGTCCTTGGGGGCAGACTCACAAAGTTCTCTCTCTTTTCGGGGGGGAAAAGGAAATTCTTCTGGGTGGGTGGGATATTGTTTATCCAGTCGCCTTATGTCTGTCTCCTTGTGCCCTTCTCGAAAATATTTAACGTTCTCGATTCACAATTACTGCTAATGTTGATTTTTCTTCCACTTAATCGGAAGTGGTTACTACTGTGTATTCTGTTTTACGGCATCCTCCGTGATTACTTCTTTTTTTCTTCTACTTTTTTTTGTTTTTTTTGCAAGCGAAGAAAGCTCAAACTTTAAGAAAAAAAAAAAGGTTGATTTGTTCCAAAAGTCATACGTAGTCTTTGGTAACTCTTTCTTCTCGGGTCACATTTCGTTCCACTTCTGAAATGGTAATGCATTGATGCAGTTTTCTTTCTCTTTGGTGGGCAGCTTGCAGCCTTTTGCGCTAACAAAATTGTTTAGTTTTTTTTGGGGGGGGGCGTGAGGGACGTGTGTTAGAGCCCTCAGTTTAGTGCTCCCAGGAGATCAGGTATTTTGAACTTAGCATTAAATCCTTTTATAAGTTGATACCAATCTGTGTGTAATGATGTACTCTTGGATTTACAAGATTGGCTTAGCTCTAAGCTAAAAACGCCAATTTTCTTGAAGATAATTCCATTCGTTTGGGTTTGGGGAGGAAGACGGAGGACTATGTTCGTATTCCTTGAATGTGAAATCTAGATAGGGAAGGGAGATTTTCTAGTTCTTAATTCCATCCCAAACATCTTTCCAAGGCTTTGAAATTGGCGGTGGTTTGCAAGTGTTAGTTGTCTTAAGGAATGAAGTTTCTATAGTTTTTTTCTTTCCTTCTCTCCTTAATAAAAGTCTTTAGGAGATGGGTTTTGTTTTGTTTGTTTGTTTGTTTGTTTTTAATTAAGCCCATCTCTCCCTTTTCTTTGTCATATATTAGTGGTTTTTGCTAAACGTTGATGAATCTCGGTCAACTACCCTCTGCTAATGGTGCTTATTTTCAAGGGTGAACACTCGAGATGTTTTGTACCTCTTCATCATTTTAGAGCCGAGCCAGTCATATACAACTCAATTAGTCACCCCTCTTAAGGCAATCCTCTTAGTCATTTTGGTTGCTTTTTCCCAGACTATCTCCAACATGAGCACAGCTTCATAGCATTGGAGTGCTCTGAACCAGACATGCAGCATTATTATCCCCCCCCCCCCCCCCCCCGAACTGCAGAGTGCATCACATTATATACTTCACATAGAGGGTACTGACAGACCACTGCTCAGTGTTGCTGTTTGAACATCTCCAGTGTCTTGTCCCTATCACTTTTGCTCCTGGAAATGCAGGTAGCAAAATGAGTCTTTCACACCTAAATGAACTGTAATTATTTCTAATGTATGACTGTGCTTCCAGATTAGGCTCACTGTTTCAGCCCTAGAATAATCTGCTTATTTATTTTTTTTGGTGTAAGGAATTTATTAAATGAGAACAGCTCCCAACATGTCATACGGTGTTAAAACTGGAAGTAACCTTCCAGTTCACCTCGTCCAACCCCCCTATCCTGGCACGTTATGGTTTCAGCTTAGTCTCCACTCTAATCTCCATGGCTGTGTGGCAGATACCATGGTCGTTGGTACTCAGCGTCTGCTTACTTTGGAAACTTTGCCTTTCCACACAGTATTTTGAGAAACCCTAACCGTATCCCTACCTGCAGCTTTTTTTTTTCTTCTGTAGAGGCATGAAATGTTTTATAGACACAGTAGTGGTGGCTGCCCTCCTAGTGTAACCACAAGTCCAGTCCGTCATATCTATTTTCCCATCTGTAAAATCGTGATTTAGGGTACTGATCTATACCTGCCTGTAGAGTACCGAACGTGCAGATGGATTGTTCTAAAAACGAAATCCCTTGGAGAAATGTCTTCAGAGACATGCGATTGAACTAAGAAACATTTTTAACGTTAAAACTTGGCTGATTCTTTAAACATTTTCTATATGATGTAACAAGTTTGTATAGATCAGATCGTGAATACTTGATCTTTTTGTTTCTCTGGTTATCAGTTAATCCATCTATAAAATGAACGCATTGGCTGATCTATCTGGGGGGGTCTCTCCTCTGATTTGTCAAAAGACTCATTCTGGAAAGTTAAGTTTAATGGAAAAATTTCTAAGTTTCTTGTGCTAGTTAATATTAAGGAGATTAGACTTTCCTCATGTTTATGCAGTCAGTGTTAGTGTAGAAATGAGGAATTCACTATTTCAGGGCAAGATAGTTCTCTCTCTCTCTTTCTCTCTCTCTCTCTCTCTCTCTCTCTCTCTCGCTCGCTCTCTCTCTCGCTCTCTCTCTCTCTCTCGCTCTCGCTCTCTCGCTCTCTCGCTCTCTCTCGCTCTCTCTCGCTCTCTCTCTTTCTCTCTCTCTTTTTGGGTCAAACCTACATTGATATTTTCTCTCATTCCTTTCCCACCCCAACAGCCTTTTATTCTTCTTTACACACAACCTTTCGTTCTTGCTGTAATGTTTTTGCCTTAGGTAAGGAGAGTGACTTGAAGAGTATGGGTGGGTGGGGGGTAGGTTTGAGGAGTCTTAATCACATTTTATTTGCCTGAAGAAAAAAGTCTTAGGCATGCACAAAATGATCTGTGAGTGCTATGATCCTTTGGTGTTTGTGCATTTGTGTAAGAAATAGGTTGTATTTGTTGTGGCTTTTAAAAAAGGGATCCTGAAGACTTTGGTTTTGAAAAAAATTTTTTTTCTCTGAAAATATAGTTGACCCTTCCTTACTACTGAAAAATGTCCCTATAGAAACTCATTGTTGATGTTAAGGCTTGTATATGTGATGGAATGAAATTAGGATTCGCATTCTGATTTTGGAGCTGGCTCATCCATACCTTGAATCTCACCTTAAGGATTATTGGAACTCTGTAGGAGGAAAAGATTTGCTGGGTGTCTGGAAATCGGGGAGGAACAGAAGAGAGTTGGTTCTAATACTTCTGTACTATGTGCAAGGTTCGTAGACACTATCTAACAGATCTTGATTTGAGGTGTTTGTTGTTTTTTTGAAGTTTTTGCTTGTTATATATACTAAGCTTAAAAAGAGAATGGTTATTTTTAATGTTTAAGTAGGTATAACAGTATAGTTGGTGTTTACTTGGCATGATTAACTGGCCCCTAAACATAACATTTTTACCCAGTTGGTTTACTAAATCTCTATCATATTTGAGAACCACTGGATAAATAGTTCATTCGATTGCAGACCCTTCTTTAAAACAGAAACTGCTTGATGTGCTTTTTGGAAACTCAAGTGATGATGTCTCCTATGCCGTAATTCTGATATCAACCTTTATCTTCTAGAAAAACCTAAATTGCCAGAAAACTATACGGATCAAACGTGGCAGAAATTGAAAGAAGCAGTAGAAGCCATTCAGAACAGTACTTCCATTAAATACAATTTAGAAGAACTCTATCAGGTATGTCTGAGTTTGAATCCATGCACATTACATGACCTTAAATAGCATTGGCATGCCTCACCTCACTGTGATTTTACTTCTCTGTTCTTGGCCTTCTAATGCCATTGCTTTTGCTCCGTACTTGATCTTGTTATAATTACCAAGTATGAGATTCTCTCTCATGTTAGGTGCATCTGCATGCCTTTGTGCACACATACCCGGGGACATGGTGACTGAAGTCCTCGTGTAATAAGACTTGCTGTAGGCCTGGCAGATAGAGCATGAAGCAAGTCTTCTGTGGATACATTTCAAGGAAGAGCTTCTGAGAAGGAAGTTTCACTGTAGCATGGCCTGAAGACTGGGTTCTAGTGTCTTCAAAAATGGACATTTGCTCCTGGCTATGCCTGAGTGTTTAGAGAAGCCAGAGCAAATCCATGGTCTGTTTTGTTAGTTCCTTTCTATCTGCTGATGTTCACAGGGTCTATAATAGGGTCTTAGAAACCATTCTTTCCTTTTGCCCTAGAATGGGCGCCTGTCTTTCTTAGATTGTGACCCACCAGCTTGGTCTGTTCTTACTTCTTTACTGCCCCTTTGCTTCAAGTCTGTCTTATTGAATTGCAGTTCCTTTGAAAGGATTTTTTATTAACATTTTTTCCTTTTATTACGAATTTGACGAACATGAACAAACATGACCATTTCCCCCTACAGAGAAGCCCCAAAGAAGACTGCATATGGAACTGTGAATCTCCACTACAATGCACTGGCTTGTCTCTTTGAAGACTCAGCTTGTTAGCTCCAATACTGCTCTGCTTGTCTGTCAATTGTAGTACTTTGAGAAATTAATTCAAAATACCACTTTTAGGGCATGAATTGATTTCATGTTCTTAGCTGACTAAAGAAGACTTAAGCTGGAGAGAAGCAGCTTTTGTGATGAAAAACTTGTGAACAATTAGAGCTATCTAAAAGTGGTTTGGGCTGCCCCCTCATTAGAAATCTTTTAGCCAAGGCTGGATAACTACTTGTCTATTATTTTGTAGATTTCATTCTTCTGATACCAGCTAGCCTTGGAGGTCCCCTCTACCTCTTGAGATTGTGTGATTCTGCCAAAGTACTTTACCCTTCAGTAATTGGTGGTGTCACTCTTGCACCAAATTGCTTTAGTGACTTGACACATGACTATTGGAATTGGAGGAGAAAAATCCTCAAATTTAATATCAGTAAAATCCCAGGAGGAATTTTTTTTTGTTTTTTAAATCAATATTTGTAGTATTCGTCTACATATTTTAATATTTGAACAGTTGGTTCTCAAGTGACAAAATAGACTTTTTTTTTTCCATACGCAGTCCGTGGCTTTTCAAAATTTCTAATTTACATGTTAGACTATTGTGTTATACCAGACTCTATGAGGCACACAAGAGCTCACATGTTTCTTTCATCGCATATATAATTGAAGACTATTCCATCACAGTGTTTGAAGTGTGTTAGAAATTTCACTTTGGGGAAAGAAAAGATTCTTCCATTTAGTCTTAAAGTATATAACTTTAATATGTCTTCACTTTTTCCCTCATCAGCTTCTTTTTTTTTTAAAATAGCTTTTAGCATTTTTGTTCAGATACCATTGTACGTGGGATATAGCCTAGAAATAGGCATTTGAAAATTATGCTTTTTATAACAGATGTGGACTGTTGCTAATGAACCTAATTTACTTGATCTCATGTTTTTCTAAGCTTTTGAATTGAAATGATTTTCTATACTACCTTGGCATACACACATTTGAAGAGGTGCACTTGTTGATTCTAATTGCTTTGCTGTTTGAAGCCTAAATTAAAGAAACTTAATTTTTTTGGATTGTTCTCACAGAGAGAGTATTTTGAGTTATTCAAGTGTTGAAAAGAAGAGGAACAAAGCTGGGGCACAGTGTTTCACACCACCTGGCTTTCAGGTCCCGGTTTTGTACTCGGGGCAAATTCATTGTGTTTTTGTTTGTTTGTTTAAAGATGAGCCTTTGGCTTAGACTGCTTGCATCCTTTGCCCACTTGAGTTTTCAGTTTCTAGAAAAGTGTGCCCATCGATGAGGGTTTGTTTCTCTTAGCACTAGGAATACATACCAAATTAGCCCACAGATCTGGAGGGCTTGGGCTTAAGTAAACACAATTCCATTTCTTTGTGTTCCAAGATGTTTATGCATTTCACTTTAGTACCTCAAATTACTAGTTTTGGGGAGGGCAATTCTAACTTCTGTGACTTGAAAACAATTAGCCATAGTCAGTGGTTGGCTCTAGTTTTTGTTTGTTTCATTGAATATAAATTGTATGAGTGTTGTTTTGCTTGGCTACTGCCTTTTTTGAGGGCCTTCTTCTCTTCCTTTTAAACATAATAGCGATTGATTCTGTGGGTAAAGTTTTCCCGCTTGGCTCCCGAATAGCTGGATGGTAAATGGATGGCAATTGAAGAAATGCTTGTTAAGCACCTGTGTGCGAGGTGAGGTTCTCGGTGAGATCCACAGATCACCAGGAAGCTTGACATTCCAAATATGCTTCAGTAGACACCATTAACTAGGCTGAGAGAGCAGTTCTGTTCCTCACTCCACAAAAGAGTGCGGGCTGTGATTGTGCGTGGATGACTCAAGTTGCCTCAGTGAAGATCTAATTTCTTGTGTGTCAAGCTCTGTTCTCAGTTTAATAAAGGGATGACTTCGACTTTTTCTGGTTTTGTACCAGTCACATCAAAATAGAAATGTGAGTTGCCGCTGTCATCATCACTGTCGTTCTTGATAATGCCGATGATCTTTAGCTTCCTCTTTGGCTTGTTAGCTGGAAATAAACCAGAGAATATTACTCTTATTTTCTCTCTGGGAGTCTTTCTGATCTCTGAAGGAGCCACGTAATCTGAGAGGAAGGCAGTTTGCTCCACGGGCAGGCATCTTGTTGGAGCACTTGTGTGTAAAATAAGTTTTACCTACTGGTTCTTTTGGGTAAGTGATGTATTTCTGGAGCAAATAGGAGAAGGAGGTGACTCTCAGCAGTGCAGAGGATCTTTCCTTGTGTGAGGGAAGCCCTGATCCCTTTTAGTTAAGGAAAGGCTTTGGTCATTTTCTTGGCCCTGCCTAGGAGAACTGTCTATTGAACTCAGCTACGTTGGCTTAACTCTCGAATGCAGGTGGCTAAGAACAAGCTTGAGGCTGTTTGTAATTGTAGGGAAAGTTAGGTTTTTAAAAAATTTATAGAAACTTAGCAGTGTTAAACATTCCTCAGTTCTTCCTGGGTTTTAATCATTGTAATTCTTGTAATTCATTGTAACAAAAATTACCTATGGCTTGGTACTCTGAATTTTTGCTGATTTCAGTATATCATGTGGGCCTGTTTTAAAACCATTAAAAGTGTGTAAAAACTAGCTAGCCAATGAGAGACTTCTGGTTGGAGTGTGGAATTGTTTTAAAATACGTAAAGTCTGCAAAAAAAGATACTGCAGGTATCAAATCAGACAGAGACAGGGTCTTCAGGTAGAGAGATTCTGGGTTTCTGTATATTGCGTTACTTTTATTTGAATCCTTTTCATTTTCCTTTCTCTTCTTCCCAACAAATCCCACTCCTAACCCCCTTTTTTCCTGCTCCCACACAATAGACAATATATTTTGGGAGCACAGGATTTGAATTTTAGCTGTAAAGCCAAGACATGACCTATAGTTCTTCCTACACTCCATTTGCTGCATGCTTATGTTTTCACTGGTGAGTTTTTCAGGCAACTAAGTGTTTGGGATGGGTATACTTTGGGGGAGGTGAGGCAGGGAGTGGGATGAGTAAATTTAGTAAGTTTTCTTGTCGTTATCTTATATTAAAGAAATAAACAAACACCTAGACAGTATATCTAAAATCTTCTATTTTAAAAGAGTTGCAGTTTTGCGAAATCTATATTCAGTTTAAGAATAATTGCCAAGTGGTGAAAATAGATGGCTGGCACAGTCACTGAGAATGTGATTGGTGGCATGAGGTAGTGAATGGACTGGCTGCCAGACAGACTTGGAGTCAGGAAGACCTGAGTTCAGATCATCTCTCAAATACTTGCTGGCTGTGAGACTATAGACAAGCCCCTCTCTCTCAGAGCTTCAGTTTCCTCATCTGTAAAATGGGGATAATAGCACCAATCTGATGCTGGTGTTGTAAGGTTAAATCAAAGGAGAGACTATATATGCGGTTCAATGAGAACCTTAAAGCACTATAGAAATATTATTAATTTAAGGAGGTAAAGGGCTTTGTGAATGGTAAAGTACCATATAAATGTTAGCCATTATTACCATTTATACAGTTTAAAAAATAGGTTGTTATATGAAACTCCATGGACTCTAGAAGTTGTTTTGTTTTAATGGAATTCATGAGTAGAGAATACATTGCTAAAATCCCAAAGCTGATCCCAGCCTCAACTTCTGGGGTTTTTTCTTTCACTTTTTTTTTTCCATGAACCTGACAAATGTCAGCCAAATGTGAACATTTCTCTATAGGAAGAACTGAAAAGGAGGAGTCCTTACAAAGCTCTGAATCTACTCTATTGCATGAAGCTCGGCTTTGGGAAAAGATTATATTTCCCATTTGCCATGGTGGTTCCCACAATTCCCTGCTTGGCTGTGGTGGCCCTATTTGGATTGCTTCCTGCTCTCTTCTGTATTTTAAAAAATGATTCATTGATGCTCTTCTCTTTTTAAAGCATCATTATCAATAGCAGGGCTACCCCCTACCCTCCCTGGCTTTGACACATTGAATTGTATCAAATGAATCAATTTTACACAGGTGAGCTCGCTCCTGTGCTATTTGGTTGTTACTGTTATTTAGCGTTTGCTACTTACAAAGCACTTCATGACATCTTATTGATCCTCTCCGTGACCCTTTGCTAACGTTATCATCTCCATTTTACTGGTAGAGTCACCTCTTGGTGTGTCATAGGTTTCTTTCCTATGGAGCTATGGACAAGTCACTTGCCCTTTCTGAGCCTGAGGCCGCTGGCTTCCCTTAGGACTTTTGAAGGAGTTTCTGATGAAATCTGAGGTCCTTGGTCCTAGAAGAACCCAGTTGCCCCACATCTCCCCTGGAGCTAATCTCTTTTTGGACATTGCCATTCTTCTTTCTGTTACCAGCATTGTGTTGTTGTTGTTGTTTTTTAAATAATTGTTGAGGTCTTTGGGGTTTTGTTTTTTTGTTTTTTGTCTTTGTCTTTTGGGTTTTTTTTTAAATTCCCTTGTAACAATGAAAACTAACAGAGCATCTGATAGTTGATGGGTGTGCTTTAAAGGATAACTGCTACTTGATGGCTGAACAGAAGAACAGTAACAAGCAGTAATTGTAGAATGTACTATCAAAACCAGGACCTTTCTTTTGTTTTAAATAAATGGTCTTGTTATCTTTTGTTTTTCCATCATCTGCATTTCCATGCAGCTGATATATTGTAACTAAAATATGGAAAAAGTTATCTGTGTTCCCACATTCATAGTTTCTCACATCTGCTAAGGAAGGGAGACAGTTTTCTAATCTCTCTTTTTTACTGGCCCTCCCTCCCCTTCCTTTTAAAATTTCTTATCTCTCTTCTCTGGGTCTAAGCTTGGCCATTATAATTTCACAGCATTTGATTTCAATTAAAATCAGGATGTTGTGGTTTTTTTTTTAATTAAAAAGCATTTTTGGTCATCAGGCATTTATTTTTTTTTCTCTTTCACCTCCCTTTACCCAGAACAAAATGAAAAAACAAAACCCTTTAACAAATAGTCAAGGAAAAGATTGTCATTTCCATCTTGAGTCCATCGCCTCTCTGCCAAGAGATGGATAGCATTCTTCATCATCTGTCCTCTGGGATCATCAATCATTTTCTTCAACAGCATTCTTAAGTCTTTCCAAGTTATTTGTCTTTATAATATATATATATATATACATATTTTTTTTTTGGTGAGGCAATTAGGGTTAAGTGACTTGCCCAGGGTCACACAGCTAGTAAGTGTTAAATGTCTGAGGCCAGATTTGAACTCAGGTCCTCCTGAATCCAGGGCCAGTGCTCTATCCACTGTGCCACCTAGCTGCCCCGTGTCTTTATAATATTGTTGTCTTTGTAAACATCGTTATCCTGGTTTTGCTCACTTCCCTCTGCATCAGTTCATACAAGGCTTCCCAGGTTTCTTTAAAACTGTCCCTTTTCTTATTTTATACGGTATGATATGGCAATGAGTATGGTGTTCCATTACATTCTTAAAACATAATTTGTTTCACCATTCCTCAATTGATGGGTACCCCTGAATTTTATTTCATTCATTTTTCAATGACACCAGGCTATACCTTTTTATAATAAGGCTATACCTTATCATTTAAATAAGGTTTCAAGGGACTTTGTAAAGTTCTTCCCTTTTAGTTCATTAAAACTTTCCCTCGCCATTTAGAATGGATACCATGAATGTCTTCGTGATAATTTAACATGTAAATGATCAGCATTATCAAGTGCCTTTCTTGTGCACAGCATTACAATATCAGGGACATGAACATTTCCAGAGCTCTGTGATGAAATGACACTGAATCTTTGCTAATAGAAGGCTGAGATCTTAAGCATGCTGGGAATATCAGATGGTAAAATGAAGTAGAGACTGATTTGCCCCATTTCTTTGCTGTCCAAAGATATAAAACCTGGACCTTTCAAAAGCACTGTGACTAACAGGGTCAGGGTTCAGAGACTTAAGCTATTTGCTAAGATGACTCATTGTATAAAATTGGCTGTATCTAAGCCTTCAGCTTTCTGATATGAGAGTCTCTATAGGAATAGTATTTATTGTAATGGGATTTTACCATCTCAAGTATCCTGTTTGCATTGTAAGGACAGCTAAGATTAGAGTTCTTTCATCAAATTGCAATTATTCTTCAACTTTCCTTATTCTTCCAAGTCTGCTTAATGACCCCTTCATAGAAAAACTCCCAACTCCCAAATCATTCACAGAAGCCATGGAACCAGACATATTGAGAGATCCAGGCCTGGGAGAAAGACAGAGGTGAAGCATGTATTTCATCATCAGTAGGCATTCATTGAATACGTACTTAGAACAGGGTACTAGACTAGGGCGCTGGCCAGCCCAAGGTCCAAAGACAAAAGAGCCTAAGACAAAAAGGCCCGGGCCTATGAGGGGATTAGAATCGGGTTGGAGCGGCAGGATATTTTCTCTCTCTTTCTCTCTCTCTCTCTCTCTCTCTCTCTCTCTCTCTCTCTCTCTCTCTCTCTCTCTCTCTCTCTCTTCCCACATCTTACCAAATGAATGGTAGAGATAAGTGCTACAGCAATAGAAGGAGTGATGAGTGCCAGCTGGGGCAGTCTGGGAGTGCTTTGTGGGGATTCTGGGAGACTTGAATGCTAGGGCTGGATGGCTTAGACCAGAAGAGATGAGTGGGGAGGGCAGTCTAGCCCAGTACCTTTTTGAATGAATGAGGGAGTTACCAGGGGTTGGCTGCTGAAGGGCTCAATTGAGAATCTCTTTAGGGGTAACGGATTTCTTGGCTTTGTTTTGTAGGAAGATGAGAAAGGTTTCAGTCTAGATGGTAGGTGGGGTAGTTGCCTGAAACACTTTTCTCAACCTGCTTCGACTAGACCCTGAAGATTAGAATGTGGTTTACAGTATATTTATTCCTTTCACTTCTACCAGTGGATTTGTTTGCCCCTTGGAGTTCAGCAGATCTTTGGTGCTCTCCTGTGGTGTGCCTAGGACTCTTCTTCTAGGAGACTGAAAGAGAACAAAGATGAATAAGTTAAGATCCCTGATTTCAAGGAGCTTAGAAACTAGTAGGGGAGATGAGCCATGCACCTAAATAAAAAGGAAGATAGGGTGACTCTGATGTCAGAGTTCACATGAATTGACTGAGGGGATCAGGGAAGGGCAGAGAAGATGGCACAAAGAGCATTTCTGGGACAGAGAAGTCAGCAGCCAGGTAGCCAAGCTTGGGACATGTTCTAGCATCAGCTGGAGTGTAGAATGGGTAAAAAGAAGTGCTGGGAGATAAGGCAGCTGCAAGCCAGATAGTGATTCTCCAGTGCCATACTGTCTGGGATTGGCAATGGGGAGACAGTGAAAGATTTGGAGCAGCAGAGCCGGCTGCAGTGTGGCCCTGACCTAGACCACTGAACCTGGTGATAAAGAGAGGGCAAGGCTATGAGAGCCTCAGGAGGGAGGAAAAACAAAGCTTGCTACTTCAGTTTTGGGGTCTGGGTAGGAGAAACCAAGGATGGCACTATTTTGACCCTGGGCAGAATGGTGATGCCACTAACAGAATAATCAGATTTGAGAAGAAAGAGAAGTTCTATTCAGGACTAGCTGTTTGAGGTGTCCACAGGCCCTCACTTTGGAAACGTTCAGCTAGAGTATAAATAAGAAAGACAGAAGGGGAGAAGATGCAGCTTCATGAGCAGGATATTAGAGAGGAGAGAAAGGGGGACCAGGGACTTCTTTTGCTATGAATTGTGGCCCATAAAAGAATATTTTTTACATTTGTCAGTACATCTGAATTCTTATCAAATTTCTTCAAAATCCTTTTACTCTATGTGACAGCTGTTTTACATTTGAAACGCATTTGGTATACATAACCACGAAACTGCCGCAGCCTGGAGCTTGTCCCTTTGTCATCTAGTCCAGGCCTTAAGAAGAGAACAATTTAGCTTCTATGGAAGGACATGAAATTGCAATCATTTGTCTTAAGATTATCAGTTGTGCTGTTTGGCAAATTTATGTTTGGTTAAATATTCTTAAACTGAAACCTTATGTGGGAGAAATTCCTCATGATTATATATTGTACCTCTTGTTACAAAAGTCCTGGTGACATTCTCTGCATTTTCCAGTTGAGAAAATTTTTTTTTTTTAAATTATAGGAAGCAAACTTTTAGCCCACTGTAGGTATTAATCTTTTGATTGAGGTAACAACAGTACCCAGAGAGTTATGCTTATGCGTGTTGAAGAACAAGGAATTGGGATTTGTAACAAATCAGTGTGTAAGTAGATAGCTTTTGTATGTCACAGTTGCTGAAGATTGAGCCTCCTCAGGGCAGTCTTAATCTTATCTACCAATGTGTTCATTTCAGTAGAATACTTGACTGAATCTAGTGACTTTGATCTTGTTGTGTAACTATTCTCAAGTATGCTAGCTAACTTTTAAAATAAATATCATAAAAGGATATTTTGGTGTAAATCATTGATAATGTCTTTTCTTCCATCCTTTCTTTAAGATGGTATTTGTGTTTGGGCCTTTTTTTTTTTAAATGTTTTTTTTTCCCAATTAATAAATATTTACTTTCTCCTACATCACTCACCAACTTGAAACAGAAAAACAGAACACTTGTAATAAACATGCATAGTCAAGCGAAACATATCCCCATACCTACCATGACCAAAAATGGTTCTTTTTCTCAGTATTAGTCCATTACTTCTCTGTCAGGAGGTGGGAACATTCATCATCTCTGGAATCATCGTGGATCATAATTCTTAAGCCTTTCAAAGAAGAGCTTTTGACCAAACAAAGGATGGAGATCATGGAAGAGAAAATGGACAATTTTGATAACATAACATTTAAAATTTATTCACAAACAAATCTAACATGGTGAAAATTAGAAGGGAAAACAGTTAACTAGGGGAAAAAAATCTTTGCAGCAAGCTTATCTAACAGTCTTATTTCTAAGATATATGAACTGATGCAAATTTATAAGAATAAGAGCCATCTCCCAGTTGATAAATGGCCAAAGGGTATGAGCAGACAATGAAAAATCCAAGCTATCTAGAGCCCTCTGAAAAAACTGTTCCGACTCAGTAATAATGAGAATTGCATATCTGTTTAATCTTGCAGGCTGTGGAAAACCTCTGTTCCTACAAGATTTCTGCAAACTTATATAAACAGCTGAGACAGATCTGTGAAGACCATATCAAATCCCAAATTCACCAATTCCGGGAATATCCTTTTTAAAGCACGAACAACATGTAGCACATTCTCTTTTATTTGCTTTTCCATTCTCTCTTCACATTTTCAGGCCAGTTCCATTTACCTCTCTGGAAAGAGATGTAGCAGGTTTTTAGTTTTGGAACTGGATGCTTATAATAGAATTTTATAGCGTGTGAGGTTAGTAACAATAAAATGCACTTCCAGCCTTGGCCTCTTCTCCTAACAAACTTCAACTGGGGATGGGGCAGGGAGAGTGAATCTTAAATCAGAAACTGGAAACGTGGGACGTGGTGAATGGAAGTTCTTAGGGGGCTTCAGCTCGGCCTGTAGGGTGACCTTGAAAGGAAACACTGATGTTGTCAAGAAATTGCACCCTATTCTGGGATTGCATTGTGTAGTTTCATTGTATGGGGCATTCTCCATGTTTATTTTTAAAGCTACTCTCGTGCAACTTACTCTGCATTAGGCTGTTAATGTTAATTTTCTTAATGTCCCTTCACGGATTCATTGGACAGTGTTCTCTTTCTAAAGAAGATAGATAAATGCTGGCAAAATCACTGCAGACAAATGGTAGGCTCCAAGAAGTCTTTATAGTTAAGCCAAAAATACTGGAGTAGAAACGTAATTGAATGAGTCCAGGGAAGGAAAAAATGAAAATTCGATTTTTTTCAAAGATAATTTTTTTTTTTTTTTAGTGAGGCAATTGGGGTTAAGTGACTTGCCCAGGGTCACACAGCTAGTAAGTGTCAAGTGACTGAGGTCAGATTTGAACTCACGTCCTCCTGACTCCAGGGACGGTGCTCTATCCACTGCGCCACCTAGCTGCCCCTCAAAGATAATTTTTAAATCCTCGTAGGTCCTTTTTCAATATTTGTTTTTGTTCTTAAATAGATGTTTTTTGGTGTTTTAAGATCTTAAACAGATTAGTTTGTTCATTTTAGATTAATTTTCATCTTAGTTCAAAACCTCCACTAGAGTCCTACTTTGATCCCTTATCTCATGGCATGGAGGTGAGTGACCCTGGCTTCTCAAAGGCTGTGCAAGTAGAGGGTGAATTCTGGTAGTCCCCTGCCAAGCTGCAAGGGCTCTGAAGATGGTCCCGGTGACTGAGTAGTATTTGTGGGTCAAGACTTAGCCAGCTATGTCTAGAGAGGCACATCATCAGGTTGACCATGGGATGATGACTCTTTAGGCCAAAGCAACTCTCAGAGACAATCTTCTAATTGAGAGGAAACTCGTGTTTGGTGTACATGGAAGAAGAACCCACACCAGTGAAATCAGAGATTCTTAAAGACTTGGGTTTTAGTACCCAGTTTTTTGTGTTGTTTTTTCTTAAAGCTCAGCATTTTGTCCTCTCATAGAATCAGCAGATGTTTCAGTTATGAGGCCCACCAGTGGTTTCTGGGTTTAGGCCTGGTCAGAGCCATAACTTTCTGTTATCCATTTGGATCCCAGTAAATCTGGTATTCTGTTAATCAGCTTGGCAGTACATGGCAGCCTGGTGCATTGGAGCCCCACCTGTGCCCCTGACTGTGTGACCAAGGACAAGTCACTTGTCTCTCTGGCACTTCTGTCCCCAGGCTGTAAAAGCAAAGAATTTGATTGGGTGATCTCTGATGTGTTTTTAGTCTTTCACACACCCAGAGTTTTAGAACCTTCTTTACCCACTGCCATTGAGAAGGAAGGAAGTAATAGGATTATTCTATAAAGTTTCCCTTTCTGAAAAATCCATCTGAATAAGACTAATTGGAGAAGGGAGTGTTGATTTCACAAGGGTGTGTATCTGCACTGTGCCCAAAGTGAACATGCTTATTTTTCATTCTCCTTAGGTCTTTTTATGAGCAAATGATATTTCAGTCTTTGAAAAATACAAAAATCCGTGTGCTTTATTTTCTTTCCTGGCAGATCATGATTAGGAGCATTTTTTTGTTCCTGGATCGAACGTATGTCCTTCAGAATTCAATGCTGCCTTCCATTTGGTAAGAATGCCCTCAAATAGATAAATAGGCTTATCTGATACAACTCTTAGCACTGACTTTTGATAATCTACCCTGACAATCTGTTCCCCAGCCATTTCTGTTTGGCTTTGAACTCTGGTTAGCAGTGTAACTTTGCTAATACTATGGCTTGCCCATACTAAAATCCTTTTGTATTCCCTTAGCACATATCAGTGGACACAGTTAAGATAAAACTGTGTGTTGGAGGACGCCAGCCTTGTGTTCAAGTGTTTGCTTTGGAATAGATGATTTCCACACCAAATAGTCAATGTGGACATTGTCTGTACTTGGAGAAAGCACTGCAGATTCAATACCCAAAAATGGTTGTTTAAAAAACTATACTCTAATTTGGGCCAGTTGTTATTGGTCGCTCCTTTTTATTTATTAATAGTCTGCTTTGAAACTGTGCCAGAGTCAGCACCATAAGAGAAAACCTGACCTTTAGCTTTGTTTCTGGGTAATAACAAAACGTATAAATGCATTTGCATAGAATAGTTTTTAACAAATAAGCTTCATATTTCATTCTGCCCATGCACAAACTTTGTAAAGGAGTTGATTCAGAACTAAGAATCATAATTACAATTTTGTGGGGAAAGTTAACATTTTCAAAAGTTGCCGATTATTTAGGAAATTGTTTGGTTGACTTTCAGGGACATGGGACTAGAATTATTTAGGACCCATATAATTAGTGATCAGAAAGTCCAGAACAAGACTATTGAAGGCATTCTCCTTTTGATTGAGAGGGAAAGGAATGGTGAAGCAATTGATAGAAGTTTGCTTCGAAGCCTTCTGAGTATGCTTTCAGACCTGCAGGTGAGTGCTTTTTCTATTTCCTCCACTAAAGTCCTTTTCTGATGCCTCATTATAGTGTAGCGTTGACTCTAGGTTCTCAAAAGCTAGACCAGCAAAGTGTAATTTCTGTTAGGCCTTTCTAAGCTGGAAAGGCTCCATCCACATATAGGCGTAGCGCCTAGATATCTGTGTTCGCTGGACCAACCTAGCTAAATTTAGGGGATTTCGTCACCAGGTTTGCTGCAAGGGATGAAATTTTCATCCCTAACAACTCTCGAGGCTATCTCCTTGGTCAGAGAGGGGTTCTGAACTGCCTTTGTGGAGGGGAAGTGCTTTGCACTGGCAAAATGAATTACAGACCCTTGAAGTAGAGAATGTCTCTGGTCACCAAGTAGAAGAGAATTTCTAGTTTGGTACTTTAGAAGCCAAATTTGTAATAAGCACATGGCAGTTTCTCCAGAAATTTATTGAGCAAATGAATGGATGAGTTGACTTGTTTTCTCCTTTATTTCTTAGATTTATCAAGATTCTTTTGAACAGAAATTTTTGGAAGAAACCAACCGGCTGTATGCGGCAGAGGGTCAGCGTTTAATGCAAGAAAGAGAGGTACTTGAAAAGCATGGCTGTGTGTTAGATCTGCTGCCCCCCCAACACACACACACACACACACACCCTTCTGACAGTTGACTAGCACTGAGCTGAGCCCATGTACTTCTTTGAATTTTTTCCTCCTTGTGTTCTTGTGACACATGTCTTCTCTGTGACACTTGCTGAGTCCCCAAAGGCCATCACTCCAGATCACACACACCACTTGTAGTGTTATGGCTAATGATGCCTGTCAGCTCTGTGAAGGGTAAGCCAGGCTGGGCAGTCTTCTGAATGGTTCAGGGGGAAAACAGGGAGTGACAGATTTGTCTTTGCAGGTTCCGGAATACCTTCATCATGTCAACAAGCGTCTGGAAGAAGAAGCAGATAGATTGATCACCTATCTAGATCTGAGTACCCAGTAAGTGTTGCTGCATGATTCAGTCTAATAGTTTTACCATCTGTACTTAATTTTGCAAAGGGCTTGTTGAGGCATACAAATGTGCCCAGGCATGTGATTTTGAGGCCTTTTTCATTGGTTTGTATAGTAAAGTAACGCAAGCTGTGAAGCGCTTTAATTTGATCCAGTTGAGTGTTGGATTGTTTTGTGCGTCCAACGGTAGAAACTGTGATAAGAGACTGCCTTGATCTTTGAGACCTTTAGGCTAAAGTTCAGTGGACATTACTCAGAGAAAGCCTGCTCCCATGATCCTCCAGTTCCTACCTACTGCCAATGAGGGTGGCACAGGCAGCTTCTTGGTTGCCTTCCTAAGAGCAGAAGAAGGCCAAGCACAGTGAGGCCACAGAATTGGTCACTTCGCAGTGCAAATGCAAGTGCCTAAGGCTGTGAGCTCTTCCTTCTCCTAGACTCCAGAAGACCAGGGCATTTTTACTGGTTGTGATTAAAGAACGTTGGGACTAACAGAAAATAGCTTATTTTACAATTCTTTTCAGGACAGGCTTTAAATCCCCAGTGTTGGGGAATGTCAATGATTCTAAACATATTTTTTTTTTCTATAGGAAGCCACTAATTGCTACTGTAGAAAAGCAACTTCTAGGTGAACACTTAACAGCCATTCTTCAGAAAGGTAATTGTTCCAATCTAAACAAGAAAGATTGTATTTATTAAAATGTTTGCAGCAAGTGGGAAATCTGGAAAAGATTTCTCTGTCGAACCTAATGCCATAGCCCTGTCTCTAAAGATATACCTGTAAGGGGAGGGCACAAGTTGTGTAGCTTCTTTTCTCCACCTCAAGGCTGCATGTCCTACCATCCGTGCTGGAAATCAAGAGTCAAAATGAGTTATAATCATGTAGAACAGAAACACAAAATGGGAATTCTTGATACGATATATTGGATCCCAGTACAAAAGCAAAGGCTGGGTGTTTGGCGCTTCCTGGGAAACCTGTGAAGTTTGGATCCTGTCTGGGTCCTCATTTTATCTTCAACACCCCCTGTAAATTTCATCGAATTACTGAGACGTTCTGGGCTTTTCAGATTTTTCACCTAGACAGAAAGGCAAATGTTATTTGCCCATCTCTCCTAGGTGTCAAGGATCTGAAACGGTGTTTAGAGTATATTTAAAGATCAACAAGCAATAAAAGTAGAAACTTGTAGATGTGGAAGGTCTTGTTAATTGGCAAGCATGGAAAACACCTTTGAGATCTGAGCCAGATGCTGGAAGGGGAGGAGGAATCTTCACTGGGAATCCCACAGATCAGAGAATAGGCTCTTAGTAGGTTTGAATGAGATTCCCTACCAAGCATTATAACATTACAAGAGGTCTTTTCTCAGCTTTTTGTCATAATATTACATGAGTGGAAAGGCTCCCAAGGAGGTGTATTAAACTGACCAATCATGAAGCTCAATATACTCTGGTCTATATGTGGATGCCTCATGTAAGCCTCAGTGGTATTGGTACTTGGTGTGCCTCCTGGCTTTTCAGTTGACTAGAGCCACTGATTTGTAGGGCCTGAGCTTTATCTCCTGATTCCCTCAAGTGACAGAAGAGGGCTAGTCTCTTTGGCAAGGGTCAAGCCTAGCCTCTGGCACCAGCGTTTATTAAGAGGATGCACTGTACTATGTCAAGAGAGAAATTGCTCTCTGGAGTTACTTGGACCTAGTGATGCTCCTCAATCCAACTAAGAATCAGTTAGTTTTCACTTGTAAAAGTGACTGTTTTTGAATCCAGAGCAAGTGTTTGCATGACCAACCACCCCAATAAAAAGTAGCAAAACAATAACTCATAGCTCATGAAGATGTCAGGTAATTCTAGTGTTCAAAATAAACTTGGCGACTTTGTTCCCTTTTTTAAAATGCTTGAATGTTTCAAACGTTTAGGTTTAAATCACCTCCTTGATGAAAATCGGATTCAAGATTTATCTCTACTCTATCAGCTGTTTAGTAGAGTGCGCAGCGGAGTTCAGGTTCTCCTGCAGCACTGGATTGAATACATCAAGGTACTGACACGCATCACTTGGATTGCTTTTTCATGTCATGGAGTAAAAGTAGCCAGCTAAGACCTCTTTATCTGCAGGTCTTCAGTACATCCTATATCCAAAACATTAAGAATTCTAGGAACTGGGGCAGCTAGGTGGCGCAGTGGATAGAGCACCGGCCCTGGAGTCAGGAGTACCTGGGTTCAAATCCGGCCTCAGACACTTTACACTTACTAGCTGTGTGACCCTGGGCAAGTCACTTAACCCCAATTGCCTCACTAAAAAACAAAAAAACAAAACAAAACAAAAAAAGAATTCTAGGAACTAGAAAGTTGGAAATGATTGATGTGTTGGTTTGGATGTCCCTGAGCCAAAGCAAGACCAAAGCTATTACTGCCCTTCTTTTCTTCTCATGCCTGAAGCAGCTATAGTAGTGAATGTGGAGGGGAAGGGAAACATTTTCTTTTTTGGCCTGAATGATTGTGAATTGATCCCTCCCTCCCTCCCCCCCCCCCCTTTTTTTGGTGGGGCAATGAGGGTTAAGTGACTTGCCCAGGGTCACACAGCTTGTAAGTGTCAAGTATCTGAGGCCAGATTTGAACTCAGGTCCTTCTGAATCCAAGGCCAGTGCTTTATCCACTGTGCCACTTAGCTGCCCCCAGCCCTCCCCCTTTTTACCGCTTTCCCAGTCTTCCTAAAGGTCCCAAATACTAACATCTACTTCTTTATAATAAAATGTTACTAAGGAGATTGGCCTTATGACCTTTAATCTAAAAAGGCAATCCTATAAAACATGCCCCAGTCAATACCTTATACTCTGTGTATTCTGGGGGTTAATATGTCGTAATGTGTTTAAGTCCACTAGCTTCAGCTTTTTCTTCTTGGTTGCCTCTTCATGGCATAAAAGGGATCCTGGCTCCTCAAAGGTTCTGTCTGTGAGAAAGTAATTATTAATAATGGATTTCCGGGAGGGGGGGACCCAGAAATCACTTTCTCAGTTCCCCCCCAACCCCCTCCAAGTCAGTTCTCCTTGAGAAACCAACAAATCTCATCTGGGACAAACCCAAGTGTACAAAAGGAATAGAGGTAGATTGGAGATAGATGGGTGAAGGACTGATGGGATTGAACCACACCTAGATAATGGACTTTGCCTTAAGCAACTTGAATGAGGGTCTTTTGCATCCTTTTCCCTGTTGTCATCTATAGAATTCATTTTAATGTAGACCACCTTCAAGTCATGTCAACCAATGGAATTGAATGATGCTAACCAATTAGCTTTGATCAGTGTATAATGAATGACCTGCCTCTGTCAAAAGAGGATAAAAACCCCTTGAAAGATGCCACAAGAGGGGTTTTTTTTAGGTATTTTAGGTCTTCTGAGCTTTCTTGTGTCTCACTGAGACTGCCTGTTTCTTTGGGATACAGCATGGGTCTTTGGGGGCAAGCTAACTGGCATGTTCTTTCCCTGCTTTCTCTACCACTTGGCCCGAGACCATGAGAAGTTAGGGAGACATGTGGTCAATCCCTTATTAGTATGATATTAATAAACTGATATATGCTTACCCCAGACTTGTTTCTCTAACAATAGCAAATTATTTTAAAAACACATGCCCCTAGGGTGCTGGTTCTGAAAGCTGAAAAGAAGAGAAGCCTAGGGCCACACTTTAAGGGCCCAGAGCCTTGGGACTATTTTTTTTTAAGTGAGGCAGTTGGGGTTAAGTGACTTGCCGAGGGTCACACAGCTAGTAAGTGTTAAGTGTCTGAGGTTGGATTTGAACTCAGGTACTCCTGACTCCAGGGCCGGTGCTCTATCCACTGCGCCACCTAGCTGCCCCCGCCTTGGGACTATTAAGACATGGTCATCTAAGACCTAGATCTGCCAGGAGAGGGGGAGCCCCTGAATGGGTGACATTGTGAGTCTTTGGAGGGATTGAAGTGAAGAGACCAGCCAGATGGGGAAGTCATGGGTGTTTTTGGTTTAAGATTTCTAAAACCCAATTTGAAAGTGGCTGTTATGTGTATGCACAACATTTTAAAGGAACAAAAACCCAGTGAAAATTCTTTTGAAGAAGATATATGTTCGGGTCCAGTGATATTTCTCACTCTTGAATTTTTTTGTTCTCTAGGCATTCGGCAGCACCATTGTCATCAATCCAGAAAAAGACAAGACCATGGTGCAGGAATTGCTGGATTTTAAAGATAAAGTTGACCATATTATTGATATCTGCTTTATGAAAAATGAAAAGTTTGTCAATGCCATGAAAGAAGCGTTTGAAACCTTCATTAACAAAAGACCCAACAAGCCTGCTGAGCTCATAGGTACTTTTTTACTCCTTTTTGTACCCTTCTTTTTGAAGGTCTCTCTGGTTTTCATGGTATTTCCATTGATCTCTTGCTTTAAAACCACGTGTATGCAAACTAGACTCTGGGACTCAGCTCCTAACTATGAAAGACTGTCTCTTGGTACCAGGTACTTGGAGCAGTTTGTGAAAGGCCCTGACATAGTGACAGCCCCTGGTGCTCGCTTCTTCAACCACAGTTATCTGGAAAATTGCCAAGAATTTGAGTTTTTAAAAAGGGGGATGGGAGATGTTTAAGAACTTTAGTCAAAAGAGAGTCCCCTTAGGCCTTCATTTAGAGGCTGTTGATTGTTACTTTTGCACACTCCAACATGTCTAGTGTCTCTGCAGGCAGCGTCATTGCAGTCTTGCATCTTTAAGCAAAGGGACAAATAGCCCTATGCATCTCAGGAGTCTACGAAGGCAAGGGCTTGGTCAGTGTTCAATAACTCCCCATTTGTCTAGCATTGTCAAGGACTACAGCGATTCACCAAGTGGATTGTCTCAGTAACTAAAGTGTTAACTGGGCACAGTGTTAACTCTTCAGAACAGTTGACCAAAATCCATTGCCTACATCCCTGTCATCTTAATCATGATAAATTGAACTAAATTGGGGTTGTCATGGAAATTTTAGAGCTGATAAGTGCACACTTAGATGATGATCATCCTGCCTTAGATTTGCCCAGTGCCGTAGAGTTTTTAAAGAGCTTGTGCATGCGTCATTTAGCTCTCAAAGCCATGGGAAATAGGCTGACGAGAGAATTGTGATTATCTCCACTCTACCCTGAAGGTTATGTGTTTTAATAAGGGGCAGGCAAAGCTGAAACTAGAACCCACTTTTCCTGACAAGAAATTTCCATTGCGCCATTCCTCTTTATTTTGATTAACAGTTGTATTCAAAGATGGGAGTGGGAACATCCATGTATAGTAAAGTAAGAAAAGGGTATGGAAATCTTGATTGTCTGTGAGAAATATAGGGGGAGGAGTATATGAAATAGCACCATGGAGCTCTCTAGATGAAAAGGATATGTGGGTGTAATTATGAAAAATATATGTGGGTATATACATATACAGAAATGGATAGAGAGAGGAAAAATCAAAGATGGATGGCAAAATAAAACTAATACATTTGTGGATAGAGAGATAAGACCTCTGGGGATGCATGCTTTATATATATGTATGTTTTATACATATATACATGCCTATACACACATCAGTATATACATATAGATACATGTTTTTCCTATATAATATATACATTGGTTATAGATATTATTTCTATTTTTATATGTACATTCCTATATATTTGAGAGATACAGCTATATATCTCTTAATCCATATATGTATTTTCCAGTAATTGTGGCTCTCATTATTTGTGTCTGTATCCATACTGGTTTTCAGTGATTCATTCCCCTGCGCGCGCGCGCGCACACACACACACACACACACACACACACACACACACATACACACACACATTTTCATATTTTATATGTGTACTTTATGAGAGACCGCTGAGCAGAGTGGCTACAGAACTAGTTTTGAAGATCTACCCCTAGCTTTTAGAGAAGGTGCCAACCCCACCTTGGTAGAGGGAGTTTGTTCACACTATAGTGATGATATCACAGGTCTGGGCCCTCTCCCTGTATAACTAGATCTATTTCATATATGTAACCAGGCTTTTTTTTTTTTAATCTGTATCCCTATTTCTCATCTATAAACATTCATATATACATTTGTCATGTGTGCATTAATTTATATTCATTTGTTTCTCAGGCGCACACATCCAACACAGATACAACCATGTTTCACATAGAGTTCTGTTCATTTGTATGGGTTTCATCTATCTATATCTCTATACACAGATGCCTTCTCCCCTTCTCTCTCTCTTTCTTTAGCCATATGCAATTCCTACGTATATATAGATATAAATATCTTTATAGTCAAATGAGTTTCCTGTGTATACTGAGATGTCTTCCCATTCATATGTATTTCTCTTGTCTCTTAATATGAGTTTCATAGATGTGTGGGTTTATAATCATTCATATACATTTCAGGTAAATATGTGGGTATATACATCTCCATTTATTCATATACATCTCATGTCTGCAGATATACTCATCGTCATTCATTTGTCTGTGTTGTTCTTATGTATCTCATTGGGTGTGTTTCATCTATGTAGATTTTGTGTGTTTGCATATAACATGATAGAAATATATATACTTACATATTCTCCATTTGTGTTTTCTCTGTCCAGCCATCAATATTATAGATCTCTGTAAATGTCTTAATTTTTATGCATCTTTACATATACATATTTGCCTCATTCATTTATACACATTTCATACATGTACACATACATCTCCATTCGTATGCTTTTCCATCTTTATATAGTATGGATGTATGCATCTCCATATGGGTTTCATATAGAGAAAAGAGGGGAAAGGGATTTACATTTGCCTTTTATTTGTATATGTATCTCTCTCTTCTCCTACATTTCATATATAAAGATTCAGATGTGTCTATCTCTCATTTATTCCAATTTCATGTACATGTGGTTCTGTAGATCTCTACTCATCCATATTTAATATTGATATGCAGAAGTCCTCATCTTCATGCTGTTACCTATACATGCATGGTTTTTTCATTCATATGTATTGTATATATGTATTGACATCTACATGAAAATATCTGTATCTCCATTTCTACCCATGTCACATTTATCCTTATAAGTAGATTATGTACCTATTTATTTATATACATTTCACCTATAATATACAGGTATGGTAATCTCAATTTATTCATCCATGTTTTATCTACCTAGATTTTGATACATCTACATCTACATCTCCATTCTTGTTTGTTTGTTTGTTTGTTTGTTTTTAGTGAGGCAATTGGGGTTAAGTGACTTGCCCAGGGTCACACAGCTAGTAAGTGTTAAGTGTCTGAGGCCGGATTTGAACTCAGGTACTCCTGACTCCAGGGCCGGTGCTCTATCCACTGCGCCACCTAGCTGCCCCCTACATCTCCATTCTTAATACTCATTAAATCACTTTAGATCTTGATGTTTATATGTAGATAGATATCTATTTTGCTAACTACTTGTACACATTTCACCTACCTGTGTATTGATGTGTGTGTGTGTGTGTGTGTGTGTGTGTATGTATGTATGTATGTCTTTATTTTCATTTGTACCATCTCTTATTTGGTACATGTACCTTTATGGTACATCTCCATTCACGTGCCTTTTATTTCTATGTAGATGCTTCTGTGTTTAGATGCCTTTATCTCCAGTCATAACAAATTTCTTTTATCTAGATAGTGATGTCTCCATGTATATGTGTAGATCCCTTCACATGTATTTAGATAGAGCTATCTCATTTAATTCATTCATGTCTTATCTTTATATATAGATGGGTAGCTGCATACATCTTCATTTATACATGTTTGTCATAAAGATAGGTCACTTGATGAATGCAACTTGTTTTTATTCATACACACATATGTAGTTAAATGTATCTTCATATATACACATGTAAATGGTGAAGTCTCTAGCTCTTCATATGCATTTCACATACAGATTAATGTGTGCATCTTCTTTCATACTCATTTCCTGTATAGCATATGGAGATATATACAGCTTTATATACATTCATAATCTGTTGGTATATGCATCACACATTTCTTGTGTGTGTGTGTAGACATTTCCATCGATATACCTTTCATATTTGGGTATATTCAGGCAACATTATTATACTCTTTGTGTACTTTTTAGCTATGTAAATTTTGCTGTTTACCTGTAATATAGATGTCTCATCTTTCTATAAATCCTTTTATATAGATCTGACTTTCTTTTTGTTTCACCTATATACAGACATATAGCTATATCTGTGAGTATAGATATATAGATGTAGATGTGTCCATGTCCATTCCTTCATGTATGGCTCATCTCTATAGACACGTGTGTGTGTGTGTGTGTGTGTGTGTGTGTGTGTGTGTGTGTGTGGGGAGAGAGAAAGGGAGGGAAGGAGGTTTCTCCAGAGATGCTAAGTTACTTCTCCAGGTAAATATGCTTTTATATAGGTATCTATATCTTCATTCATTCATAGGTTTTATACATATATATGTAGATAAGAATCTATTCATATCTGTATCTAATATAAAGCTGTTTGTTTCCATTTGTAGGCATTTAATATATCAGTGTAAGTGTGTGTACATACACACATAATGTATACACATTGATGTATGCCTCTCCATTTTCATTTTGTACATATATAGTTGTGTACACATAAATGCATTTCATATCTATATGTAGCTGTATGTGTTTATTTATGTACACCTCCTTTATACCCTATTCCACTTATCTGGATATTGATGTCTACCTATATGTAGATGTCCATTCTCCATTTATCCGAATACATTGCATATCTATGCAGTTGTGCACATCTCCATGTGTTTTATAAATCCATATATGATGATTAATTTACATCATGCGTCATGAGTTTCCTTAATACACATTTCTTCTATATCTATTGACGTGTATGGGTATATTTCTCTATTCATAGGTGTTTCTCATACACACTCATACATACATATATATGTACATCTCCATCTCCGTGCATATTTCATGTATATGAATTCATGTATCCATAAATATGCATTACACATAGTATGTAGTTTCATACGTATGTGGGTACATATATTTTCATTCCTAAACTTTTCATATATGTTGCTGTATGTTTCAGAGAATATCCATTTGTAAGTTTTCCATAGCACGCATATCTATTCATCCATGTTTCTGATATACCCATTCATGTTTCACACATTTATCTATTAATTTATATCTTCATGTGTTGATAGTAACACTACTTTTTTTCCCCCTTGGGTGGGGCAATAAGGGTTAAGTGTCATGTATCTGAGGTTGGATTTTAACTCAGGTCCTCCCGAATCCAGGGCCAGTGCTTTATCCATTGCAGTGCCACCTAGCTGCCCCGATAGTAATGCTAAAATAACCATAGTAATAGCAAACATTTATATAGTGATTTAAAGTTTGCAAAACACTTCTTGTGTCATCTCACTTAACTTATAGAACAACCTTGGGAAGGTGATACTATTCATATTCTCATTTTACAGATGAGGAAACAGACCAAGAGGTTGGCTTTCTTAGGCTCATGCAGTCCATAAGTGGCAGGATTTGAACTCCAGCCTTATTCTAACCCCAGCAGCAGCTCTTTTCTCCCTCTGCCCCCGGGGGCCCTTAGGATATTCCCTCACACACCTGTATAAGTCTCCATTTGGATACTTTTGTTATATTAGTCACACATTCATCTGATTGTTTCATATTTATACATCCATTACTATTGCTTCTATATGCGTGGCACACATATTTTCATATATATGACATATCAGTTCATGTTTATTTCACTTATTTATTCATATGCCTATATTTATCACTCAGAAAGTTGTTTTACCTATGTTATATGGATATTTTTGCCTTCCTATCTATTTCACATGTATATATTCCCAATCCTTCATGTTTCATGTCTAAGCTTTCACGATTCACAATGCACTCATTTGTGTTACACATGTATCTTTGTATATTTACCTATGTAACTGCCTATAGCTTGCATTTATTTAGTTACACATATTATTCATGGTTGTCATAACTGTTTCACATATGTGTAGCCATTCATTCACAAGTCTGTGTCTATGGTTCGTATGTTACTATCCATTTTGTTTCCATTTTCACATATATTTATGCATGTATCTATCCCTCATTTATGTGTTTAACTATATCGTGTCTCTGTGTGTGTGATTTCTATGGATGTATATGGATGTATGACATATGTGTGTATATATCTATAGCTGTCTTTATCTATAGATCCGGAGATAGATCTAGATAGAAAGAGAGGGTGCTGATAGCCATCGCTTGGATTTCTCTGACACTCTAAGCTTGGCACATCATTTTATTTGTGTTAATGCCTTTGAGCCTCAGAACCATATTGAGGCTTAGAGGCTTTAAAAATAATAGCTATATATACACAGGTGACAAATATTTTACTTGTTTATGGATATGAAAAATGCATTTATATATACAGATTTATATTTATAAATGTATACATGTATTTATATGCATATATTAGTAGCTATACTTTTTGGTGAGAGAGAGGGGCAGAAGCAACAGGCAGAGAGAAATAGAGAGAGCGAGAGAGAGAGCGAGTGAGAGAGTTGAACTAGCTATGAGGCAGTGACTAGGTAGCCAGTGAATAGATGGCTGGACATGGAGTCAGGGAGTCCCAAGATCACATCCTACTTCAGATTGGCTCTGTGACCCTAGGCAGGTTACTTAACCGCTCTCATCCTCAGTTTACCCAGCTGTTAATGAGGACAGTACTACTTCTTTATCTTACTGGGCTATTGTAAAGTTGAGATGAGATGTGTGTAAAGTGTTTTACAAATATAATTTATAAATATATAAATGTTAGTTTAGCAGTGTTCCTTATTATTCTCGTTATCATATGCCGTCTCTCTAGCCAGCATATCCCACTGCTACATGGTGGTTGGAGAGCTGGCCTTGGAAGTCCCGGGTTCAAGTTGCATCTCTACCCTGTGCTGCCTTTGGCACTTGGGCTAAGTTACTTCTTCTCAGGGTAAGACGGTCAGCTGCCAGGCAGGTAGAGCAAGTAAATGCAAATACACATACACATGTATATCTGCTTGTTTGTTTGTTTTTTTAGTCCTTAGTTTTGTTTGATTTGGTCTTTTAAGTCCAGACTTGGTTTTTCATTAGCATCAGGAATTCATGGTGTGGAAACTTTCTCCGTTGGTGCAGATCAGCAAGTCATCTCTAATTGATAGTGAGGCAGTGAGAGGTTAAGTGACTTACTCAGGGCCACACAACCCAGATAAGGCTGAACCCTAGCTGCACCTGGTTGTAAGGCCAGCCTCTAGCTGCTGAATTACACTTTTCTCTTTGTATTTGTATACATCTCATTGTATGTATAGAACAATGAAGCATTCTAGAATAACATGTAGGACTGTTTGTTCCCACGCCAAATGGCCCCAGAATTCATGCTTCTGTCCTCTCTATTGCTTTAAGATATTATTTGTTTCTGATGTCAGCGTGCCTGCTCTCCTGAGCTGTGCTAAGTACTTCCCACCCCTATTTCTAGTGTTCTACACTAGCCAGTGACTAGAGATGTTAGAATTGTGAATAAAGTAAGAGGAAGTAAGCACTGAGTGGTAGCCTAAGGAGTTCTTCTGAATGCTAATGTTGGGGTACTCTTTCGAATACTTAGAATTCTTTGTTGCTTCCTGTTTCTTGGCTGAGAGCAGCTTATGTGGCATTGCTGTGGGTAGAGCACTGGGCTTGGAGTCAGGAAGACTCATCTTCCTGAGTTCAAATCTGTCCTCAGACACTTAAGAGCTATGTGACCCTGGGCAAGTCACTTAACCATGTCTCCCTTATTTTCCTCATCTGTAAAAAAGATATAGGGGGCAGCTAGGTGGCACAGTGGATAAAGTACCGGCCCTGGATTCAGGAGGACCTGAGTTCAAATCTGGCCTCAGACACTTGACACTTACTAGCTGTGTGACCCTGGGCAAGTCACTTAACCTTCATTGCCCTGCCCCCCCCCCAAAAAGATATAACACCACCTCCCAAGGTCATTGTGAGGATCAAATGAGATCATGTTTGCAAAGCACCTAACATGGTGCCTGGCACACAGTAGCCGTTTAATAGAGATGCCTATGGCCTCCCTTCCCCCGCTTCTGCCCAATAACTCTTCAGGAAAAGTGTCCCAAGATGAGTCGTGTGGCCCAACATTGGGCACTGCGTTTGGCCTTACAGCTGCTATCTTCATTTTATTTCCTTGTTGTCACTGTATTTTCCCCACTTCTGCTTTCTTTGATCTGCTTCAGTTCATGTAGTAGACCTTGCCTCGTTTCTCCGATTTCCTTATATGTATCATTTCTTTAGCACAGTAATGTTCCATTATGTTCACTTACCACAACTTGTTCAGTCATTCCCATGTACTTTGTCTCTCTCTTTTTTTTTTTTGGCTGTTACTGTTTGTAAATATCTTTTGTTCAGACATTCTAACTAATGAAAATTTTTTGAAAGTTTTGGTACCTGAGTGTTGCTGAAAATTCACAGTGCATTTCTTTACAATGTCATATAAGCAAGGGAACTCTACAACATTTGATTCCATCCAGAGCTTGCCTTTTCTGGTTTTAATTTTAGGTGAAAGAGACCACTACTACTTCAGAATTCCTCTATAGCCTCCTCAGCCAGCTGCCTAGATCTTATTTCCAGGAAAGCCAGTATTTACCTCTGTAAGAACCAACTTCTATTTTTGGCAGAAGGATTAGAGCAATGTACAAGCATACATACCAAGAGACACAATACATACATGCTCACATTTTGGGGTATATGCACACACACAAACTTTCAGCTGCCAGATGTTTGCCTATTCAATTCTTCTGTCTCCCATGCTACGAATTTAGTCATCTTAAACCCTTTTGTATGTGTCACTGTTATAGGAGAACCAAAGTTTTCTTTTGAAAAGTTAGATGAAGGGGCAGCTAGGTGGCACAGTGGATAAAGCACCAGCCCTGAATTCAGGAGGACCTGAGTTCAAATCCGGCCTCTGACACTTGACACTTACTACTGTGTGACCCTGGGCCAGTCACTTAACCCTCACTGCCCTGCAAAACAACAACAACAACAAAAAACAAAAAAAGAAAAGTTAGATGAAGATCCCATAAAGTCTTAGGAAAACACTGTAGCTTGAGTGACGTTTAGTATTTCTTGTATTTTGTGCTGGTGGAATATATGAGAAGTGGGTAGGTCAGCGTGTTGGTTTTCATTTACTGTGGACCATCCTGAAGCAAAAGTAGAAATCAGTCATCAAGTAGTTCTTTGGCACATTGTGGCTCTCTTTAAAAAATTACAAATGGATGTAAGTGTTTCTGGGGGCTTTACAGGCTCTGCATTTCTCTTGCCTCTACTGGGGGTGAAAGAACATACTTGTTAAGATGTCTACCCACTAAGCATCATTGAGGAACATGTTTTCCCCCTGTTTGTTTGTTTGTTTTTTAGCAAAGTATGTGGATTCAAAGCTCCGTGCAGGTAACAAAGAAGCTACAGATGAAGAGCTTGAGAAAATGTTGGACAAGATCATGATTATATTTCGGTTCATTTACGGTGAGTGATTCTGAACTGTGGGAACTTTTCCCCCTTCACTTAAAACCAAGTACTCAACAGAAAAGCTGTATGTATTCTGGTGGGAACATCGAGCTGAGGAAGCTGAGGTAAGGATCTTATTCCTGTAGTTGAATTCATCAGGCTGACTTAGACTCATTATGGAACTGTCTTGCTCTTTGGTTTTGACCCTCTAACAAGAATTGTTGGTGGCAAGCCACTTGAACCAAGTAGGAGGTTGTTAAACAGCCAATAGGCAATGTTTCTTTGGAGCTCTGACCACTCTTTTCATTTGGATCCTTACATTAATGTACCTTATTAGTGGCAGGCACAGTCTGGCTATTGTATTAGCCTGAATGTAGACTTCACTGTTTCTCTGAATCTGGCTTATATAAAACTTGAGTGTGGTCTCTAATTAAGGTTATTTTTTAGTATATGTCATTTGTTGTTTTGTTTTTTTTTTTCCACAACAGTCTTTTAGGAGTAAGGGCTGTGTTCAGACCACTGCCTTGTGTCCAGTGGAGTAACTGGACCTTTGGGTCTATAGGATTTAGTGCAAGAAAGGATCTCAGTGTTCGCCCAGTCCCCCTTCCTCCTCTTGCAGGAGAGAAAATGAGCCCCAGCCCAGGGAGAGGCTGGCCCCAGGACACACATGAAGTCCATAGAAGAGCTAAGACTTGAACTCTGATGCTCTACTTGAAATCCAATGTTTTTCCGGTTCTATCAGAAGAACTTTTGAATAATGGAGTTGTGATGCATTGCGGTTATGTCATTAGTGAAAGTTTTGTTCGGTTTTCTCATTGCAAGTTCTTGTTTGTTTTGTTTTGAAATGCTGTAGGGAAAGATGTCTTTGAAGCCTTTTATAAGAAGGATTTAGCCAAGAGACTGTTGGTCGGAAAGAGTGCTTCAGTAGATGCTGAGAAATCAATGCTTTCCAAACTCAAGCACGGTACAGTTCTTACTTTCTTGATGTTTCTCCTCATATTTGCATGGGATTCCAGTGGGAAAAGCCCAGTCCAGCCTTTCTCTAATTTCAGTTTTGCACCTTTCTATAAATTGTCCAATTTTTTCCTGTCATTTCTTAGTTTAATTTTTTTTGGGGGTGGTGGAGAGGGCAGGGCAATGAGGGTGAAGTGACTTGCCCAGGGTCACACAGCTAGTAAGTGTCAAGTGTCTGAGGCCGGATTTGAACTCAGGTCCTCCTGAATCCAGGACTGGTACTTTATCTACTGCACCACCTAGCTGCCCCCCTTAGTTTAATTTCTTAAGTCATTTGGATTAATGAAAAATGAAATGGGACAAACGAGGTTTATAGCATTTCATGCCAATCTAAGACAAGTACATTCTCGTATTTAAGGTGGGACGGGAGGCATGGATTTTTTAATTTTAATTTTTGATTTTTTTAAACTGTCCTACTTTATTTGATTGTCCAAATAGGAGATAAAGTCACTTTGGGATCGACAACAAGTTGGACTTTGCATTAGTGGTTAGGGGTATTGGGTTCTAGTTTATTTTTCTTTTAACTTTAAGAACACATCATGGATATTTTATGGTAGTGCACCTTCTGAGCTAGAAAGTCTTCATTCTTAAAACTCTTGTCATAAGTTCTGCATAGCATAATGTTTCTCCCCTAGAATGTGGAGCTGCCTTCACCAGCAAACTGGAAGGAATGTTCAAAGACATGGAGCTGTCAAAAGACATCATGGTTCAGTTCAAACAGGTAGTTCACACTGGCCCTAGAGCTAAATGGTATCTTCATTCTGTGTGTGGTTCCTGGTGGCGATCAGGATAAGAAATGGGCTTCAGCTGGGAAGCATTTTAAAACTTATTCCCTTATAATCCCCAAAGGGATAAAATGAAGAGGGAAAGATTTCCGGCATGCTTGGAGAGCTTTTAGGATCATTGTAAATCAGCCTGTGTTAAGGGGAACTGGACCAAAAACCCTCCTGAAGACTTGGGGGGAGTGGGAGAGGAAATGGGAACAGTTGCAAGACACATTTAGTTGGTTCTATTGCTGCTGCATTTGAAGTTTATAATACCATAATAACAGGAAACAAAGTGCATTATAGAATGGCGCCTAAAATGACCATTTGTTAAATTGAAATGTTCCCAGGTAAAGCCATGGTTTGATAAACACATGGTAAAGCATCTAATGAAGTTTTGTGATAGTAGGTGTGGCTTCTCTTCTCTGGCATCCTTATTTAGACATCTTGTTCTTTTGGACTCTATTTCATAGGAAACTGTCTTTATGATTCTGTGATAATTGCATGAGGGCTGATAGTTGCTATTTTTAAATGATTGAATTAGGATTTCTTTGGGGGGAGGGGAGACAATTGGGGTGAAGTGACTTGCCCAGGGTCACTCAGCTAGTAAGTGTCTGAGGCTGGATTTGAATTCAAGTCTTCCTGACCCCAGGGCTGGTGCTTTATCACTACAGCACCACCTAGCTGCCCCATGGAATTTCTTTAATGGACCGCTATTGTAATATAAAATATAAATGTGCTTTAAGAAAGGATTTACCCATCTTTTTCTCAAGAGATTTCATTGTGTATTGATCTTATAGTATATGCAAAACCAAAATTTTCCTGGGAGCATTGAACTAACCGTGAATATCCTGACAATGGGTTATTGGCCAACCTATGTGCCTATGGAGGTTCACTTACCAGCTGAGGTAAGTCATTGGATAGAACTTTGGTGTTAGAGAGAATAGCTCAGAATACATAGAATTTAGAGGTAGAAGGAGCCTTGAGGGGGTCATTTAGTTCAGTCAGTCCATTTCTTTCATTTCATAGAGGGACAGAAAGGTTCTGAGCCTAATTCCTCTTTCTTTGTTTCTTTCTTTGTCTCTTTCTCTTTGTTTCTTCCTCCTTCCCTCCCTCCCTCTCTCTCTTTTCTTTTTTTAAATATAGAGCTATAAGATTTCTTGTTTTTCATTAGAGATACCAGCACCAAATACAAAAGGTATATTCTCCTACCATCCTGTTAGTGTCTTTTTGCTTGGTTCATTTCTTTGGAGTATGGCTAATGAGGTCAGTTGTGTGTCCAGTCCTTTCTTGCTCCATTCCTTCCCAGACAGCTGGCTCACAAAGGTGTGTCATGGGGGAAGTTGGCTTGGGTAGTGCTCTATCACAATTCCTAGAAAACATCTCAAAGTTCATGTCTTTCTAATGGTAGACACCCACACAATACATACACACATACATACATACATACATACATACATATATATATATATATTTGAAGAAATGGTAGATGCAGTATATGAAGACAGGCCTTAATTAAAGGTTTTTTTTTTTATTTTTCATTTCTTTAGATGGTAAGACTTCAGGAGATTTTCAAGACTTTTTACTTGGGTAAACACAGTGGGAGGAAGCTTCAGTGGCAATCAACTCTAGGACATTGTGTGCTCAAAGCAGAATTTAAAGAGGCAAGTTGAATGCTCCCAGAATTTGTTTTGAGTCTTCCTCATGTCTACTTAATTATTCTTCTTGCCAGGAGCATAAAAAAAAATCCCCAACACTTCTTTTTTGTCCATTTATCCTAAATAGCTCCACAGTACAGTGATGCCTTTTCACTCTAGCCTTTGCAGGTTTTTGCTCTTTGGGGGGGGGGGGTTTGTAGAATGTGATCTGTAATAATTTGCTGCAGAAACAAAAAACATTGCCTCTCCAATTGGGGCAGGATCCACATGGCGGGATGTGGTGGTGGGGGGGTTGTAGGGGGTGGGACAAGAGTCCACAAGATGTATTTCGTGATAAGGGAGCTTTTCTCTTTGCCGTTGCTTGATCAGTAGACTGGAAGGTGAGAGGAACACAGCCTCTTTCCATTCATTTTACTTTGAATTATGAAGCTAGAAGGGACCTTAAGTGGGGATCCTTTCTCCCTGCACATGCCATATTACCACTTCAGTTTTCTAAGATGGTCCTGATCTGAGTCTAAACCCATCAAAATCAGGCAGTGAAAAATGCTTATAAAAAAATTGGCAATTTGGTTTCTTCTTACACATGAATGAATTTTTAGTAATATGGGTTTTTTTTTGTTTTTCAAGACCAATTCCATCTGTGTAGCAGACTCCCTCCACCAATGCAGGTGGGCAACTGCCTGTAACTGAAGTTTTTCAAGAGTTGTTGCCTGGGGTACTGAAAAGTTAAAAGACTTGGTGCAGGGCCACACACCTAGTATATGTCAGAGGCAGGACTTGAACCCAGGCTTCCTTTAGCCCTCTATACACTAGGCCATATTGCCTCTCATAGTAATGTTTAACCACTGTCTTTATCCAACAGGGGAAAAAGGAACTCCAGGTGTCTCTTTTCCAAACTCTGGTGCTGCTAATGTTTAACGAAGGTGAAGAATTCAGCTTAGAAGACATCAAGCAAGCTACTGGAATAGGTTCGTACTTGACTTCATCAGCCATCAGGTTAATGCTCGGTACTACTATACTGTAGGGCCTACATGTCCTCAAGAGTTTATAACTGAGGCAGAAAGGACTGATGAAGACAACAGTGATTTCAAAAGAGTCACATGGTACTGCCTCTCAGCACAGCAGTTGTCCTTCCATGGATTTGTGATCTCATCATTGGTTCTTGTACCAATCCTATCCAGCCTTTCTCATACTCCTGTCTGTGTTCTTCCATAAATCCTTCATGGAGGAGCAAATCAAGGCTTGACCGACCTTCCTCTTGGTTGTTGAATATGTTGTGGTTCCCAGTGCCACAATCAGATAATCTGTTATCTTCACCCTTTTTTGTATGACTGGTCCACCTCCTTTTCCTCTCACACATGTCCTTGAGGATGTGTTTTACACCATTTGTCATGGATGTCATTTATGTAAGGAGGCTGCAGGATAGTATGGTACCACTACATTGCCCTTTGGATCTCCAAGAATTTTAGTTCTTCTTACACTGTGGTGTTCTATGATTTGTGGAAGTCATCTCACATTAAATGGGAGTGTGTTTCATGTTTTTGTAGTAGGAAGCAGCCTGAGATCATGGAAAGCAGTCCACATTTTCTCAAATGCCATCCTGCTTGCTCTTCTCATTCTGTTCCCTTCTGGGTCCCAGCCACATGCATGTCATTCTTCATTTATTTTTTCACACTGTAGGGAAAAAAAAAAGTGACTCTGGCTAGTGAGGAGGCTTTGCTGTTTTCTGGGGCTTGGAGCAGTCAGCAAAATGTCCTCTGCAAATAACATCTGGAGACCCTCACAGTCTAGAGCAAATTAATCTTCCATTTGGACTTTGTCATCTCCTTTGTGAGTAGCGAGAACACCTTTGATAAATATGTCTCCCTGCTTGTGCTTCTCAGCATTGCTAACTAGGCAATTCTTGAACAAGGCGAGTTCAGTAATTTCATCTGTCAAGGAATTGTGTATGATCTTAACATACTGTATGGGAGACTCGAAGGATATATAATGAAGTGAGGCCTTAGATTCTTTACACCTCAGTCAAGTCTGTGACCCCTAAAGACATTTTCTTTAGAGAATTATCTATGAAGCAGGTTTGTTCCCTTTCACCCTGTTTTCCTTAGAGATGTGCAAGGACCATCCTCAAAGGTATAGAGATGGAAAAGTAAGCACGTGGTCCAGCAGTTGCTGATTTCTTTTCCATTGCCTTTCTTGGAGGTAATAATATAATCTACATACTTTCCCATTCTTTTGGAAGAAAAAGGGTGCAAATTCGATCCCTGAGTTCCATTTGAGTTTTGTCATCTCCTGCTTGGATTTCTCTACATTTTATTTTCTCTTTACAGATATGGTTAGTTCTAGCTGCTCTTCTTGGCTTAATTTTGTTGTGTGCCATTTCTGTTTTCTCACATTAGCCTATCAAGTGCTGAAGTGTTGTTAGAGAATTCACATGTCCTTTGACTATCATCAGCGATGAGAATAAATCACTCTAGAAACACTGGCTGATCTGTCCCCTTTTGGGTCTGTTTGTTGTGCTACTTTTACTTTGGCTCATGAATGTTCTTGAGCTGATCTGCTTTCGTTGGGTCTTAGCGTTGACTAACTGCATCTTGCAGCTTGTAGAAAGGTATTATTTGGAGCTTTCAATTTTCTTCTGTCATGTTTTGCAGAGGAGCTTTTACTTTCCAGTGTTTGTTGGCCAGGGCACTTTCTGGGCTCTTTTGGCCTCTCTTTGTGATGGTTATTTGACATCATTTAAACTTCTCTAAATGTCAGTCTCGGAGTCAACAGCTTGTTTAAAAAGCTTGTGTTGGAACTGTTGTAAATGCATGCATTTTGTTTTCTCATCATCTTTCTAATTCAACATTAATACATCTTGTTTTGACACAACAGACACCTCCCGATGAACACCCAAATCATACCATTTCCCCATCCCCAAGTTTATTCCCTGAAAATATGTAAGGAAAACAACCTAATTAGTGTGGCTGTGACTCATGTAGCACATGACCCTTTCATCCTTCCTCACTTGTTAACAGAAGGAAAGAGATGGGCTATAAGGTTGATAGGATGGCACCTGCGTTGGCTTCTTATTTTTGTTGCCTCTCTGTGTTGTCCTGCAGGGGCTGGGTTATATCAGTAGAAGGAGTTTCTTCCCTTGGCTGGTGTTCTCCATATCAGTGAAATCCCAAGTCTAGTCTAAACAAAGCAACGGCTCCATTTATGTTGTCGTTGTTGGGATGCTTCTTTCTTTACTCTTTAGCACTTCGTATGTTCATATTTTCACATGACTCTTTTTTTTTTCAGTAAATATTCCTTTATTTAAAGTTTTCAGTTCCAACTTTTTTCCCTCCTTCCTTCCCTTCCCTCACCCCTCCCTGAGGCAGTAAGCAATCGGATATAGGTTAGACATCACATGACTCTTGATTTCTTCACATTTGTCCTCACTTCCAACACATACTGTAATTTGTTTCTCATTTGTTAGACGCATCATTTGTTTTCACTTTTATATCACCAATAATGCTTTTATTGACTCTTCGGGTAGGTGAGGGTCTTCTCTTGTTTTCAGTCACTTCATTGGGGTATCATCTAATGCGGTTTTGATTTTGATCTTTGAAGCAAATGATCAGAGTTGAGTGTACACAGAAGCCAATTCTGAGTCCCACGATAGTCGCCATGTATTCTCGAACAGTTGAGATACGCTCCATTTCATTTTCTGTTATTGAAGGATCTTACAGTGTTCTTGGTAGAATCTCTACTTTGTCATCCTCTGCATCAGATGTTGTCCCTAAGATGCACCTGTCTTCAAGGTACCGCAAGGCCAAATGACCCAAATCTAATCCAGGCGTGCTCCTTGGCCAGCTGCTGATTTGACCTGAAGATTTGCTCCTGGAAGGCACCAGTCAAAGCAGGGAGGGGATTTTTTGTTCTTTCCTGTCCAAGCGTTGGTTGGGGCAACTTTATCGCTAGGCTTTCTGTCGTTAGGAAATAGCATTGGGTGAATAGATAGATAGGCAAGGGAACATTGTGACTTGCCATGGTAGGCATTTGGCATTTGAAATGCCAACACTCTGAAACAAAAAGATGGCAGATTGGTTTTGCCGAGGACAAGAGAAGATGCAGAGACACAGCCTAGTAAGATGCTGTTTTCAGGTGTGTGACGAGGGTCTGTACTGGAGCGTACGGTTGCCGATGTTGTAGAACTAATGAAGAAGGGGTATTTTGAAGGAAGCAAACTCGGGGCTTGTTGACAGGTTGTAATAGTACTGTAGAAGAAGAAGGAAGAGGGTAAGGTCACTGGAAACAGAAGGCTGGAGGCCCGAACTTGATGGTAGTGGGCAAGATTCAGTTCTAGGGGCACAGTGTAAGGCACTGAGGAAACAGTGAAAAACAATGTCTGTTCTTCAGGTGTGTCTATGCTAGTGCATGTTTCCAGGCAGCAGTAAAGGAGCCAGGAGAAAGTGATGACATAGGGAAGATGGTGAGAGGTGATTGAAGGGCTCCATTGCCAGAGTTGGTGAGAGAGGGGATGGACTCGGGGACTGAAATGGATTTAAAAGACCAGCTTTGGAAAGAAGAGCTTCCTGTTTTTCAGAGCCTGGAATAAGTGAGGAGGGAGGGGATAGAAGAATGGTGAGAGAGTTTTGAAGTGGAAAAGAGGAAATGGATAGCTTTTTTTTTTTCCAATTAGATAAGAGAGGGGCATCTAGGTGGTGCAGTGGATAGAGCACTGGCCCTGAATTCAGGAGGCCCTGAGTTCAAATCCGACCTCAGACACTTGACACTTACTAGCTGTGTGTGACCCTGGGCAAGTCACTTAACCTCAATTGCCTCACCAAAAACAACAAAACAAAAAACCAATTAGATAAGAGAGCTCTTCACCTGAGAGGTAGGCTTGAGAAGAGGTTTGGAGTAGTAGCCTTTTTCAATGAAGGAAAAATAGAAAGATTACCTTGCATCAATTAAGACCAGCTGAGATTAGAAAAGGTAAGTTTGGAGTGGACCTGATCATCTCTGTTGCCATTGTCTCTCGTGGTGTACTTAGTAGCCTTTGAGTAAAAGCTGAGAGGGCAGAGATGGTAGGGGTAACCCAGGGTTGGCTTTTGGCAAGGTGTGATCAGTAGGAGGATAGGGAGATGAGCTTCGAAAGTTGAGGACAGCATCTAGTTAAATGGGTTGACCATGAGGTCTAGACTGCAAAGGGAGGAAGGTGAGGCTGGAGTAACAGGGAGGGTAGAATGGCTGGTCATCACAGGAAGGAGGAAGAGAACAGGTTTGGGAGAAATGAGGCAGAGACAAGAGACGGCGGCTTAGCAAGTTGTGGGTTGCTGATTTCTTTCTGAAGTTAGGGTGTGAACAATGTTCATTTGCCAGTCATCCACACTGAGCTATTCACTGAAGCCACAAGAACAGGCCCTTCATTGGCCATGCCCAAAGAGGACACCATTTGCTAACATCCAAGAGCAATTCCAATAATCAGAATTCATTTCTCTTGTGCTTTAAGGTTTAGCAACTACTTTCCTTACAACATCCCTGTGAGCTAAGTGTGAGAGTATTCTTACCCCTCTTTGTGCAGATTAGCCAGGTTTAAGTAATGAGCCCTTAGCCCAACAGCTAGTAGGTGTCAGCGCCAGAATTTCAATTGAGCTCTCTCCTGATTCCATATTCAGGGTCCTTTGTACAACAGAACTCTAGTGGAGGCATGGGGACGGGAGCCAGATCCCAAATTAAATGTGCTCTCCCTCCTTTGGCTGGAGCTGTGGGGGAACTCTGGCTGTGGCATAGTGTACCCACTAGATAGCGCCAATGTCTGGGGTGATTTTGCCTAACTGCTTTTTTGGTTTTTTATTTTTACCTTTGTTGCAAGGGAAGACTGGGAGTTGGGGTAGAGGGTATCTGAGGTGGAACAAAATGGCCTTAGGAGACAGCTCTCCGTTCCCCCTTTTAAAACGTCACATACTTGTTTGTATCAGTGAGCAAAGGACTTGCATCCTGAACCATTGTTTCTTCTTCAGAGGATGGAGAATTAAGGAGAACACTCCAGTCATTAGCCTGTGGCAAGGCTAGAGTTCTGGCTAAAAATCCCAAGGGCAAAGATGTGGAAGATGGTGATAAATTCACTTGCAATGATGACTTCAGACACAAGCTCTTCAGGATAAAAATCAATCAAATCCAGATGAAAGAAACGGTATTTCCTTTTCTCCATTTTGTAATGCCTCTCCTTCATGCTTTTAAGATTAACTCTCTGTCCTACTACTCTTTTACTGAGATCATGTCTTGTTCTGTTAAAGCGAGTGGTACTTGGTTGGGGCCATCTTGGTGTACAAAACAAAAGTCACAATCATAACATCAAGTTTGCACTCCCAGAACCTTTGAGTTTAGAATGCTGATTCTCTACTTAAGTTGATGTCTTTGGGATTAGGCAAGCAGTGACTCCGAAAGGGTTCCTTCTGACATGGCTGTTGGAATACATGACACATCTTAGAAATGTTCTGTCTTAATTTTTCCTTTCGGGAGCTCTCCCAGGAACCTTCTATTCCTAAGCCCAAGTTCTCTCTGAAAAATGTCTAGGAATCAACGATCTAAGTATCGACAGTTCTTGGTCCTTCTGAATCTAAGTCTGGAATAACTACAGTGAGTTTGTGCTCTGATGAGTGTCTGAGGAGGGTGTTTGTGACACAAAGGTCAGAGGTGCAAACCATATACAGATGACTCAGTTAACTTCACCCAGTACAGTGGCGGGACCCAGCCCTTAGGTCACGGGCATCTCACAGACAAGTGCTTTAGTTGGCAGGTAAAAGGCTACGGGTGTGTTAGCACGACTCTATTTCCAGTAGTGGACAAGACAGCTCCAAGAATGAGAGCTAATCACCCCTTCACTTGGTGAGAGGGGACAGAACCTGTAAAAGAGCAGATTCTTCACCCCCCACCCCGCTCCCCCAAATCTGGTTTGATTTGATGAAGCAGTCGGCCTGCTATGCTGATGGGGCCCAGGATTTGGAGTGCAAGGCTCTGGTGCTGGAGTATACACTGGCACAATTTGTGTGGCCATCTCTAGGCCTCCTATGCTGCCTTTACAGTAAGGCGGGGGTGGCGACTCAATTTAGATTGATCCGAAGGTCCCCTGTGCTTGAATGTGGCAAGGTTTATCAAGTGCTTGCTTCATCAAAGTTTGATGAGGTGTAGCTCTTGAGAGCTTCAGTGCCAAGCCCACAGCCAGTGGGAAACATGGGACTTGACTCGAAATCCAGGGCTCAATCCACTTGCTTTATAAAGGTTCCTTTAGAGAAGTCCTAGATTATTTAAAGAATGTGAACGTTCGGTAGGCAGCCCGGGAACGCTTGAGTTTCCGTAGTAATCCTTCAACCCTCTTTTTTTTTTTTTTTTAAACCCATGACCTCCCAGGTAGAGGAACAGGCAAGCACTACAGAAAGAGTCTTTCAGGATCGACAATATCAAATTGATGCTGCAATCGTGAGAATCATGAAAATGAGAAAGGCCCTGGGTCATAATCTGCTGGTTTCTGAAGTGTATAACCAGCTGAAGTTCCCAGTTAAGGTGAGTGACCAGGCACCTGCTTCTGCTTGCAGAAAGGACTTAGAGGGTAAAGGGGGTGGAGGGGGTGGAGGGGGTAGAGGCAGTTGCTACGCAGCCCACAAGTGAATGTTTCAGTCTGGGCCTTTTCTCTTTTGGAGAAAAAAAGGGGAGGGCCTAAAAAAGGGGAGGGGTTGATTTCCCACTGATCCCTTAGATTGCTTTTTAGACAGCAACACTCTTAAAAGACAGGTTCCACAGGAAGAACAGTTTATTAAAATAGCTGTGGGATTTTGCAGAAAACTTTCAAGTTGATTCTTCTCCAGTCGTCTCCCTTATGTTTTCACGATGTCACCTACAAATCTATTAACATCAGCTCTCCTCTGTATCGTGAGGGAGTTAAAATTGATACTGTTGGGGGCAGCTAGGTGGCACAAAAGCACTGGCCCTGGATTCAGGAGGACCTGAGTTCAAATCTGGCCTCAGACACTTGACACTTACTAGCTGTGTGACCCTAGGCAAGTCACTTAACCCTCCTTGTCCCACAAAACAAAACAAACAAACAAAAAATTGATACTGTTGATAGGATGCCCAGTAGCTACAGCCATCTAACTATGAACCGAGAAAAAAATCACCAACAGAGCAGCTAGCTACCATAGCTATCAGTGTGTGATAGACCTTGGAATAGCAGACTATAATTCTGGTAAATTAGAGGATTAGTAATTTTGGTATTCTCCAGTTCACTTCAACAAAACCAGCCTAATGCCTGTTTATTAAGCCTCTTGTGCACAAAATAGTCCCTGCCTTCAGGGAGCATATCATTCTGAAATGTTCTGAATCAGTGGATAGTGGTCAAAAGAAATGCTCGTTCACAGAGTCCATGGGACTCCTGGATTCTGATGTTTGCCTTGTTTAAAAGACATTGGCAATGCAGAGAGTTGGAGTGATACCTTTTTAGGGGAAGGGGGCACAAGAAATGGTTAATTTGAAAGGATTGTTTTCAATTTGCCAAACAAGTCCTTTCAATACATGGTGAGCTCTCTTGGTCAGATGTTTAAAACACATTTGTTATTATTACTGTTACTATTATTATTATTATTAAAATTCTAAAATTCAACTTACAGATTTTTCAGGGGGGGGAAATGTGTAGCTCTTAACCTAAAGGGAGGTACAGTAATATTGTTCAACTATCTGCAGGAAGTCAGTACCCTCACCTTCCTGCAGACCGTATGACTAAAGAAAAGCTCTTCTCTCTTGTGATGAGAACTGATCTCAAAGAGAACAGACCACTTGGGAGGCAATGAATGGGTTCCATCTCACTGGAGATCTCAAAGCAGAGAGGGGTTGAGCCAGTTGGCCCCCGAGGTCCTTTCTAGCAGTTTTGACTTTCTGTGATTCTTTAAGAATGCCAAAAGAAATGTATTGAATGAGTTATAATGACACCATTTTAACTTTATATATTAATCCTTTGTTATCAAAGCCTTCAGGAGTACCCAGCTCTGAAATGTCCCCCAAAATAGTAGCATGAGGAATAGAGTGAGCATAAAGTTGTGAATGATAGCAGTGCAGAGAAGTTCCATAATAAAGGATGAATGGAGGTGAGGGCACAGACCTCCCTCACAGTGTGTCTCTGCTCTAGCCAGACCCTCATCTACCTTTACTACTCTTGCTTATTTGAAAAGGAAGGAAACAGCATACTACAAACATACTGTGGCATGGCAGTGTCCCTAAAGATGTGGTCACGGATTTCCTCTCCTATTTTAATTATTGAACAAGTCGCTGGCACTTGGAGGGGTGCCCATCCTGGGCACCGAAGGCAGCTCGCCTGCAGCCTGGGCTTCGGAGGGGAGGGTGTGAACTGGAATTGTTTGGGGGCCCATCTCTGCTGAGGGCCTCTCCCTCACTCTTTCCTTTCCTTTCTCTTGCAGCCTGCTGATCTTAAGAAGAGAATAGAATCCTTAATTGACAGGGACTACATGGAAAGAGACAAAGAGAACCCAAACCAGTACAACTATATTGCCTAAAATGGTCGCCTTTGAGCACTTGCTATATCATACACAGTTGCCAGTGGATAAACTAGCCTGTTGTTCCAAATAATTGACTTCTTTTCTACTACCGATGACTGAACGAATGAAAGCCATTTCATGGAAAAGTAGAGTAAAATGGACTTGTTGAGTGGTTGATAGGCCCATTTAAAGAGCACGGTTTACATTTAAGAAGAATGCTGTTGAACTCTTTGCATGTTTAGTTTGATGGCAACAAATTCTTAAAGATTTGATCTTTCATGCTTCACTTGATTTGGGGTCTGTGAAGGGTCCCTGTGGTTGGTGGGAGGGAGGGGGGGAGGGGGGGGAGTGTGGATTCCTTTATGCACTATGACTAGGAGGCAATATTCGAGTTGTTATACAGAAGGCTTTTACCCAGGATGCTTCAAGTGCATGCAAATGTGACATACCGTTACAGAATCCTGGGTGGATTTTTCAGATAGAAAAACCACCCTGAGCTTTGGTTACTCACCTATGTTTTGTGCTTTCCCTTGCAAAGAGAACTTAAGTGGTCAAGGGTATTGACGTTGGCTTCACGATGTTCTGTTTCACTGAAAGGGTGTTTTTAAAACAAATCTTATCCGGAAAAAACCCCAAAACATCTTTTAAGTTTTGGGAGCAGCTGCTCTTGAATATCAAGCAGGTGAAGCAAAAATCACACTGTTACGTGAAAACAGCCCCCCCCCCTCCGTAAAGCTGCGAGTGACATTTGCCCCTCATCCGGCTGTGCTTGACCCTCTTAGCACAGCGAAGCCTCTTTGCCAGGCTAAAGTTTCTGAAAGCGTCTCTGATCTCTTTCCATTTGAAGGCGAACTTATTTTTCTCCCATCCTTATCCTAATTCCTTGAAAAGTCCCAGAATAGAAAATCCTTCAGAATCAGGATTTTCAAGGAGAGAACATGCTGGCAAAATCACTTTGCAATGTAAAGAATTGACACAGAGCCATAACACAGATCCCACCCGCTATTGCAAGAGAATGTCCTAGGCTAGAATGACTGATCACAGAAAAGGGTAGTGAGATGATCGAGCTTTCTACATGGGGAGGAGTCTGGAGAATAGAAAGGCCGTTTTCCTCCCACTACCCTTGTGTACGGTGGAGAGATTTCTGCTGTTTCCCAGAACGCATCAAGTCCACCTCACAGTGCAAGCGGGAAATAAGAGGCCTTTCAAAACCCCAAGCTAGCATAACATTTTGTAACATTGTACCCATGTCACCACCATAGCCAAGTAGTCTCTGCCTTTTCTGTTTGCCCTTCCTTGTTAGTGGCTTTCTGGAGTCAGTTCTACGAAATGCTCCTCTCTGATGGCACCTTTTCATATGAAGGGGGTGGTTATCTAACGAAGGTTGCACCAGCAGGCTTTCCTAACCCTTTCTTTAAGCATCAGCTTTTTCATATCCTAGCTCTTGGCTCCTGCTCTCCTTTCTTGCCCAGTGCTTATCTGACATGGAAATTGCCACCAGTCATCACCCTCCCAGGTGGGCTTGACCTTCCCAGGAGCCTGACTGCCTCTGCCCTGCCCCCAATACCATTTGGAAGGTAGGTAGGCCCCTTCCTTAAAGAGATTTCCCCCCCCCCCCAGCCCTTCCATGCAAACCACCCTTTTAAAACTGGAGGCTGCATCAATTGAAAGAACAGTTTCTCAGAAAATAGAACGTATCCGTTTGAGAAACAATGAAAAATCTTTGTAAATTATAAAGGATTGTTTCTAGAGTGGTTCTTTCTGAGTTGGCTGAGTTCTGGGTCACTTTTCCTCCCTCTGTCTCTATTTTTCTCCAGTAAAAAAATTGTATCAAATTGTTTCTGAGAAAGGGTTCTTTAAAATAATTGAGTATTGGCTTTAAAATCACTGCTTTAAAGAATTTTATGATTTGGCCTGTTTAAAGGGCAAAACCTACTCCAGTCCAGATTGGTCTTGCCACGTGCCCTTCTCAAATGAGAGGGGGAGCTTCGTGGCTCGTCAGCCCAGCAAACAAAGAGTACCCCAACAAAACCAAGCTAGGTCTCCAGAGAGAAGGCTTTTGCATCATTTATCCCCCTTGGATCCTGTGTGTCTTGCCTGGTTCTTCTGAAGTTCTGGTAGTTTGGGCATCGGTCCTCTTCTCATAGAAATCTCCTTTGGGAGATAATCAAGTCAGGCTGTGGTTATCACCAGTCTCAGGGCACCCAGGCCAACTCCACAACTGACACATCTGACACATTTGTCAGCATCTAGCCATAGATTACAAAAAGAATACCTCTTGCATGCAATTCACAGCAGCTGAGTTCATAAGAAGTTACGTTTTATTCTATTTATCTGTAGGTTAAAGATTTTAAATATATATATATATGTGTGTGTGTGTGTGTGTGTGTATGTGTGTGTGTGTGTGTGGTGTGTGGCTGTATGTAGAAACACACACACATACACACACACCCCCGTAAACTTTGCCTTTCACTTTTTATTCAATTCTATTTTGAATAGTTAAGACAAAAAAAAAGATGACCACTCTTGAATAATGCATTTGCAGAAACGTGATAAACATGTTCTGTTCACTGGTTTACATGGATGTGCCAAAGCCCATCTTTCCATCTTTCCTGAGAAAACAAGACCATAGCAAATGAGGGCACTGCATAGCTCGATGCGGTTTTCATTTGTATTCTGCTGGTCCTTGTGAAATTTTTTTTTTCCAGTCCCTTGACTATCAACATTGTTTTTGACATTAAACCGAGATGTCACATGTCCATCTGGAAACATCTAATTGGGCACTTTGTTCACTGTTATTTTGGATCGGTTTTAGTTGCAAGAGTCCAGCAGCATTCCATCCCAAATGGAATAGGCTTTTGTAGAACAACTCTCCGTGAGTTGTGTCTGAAGGATGCGTGTGGGGAGGGGGTGGAACTAGCCTAGGAAGCCTTTCCAAAGCTTGGCTGATAGAATACGGGAACGTGCTCTTTCACTGCAGGGTCCTCAAAGGACTCGTGACTTGCTTTTACCCTTAAGCACACATGAAATCTTTGTCATGTTTCCTAACATGTTCACAGTGGGTACTGAGGCTTTCCGAAGTTGGTAAATAATGTAAATATGTGTCCTTTGAAAGAGTGAGTCTTTGGGTATTTTGTGTTCTTTATTAAAAAGTTTCGTGTTGATTAAGCCACTCGTCTGTGTGTTTCAAATGCCTTTTATTTCCTTCACTTTGGATGCTAGCTCGTTGGCACTGTAATATGTCACATGCTCAAAGAATTGAGTGCAGACACCTAGGACTTCAAAGAGACTCTGTGGCCTGTGGAAAAGGAAAGAGGACTGGCCTTGGAGTCGGGAAACCAGGCGTCAAACATCAGACACTTACCAGCTTCATATTGATAAGCAATACATTTCACCTCTTTGAAGCTCGGCTTCTCCATCTATGAAATAATAATACTCGTACTGCTACTTTCCCAGTGTTGTTCAATTCAACAAACACTTACCAAACACCTAATATGTTGCAAGGTTTTGTTTTAGACATTGGGTATAAAAAGACCCCAAATGAATCAGTCCCTACCTTCAGGACTTCTGCTGAGTCAGTGGGAGAAAAGTGCTTTGCATACCTGAAAACACAAAATTGAACTGTCGATATTTATTCCTGTTAAGCAACCCAAGTATTTCAGAATCCTGGGTTTTGCTCAAATGATCATGCAGTGAATGGTATTTTTGTTTTGTTTTGTTTTGGTTTTGGTGAGGCAGTTGGGGTTAAGTGACTTGCCCAGGGTCACACAGCTAGTAAGTGTTAAGTGTCCGAGGCCAGATTTGAACTCAGGTCTTCCTGAATCCAGGGCCGGTGCCTTATCCACTGCGCCATCTAGCTGCCCCCAGTGAATGGTATTTTGCAGGGGGGGGTATTTTTGCAGGGCAATGGGGGTTAAGTGACTTGCCCAGGGTCACACAGTAAGTGTCAAGTGCCTGAGGCCGGATTTGAACTCAGATACTCCTGAATCCAGGGCCAGTGCTTTATCCACTGCACTAACTAGCTGCCCCCGAATGGTATTTTTAAAAGATCCTTTAAGTTAATTAGCAATCTGGCAGCTTTTTAGAATAAGCAGTTTTTGTTTTAAACATCAAATCAGTGGGCTTGTTAGTGAAATTGCACTCTGGATGGAGAAAGTCCACCCATGTGGACAGGCAGCCACTAAGAACTGTCTGGGGACACAAAGTGATTTGCCTAGGGTCAGGCAGCCATTAAGTGTGACACACGGCAGGTGTCGGAGGGTGGGACATGAAGACTACTGATAGGCATCCATAATACCCTTCACGGTTAACACTAACAATAAAATGTCCGTATAGTGCTTGCTGTCCTTTTAAAGTCCCACAAAGCTGAAGCAGTGGTAGGTTTTCCTAGACTGATACACGGTTGGGCTTCTGTCTAAAAAGACCAAGCTGGCAAAGTCTTTCAGAGGTTTGTCTTTATTGCTTCGTGAAGAAAAGCAAGAGGCCAATTGAACTTAATCCCAATATCAACTACAAAGGCAAGGTGTTGTCCATGTCAGCATCTGCTGCCGTCTGACTTAATGACCAACAGACCTTAGGAATCTGAAACACTTGAGTTTACCCTCGTGGTCCCCAAGGTTTTGTTTTGGTTTGGTTGTTTTGTTTTGTTTTGCAGGGCAATGAGGGTTAAGTGACTTGCCCAGGGTCACACAGCTAGTACGTGTAAAGTGTCTGAGGCCGGATTTGAACTCAGGTCCTCCTGAATCCAGGGCTGGTGCTTTATCCACTGTGCCACCTAGCTGCCCCATCCCCAAGGTTTTCAAACAAGGAATAACCGATATCTTGAGCGATCTCATGGGCTTTGGAATTCCACTGATAAGGAGCTATCCATTCTTTCCAAGCCTTTTTCATCCCATGGTCCTGTTACCTATGTTTGACCATAAATCACCCATTAAGGCTATCCTCCCAGAGGCCATAATCAGGTTATTTTTACTTTTTTTTTTTTTTTTTGCATCAATGAATTTGATTCAGTAAACCAATTGTTAAGCACCTGTTATGTGTAGAGCATTGTATAATGGTGTGAAAGAGTTTAGCAAAGTCGTAATTCAGGCAAGGGAAGGAGTGTCTAGTGGAATAAGATAAAAACAAATAACCATAATATATAAGTGCACTAGGAACAGAATGAAGTGCTGTGTGTGCTTCATTGGGGAGGGGGAGAGGGGAACGGTAGCAAAGTGATTTTCTGTAGGAGTATATTTGAGAAGGTGCCAAGTGAGTCGGATTGTAGAGGATGAAAGAGGGAGAAAGAGGGAACGAAGTGGCCAGAGTCCCAGAGGTGCAGAGCACAGGGTATGCTAGTATTGTACAGAGCTATCCCATCTGGTTATATGATGGGATGAGACAAAGCCAGAAAAGCAAGATGGAGAACTTCAGAGAACTTTAAATGCAAGGAAAAGATGTTTGAATTTTCTTCGGGAGACGAGAGGGAGTACTGGATGCTTTTGAGAGGAATGATAGGGCCAGATCTCCATAAGCTAATTGGTAGTGATACTAAGGAGAAATAGGGAGCTAAAGAGGAGTCAAGAAGACCTATTAAGCTATTGCAATAGTCCATGCTGTATCTGTCCTTCATTCTCGAAGAGGAACATGACATTGGAGTGATGTCATGACTTGCAGTGAATTGGATTTAAGTGAGGGAAAGCTGTGCAAAGTCACCAACCTCACTCTCCTCCAGAGCCATCTGGGTCCAATAGCAAGATATACATTGGGATAACTGGAGATGGCCCTGGATCTTTAAGGCAATTGGGGTTAAGTGACTTGCCCAGGGTCACACAGCTAGTAAGTGTCTGAGGTGAGATTTGAACTTGGGTCCTCCCAACTTCAGGGCCAGTGCTCCATCCACTGTGCCACCTAGCTGCCCCAGTCCATGTGGATAACAAGGAAGGAAGGCCTAGCTGGAATAATGGGGGGAGGGAGAAAGAACCCTGCCTTTGGAGATTGAGGTCCAGGGTTCAAATCACATCTCTGATGCTACCTTTATGACCTGGCCTAAGTCACTGAGCCTCTCTGGGTGGACTTCAACTCCTCAGTAAAATGGAGGGATTCAACTTGGCTTCCGGAATCCCTTCCAGCTCTAGATTGGGCCGATGACTGGGTGAGTTACTTCTCTTACTTTCCCCTCTGTAAAAGGAGAATGAGCTCGGTTGTGAAAATCCAATGACATAATTAAAAATAAAATCCTTTGAAAGCCTTGAAGCCAGTATAAAGATGAATGAATAATACAACGCCTAATAACGATTTACTATTAGAAAAACTGGCCGTTGGGGACCGACGTAAATACCTATCAAGGTCTCTAAAATTGGGTCCAAATGGTGGCCCCCGTAAAGGGGGAAGTAATCTCTGACTCAGAGATGGGAAAAAGGAATATTCAGCTCCTCTTTTCTGTACTAGGATGGCCCCTTGGGGAATATCATGTCCCTTTAAACTTTGAGAACACTCAGTTAATCTAATCTCTTTGTTGTCACAAATATGCCATTAGATAACGATGCTCTTAAGAAGAAAATGGAAACGTGGACATTAATCAAAACAATAATTCTTAACATGCCCTTCTTATTTGCATGTCCCCTTGTGATTCCTTGTTCTGCATGTTGGGGTGAGGTGGGAACAGATTGTCACAATTGTCTTACATAACCATCTATGTATGCTGGCAGAGGGATGGGGACTGGACCTGTGCTTTCATTGGAATAGCGCAATGTTTCTCACTGCTGCATGGGACCCTGAAACACCCCAACTTGGCGTTTGCTTTTTTCTTTTTCTTTCTTTTTTTTTTTTTTTTTGGTGAGGCAATTGGGGTTAAGTGACTTGCCCAGGGTCACACAGCTAGTAAGTGTTAAGTTTCTGAGATCAGATTTGAACTCAGGTAGTCCTGAATCCAGGGCCAGTGCTCTATCCACTGCGCCATCTAGCTGCCCCCTTTTTCTTTTTTTTTTTTTTTTAAAGAATCTTGTCTGTTAATAGGCAGTAAAATGAATAATTCCAGAGGGCCTTACTACAAGAATTCTGCCCAAGATTTGTTTAAACTGAAGGGCTCTATCACAGTGGAAAAATGAGGGAACTACTGGTCTAGGGAACTCCCCAGTGAAGGAACTCCCTCCGATGATTTAAGTCGACACCTCTGCAACTTCGTTTTACAGTTATTTAGAGCACAGAGGTTCAAAAAAATATGCCCAAGGTCACACATAGGAGAGCAGATTTCTCTCCACTACACTGTTCTTCTAGGTTTCCTTCAATGATGGGATTTACCCAGCTAATTTTTCTAGGTCGTTACTATTATGAATATGGTTTCTAGGGCCATTTCTGCACAAATAGATGTTTATTTCCCTCCTTCACCCCCACCCCCAGTAATAACATTCTTTTAAAAGAAATAATAGAAGCATTTGATCAGCTTTGTACCTCTCTCTGATCACCTTTCATCTTCATTAAATAGAGATGATTGCACTTACCTTCCCAGGGTTATTGGGAGGATCAAATGAGATCAAGGTCTTTGAAACCTTTAAAGAGCTATATGAGTCAACTCAACAATCAATTAAATGCCTACTATGAGCCAGGTACTGTACTAGGCACAAGGGATAAAGAGCCGCCAGATGTGGTTTGTCCTCAAGAAAATAATATGTACTCCTAGAAATATATATACACACACACACACACACACACACGCATATACATACACATCTATACATATACACACATATACATCTGTATATATATTGTGTATGTATATATATTTCATGTGTTTGTGTGTGTATATATGTGTGTGTGTGTGTATATGTATATGTGTATATATATATATATGTCTGTGTGTGTGTGTATGGGTGAGTGTGGGACCCTAACAACCAGAATTTTAGCCCAAGTCATGGGTTCATAAGATGAAAAGGCCATTTAATCCAACCCTCGCATTTTACTGTTGAAGAAACTGAAGCCCTGGGGCAGCTAGGTGGCGCAGTGGATAAGCACCAGCCCTGGATTCAGGAGTACCTGAGTTCAAATCCGACCTCAGACACTTAACACTTACTAGTTGTGTGACCCTGGGCAAGTCACTTAACCCCAATTGCCTCACTAAAAAACAAAACAAAAACAAAAAGAAACTGAGGCCCAGGGAGGGGAAGTAATTTATCCAAAAATCTCACAGGTAGTAAGGGGATGGGATTGGAAGCCAGGCCTGCAGACTGCAGAGTCCCTGGCTCTGCCTCACCTGTAATAATTCCAGCCATCACACTGCCTCATTTCCACGTCCACAGCACTCTCATCCCAATTACCCTGTCAGGATTGAGTATAGATATGATCTCCTCCTATGATGTCCTCCTCCTTCTTAAGAGGCCACTCAGACTCTGCATGGTGAGTGGAAATGACTTTTTCCTAAGATTCAGTGCTCAGCACAGTGGTCTTTCCTGAATGATTATGAAATTTCTCCTTGTAACTTCATAAAAATCGCTGTCCTCTCCATCTTTTTGTACGTTCTGTAGCTCCAGAATCCATTTAGAAGCTTAATTTAACCTTGTTTCCCCAGGGAAATTTGGGAGAGCTCAGGGAACTTCCTGGCTTCTCTCCGCCATCTTTGAATGGTTGTCCAAAGGCAGTTTAAGCACCTCAGGCTGAGAGTTTGGTCAGAAAAACTTAGCAGGTTTGACTCCCTGACATTCCCTTTCTGTCTCCCCCCACTCCAGTTTTTGTCTCCTACTTGCAGGAAGTAGGGTGTTGGGTGCCTTTATCTCAACCCAGGCTATTTTAATGTCCACATAGGGCATAGCTGCCGCTTCCACTTTCAAGTCACTTACATGCAAGCCCTCTTTGTTCTAGCCAAGCTCACTAAAACGTCTTGTACTATGTGAATTGATGGAGGCTAAAATGGACAGATTTGAATGCTCAAATGAACTCTAATTTGGGATTTAGGCTATTCCCCAAATTTAGAACACACAATCTGTGTGACCTTGCTCAAATCACATCATTTCCATGGGCCTCAGTTACTTCTTCTGGAAAATAAGGCTATTGGACTAGTGGTTAGACTGCTGGACTGGGAGGCAGGAAGAATTGGATTCAAATCTCCCCTCTGATGATTTCCTAATTGTGTAGCTTTGGACAGGTCACTTAATTCCTTTCAACCTCAGTTTCTCCATCTGTAAAATTAAGGGGTTGAATTAGATGATCTCTGAGGTCCCTTCCAATTCTATCTATGAGCCCATGGATTTGTGTACCATTCTGAGATGTTAATTACCCTTTCCTCCTGTCTACCTCTTCCTTCATAGAATAGATCAGTTTCTTCTTAGAAACCATATTTCTTTTCAACCAAAGGGACCCCATCTTCATCAAATTTTCCTAGAGCACTTTGATTCTCTCCTTTGCTCCTATCACACTGTCCTTTCACATCTTCTTTATTAGACTATGAGACCCTTGACACCATCTTAACATCCATGGGGGGCACACATAGGCCAAGTTTGAATTCATTCTTCCTCTTGTAATGTGGACCACCCAACACCAGAGGTCACCAACCTTCCTATTTCTCTTTCAGGATCTCAAAACAACTAGATTTCCAGTAGCTGGCAAGTCACTGACAGTCTAGGGATGTTTATGTTTCTTCTTGTTATTGTTCAGTAGTTTAGTTGTGTCTGACTCTTCGTGACCCCATATGGGGTTTTCTTGGCAAAGATACTGGAGTGGTTTGCCATTTCCTTCTCCAGTAGATTAAGGCAAAAAACAGGTTAAGTGACTCACCCAGGGTCACATATCTAAGTGAGTTTCTGAGGTCAGATTTGAACTTGGGTCTTCCTGACTCCAGGGGCCAGTGTTCTAGCTGCCAAATGTTTATATCTATTGCCATCCACCAACTATCAACTCTACTTTTTTGGGAGTATCACTGGTATGTGCCTTGTTGATTCACCTCTATTAATATCATTCTTTTTTTTTTTTTTAGTGAGGCAATTGGGGTTAAGCGACTTGCCCAGGGTCACACAGCTAGTAAGTGTTAAGTGTCTGAGGCTGGATTTGAACTCAGGTCCTCCTGAATCCAGGGCCAGTGTTCTATCCACTGTGACACCTAGCTGCCCCTATTAATATCATTCTTATAGAAAACCCTTGAACCAGTTGCGGGGAGGAGAAGGGGTACAGGAATCCCAGCCAGTGATTCCACTACTATAGGAGCTACTTCGCACAACCTGGAATGCAGTCCTGTTCTCACCTTTGTCAAGTCAAGTCAATAAGCATTTATTAAGCACTTATTACTTACTATATGCCAACCCCTATGCCAAGGGCCTATAAGGTACCTTGTCTCTCAAAATCCCTGGCTTCCCTCAAGGTTCACCTCAAATGCTATCTTCTTCAGGAACCTTTCCCAGTGCCCCTACTGTTGGTGCTATCCCTTCCTACATTACCTTCCACCCACTCTGCTGTTGCTTTGCTCTTGTTTGTCCTTCATTTTTGAAGAGAACCAAAGATATCACAGGGTGATATTTTGACTTGCGTGTGAATTGGATTTAAGTGGGGTGGAGTTGCACAAAGTCATCAACCTTGCTCTCCTCCCAGAGTCATTAGAGTCCAGTGGCAAGACAAAAGTCAAGACACCTGGTGATGGCCCAGGATGCAATGGATGATCTTGGGGTCTTCAATGCCTGACCAAGTTCTAAGCCCTCCACAGTACTGCTTCAGCTACCTTCATGGTTATTGTAACAAATTGTTCTGATCTGCCCATTCCATCAGGGCAAGTTTTCACATGTTTGGGGTAGACATCTCCTAACTCACTAATGGGTTTGAGGCCTGTAGGTTAATGATAACCTTTAACCTGGTTTAGCCCCTCTGCCAAGATGGGTTTTACTGGTGAGTGGCAGTTGTGCATGCTACAGCATCTTGGAGCCACAGGTGAGAGTTGAATGACCGGTAGACACCAAGGGTGAATAAGTAACCCTGAAAAGAGGTTTTCTTGGCAGAGATCCTGGAGTGGTTTGCTATTTCTTTCTCCAGTTCATTTTACAGATGAGGAAACTGAGGCAAACAAGGGTGAAGTGACTTGCCTGGGGTCCCATAGCTAGTAAGTATCTGAGGCCAGTCCTCCTGTCTCCAGGGCCAATGCTTTATCCACTGCGCCACCTAGCTGCCCCTAACTGCCTTTGTTCTTGAAGAGGACCATTACATCAGGGTGATGTCATGACTAGAAGTGAATTGGATTTAAGCAAGAGAGGGCTGTGCAAGTTCACCAGCCTCACTCTCTCCTCCAGAGCCATCTGGGTCCAGTGGTGAGATATACATCAAGATGACTAGAGGTGGCTCTGGGTTTTTAAGGCCGATTGCCTTAAAAGGAGAAGGGGTACAGGAATCCCAGCCAGTGATTCCACTACTGTAGGAGCTACTTTGCACAACCTGGAATGCAGTCCTGTTCTCACCTTTGTCAAGTCAATAAGCATTTATTAAGCACTTATTACTTACAGGGTTAAGTGACTTGCCCAGGGTCACACAGCTAGTAAGTGTCTGAGGTGAGATATGGACTCAAATCCTCTCAACTTCATAACCAGTACTCTATCCACTGCACCACCTAGCTGCCCTAGGTACCTGCTAGAATTTATTGAACATCAAGGTGACAATGGACAGCCCTGCACTTTAGGAAGTTCACTTTGACAGCCTAATGGAGTGGAAGAGACTTGAGGTAGAGAGTGTAGGCCTGAGGTGATGAGGGCCTATATCAGGATGGCGGCATTATGGTTAGGGCTAGCTAAGTCAAGCTGACAATTATCTACATAGAGATGGTTATTGGATCTAGGGGAACTGACAAGATCACCAAGTTATGGCTCAATAGTCATTCTAAAGCTTCCCATCACCATGAAATAAACTGGTCAAAAGTATTCAGAGGAGGGGGCAGCTAGGTGGCACAGTGGGTAAAGCACCTGCCTGGATTCAGGAGGACCTGAGTTCAAATCCGGCTTCAGACACTTGACACTTACTAGCTGTGTGACCCTGGGCAAGTCACTTAACCCCAATTGCCCCGCAAAAAAAAAAATATTCAGAGGATACCTGCATTGGAGGAGAAGTATGATCACACTCATCCCAGACCAAACCCCTAGTTTGCAGCTCAGTTCTCACTCCAGAACTGAATAAAAAGGGTTTTTAGTCATTAACTAGGTCATGACACGGGTCTTTCCTGCTTCTATTAATCACTCAGTCAAGGACGTCTTTATCAAGCACTTGCTAGGTTCTAGAAATTTCAAAGACAGAAATGAATAGGTCTCCAACCTTGACAAACACATTCCATCAGGAGAGACAATATGTCCACATAAGTATGTAGGATAAAAACCAATGTTTGAAAAATAGTTCAATCCAAGGCAGTTTGAGAAGGGAGGACCGTTGGGTGGATCAGTGAAGGCTTCCCATAGGAGGTGGTGCTTGGCCTGAATAAGTTGGGTTTTTTTTGTTTTGTTTTCCATTCATTCATCCATCCATTTATTATTTATTGAATAAGTTTTTAGTAGGGGTTTGTTTTGATATCTACTGTTTTTCCCAGGTAGGTGAGAGCCAGGTTGTGAAAGGCTTTCTGAATGCCAAAGAGAAGAGGTTGTATACTCAGGCCCTGGGCTTTAGAAACTCTGGTGTTAGGGGCAGCTAGGTGGCACAGTGGATAGAGCACCGGCCCTGGATTCAGGAGTACCTGAGTTCAAATCCGGCCTCAGACACTTGGCACTTACTAGCTGTGTGACCCTGGGCAAGTCACTTAACCCCCATTGCCTCGTAAAAGCAAAAAAAAAAAAAAGAAAGAAAGAAAGAAACTCTGGTGTTCTTCTGGAGGAGAAATTGGAGAGGAGGGAGACCTGAGGCTTGATTTCCAGTCAGAGGACTTGGGTTGGAATTCCAACTCTGCTATTCACTCTGAGTGTGACCTTAAACAAGTCCCTTAACTTTTCTGGGTCTCAGTTCCTTATTTACATAATGAGGGGCTTGTATTGCTTGGCCTCTGTGATCTCTTCCAGCTCTAGCTCTGTGATCTTACTGTGGCTTTGGACGGGCCACTCCAATCACTCAACAAGCATTTACTATGTGCCAGGCACTGTACTGAGTGCCGAGGTATAAAAAAGAGAGAGAGAGACAAGAACATGGCCCCTGACCTCAAGAGGGTACCACATTCCAGTGGGGGAGATCGCATGCAAGGTTGTATACCAGGAACAAGAAGAAGGCCAGTTTAACTGTACCATAGAATGAGTGGAGGAGTCAAGTATAAGAACGTTGGGAAGGGGGCAGCTAGGTGGTGCAGCAGATAACGCACCAGCCCTGGATTCAGGAGGACCTGAGTTCAAATACGGGCTCAGATACTTGATACTTACTAGCTGTGTGACCCTGGGTAAGTCACTTAACCCTCATTGCCCTGAAAAAAAAAACAACAACCCCAAAAACCCAAAACAAAACAAAAAACTACAAAAAAAGAACACTGGGAAGGTAGGAAGGGGCCAAGTTGTGAGGGGCTTTATAGGCCAAAGATGGGAATTGACATTTAATCCTTGATGCAAAAAAGCCACTAGAGTTATTATTGAGTAGGGTGGTGATATGGTCAGATCTGTGCTTTTGGACAAAGTTTCTTAAACTGTGGGGTCTTGACCCTATATGGGGTCACATAACTGAATGTGGGGCTCGCAAAAAATTTGGCAACAGTAAAAGGTTATGTAGACCTCTTTTATATAGTGTAAAAATTTCTTGGACAAAAAGGGGTCACAAGTGGGAAAAGTTTAAGAAGCCCTCTTTTAGGAAGATCATTTTGTTGGGGTGAGTTTTTGGTGCCATGATTTTATTCAAATGAAAGGGGGGAAATGCACTATACCAGGAAATGAACAATATGACAATATCTTACAGTACAGCATGTGAAAAAAAGTTGGAAATAATGCTCCGAGTGGATAGATAAGCACACCCTGCACTGTACTTTGCTCAACAGTGCCCATGAAATTGTAATTAAATTACCTGATTTTGGCTTTAAACAGCCAAACAAGGAAAGTTGTGATGGCCAGTTGTATTAAAATCAAAACCCAAATAAACCAAGAGGAACTGAAAATTTTCCATAGCTGTAATAACATAGCTGTAATTGGATATTTTGGGGGCAGCTAGGTGGTATAGTGGATAAAGTACCAGCCCTGGATTCAGAAGGATCTGAGTTCAAATCCGGCCTCAGACACTTACACTTACTAGCTGTGTGACCCTGGGCAAGTCACTTAACTCTCATTGCCCCGCAAAAAAAAAAAAAAGAAAAGAAAAAAAGAATTGCACATTTTTGCCTTGGTAAACTAAGACAATTGTCTGGCAGACTTAACCATATGGATCATAGTCATAATAAACCCATCTGGCCCTGGAGATTTTTTCTCAGGGAGTTCATTGATGGCTTGTTCAAATCCCTTTTCTAAAATGGGGCTATTCAGGTCTTTTATTTCCTCTTCTGTTGATCTGGGCAATTTATATTTTTGTAAATATTCATCCATTTCATTTAGATTGTCAAATTTATGTTGGTTTTTGTTTGCTCATTTAAAAATTTTAATTTGTTATTTAATATTTTATTTTCCCCCAATTACATGTAAAACCTTTTTTTGGCAGGGCAATGAGGGTTAAGTGACTTGCCCAGGGGTCACACAGCTAGTAAGTGTCAAGTGTCTGAGGCAGAATTTGAACTCAGGTCTTCCTGAATCCAGGGCCGGTGTTTTATACACTGTTCCACCTAGCTGCCCCCCCAAAACTCTTTTTAACATTCTTTTTTTATTTTGCTTTACAAGTTTTCTCCCTCTCCCCTCCCCCTTATTGAGAAGGCAAGTGATTTGATATAGGTTATACATGTGTTATCAGGTAAAACATATAGGAAGATCATTTTGATAACTCAATGGAGGATAAAGTGGAGTAAGAGAGATTTAAACCAGGGAGACCAACCAGAAGGCCATTGGAATAATCCAGGTACAAGTTGATAAAGGCCTGACCTAGAGTGGTGGCAGTGTGAGTAGAGAAAAGGACACAGATAAGAGAGGTGTTATAGAGGTAGATAGCAAGACTCTGTAACAGATTGGAGATGAGGGTTGAGAGTGCAAGGATTCAAAGAGGACATCAGTCGCAAGCTTGGGGAACTAAGAGAATGGTGGTGCCTTTGACAGGAACAGGGAATTTATGAAGAGCAAAGGGTTTTGGGGAAAGACCACGCTGAGTTTGAGATGATGTCTGCAGGGCATTCAATTCGAGGGGGTAAAAAAGACAGTTGGAGAGGCAGCTAGGTGGCACAGTGGATAAAGCACTGGCCCTGGATTCAGGAGGACCTGGGTTCAAATCCTGCCTCAGACACTTAACACTTACTAGCTGTGTGACCCTGGGCAAGTCACTTAACCCCCATTGCCTCTCAAAAAAAAAAAAGAAAGAAAGAAAGAAAGAGAAAAAGACAGTTGGTGATTCAGGACTGGAAGTGAGGAGAGAGGTCAGGACTGGATATGTGTGGATGTGAGAATCACTTTATGTAGAGATAATTTTGAGATTCCTACAAGACATTAGAGAAACACTCAAAAACTTAGACAAGTCCTGAATACATATCTTAAAGTGAAACGAGCTGCCTCAAGAGATCGTAGTTCCATTCCTCCTACAGGTATCACGAACAGATATAGAATAAAGTAAGAAGAACCAGGAAAACACTATAAAATTATTATACTAACGCAAATGGAAAGACCACTAAATGCAATAATGCAAATGGAAAGATCTGTCCCAGAGGACAGAGGGTAAAATGTCTCCCTCCTCTTCTCAGTAGAGAGGTGGAACACTATGGATACAGAATAGTGCATACATCTTCAGAGGTAATCATTGTGTCTTTTGGTTTTGCTCAATTGTTTTTCTTCGTTATGAGGAAGAGTTCAACAGTGTGTGGGGGGTACTATTTGAAATGAATGAATGAACAACAATAACCACCACCACCACCAAACCATGCAATGAATAAGTGTTTATAAAATGTGCCAGACCTTTGTTAAGCCGTGGGGACACAAATACAAAACTAAAGTCAGTTCTTGTCCTATAGGACCTTTCATTCTAGTAGAAGGAGACAACACAGAGAGGGTTCTAAATATTTCCTTCCTACCTTATCCCCCTAATCTGTTCCATCAACTGCTACCTGGACAGCAGCCATATGTACTGTACTGAGCAGGTTGTCCTGTTGTGACCATAGATAGTTCCCCGGGGGCAAGCACTGTCTCTTATCTAAACTTTGTCCATTTCCTGGCGCCAAGCAAAGCGTTAAGTACCATGCAGGAGGTTTGCTGACTGAATGGATGGAATGCTGGCCAAACCAGCCTGCTTGGTCTTCCCTGTACACAACAAGCCACGTTGCACAGTAAAGTCATGGCAAAACCAAGACTAGAACTCGGTTCTCCAGAGTCCCAATGCCAGGGCTCGAGGCCTAGGTGACCTTGAATAAGTCCCTTCTCCTGGTTGGGCCTTGGTTTCCTCTTCTGTAAAATGAAGGAGATGGGAAATTAAACTCTGTGGAATTATAAGAACTAAACCAGGCCCTGGGGAAGAACTGAGGAAAGTGAACCTTCCTCTCCTCTTTTTTTTTCATTTTTATTTTTGCTATTTACTTTTTTTCATAAAAGTATTTGATTATTTTCCAGTTACATGTAGAAATAGTTTTCAACATTTGTTTTTGTAAGATTTCTAGTTTCAAATTTTCCCCCCTCCCTCCCTTCCCTTCCCTCCCCCCTCCCCAAGACAGCAAGCAATCTGATTTGGGTTATATATGTACAATCACATTAAACACATTTCTGCACTAGTCATGCTGTGAAAGAAGAATCAGAGCAAAAAGGAAAAACCTCAAAAAAGAAAAACAAAAAAATAGAAATAGTATGGTTCAATCTGCATCTAGGTTCCACAGTTCTTTTTTTCTGGATGTGGAGAGCATTTTCCATTATGAGTCCTTTGGAACTATCTTGGACCATTGTATTGCTAAGAAGAGTCAAGTCTATCACAGTTGATCAACACACAATGTTGTTGATACTGTGTATACTGTTCTCCTGGTTCTGCTCATCTCACTCATCATCAGTTCATGTAAGTTCTTCCAGGTTTCTCTGAACTTCTCCTGCTCAGTGTTTCTTACAGCACAATAGTATTCCATTACATTCATATATACCACAACTTGTTCAGCCATTCTCCAATTGATGGGCAACCCCATAATTTCCAATTCCTTGCCACCACAAAAAGAGCAGCTATAAATGTTTTTCTACATGTGGGTCCTTTTCCCTTTTTTATGATCTCTTTGGGAAAAAGACCTAATAGTGGTATTGTTGGGTCAAAGGGCATGCATAGCTTTATAGCCCTTTCGGCATAGTTCCAAATTGCTCTCCAGAATGGTTGGATCACCTTCCTCCACTCTTTGCAGAGCTGGGAAACTATACATGTGGAATATCCCATATACTGTGAGACATTGCAGGATTCAGGAGGAGTAAAATGAGAAAGATGATGGCATACATACCTACATATCTTTTTTTTTTAGTGAGGCAATTGGGGTTAAGTGACTTGCCCAGGGTCACACAGCTAGTAAGTGTTAAGTGTCTGAGGCCAGATTTGAACTCAGGTACTCCTGACTCCAGGGTTGGTGCTCTATCCACTGTGCCACCTAGCTGCCCCTGATCATTACTTTTTATCAGTCCATTTCTCTTGCCTTGCAACCTCTAACCCAGTTCCTTATTTTCTCTGTGACCTCAGATCCCTCACCTCTCAGTTCTTTCCCGGGCCATCACCCATACACTGGCTAAACTCTCCTCCCTTCCCTATCTTGTCCCTTTGGAGAACCAGTTCAACTTTATACTGTCCTAAACACTGAGGTTCCTTGTCCTTTTCCTTTCCAAACCCCTACCTTGGATTTCTTCAACTGTCTATCACCTTCCATCCTATTCAAAGGCTACTGAACAGAGCTGGGAAAGGTCATAAAACTGCCTACGGGTTCCTCTACAAATGTATGTTACATCATCTCACCTAGGCCCTCACTACTGCAAGGCAATGCTTCTTTTTTTAAAAAAGTATTTTATTATTTTCCAGTTACATGTAAAGATAATTTTCAACATTTGTTTTCATAGGATTTTTTTGGGGGGGGGCAATGATGGTTAAGTGACTTGCCCAGGGTTACACAGCTAGTAAGTGTTAAGTGTCTGAGGCCAGATTTGAACTCAGGTCCTCCTGAATCCAGGGCCGCTGCTTTATCCACCGCACCACCTAGCTGCCTCCCATAGGATTTTTAGTTCCAAATTTTTCTCCCACCCTCCCTTCCCTCCCCCCTCCCCAAGATGAAAAGCAATCTGATATAGGTTATCTATGTACAGTCACATTAAACATATTTCTCCATTAGTCATAATATGAAAGAAGAATCAGAACACAAGGGAAAAACCTCAAAAAAGGAAAAAAAAAACAGCTAAAAAGTAGAAACAGTATGGTTCAATCTGCATTCAGAATCCACAGTTCTTTTTTCTGGATGTGGAGAACATTTTCTATCATGAGTACTTTGGAATTGTCTTGGATCATTGCACTGCTGAGAAGAGCCAAATCTACCACATTGATCATTACACAATGTTGCTGTTACTGTGTACAATGTTCTCCTGGTTCTGCTTATCTTCAGCATCAGTTACGTAAGTCCTTCTAGGTTTCTCTGAAATCCTTCTGCTCCTCATTTCTTTTGTTTGTTTATTTGTTTTTTGTTTTTTGGGGTTTTTTTGTGGGGCAATTGGAGGTTAAATGACTTGCCCAGGGTCACATAGATAGTGAGTGTCAAGTGTCTGAGGCCGGATTTGAACTCAGGTACTCCTGAATCCAGGGCCACTGCTTCATCCACTGTACCACCTAGCTGCCCCCTGCTCCTCATTTATTACAGTACAATAGTATTCCATTACATTCATATACCACAACTTGTTTAGCCATTCCCCAATTGATGGGTATTCCCTCGATTTCCAATTCTTTGCCACCACAAAGAGAGCTGCTATAAATATTTTTGTATATGTGGGTCTTTTCCCCTCTTCTATGATCTCTTTAGGATACAGACCTAGTAGTGATATATTACTGGGTCAAAGGGTATAAACAGTTCCATAGCCCTTTGGGCATAGTTCTAAATTACTCTCCAGAATGGTTGGATCAGTTCACAGCTCCACCAACAATACATTAGTGTTCCAATTTTTCCACAGCTTCTCCAACATTTATTATTTTCCTTTTTTTTGTCATATTAGCCAATATGCTAGGTGTGAGGTCATACCTCAGAGTTGTTTTAATTTGCATTTCCCTAATCAATAGTGATTTAAAGCATTTTTTCATATGGCGATAGATAGCTTTGATTTCTTCATCTGAAAACTGCAAGGCAATGCTTCTTATATTCCCTAATCAATTTATTACCCCATCAACCACAGTGGCTCTTCTGAACCTTTCATTCCTCTTCAAACCTCTCATGGCTCTCCCTCCTTTCCTTGTTCTCCCACCCCCAACCTTGAGGACATTGCTTCCTGCTTCATTGAAAAAATGGAGGCCACTTGCTGAGAGCACCAAGTTTTCCCCTCCTCCTTATCTCCTATCACTGGGATGCCTTCTGCCACCATCTCTTCCTTCACCCCTGTGTCTGATGAAAAGTTAGCCCTTTTCCTTACCAAGGCCAACCCATCTACATGCACAAGTGAGCCCCTTCCATCCTTTCCTCTTCAGCAGAATTGCCCCCTCCATCACTCTCTTACTAGTCCTCAATCTCTCCCTGTCTGCTGACTGCTTGCCTGCTACCTACAGACACGCCCATATCTCCCCCAACCTCAAAAACCCTCACTTGACCTTACCATCCCTGCTAGCTATCATCCCATATCTCTCTTCCTCTTCTTAGACCTAGAAATGGTTGTCTACTTCTTTTTCCCTTTCTTCTTAACCATGGCTCCTAACTTCTTAATTCTCTCCAAACTCACTACTGATTCTCTCTGTCTCTGTCTTTCTCTGTCTCTCTTGGATTTTTCTTTTTCTTTTTTTGTTACATTTTGAGTTGTGAGTTGTCTCCTTCCCCCCCTCCCAATACTGCACTCAGAGAAGGTCTACAGTTGACACAGATATATATATGTGAAACCATACAATACATACTTCCATATATCAGGTCTTTCTCTGGAAGTGGGGAGCATCTTCCTTCATAGACCCTTTGTAGTTGATTTGACTGTTCACATGACTCAAATGCTTAGTCATTCGCAGTCACTCTTTGTACAATATTGCTGTTACTGTATACAACAGACCAGTGATCTCTTAACTGTTAGATCTAATGGCATTTTCTCAATCCTTATCCTTGCTGCCATCTTGGCTACCTTGATCACTGGTGCATGCCCTCTTTCCCTGGCTCTTCTAGCCTTTCTGGATTTTTATGACACTGTCCTCTTTTGGTCCTCCTCCCCGAGGGTTTATTCCTAAGTGTCCTTTGCTGGTTCTTCAGCCAAGTCACTCCCAATAATCATGGGTGTTTCCCAAGGCTCTGTCCTAGGCCCTCTACAAGACTTCCTCTATACTATTTACTTGATGATCTCAACAACTCCCATAGATTCAATTATTAACTCTATGTAGATGATTCTTGGATTTATTTCTCCAGTCCTAACCTCTCTCCTCACCTACAGCCCAATCATCTCCAACTGCCTTTTGGAAGTCTCCAACTGGATGTTCCATCAACATTTCCAAGTGAACTTATTATTTCCCCCCACAAACTCTCCCCATTTCCCTTGAAGATTTGAAGAAGTTATATGATTGATCAAAGTCATAAATGTTAGAGCTGAGATTTGAACCTAGCTCTTCCTGACTCAATAGCCAATCCTCCCTTCAGCATGCTCCAGTGCCTGCTAGGAATATCTGCCCCTTGCTCCTGGTTCTGCCCTCTGGAACCAAGTGGAAAAAGTCCAATCTCTCTTCCATGTGCTAGACCTTAAAGACAGATACAATATTCCTTTAGTCACGGGATAATATTAACTAGCATTCATATGGTGCTTGGAGGTTTCCAAAGCTCTGTGTATACACACATATACATACACATACATACACACCTACACCTATACACATATGCACATATACACACATAAACACACATGCACATATATACACACATATACAACATGCATGAACACAAAATACACACAAAATACACATACATATAGTCACACACATATACACACATATACAATACACATACAAACGCATATACATATACAATACATATACACACATGCAATACAATACACACATACACATATATACCCATACACAATACATTCATATGTATACACATATAAACACATATACATGAATACATACTACAGTATAATACACACATACAATATACACACACAAACATATACACACCTATACATACACACATACACACACATATAAACACATATACATGCATACACACTACACACAACATACACACATACACACTCACTTATACACATGTGCATACACATATAAACACATATACATGCATACACACCACATACAACACACACACATACATACACACTCACATATACATATGTGCATACACATATAAACACATATACATGCATACACACCACACACAACATACACACACTCACATATACATATGTGCATACACATATAAACACATATACATGCATATACACTACGCATACAATACACTCATATACATACACATACACAATCCATCCATATGTATATATACAGTTTGATCCTCACAACAACCCTGCGAGGTAGGTGGCTATTCTTATCTTCATTTTAAAGATGAGGAAACAGAGTCACGCAAAAGTTAAATGGTCAGGGTCAACAGCTAGTAAGTGCCTAAGGTAGGATTTAGACTCAGGTCATCCTGACTAGGGCCCGGAGCTCTAGCCACTGTGTCATGTGAGATGATAGAATTATAGAATTTTATATTTAGGGCTGAAAGGGTCCTCAGAGGCCATCTGGTCCAACCTCCCCTCATTTTCATAGACTGAAGCCCAGGGAGGCGAAGGGACTTGCCCAGTGTCACACTAATCCTAAATGGCCGAGGTGGGATCGAATCCTGGTCTTCCTAAGTCCTGATCCAGTCACTAGGCTCTCGGGGCTCCTAACAACATCCAGCCATTGCTCCTGGTTCTTTCTACCTTCTCAGACCACACAGGATCAATGGAAAATCTCTTCTCAGCTGTCATGTCTTCCCTCCATCCCCAGCCTTCTCTGCTAAGAACGGTATCTAAAAGCCACATGTCATATTGAGGACAAATTACAACCCCAATGAGAGCCTGCTAAATCAGTCACGAGTTTGGAACATGTGTGTAATGTAACCACAAGAACATGATTCTGTATATTTATGATTCTCTATTACACATCACATATGTGTGTACACACATGCATTAATGGCTTGATTTAACGTCTCTGAGGGAAACTGGGGAGAGCTCAGACAACTTCCTGACTTCTCTCCACCATCTTCAGCACACAGATATTCCAACATTTTTGCTTGACTCATGTATTTCTGAAGGGGCCTTGTTTTTATGCTTTCAAGTTATGTGATAAGTACCATCTGCAAAGTCGTGGAGGGAGGGGCCACTTTCACATATGAAAAATGGGAGAATAAACAGAAGCCAGGCCAGCTCTGTCTTTGTTGCCTCAACTAGCTGTAATGACCAAAGACAGCAAGGTGCCCATTGAGAGATGGAGAGAAGAGGCAGCTCTCCACCACCCACTAGTTAGAACCCTGGAAAATCCAAAAATGGAGACAGAGAAGCAGAGACCCAGAGATAGCCTCTCTCCTTCCCCCCAAGTTAGACCCCCTAAAGTATAAAGACTTTGATGTTGGGACAGTATGCATACTCTCATCCCCCACACTTCCTTGTGTGGGTATGGGGATGGTATGGCATTGACCTGTGGAAGATGTGGCCTTCCTTGGCAGCAGTTACAAAATCGTTATGTCACGGGGCCAACAACAGCTGCATCTCACCTTCATTCAAGGTTAGTTAACTAAGGAGGAGCACTCCACATGGGAGTGAAAGTAACCCAAGGACAGCTCTGTGTGTGCATATGTGTGCGTGTGTGTGCATGTGGGTATATGTGTGTGTGTGAGCGTATGTGTGGTGCTTTTATTTCTCTTTTTTTTTTTTGTGGGGCAATTGGGGTTAAGTGACTTGCCCAGGGTCACACAGCTAGTAAGTGTTAAGTGTCTGAGGCCGGACTTGAACTCAGGTACTCCTGAATCCAGGGCTGGTGCTCTATCCACAGTGCTTTTATTTCTATACCAAAGGACACATAACATTTGTACTAAGCTATCGACTTCAGAGATGGGAGGCACCTGCAGGCATATTGCCCGCTCTTTACCGTGCAGTGGCATCTCATCTCTTCAAACAATCCCAATTCCCAGAGGGAGATATCTACCGGAGAGACCAAAGGGGAACTAGAACAGGATGAGATGTTCATATGGGACACCTGGCTAAACATGATCACAAGTTGATGGCCCTGTTGATGTGGCACACCCAGTGACATTGGCAAAGAGCCCTGGCCTCCCACAGCAGTAGCTCATTGAAAAGAGAAGATAAATGTCCCCCTTCTTTTCAGGGTGCAAGAAGCATAGGCCATAGGATCACTGTCAGGACTGACAACACCTCTCCCCCATTTTTCAGAGAAGCAACGGCATCATTCTGACAAAAATCCAGAGATTCATAGACCTGCTTTCTCTGCTAGAAGCAGCTCATCCCTGGCTGTCCTCTCTATGCCTGGATGGTCTTCCTGTGCCCCCTGAACCCACACTGGGTCAATAAGGAGGAGGACCAGCCCTTCTCTTTGCTTCCCACTTCCATTTCCAGACCCCCTCTCCCTTCTGCCTTCTGCCTTCTGCCTTCTGTCTTCTCCTTCAAGGTTCACACCAATGACCTTATCCAGGTCTTGGTGATAATCATGTTCTGGTTTCCTTTCTCAAGGAGTTTAGTGTCTGGCTCCCAGTTTTCCTTTCCAATCTCATCCCCTGTTGGGTATCACATGGCCTGGAGGCTTGGAATTTCATTGGTTGAGGGAACTTCTGGTGAGGAAACTTCTACCCATACAGATCAGCTTTTCTGCCATTTCTATCAGAGGGGCCCCAAAGCTTTCAAACATCACCAAGACTTTGCAGTCTTCTAGAGCAAAGCTTCTTAAACTGTGGGTCGAGATTCCATAGGGGATCGTGTAACCGAATGTGGGGGTCTCGAAAAATTTAGCAACAGCCAAAGACTATGTATGCCTATTTTAGATAACTATATACTTGGGGTCCTGTAAACATTTCTTAGACGAAAAGGGGTGATGAGTGGAAAAAGTTTAAAAGACCCTGGTCTAGAGTAGTCTGAGGCAGTAGGAAGTAAAGTGATTTGCCCAGGGTTATACAATGTGTGCCAGAGGAAGGATTTGAACCCAGGGGACTTTCTGATGCTGAAGCCTGTTTATTTGACCATACCACTCCTTGTATTATTTAAAAAAGTAGATATTAACATATATACATATTTATAAATACATTCACACAACATACATACACATATAGACAGACATAGACATATACATAGATACACATAAAGATACAGATACACATATGTATATGGATACAGATACACACACATACACATACACATGCACATACATATCAATGTATATGGGGAATCAGACTAGTGATTTCATTGATAAAAGGAGCTCCTGGTGAGGAATTCCCTCTAGCAATGAAAACTGGCATAATCTCTCAGATTAGAGTCTGAGAGAATTGTCTGAGGTAACAAGAACTGAAGAGATTTGCCAGGTTCATCTTAAGTAGCATTTATATAGTGTTTCTGATGCTCCAGGCATCGTGTTAAGGACTTGACAGATCTCATCTCATTTGATCCTCACAACAACCCTGGGAGGTAGGTGTTATTATTATACCCTATTTCATAGTTATGGAAACTGAGGCAGGCAGAGTTTTAATTGCTTGCCCGGGGTCACACAGCTAGCTAGTAAAGGTCTAGGGCTGGATTTGAACTCAGGTCTTCTTGATTCCAGGGCCAATGCTCTATGAACTGCCTTACCTAAACGGTAATCTGTACACGCACTCAAATTCAAAAACTCCAATCTCTGCTGAATCAGTGATCTCATCAATGCGAAGATTCCCTCTGCTGACGCATTGTCCCTGGCCACCCATCCTGTGATACTTGTGCCCACATTCTTTTCTGGGCTCTTCACAGGGGGTCTGTCCCAGGGATGGGAGCCTGCCTCATTATCTCATTATCTCTGATCCCACCGAGAGGATACTAGTGGAACACAGTCGTCCCTTACTCTTGTCATATGACCAACTCATCTTCGACATTCTTTACTCTGTCCTTTGAAATTCTATGTTGGCAATTTTTGGAAACCCACTATTTCCTTTTGGGTGATTTTCAGTTTCAATTAGGACCCCTGGACCATAGCTTTAGGGCTGTAAAGAATGTTAGAGGCCAGCTATTCGAATCCCCTCCATTTGACTGAGGCAGCCACTGAGATCCAGGGAAAGGAAGCAATGTGTCCAAGGTCCCACAAATGGTAAGCATCAGAAGTGGCATTTGAACCCAGGTTCTTTTACTACGGGGCCAATGGTCTTTCCATTGTACCATCATCATGAAGGTCTCCCATTTCTTCAGATAGTGTAGCGTTCCATGCTTTGAAGCCATGTACCCATACTGGAAGAATATTTGCACTAAAAATGGCTCTTTGTGGGGCAGCTAGGTGGCGCTGCAGTGGATAGAGCACCGGCCCTGGATTCAGGAGGACCTGAGTTCAAATCCGGCCTTGGACACTTGACACTTACTAGCTGTGTGACCCTGGGCAAGTCACTTAACCCCCATTGCCCTGCAAAAAAATTTAAAAAAAAATGGCTCTTTGTTTTAGGGAGAGGGACTTCTTCCCCCTCCCCCCCAAGATATTTAGGACAAATTCTTTTGAATGATAGGGATCTTGTTTCAGATGCTATGCAGTGTCCTGGTACTTGATGCACTCAGCCCAATGTCATCTGCCAATTAGATCACATGGAGAACACTGTCATTCCTAGTGACTCCCCCTGCAGCTTGGACTGTGGACTCTGCATTGGCTCTCCTTCGGGACATTGCCAATGACCTTTTGTGAGTATAAGCCTACCTGCCCTATGTGTCTGAGGCTGGATTTGAACTCAGGTCTTCCTGACTCTGAGCCTAGAGCTCTGCCCACTGCTCCACCAAGGGGCCTCAAGCAGTGTGGTCTAAGATGTTTTTCCATATCTTTTTTTTTAGTGAGGCAATTGGGGTTAAGTGACTTGCCCAGGGTCACACAGCTAATAAGTGTTAAGTGTCTGAGGCCGGATTTGAACTCAGGTCCTCCTGACTCCAGGGCTGGTGCTCTATCCACTGCACCACCTAGCTGCCCCTTTTCCATATCTTTGATCACTCTCCCCTTGCCCCCTCCATATCTTGAGATTTGATCCCTTTATGCCCTCAGAATTGTGCCAACTTATAACCAAACACATGCACAGGAATGTACATAGACATGTATATGTCACAGGGGAAGCCGCTAACAGCCCCACGATCAGAGGATGACATTTGAAAGGCAGCCAGCAGTGAGTTACTGCTTCAGTGGACTATTATATTGCCATTAAAAATGACAAATATGGGGCAGCTAGGTGGCGCAGTGGATAGAGAACCGGCCCTGGAGTCAGGAGTACCTGGGTTCAAATCCGGCCTCAGACACTTGACACTTACTAGCTGTGTGACCCTGGGCAAGTCACTTAACCCCAATTGCCTCACTAAAAAAAAAAATGACAAATATGAAGGCTCAATGGCAATATGAAAATGGTCTTTATGAAATAATAAAAAGCAAAAAAGTAGAACTGGGGCTAATAATAACAGCCGAGGCATGTTAAGGCTTGCAAAATGAATTACATCCATGGGCTCATTTGATGATTATATCTACCCTGTGAGGTAGTTACCCAAGGCGTTGATTCCCATTTCACAGATGAGAAAACTGAAATGGAGAGCTTTACTGCTTTCCCGGGGTGACGTGGCCAAGGAGCGCTACCATCTGGTGGGGTGACTATGCGGAGACTGCACACATGTAGCACTCTCTAGAACAACTTTGTACAATGATAAGCATTGGAATTATTTGTTAGTTGCTAGTGGCAAATGGGTTTGTTTTTTATTATGGAGCTGATTATAACATTTCAATTGAAACAGCTTAGTTAGAAGAAGGGGTTTCCTTGTCAGGAGTTCGCTATGCCAATGAAATCATGGGTCCAGCAGGTCTCAGGGCACCCAGGATCACATAGGTAGCTATCATCTGAGATGGGATTTGATTCCAAATATTTCTGTCTACAAGTATAGCACTTGATTGATTATATACACCACCCTGCTTCTCAATCACATGGATGTTAAAAAAACCCTTACCGGGGGGCAGCTAGATGGCGCAGTGGTTAAAGCACCGGCCCTGGATTCAGGAGTACCTGAGTTCAAATCCGGCCTCAGACACTTGACACTTACTAGCTGTGTGACCCTGGGCAAGTCACTTAATCCCCATTTGCCCTGCCAAAAAAAAAAAAAGAATCATAGAAGAAAAAAAACCCTTACCAATGCAATGTTAGTTTTTAGTGAGAGAAATATAGTATCCATATAAAGGGAGGAGACACTCTTGCTGTCCCTGACATTGTTAGATCGTATATGGAATTATCATGTTCTATTCTGATAGTCAACTTTAATGAAGATAGATACTGACAAGCTTACTGGATGAGTTCTAAAAAGCATTATTAGAAATGGCTGGGGCAGCTAGGTGGCACAGTGGATAGAGCCCCAGCTCAAGATTCAGGAGGACCTGAGTTCAAATCTGATCTCAGACACTTAATACTTACTAGCTGTGTGACCCTGGGCAAGTCACTTAACCCGAATTGCCTCAAAGAAAAAAAGAAAAGAAATGACTGAATTTACTTCAACTCAATTCAATAATCAATGTAAGGAAAAGCTTCCTAACAATTGAAGAGGCTTTGAGGAAGAATGGACTGCCTTGTAATTGCTTTGCTCTGTCACTGGAAGTATTCAAGCCAAGGCAGAATGACTATCAGGGATACTATAAAGGGGGTTTCCTGTGTTGGGTGAAGGGTTGAACTGAACAGTACAACTTTGGTTCCTTCCAATTCTGAGATTCTATGAAATCAGTTTTTTTTAAATGCAAAAACAGAAAATAAAGGTGATAAATTGATATTATTAAAGCACAGGTGTGACCAAGTCAATCCTTTGCTCAGAAAACTTCAATGGCTCCCTATGACTGCTGGGATAAAATAACATCTCTGTTTGACATGTAAAACCCTTCACATTGTGACTTTAGTCTATGTTCCTGGACATTTAATATCACTTCTCCTCACACATTTTATGTTCTAGCCAAACATGCCTACTTGCTGTTCCCTGTATGTGACATTAAGTTTCTGACTTCTACGCACAATCTGTTCCCCTTTCATCTCATCTTCTTAGAATCCTGTTCTTCCAGATTCAGTAACATTACCATCTCATAGGAGAAACCTTTTGTGATTGGGTTAGTTTCCTCTCCTTGAAAAACCTTCTGTATTTATGTAAAGGATTGGGGGGAGGTATTCTACTCCATTTCATGGGAGCATCTGTGTTACACTAATATTAAAAGACAGAAAGACATGTAGCACACTCTCTCACACACACACACACAAGACAATTGGCTCTTCATGTGCTTCCAGTGGGGTGCTGCAAGAATAGTGCTGTGGACACACAAAAAATCAAGCAAGACAATGCCTGCCTTCAAGGAACTTACATTCTAATGACCTAAAGCAAAGCATAAAGAGGAAAGAGGAGTTATGCATGCAATGGCATGGTTCAGAAATATCTAGGAAGTGACCTGGAGGCCTGATTCTGGGCACAATAAGATGAAAATCACTTCTGGGGCTCTCCCTCCCAGGTACAGAATCTAGGTACTGGTGGCAAGAGGACGAGGAGGCTGGTTGGGCTTCAGGTGCGATGGTATAGAAATGGTCTCTTCTTCCAACTCTCATAGTAACCTCTCTTAAGTCCTTGCCACTGGCTAGGCAAGTCCGCAGCAGAACACCTTGAACTCCAGGGCCAGTTGCCCCAGGGGATGTGGTTAAAGACCATCTCTGATGAGCTGAAGCTACCTGACCCAGAGGAAGAACATCTTTGAGTCCAGAAAGAACTGGCAGGCAGAGTAGTTGGGCCGCTGAAAGGGTCATATGAAATATAGGGATTGGAAAAGTGCAAATGTTGTCCTGAAACTGGAAAAACAGGGAAGAGGCTGGAATATGCAAGTTATAGGCGGGTGAATTTGCCTTCCAATCCTGGGGAAATTTTAGGAGAGCTCATCCAAGTCTCAGTTTGTGAACTGGGCACAGCTTCATCAAGGACAGATTATATTATTGAGTAAGAACAGACTGACTTAATTTACTTTTTTCAGAAGGTTAATAAGATCATAAGGATCAGGGGCATAATTAGAAAGAGTTTACCTGGATCTTGACAAAGTAGTTTATAACTTGCTTCTTCCTATCCATGAAGAAAAGGTGGAGAGATTCGAGTCAGGTGATTAATACCAAAACATGGATTCACAGTTAGCTGAATGGTCTGCTTCAAAGACTAGTTGTTAAGGGCTAAAATTCTAGCTAAACTGTCTAAAATATCTAATGAGTGGTCGCCAATAAATTATAAGCTTTAGCAAGAGTTAGACTTTTAAGCATTTATTAAGGAGAATAAGAATTTGGTAAGGAGAGAGAAAGGCCTACATTCATCTATCTATTAAAGGGAGAGCACATTTCTAGCTCCGCTCTCCACCAGAGTCCAAAGGAAAGAGAGTAAGAGCGAGCGCCGGTCTCTTCCTTCTTCCTCTCACTAGCCCGCGTCACTTCCTGACGCCAAAGAAAAGACTCCTGGTCTTGCCCTCAAAGACCTTCGCTTCATGGGCGGAACTCTTCTACAGTAAGTCTCCAGCAGGGGGCGTCATTCCAATCGTTACATAGTCATGTATTAATAGGCCAATGGGACCTTAGAAAGAGGTCTCTAATAGAGCACCTGGGGTGCTGGCCCCTGTGATATTTACCACTTTTATTAGTGACTTGGATAGAGACATCCTGAAACCTGCAGATGACACAGTGTTGGGGGCGTGGGGATGACTGACCCCAGTGGATCTGAAAAGATCCTGGCAGGCCAAAACACAGGGCTGAATCTAGTGGGATGCCATTCACTACAGATAAATCGAAAGTCTGACAGTTGAATTCAAATGATCAGCTTCACAAGTGTGGGATGAGGGAGGCCTAGTCAACCAGCAGTTTGCCTGAGAAAGGATGACTATGCTCCAAGTGTGGTCTAAGTCATTAGGGATTTGTGAAAGACAAAAAAGAGCTCATGTGATCTTGGGCTGCATTAAGGGAAGCCTAGCTTCCCAGAGGTATCTCAGTGCATAAAGTTCTGGGCCTGGAGTCAGGACAACCTGAGTTCAAATACGACCTCAGATACTTACTAGCTGTGTGACCCTGGCCAAGTCACTTTACCTCTGTTTTGTTTTGTTTTGTTTTTTGTGAGGAAATTGAGGTTAAGTGGCTTGCCTAGGGTCATACAGCTAGTAAGTGTCAAGTGTCTAAGGCCGAATTTGAACTCAGGTCTTCCTGAATCCAGGGGTGGTGCTTTATCCACTGCACCACCTAGCTGCCCCTCACTTCACCTCTGTTTGCCTCAGTTACCTCATCTGTAAAGTGAGCTGGAGAAGGAAATGGCAAACCACTCCAGTCTCTTTGCCAAGAAAAACCCCATATGGGATCATGAAGAGTCAGATGTGACTCAACAACTGAACAACAAGAAGAAGCTTCCTGGAATAAGGACCCTGGTCAGACCACATCTTAAGAAGGGTTAATTGGCTAATTAACCCTTAACCATTGATAAGTTAGAGTCCAGAGAAGAGCAACATGTGTGATAAAGGGCCTTGAGTCGCACTCATATGAGGAGTGGTTGAAGAAATTGGGAATATTTAGCTTGGAAAAGAGCAGATTGGGGGTGGGGGGCATGAGAACTGTGCTCAAGTCTGTGAAGGGCTGGAATGTTTTGTTCTGTTTGGCCCCAGAAGGCAGAACTGGGAGCAACGCAGGGGGTGGAGAGGAGGAGAAAGGAATTGTAAAGAGGACAATCCAGGCTGGACATTTTAACTATTAGGTGTCCTAAAGTGAAATGGGCTGGGGAGGGAGTGACATCCCCATCACGGGAGGCCTTCAAGAAGAGACTGGATAGCCATAGGTCAGTAGGGATACTTTTCTTTCTTTTTTTTCTTTTTTGTGGGGCAATGAGGGTTAAGTGGCTTGCCCAGGGTCACACAGCTAGTAAGTGTCAGGTGTCTGAGATCGGATTTGAACTCAGGTCCTCCTGAATCCAGGGCAGGTGCTTTATCCGCTGCGCCACCTAGCTGCCCCAGTAGGGATACTTTTCAATTAGGAATTGGACTGAATGGCTTCTGAGGTCCTTTTCATCTCTAAAACTGTGTTTCTCTTATTCTGGTGAGCCTGGGTAGAAAAAGCCAATTTTCCAGAGTATGTTGTGGTGTTGTTTACTTTTCTACAAATGTCAAGGGGAAGTTTGAATCCTGGCTCCTGCTAGCCTTCTAATAGTTAATCAGGCATATCTTGCCTTAAGTCTTCTAATGTGTCAGTGGATCTGTGGTCTCCTTGATGGGGGACACCCTCCAGTGGGGCAGACTGCCACCCATCCATGCTTTCTCATGCTGTGTGATTCTTGTCTACGTCCTCCATCGACAGACAACCTGCCCACCTCTAGGTCCTGGGCCATTTTGTGAGCACCAGAGCAACACTGGGGCTGTCCACCTACCATCCTCACTGATGCTATTGAGCAACTATGGAGTGAGCATTCACTTGGCCTTCTTTGAGCAGGCAACAACTTTTGGAAATCTAGCTATTTTGTAAAGGGATGTGCACCCAGATAGCTAGTATCTACACTTGTGCAAAATTCGGTCACTTTCCAGGTAAAGGATGTGGGTGTGGGGCCATCCTGGGCTATATTAGCCTTTTGAGAAAATGTGGAACTTTCTGTGGTGCTGGTGGAGGGGCTGAAGGGAGGGGAGGAGATTGAGCAAGGCTACATTGAAGGAGACTCAAAGGTCTCTTTAGTAGGGGGAAGGAAATCACTTCATCTGCTCATCCAGCATTTCATGATCTTCAAAAAGAATGCCATGGAGCTGATGGGTTGAATAAATTTACCATAATTTTGTTTGTTTCTTCTTGAAAGCGAAGGGGTTGAGAAACCCCAATGGCAACAAGCCAGACACTCCAGGTCCTGGACCTTTCAGAGAAAAGCCAAGATGATAAAACAAGGAATCAACTCAAGGAAACCAGTGGGTGAAAGTGTTGAGAAATTGACACAGATAAACATAAACCTTTGTTGGCATCTGTGGCCTTTGGGTTTCCTAAGCAGTAAGAGTTATGGAGGTTGGGGAGGTAGTAGAGTCTGGGTTGGAATGCTGTCTCTGCTTCTTCCTAGCGGTGGGACTTTGGGAAAGTTAGGTTGTCTTTTGGGGCTTCAGATTCCTTCTCTGTTAAAAAAAGGATAGAATTAAAGATCTCTAAATCCCCTTCCAGCCTTAGATGTTAAGTCTTTGATATTTGTAGGTTCCCATTGTAATGATTGGAATAACGCCACCTGCTGGAGACTTACTGTAGAAGAGTTCCGCCCATGAAGTGAAGGTCTTTGAGGGCAAGACCAGGAGTCTTTTCTTTGGCGTCAGGAAGTGACGCAGGCTAGTGGGAGGAGGAAGGAAGAGACTGGCGCTCGCTCTTACTCTCTTTCCTTTGGACTCTGGTGGAGAGCGGAGCTAGAAATGTGCTCTCCCTTTAATAGATAGGAATCTAGGCCTTTCTCTTTCTTTACCAAATTCTTATTCTCCTTAATAAATGCTTAAAAGTCTAACTCTTGCTAAAGCTTATAATTTATTGGCGACCACTCATTAGATATTTTAGACAGTTTAGCTAGAATTTTAGCCCTTAACACCATAAAGGTGTATTAGAGAGCATGCTCCAGTAAAAAAGAAACAACATTGGAGAAAGGCATAGCCTGACTGTGTGACTGTGGGCAAGTCACTTAACCTCTCATTGTTCTAAGTAACTCATTAGGATAGGGGTTCTTAACTTAGGTGAGTCCATAGTTAGATTTCAAGGCGTCTATTAATTTGGATGGGGGAAAAACCCTACATCTTTATTTCCACTAATTAGAAGCAACTAGGGTATAGTGCTGGGCCTGGAGTCAGGAGGACCTGAATTTCAATCTGGCCTCAGACACTTAGTAGCTGTGTGACCCTGGGCAAGTCATTTAACCTCTGCCTACCTCAGTTTTCTCATCTAAAATGAGGATATTAACAGTATCTACTTCCCAGAGTTGTTGTGAGGATCAAATGGGATAATTGCAAAGCACTTAGCATAGTGCCTGGCATGTTTTTGGTGTCAAATCATGCCCAACTCTTAATGATCCCATACGGGGTTGTCTTGGCAAAGATACTAGAATGGTTTGCCATTTCCTTCTCCAGTGGATTAAGGCAAACAGAGGTTAAGTGACTTGCTAAGGGTCACACAGATAGTAAGTATCTGAGGCCGGATTTGAACTCAGGTCTTCCTGACTCCAGAACCAGTGCTCCATCCACTGAGCCAAATAGCTGGCTCCTAGCACATAGTAGGTGCCTAATAAATACCTTCTCCTTTCCCTTCCCCACCAACCTCTAAATGAAATTTAGCATTTCCATCAATTACATTGAGGAGTCCCATGGGTTTCATCAGGTTGCCAAAGGGGTCCATGACACAAAGAAAAGTTAGTAATATCTCCTCTAATACTAGCAGTTATGGAGCAGGTTCTAATATGTCCTGGCAGAAAAAATACCCAGCAGGAGTTGTCTACACTGATGAAAATCACAGGTTCAACTTTAAAAAGAGCATTGAATTTGGAGTTTGAGAAACTGATTTCAAATCTAAGTCTGCCAATTACTGGCTATGTGACCTTGGGTAAGTTATATAACTTCCCTGAGCTTCAGTTTCCTTATCTGTTCAATGAGGGGGTTAGATTTAGAAGTCTAAATCCTATGACCTCCCAAATGCTACTTTAAAGACATGGCTATTCCTTGCCTCCATGAATTTATAATTCAGTTGGGGAAGTAAAACCTAAACAATTCATAGCAATTTATAATCAAACTCTGAATTGTGTGGGGAGAAGTTGGAACCTGATAAGGTCTAAACTAATCAGGAGAGACTTGCCAGGCATAGCTTTTTTGGGGGAAAGACCTTGAAAGGCTTTGGAGAAGGGCATGAAAGCTAAGCCAAACAGCTAGAGGCTGGATAATTACTCACGGGGGAAGATGGGATGCTTGTTCAGGTATGGGTTGGACTCAATAGCCTCTGAGAACCTTTACAGAGAACCTGTGATTCTGTGACTTGCCCAGGGACACAGAACTAGTTAGTGGCAGATCTAGGTTTCAAATCTAGGTCCGCTGTCTCCAATTGTACATTTCACCTCCAACACTCTTCCCACTCCACTGCAGGAGAGAGTTAATAAGGATAGCATTATTATAATATGAGTTGTTATTGTTATTTTTAAAAAGTAGCCTTGGGGGCAGCTAGGTGGCACAGTGGATAGAGCACCAACCTTGGATTCAGGAGGATCTGAGTTCAATTTTGACCTCAGACACTTGACACGTACTAGCTGTGTGACCCTGGGCAAGTCACTTAACCCCCATTGCTTCACCAAAAAAAAAGTACCCTCTACATAAATTAATCATCATCGAATATATTTCAGTATTGAGTAAGGCCATTTTGGATAATATCCATAGAATTTAGTTACTGAACTAATAAGAGAAGTTCATTTATAAGATAGTTGTTGTTTTTTCCATGATACAATACTGCATGATGAAGAACTGAGAACAGTGTGACTTATTTCAAAAGAATCTATGGAATATTGACTGTGTGTTAGGAAAAGGATGTGTGTGCTGGTGGGGCCTCATTGTACATGCACAGGCTGTGCACCCTGACAAGAAGGAGCACACTCTGCTTTAGTTAATCTTGTTGACTTACTGCTTTTTCTTCATCCTGCCTGGCTTTCAGGAATTAATTTGGATGAATATGTCTATGGAAGTCTTGTAGGCCCTCAGATAATTTAGGTTACTGCTCTCCTGGATCTGGGTGAAGGGACTAGGAAATATTTTTAAGGTGGGACAGAAAGAAGCATGAACCATTCAACAGGACTTACTGAGCACCTACTAAGGCCACTAGGTGGCATAGTAGTTAGCATGCCTGGCTTGGAGTCAGGAAAACTCATCTTCCTGAATTCAAATCTGATCTCAGTATTCTCATCTGTCAAATGAGCTGGAGAAGGAAATGGCAAATCCCTCCAGTATCTTTGCCAAGAAAACGTCAGATGGGGTCATGAAGAGTCTGACACAACTGAGATGACTGAACAACACTGTGTTCAAGCCCCTGGGCTAGGTATTTTGGGGGATAAAAAGACGACAATGATCATGGTCCCTGTTCTCTAGGAGTTCACCATATAGTGGAGGTGGGGGGAGGATAAGATACAGACATGCATAACTATAACACGAGGCAAAATGTGAAAGCACATTAGGAGAAGCCCTAAGATAATGTTATCAGAGGTTGGAGGAAGGAGGGATTGCTACACTGAGGGAATCTCCATGGGTGGGGGGGGGTTGCCCTTGAAGGATGGGGAGGAAATAGATAAAGAAAAGAAATGGATGATCGGAAGAGCAGTGATAGCTCCCATTTTTATCGCATTTTAAGGTTTGCAAAACACTCTCTTCACAACAACTCCTTGAAGTATGCTTGTCATAATCTTCTAGCATCCTCCTAGATAATATTTTGACAATCAGCTGTTATTCTACGCTAGTGTTGTCCTTGGCTGCCATGTGTCTCTGCTTGGCAAAGAGATTAAATGTTTGCTGGCTGAGGTGGTTTCTGGACGACTGCGAAGACATCAGCAGTTACTGACCCATATGCCTGCTTTCTCATCCTTAGACAGATTTAAGAGACTAGTAGGCTAAGTGTATTTTGAGATTATCTTTGATGAAAACAAGAGAAGGGAACAACCAGTAAGCTTTTGCCGTCTAATTTCTGTAGAAGACTCCAACTTCACAATCACACAAATGCCTGAGGATGTAGGAAATATAAGGTTCAGTCATGTTTACAACTTTGGAATTGTTTAAAAGTATTAGATTTGGTTGAACTTGAAGGCTCTCCCCCAAACAAAGTCTGCCCAATGCATATGTCAAAATTATGCTCCGTGATAGATACAAATGTGGAAATAACAGTTCAATATTCCATTGAGAAGTGAGATTGAGGGCAGGTTCAAATAGGTATAAAACATATGTTCACCTTGGGTGTTTGCTTCTTCATGATGAAGTTCAACAGGTGACATGATATTAATTGCCTCAAACCCTGAAACATCTCAGAGCCATGTGACAACAAGCAGGGCCCAGAACAAAGCCACAGGAGATAGTAGGATCACATTGGGGAAACTGTGCCATCTTTGTAGTGATCCCAGGCTTCTCTGTGAGCCAAAGAGCCATCTCGAGGACATGTTTGGCTGGAGAATGAGGTGGTCCTGTCCTGTAGGAAGAGGAAGGAGTAAGGGCCCAAGCGTGGCGCCGATATCTGTGAAATACTGAAAGACCAAGAGGGAGGCCTAGAGCATTCTGGGTAGTTACCATATTGAGAATTTGTAGAAGGACTGGAGGATCTCAGAGCTAGAGCTGGGAGAGATTTCAGAGGCCCTCCAGTCCAACCCCCTCATTTTACAGAGGGGGAAACTGAAGCCCAGGAAGGGGAAAAACTTTCCCAAGGTCAACCATAGGATCCTAGATCTAGAGCTGGAAAGGACCTCGGGGGCAATCTAGTCCAACCCCCTCACTTTACACAAGAGGAAACTGAGGCCCAAGGAAGTGAAATAACTTACTTAAAGTCACCCATAGGATCCTAGATCATGAATTAGAAGGAACCTTGGGAGCCATCCAGTCCAACTTCCTCATTTTACAGAGGAAGAAACTGAGGCCTAGGGAGAGGGAGGGACTTGCCTAAGGTCACACAAATACATATATTTTTTAAATTATAAAAGTATTTTATTATTTTCCAGTTACATGTAGAGATAGTTCTCAACATTTGTTTTTTGTTTTTGTTTTTGTTTTTTTACGGGGCAATGGGGTTAAGTGATTTGCCCAGGGTCACACAGCTACTAAATGTCAAGTGTCAGAGGCCGGATTTGAACTCAGGAACTCCTGAATCCAGGGCCGGTGCTTTATCCACTGCGCCACCTAGCTGCCCCATAACATTTGTTTTTATAAAATTACTAGTTTCAAATTTTTCTCCCTCCCTACTCCCTCCCCTAGACAGCATGTAATCTGATATAGTTTATATATGTACAATCACATTAAACAAATTTCTGCATTAGTCTTGCTGAGGTCACACAAATATTAAATGACAGAACCAGGATTTGAACCCAGGTCCTTTGACCCTAGAGCCATGTTCTTTCCACTCTATTTCCCTGACTATACATAATGTCATCAGTACTCTCACATGATAGTGTAATGATTGGAATGATGCCACCTACTGGAGACTTACTATAGGAAAGCTCCGCCATGAGGAGAATGCCTCAGAGGGCAAGGCCATGTGGCTTTTCCTTGGCGTCAGGAAGTGACGTTTGCTCATGGGTGCTGTCTATCAAGGCTACCAGCCAATCAACTTGAGGAGCCTCCTATTTTCTGGGAGGAGACAGGAAGGAGGAAAGAGGGCCTGCGCAGAGAGCGCTCTCTCTTTTGGGTTCCTGACTTGATGGTGGTGGTGGCGGCAGAGGACTTCACAGGAAATTTGAGGAAAGATAGGAATGCCAGGCTGTTGGAATTCTGTTCTCAATCCTTTTCTTTCTATTTTTCAATAAACCCTTAAAAAACCTAAACTCGTTTTATCAGTGATTTTAGTCAGTTTCCCCCAAAACTGGGGGAACAGATTAGAATCCACATTTAGAATATTGAATTACACAATAGAAAGGCATGGAGAGTCAGTAATCTGCTCCAATCCCGATTGGGAGGTACCTATAAATCCCATTGCATTCTGCCCTGGTCAAGACTAGCACTACAGTTGAAGAAGGACTCTGATAAATGAGAGTGTCCAGAGGAGGGCATCTGAAATGATGTCCTGCGATGATGGGTTGAAGGAACTGGGGCTGCTTAACCCAGAGAAGAGAAACCTGAAGGAGGATGGGAGAGCTGTCTTCAAGTATCCGAAGTGCTATCAATCAGAACCAGGAGCAATGGGCAGAAGTTACAGGGAGGTCAGTGTAGGCTGGATGTCTCTTAATAGGGAGAAATGTCCATGAGTGGGATGTACCACCTGCAGAGGCTGGGCCACGACATAGTTGAAGTTCCTTTAATGAATGGGTTGGACACTGAGGTCCCTCCCAACTCTCAAATTCTGTGATTCTTTGAATAGAAATCAAGACATAGGCTCAACATTCTTAGTCAAAACCTGCAATTATCCTCTTGCATTTACACAATGCATCTCCTGTACTCCCCTGCCTCTGTGCCAAGGGGAGACACATGTATTTCATCACATGTTGGACACATAAGCATGGCTCTCTATGATCACTGTTTCTTCTTTTAGAAGCTTACTAACCACCTCTTTTATATGTCATAGACTTTTGCCAGGAAGTAAAATCAAGCTCATTAGCTTTCAGTTTGCAGACTCCACTTTCTTCCTTTTTTAAAAACTGGAACAACTCTGCCTTTCTTCAGTAGGGCCTCCCTCTTCTCCACAATCTTTCTTTTTTTTTTTAAGTGAGGCAATTGGAGTTAAGTGACTTGCCCAGGATCACACAGCTAGTAAGTGTTAAGTGTCTGAGGCCAGATTTGAACTCAGGTACTCCTGACTTCAGGGCCGGTGCTCTATCCACTGTGCCACCTAGCTGCCCCTCCACAATCTTTCAAATCCCTCTGCCAGTGGGCCTTTTGTTTTTAGGGCCCAAGGATGTGGTTTATCTTGGCTAGGGGACTTATTTTTCATCCAGGGCATTTAAGTACTTTTTAAATCTCTTTATTTATCTTAGGTACCCTCATCCAGGGCAGCTAGGTGGTGCTGCAGTGGATAGAGCTCCAGGCCTGGAGTTGATTAGTCTTCCTGCCTCAAGTCTCTCCCCACTACAATCCATCTCAGCTGTCAATTTAATCATCCTGAAGTAGAGGTCTCTCCTCTCCTCATTCAGTAAACTCCAATGACTCCTTATAAGATCCAGGTTCAAATATAAAATTTGCTGATTTACAAAGCTCTTCATAACCTGTTCCTACCTCCTCCATCACACCCCAGCACCCGCTCACCTTTCCCAGTCTCCTTAGTCTTACTTATCTCTGTGGCCAGTGACACTGGACTCCTTGCTGTATATATGACACTCGATTTCTGGATTCTGTCCATTCTCTCTGGTTGTCCTTCATGCCTAAAACAGTCTCCCTCCTCATCTCTGCCTCCTGGCTTCCCTAACTTCCTTCAAGTCCCAGCTAAAATCTCACCTTCTATAAGAATCCCACATTCTTCTGAGATACTACTACTACTACTAATAATAATAATAACAATAACAATTAGCATTTATATAGCACTTACTATGTGCTGGGCATGGTGATAAGCACTTCATAATTATTCTCTCATTTGACCCTCACAACAACCGTGGGAGGTAGATGCTATTATTATCCCCATTTTACAGTTCAGGAAACTGAGGCAGAGAGAAGTAAATGACTTGCCCATGGTCACATAGCTAGTAATTGTCTGAGGCAGGATTTGAACTCAGGTTCTTCCTGACTCCAGGTTTCCCCTCTCCCCTCTCCATCCTGCCCCTAGCCCTAGCCCTAGCCCACTGTAGCGCTACCCAGCTGCTACTTTGGCATTACCTCTGATTAACCCCAGCTGTAGTTTAAAGTAGCTGTTTGCACATTCTCTCCCCCATTAAACTTTTTTTTTTTTGGTTAAATGTTTTTTTTTTTAATGTATAAGGTATTCTATTTTTTCCGTTACATGTAAAGATAGTTCTCAACTCCCATTAAACTTTGAGATTTTTTTTTATTCCCCAGTACTTAGCACCAGGGCCTAGCACACAGTAGGTGCTTAACAAAACACTTGTTGACTTGAGTTGACTAAGGCATAGTTAATAATTGAATGCAGAGAAAGCTCAGATGATGTTTTTCTATGTATTAAGCTCCTGCCAGTGGATTTTATTGATCGATTCCCTCAGTCAGCAAACATTCGGTGAGCTTGTATCAAGTATAGGGCATGCTACTTAGGGTACTGAAGGGGATATAGAGATAAATGACACGATTCTTCTCCTGTAGGGGTCACAGTCCATCAGCGGTACTAAAATATGAACCCAGTTAACTATGCCACACAATAATATAGTCATTGCACAGGAGAGGAGAACAAGCGCTATGAGATGTACATGTGTGTGGGGGGGGGGCGGGGGGGTTGCTGAGCACATAGGTAAATCAGGGAAGGTTTCCTAGAAAGGCACTGATGAACTGAAAAGGGCACTGGCTTGTGAGTCAGACAACCTGTGTTCAAATCTCACCTGGACTAGGTGCTGAGGTCTTTCTGGCTCTAAATCTTTGATTCCTATATGAGTAACTGCAATGAACAATCTTGGTTCAAGGGAACAGAAGATGAAAGACACTTCTCTCCTCCAGAGAGGGTGGGGGACATTGCACAAGTTTGTGGTTGCTTTGTGAGTTTTAACTGCTTTTCTTTGTTGCAAGGGAGGGTTCAGTGCAGGGTGGGGAGGAGAAATGTGTGGGAAAATGACTATGATATATTTTTTTAAAAAAACAACCCATTAATTAAAAAATAAATAAAGGCATGGGGACTGGCCAGGCCTATCAGAGAGTAGGGAGTATGGGGGTGGGGCAAGGGGTGGGAGTGGGGGTGGAAAGAAGCACTTATTAAGTGCCTACTATGTGCCAGGCACTGTGCCAAGTGCTTTACAAATGGCATCTCATTTGACCCAGAGCAGGAAGACTCCTTAGAGCTCAGCAGTCTAGCCCCATCTTTTTATAGATGATGAGTAACCAAGGTCTGGAGAGTTGAAGCAATTAGCCCAAGGTCACACTACATCTAGGGATCTACAGCTGGCAGGACCCTCAGAAGCCATTGGCTCCAACCCCTTCATTTTACTGAGGAGGAAACTGAGGCCCAGGGAAGGGAAAGGACTTGCCCAAGGTCATATCTAGGACTGGAGATCTTGAGCTGGAAGGTACCTCAGAGATCATCTAGTACAACATCCTTCCACCCATTTTACACATGTGGAAACTGAGGCCCTATTTGAGTTCAGAGTTTGGGGAAACCCTGGACCATGGGTTACTGGCATAACTGATAAATACATGTAAGTAATCAAAGGACCATAGGTTTAGGGCTGGAAGGGACCTCAGAGGCCACTGGGTCCAACCCCTTCATTTTACAGAAGGGGAAACTGAGGCCCAGGGAGGGGAAGTGACTTGCCCAAAGCATAACAGCTAGCAAGTAGAAGAGCTAGGATTTGACTCCAGGTCTTGTGCCTCTAAAACCCTCCACTCTTTCTACTACACTTGAACGAGACAGATGGGGTTGGTGGGAGGGAGCCGTTTGAAGGTAAGCGATTAGTCTAATTTGACTGGAGCAAGAGAGGAAAGGGAGAGATAAGACCTGTCAATTATTACCGCTAGAGCTGGGTTTGTGTAACAGATTAGACTAAGGCACCCTCTTCCTCTTGCCTCCCACAGTTAATCACTCACAATACGCATTTAGTAAGCGGCTACCAGGTACCAGGCACTGGGCTAGGCGGGACACAAAGGGCAGGTGGTGGTAAATTAATCAATCCTTCCATCATTTCCCTTCCCCACCCTCCCCCGCGCCTCCCCAGACATTTACACTGGCGCAGCAGGCCTGCAGCCCAAATGTTGGTTCTGTCTCCAGGCGCTGGAGGGCGCTCTCAACGTCCGCCCCACCCCCAAGCCCCGCCGCTCCCCTCGGTTACCCCGCCCCCTCCCCGATAGCCCAGCCCATTCACAGCCTAAGCCCCGCCCACAACACGCAGTTCCGCCCTATCTCCGCCCACCAGCGCTCCCCTGCCTGCTGATTGGTCGGGGGTGGAGTCCCGCCCTACTTCAGCATAAGACCTAGGGTCGAAGCGTCAGTATCTAATTGCCCTGCTGCCGCGTCCCTAGCCTCCCGGCTCTCAACCATCTGATTCTCCCGGGAGTTTGATTGTCGCTGTCGCCTCTCCTGGGATAGGACCATGTCGCGCAGCTGTTGTCTTCCTCTCCCCCTCCTCACTCGGGGCTCGGCTCTTGCTTTGCTCTGTCTCTTACTGAGTGAGTGGGAACTGGCGGGGGAGGGAGGGTGGGGGCCCGGGCCCAGCTCTTTCTTTGGCTCCGGGTCCGAGGCCGAGGCCGAGGCCGGGGTCCCCCTTGCGCGGCAGCGATGACAGTGCGTGGGGAGGGGGGCCCAGGCCGGGGCCGGAGGGGGCCCAAGGTGGGGAGGGGCCTGGTCGCTTGGAATAGGGAAGAGGAGGGGGGGGGGGAGGGACGGCGACTGAGGAGTGACCAAGATGGGAATGGAGGGGAGGGTGTGTGGGGGTCAGGAGTGACTAAAGTGAGAGGGGAGGGGAGGGGCTGTAGTGAAAGAGTAACCTGGGTTGGCGGGGGTGGTAAAGAGTGACCTACATGGGATAGAAGGGGTTGGGGGACCCGAAGAGTGACCGGGGGGGGGGGAGCTGCGATCATAGGAGTGATCTAGATGGGAATGGAAGGGAGGATGCCAGGGGGAGAGGAATGACCAAAGTAGAGGCGGGGGGCATACAGTTGAGTGGTGATCTAGGAGAGAGATGGGGCTGGGGGCTTTTTGGACGAGGCTAGATGAGAGGGAATGGGAATGGGAGGAGGTGTCAGGTACTGAGGAGTGACCTGGGTGGAATTGGGGGGTATAAGGGACCCAAGGAGTGACCAAAGCGAGAGGGTCAAGGGGGATCTGAGCCATCGAGGTCACAGCACCAAGATTAGTTTGAACCCAGATCCCAAAGCTGAGAATGCCTTAGTGTGAAGGGAATTCTTTCATCTAGGAGACCCCCCCCCCCAGTCACTTCTCTTTCCTTGAGTGGCTAGGGAGAGATCCACCCTCTCCCTTAGTTGTAGTGGCTTCCCCTAGCTTGGGTTGCGCTTAGGGGTCCTGTGTGCTATCTGGCTTCTCAGCCTGCCTGTCCCTTTTCAGTCTTCTCCCCTTCCCCCTCATTCTATTATTACCTCCCAGGGATGTTTTATGAGGAAAGCATTCCAGAGTTCCATAAGCAACTTAGCTCACTCCACCTCATATAGAAGAGGGCGGAGGCTGTATTTTAAATGAAGGTTGGAGAAAAAAAAACAACAACTTGCCATCAGGGATTGTAAATGTCCCCCATATACTTTACTGGTAGAAGAATTAATCTTGTCATCCCACCTCTCTCCCCATTTGCCCCCCAGAAAAATCACTATTTCTTATTTTCTCCCACTTTCTAAACTCTCCTGTAAGCCTTAGGATGGAGTGTACAAGTTCTGTGACATTTAAACTGTTTAGACAGATGGGCAATTCCAAGGCCATTGAGTTGAGAATTTCCATGGAAGTACTAAATGGCAAAGATTTCTGTAAAGCCACCTTGTTGACGCATATGTCGTTGAATGCTGCTGTTATCATAGATGCTTCATTAGGATATGCAGTTAGAGGGATTAATGAATAGGTAGACACTGATAGCATGATAGGGCCTCATATCAATTATTAGGTATGGCAATAGCTTAGGATTGTCGTGATGAACTAGAAAGACCTTGGACAAAGATAAGCACGAGCCACTTTGTGGTCCTCATAAACAGAATTTCTTTTCCAAGGATTTGCTTGAATTCCAGTTAGAAATTAGGCATTCGAAATGACTTGTTTATTATTTAGTTAAGTAGGCATTTGATCCGTCCATCTTGTATTTTTGTGAGGTTTAAAATTTTTTTCACAAGTTTTTTTTTTTGATGGATCGTCTTAACTTCAGCAAGATGCATTCAAATATATGAACTGTAACAAAGGCAACAGTGAAACAAAGTGATTGTAAATCATCCCAGTATAACTGTAAACTTTTGCCAAGATTGTGCCCTCAGCCTTAAACAATCTTTTACTGGTTCTGGGTTGTCTCCCCCCCCCCCCCCCCCCCCCCCCCCCCCCCCCCCCCCCCCCCCCCCCCCCCCCCCCGCCCCTGCCCCTGGCCGTGAATTCCTTATAATATAGCTATCCTGCCTGTGGATCAACTTTGCAATATTACAATAGATTAAACTTTTAGACCTTGGTTCCTGGAGCCTCTGAAATGGGCAAAGCATTCCTGTGAATTCAAGTGAATACAAATTGTTCTGATAATGGAATAATTTGCTTGGAGTCAAGGCTATCTTGATCGAGATGGGCTTGGAGGTTGGCCAAGTGGACAACTCTTCCCATGGTGGGGTGTCTCTTTCTTCCACCATTTCTCAGAGTGAATAAAACTTCTGATTGCAAACAAGTTTAAGCCCTGCCGTTTTAAAATCATATTGCTATTTCAGCTTCAGTCATTTTATTTTATTTTTTGTGGGGCGATGGGGGTTAAGTGACTTGCCCAGGGTCACACAGCTAGTAAGTGTCAAGTGCCTGAGGGCAGATTCGAACTCAGGTACTCCTGAATCCAGGGCCGGTGCTTTATCCACCTAGCCGCCCCCATCTTCACTCATTTTAAACACCTGACAAATGTGTCAGTCTCTGGGAGGTGGGTCCTCATTATGGTGAGGGAAAAGGTACTAGTTAATTCCCTCATGGGGAAACTTTTTCTCTTTTGATTGAAAAAGATTAATTAGATGGGGAAGCAGATGTCAGTAGAGTGAAAGAACCTTTAGGATTTCTCATCATAAATCAAAGTTAATGTCAGTTTGGGGTGAGAATCCGAGACTTCATTTGAAGAGAATAATCGTTAGCAGCAAAGTTGGCTTTGGGGAGGAGGTGCCCCTTAGTAAATCAGAATAACTCAGTAGAGATTTGCAACAGAGAGGCTTATTCAGCATCCATTTCTAGTTTTTCTATAAGCTCTAGAAACTATGAAGGATTTATGTTTTGGAAAGATCTTTTGAGAAATTCATATTATAATTTGATTTGTAAATGTTCTTAAAAACTTTCCTCTGTATCCTCTCTGTGGTTTCTTTCTTCACCTTTGTCCACTCCTCTTTTCTTTTTCCTCACTTGGAAATTATACCAATAAGGGCAACATTGGAATAGTTGTATGGGTTATAGTTTGTTTACTGTCCCAGAGGGTATGGAGGTGGCAAATTGGACTTAGGGATGATGCTAAAAAGGGCTCTTGCTGATTTACTTTGCAAAAGGTTTTTCAGATACTGGGATTTGAAGGGGAAATAAGTTTGAGAACTCCTGATTTATTTGAAAGCATGCCTCCTCAAGCTTTGGCGTTGTTGCCACCCCAGGGTAGGTCCATAATTTGGGGGGGGGGGCGGGGCAATGAGGGTGAAGTGACTTGTCCAGGGTCACACAGCTAGTAAGTGTCAAGTGTCTGAGGCCGGATTTGACCTCAGGTCCTCCTGAATCCAGGGCCGGCGCTCTATCCACTTCGCCATCTAGCTGTCCCCTAGGTCCATAATTTTTGTTGTTGTTGTTTTTTGGTGAGGCAATTGGGGTTAAGTGACTTGCCCAGGGTCACACAGCTAGTAAGTGTTAAGTGTATGACTCCAGATTTGAACTCAGGTCCTCCTGACTCCAGGGCCAGTACTCTATCCACTGTGCCACCTAGCTGCCCCAGGTCCATAATTTTAAGTGCACAGTATAGTGAAATGATAATGACCAAGGTTGGCCCCAAAGAAGAATTGTGAGAAGGCACTTCCCTTGATTTCTTTGCAGGTGGGGAGGGCAATGGGTGTAGAATACTGAATATATAGTATCAAAAGACTTTTTTTTTCTATGTTTTGTTGAATTGTTTTTCTTTTCCTTCTTATCTTTTGTCGTAAGGGATACCTCTCTAGGAGGGATACATTGGCAAATGGGGGTCAAATAAAGACAGAAGATATTGATTAAAAATGTGTGTATGTCTAGATTATCTTTTTTGGAGAACAGAGTGTCCTGAGAGTAATGATACGTTGAGAACCATCCCATTAGAGACTTGACTGAAATATAGAACTGACTGTTCACTTAATTTGCTAGTTTCAGATCAAGATGGGGATCAACATTATTGTTACAGTGATAAAATCAATGAACAGATATTCAAGGGCCCATTTCTTAATTCTATGCTAATATGCTACCCAGAGGCTGCAACATAAGTAAGAGATAGGGCTTCCATACTTGAACAGTTTATAATAATTGGGGAAACTAGGTTTTGAGGAACACCATGTTGCTATCATAGAGAAGACCTTGGTGTCAGAAAGACCTGGCTTCATATCTCACCTCGGGATACTTAGGAACTCTGTGACTCTAAACAAGTCACTTAAATTTCCAAAATGAAGGACTTGGAATTCCAAGGTTCCAAATCGATCTTCCTGTGAAATAATGCATATTATAAGGTATAATGAGTCTAAGTGCAACTTACTCAGTAAAGGCTTTTGGGATAAGCTGAGACTTGAGCTGAGTCTTGAAGGATGGAGAGAATTTCTTTCTTTCCTTTTTTTTTTTTTTTTTTTTGGTGAGGCGATTGGGGTTAAGTGACTTGCCCAGGGTCACACAGCTAGTAAGTGTTAAGTGTCTGAGACTGGATTTGAACTCAGGTCCTCCTGACTCCAGGGCCAGTGCTCTGTCCACTGCGCCACCTAGTTGCCCCTAAGATGGAGAGAATTTCGATAGAAGGATGACCATTCCCTCTAGTAAGAACCACAGGAGGGATGATGTGGAGGCAGAAATGAGCATCACATGGTCAGGGGACAGTGAGGAGGCCAGCCCAATTAGAAGAAGGGTTGGTACCTGGGGGATATGAAAGGTGGAGACAGATTAAGGGAGGACTTCAAGGCCCAGCAGAAGGACATGGTGCCATTGAAAGTTTTAAAGAAAGGAAATAATTGGGAAAAAAGTAGTTTTTAAGGAAGAGAAATCTGCCAGGATGACTTGGAATAGGGAGACACTGGGAGAGGAGTTAGCTAAGGAGGCTTTGTAATAATTTAGGGGCAGGGGATAGGGACTGGACTTGTGATTTCACTGGTATAGTGAATGTTTAAGTAAGGAAACTCCCTCTATCAATGCAGGTCAATAACTTTTCTTCAATTTATATAGTCTGAGAGTTGCCTAGAGCCTAATTTCTTAAAACTGTGGGTCTTAACTCCATATGGGGTTGAGTTACTGAATGTGGTGGGGGGTCACAAAAAATTTGGCAACACTAAAAGGTTACATATACCTATTTTATATACCTATATACCTGGGGTTGTGTAAAAATTTTTCCAGCAAAAAGGGATCTTGAGTGGAAAAAGTTTAAGAAGCCCTGGTCTAGAGCACTAAGAGACTAAATGACTTGTCCAGGGTCTCACAGGCAGAATGAAGTTGAGGGAGGGCTTGAATTTGCATTCTCCTGGCTTTGAGGCTTGGCTCTCTATTTATCATACCACACTGCCTGGACAATTTCAGTTACTCTGAAATAATATGGGTCATATGGGCTCTGAATTTCCCTCTTACTCAAAAATGTTATGTTTTTATGGTTATCCCAGCCTTCCTTCAAATGTATAAGCAAGCAACGACAAAGGAACACCACTGTACTCTGACCCAGGAGGGACTGAGCTTGAATCGCAAGTATCACCTGGGAAATGCACCTTTTGCAGTCGCAGTGTCAGTTTGTAAAATGTTGTGTTGTGTTTTGTTTTTTTAAACTCTAGGAACTTTTGAGATCGATACATTGAGTCTTACTTTGAAGGACTCCCACAATGCTACTTGTTTGCATGCCCAATGGCAGATGAATTTCACAATAGAATATGAAACTGTAAACCATGGCCTGGTAAGTAAACATTGGATAAATGAATGGGAATTTCTATTGATATCATCTGGGCCTGATTTTGTGCTTGTGTTAGCCCCACCTCCCCTAAAAATCTCCTAAATTGATTGACTTGCCACTTAGTATGTCCATGGTTTTTTTTTCTATGTACTTGAAAGCATTTAATTTTTGTGGTTTCACGAATTTTACTTCTCTGAGGTCATGAATTGTTTGGGTTTCTGAGAATCGATTAAGGAAAAATGATGAAGAGTAAGCTACTCATTTCTAATTACTTAATACTTTGATGAACATTTCATTTAAATATTTACCCTTATCTCATCTTCATCCTTCATTCTTTTTTTCTTACTTGTTGGTTAAAGGTTATTTTTCTCCCACTCTCTATCCCCCTTTCCCCATTCCCCTCTCTCCTTCTCCTCCTTTCTCCATATTCCTTTTTTATTCATTGTAATTTACCAGTACAGATTAACACCTGCTCTCCAACTCAGAGCATTAGAGACTTGGGGGTGGGGTGTGCTGAGGAGAGTCACACAGCCAGTGGGTGTTAGAAGTAGCACTTGTACCCCAGCCTGAGGCCAGCTCTTTATCCACTGTGCCATGCTGCTTCTATCTCTCTCTACCAATTTTCAGCCTGGGGGAAAGGCAGGGGGAAGGGGAGGACAAAGACAGATTTGTCTGCTAAACAACATTTGCTCATCTCGACCCATAATCAGTTTTGTGATTTCCCCAGAGGAGTAAAAAATATGGAAGCACCTGAGCCCCATCCCTACCCTCCCCCTTTTTAAAACATATCAGGCTAGGGAAAGGTAAACAGATATGGGAGGGCATGAGAGTCTTAATACTAAACTCCAAACCTTGAAGAAATGTTTTTGTGTACATTCATAATACGTTTCTGTCCCTCCCCTATCCCTGTCGACTTTTTATTTTAGAAAAACATAACAATTCAGGTCCCCGACAACGTATCTTACAGTGGAAGTGATTGTGGTACTGAGGACAATGTTCCCCAAATTAAAGTTCAGTTTGGATCGGGTTTCTTTTGGAATGTGAACTATACCAGAATGAATCATGTGTATTTCGTTGACAACATCTCCTTTTCCTATGACACCAGCAATAACGACACTTTTCCGGATGCCAAAGAGAAAGGTAACTTGGGCACTTGGGGTTTTGTTGTTTTGAGAAGAATCAGGTGGATTGGTTAGACTGGGCTGTGACCTCTTGGGCCATTCTGGTAGCATTTTTTTAAACCAAATCTTTAGTCAGATGCCCAGCCCCTACCCCCCCCCTTTTGCTGTTGGAAGTGCTGTGAAACCCAAATTAACTGAGAAAGACTTGTAGAGTAGATATAGCATTTCTGGCTTGTCAAAGGAGCTGTCCAATTTGGAATGACTTAATCCCTAGAACTAAAAGAAGTTCCTGGCATTTTAAAGCCATGACTGTTTGAAACTTCAGCTATGGCCCACATTTCAGCCACAGTATGCAGGATGTAATGACAGCATTAATAAAAATAGTTTGTACATGAACTAAAACCCCTTCTAAACTGAAAGGGAACGAGGCACTGTAGCTGTTGTTATTTAGTTGTTTTTCAGTAACGGCTGACTCTTCATGACCCAGTTTGGGGTTTTCTTGGCAGAGATACTGGAGTGATTTGCCATTTCCTGCTCCAGCTCATTTTACAGATGAGGAAACTGAGGCAAACAGGGTGAAGTGATTTGCCCAGGGTGACACAGCTAGGAAGTGTCTGAGGCCAGATTTGAACTCAGGAAGATTAATTTTCCTAAATCTAGGCCCAGTACTCTATCCACTGCAGCACCACCTAGCAGCCCCTGAGGCACTATGGTATAATGGGGAAAAAAACCCCACTGCTGTTAGAGTCAGTAGAGCTGGGTATAAATCCTGCTTCTCATCCTTATGACCTGTATGACCTTGGATAAGTCCCTTCATTTCCAAGGGGCCCCAGTTTCTTCCTTTATAAAATGATAGTCTACAAGGTCCCTGCTGGCTCTAGAGCTTGGATCTCATGATTTGCTCTCACTTATATTTTTGTTTTTCTCAGACATAGCAAGCGTTTCATTTTGTTCACCATAACAGCCATTCTGGAAGCAGCCTTTTTATTTAGACTTGCTAATGAATAATTCATAGTTGCCTGTAGTCTACCGAGCTGTACTTCCTGAGATGTGGAAGTGAATGATCCGAGTGTAAAGGTCTTGAAGGGGATGACAAGCTAGATGCTCCAAGTCTTTGCTCAGCCTAGTCTAAGAGAGTATTCATTGTTAAGCTAGAGTTTCTAGAGCCCTAAAGTGGCAGGGACTTTTTAAACATCTCCTATGTGCTTAGCAAGTGCGATGGGTGGTGGTGGGGAGAACTCCTGAGACTTGTCTTTGTTCTCGAGTAGCTTAGCTAGGGAGATAAAACCGGTGTGTAATTCATGGAGCAAACCAATGGTACTCCCTAGAAGGATGGCAGAAAATGGAAGGGTGAGTATGGTTTGGTGCTTCCCAGAGAAGGTAGAACTTGACATGGGAAAAGGAAGTCTACACGGGGGAGAGCAGCCTGAGGCAGGCAGCCATGAGCATAGTGTTTGCAAGAGGCTTACCTGACTATAGTTGAAGAGTGCATGTTGGGATAGGTAGATTGGGCCCTGGTCAAAGTAAATAGAGCTCTGGGACTGGAGTCAGGAAGATCTGAGTTCAAATCTGGTTTCTGACACTTAATGGCTATATAGTCCTGAGCAACTCATTTAATCGCATATGCCTCAGTTTCCTCATTTGTAAAATGGGGCTAATAACAGCACCTACCTCCCAGGGTTGTTGTGAGAATCAAATAAGATAATATTTGTAACATGCTTAGCACAGAGCCCAGCACATAGTAAGCACCATATAAATGTTAGCTATTATTATCATTGTTGTTGCTAGAGGGTCTCAAAAGCTAGACAGAGTAGTTTAGGCTTGTTATATGTAAGTCATAGGGAGCCATAGTGGGTTCTTTTTTTTTTGGTGAGGCAATTGGGATTAAGTGACTTGCCTAGGGTCACACAGCTAGTAATTGTTAAGTGTCTGAGGCTGGATTTGAACTCAGGTCCTCCTGACTCCAGGGCTGGTGCTCTATCCACTGAGCCACCTAGCTGCCCCTCCACTGCACCACCTAGCTTCCCCACCATAGTGGGTTCTTAAGCATAGGAGTTGACATAGCAAGAGCAGAATTGAATATGTAGGATGAGTCTGTAAATGGGAGCTCAAGAAGTAGGGATACCAGCCAAGGGTGGAAGGACCAAGGGCTTGGAATGGGATAGTAGGAATAGAGAAGAGAGGGTAAATGAATAAACACTTATTAAATTATACATATTAGGGGCAGCTAGGTGGTACAGTGAATAAAGCACCAGCCCTGGAGTCAGGAGGACCTGAGTTCAAATCCAGCCTCAGACACTTGACACTTACTAGCTGTGTGACCCTGGGCAAGTCACTTAACTCCAATTGCCTCACCAAAAAAAAAGAATAAATTGTACATATTAAGTACTTAATAAGTGTTTTTTTCTATTCATTCACTGGGATACAAAGACAAGAGAATGAAACAGCCCTTGCCCTTTAGGAGCTTACATTATAACTAGGGAGATAACAAGTGATTAATAAATAAGTATTTACAGAATACATATAACCAAAATAAATATAAAATAAATACCAGAGAGTTAAATACAAAGTGGAAGTTATATAAGGCTAGAGGACACTAGTAGTTGGGGAAATCAGTATAGGCTTCAAGTAGAAAGTGATGATCAAGCTGTGTCTTGAAAGAAGGGAGGAATTCCATGGGGCGTTGATGGAGAGGGAGGGAATTCTAGGCATGGAGGACAGCCAGTGCAAAGGCATGGAGATGAGAGAATAGAATACCATGTGTAAAGAATAGAGAAAAGACCAATTTGGCTGGACCACAGAGTAGGGGAAGGGAAGCAATGTAGAATGAATAAGTAATAACTAAGAGATGTTATGAAAGAAGAAAATCTAGACTTTAAAAAAAGTTAGCAGTTAACAGTTCTAGTTTTCCATAAGGAAAGACGTAATGCTTATAACTACTATGAGAAGGTACTTAAAACTATTTGGGGCTTAAATGGTTTTAAAAATTCTTTTTACATAGAAGTGATGTAGTAAGTCACCATGTTGTCATTTAAGTCACTTAGTAATGGAAATAATTCAGTTGCTGGTTTAGGAGAATTATTCTTGTTCTCCTAAATATTCTCTCTTCTGATCAGTAATGAGGTCACAGCCACATTCATTGGTTCCTTTGTCAGACAATTGTGGAACACGTTCAATATAGCAAGAGTTTTCATAATCTTTGTATATGGGCATATAGAAATGGCACTCATGTGTTCATGCCATATTCTACTGACTCTTCCTTCCATCTAGAGCAGTGGTTCTGTTTTATTAGTGTAAAAATTTTTCTATTTTATTTTTTAAATTACATGTAAAAGTAATTTTTAAGAGTTGTGTTTTAACATTTTATGGGGAGCAGCTAGGTGGCACAGTGGATAGAGCACTGGCCCTGGATTCAGGAGTACCTGAGTTCAAATCTGGCCTCAGACACTTGACACTTACTAGCTGTGTGATCCTGGGCAAGTCACTTAACCCCCATTGCCCTGCAAAAAAAACCCCAAACAAACAAAAAACCCCCCAAAACAAATAAACATTTTGTGTTCAAAATTCTTTCCTTCCCTTCCCTCTTCCCTCCCTGAGACAGCAAGCAATTAGACATAGATTATCCATGTACAGTCATATAAAACATATTTCCATATTAGCTAGCTATGTTGCGAAAGAAAACACAAACACCTATCAGATAGCTAATTAGAGTAGTAGATAGAACGCTGGATTTTATTTTAGAAAGACAGGTTCAGATCTTGTCTCAGACACTTAGTAGCTTTGTGACTGTGGGCTAAGTTACTAAACTTATCTCAGCTTCCATTTTTTCATCTGTAAAATGTAATATCAGTACCTAATTCACTGGATTACTGACAAATTGGATTGAGACAAGTGATGATTCTGTATAAACTACATCAGATTGCTTACCATCTCAGGGAGGGGGGAGGGAAGGAGAGATGGATAGAATTTGGATCTCAAAACTTTTTTTTTTTGGATCTCAAAACTTCTTCTTTTTTTTTTTTTTTGGTGAGGCAATTGGGGTTAAATGACTTGCCCAGGGTCACACAGCTAGTAAGTGTTAAGTGTCTGAGGTCAGATTTGAACTCAGGGCCTCCTGAGTCCAGGGCTGGTGCTCTATCCACTGCGCCATCTGGCTTCCCCTTGGATCTCAAAACTTTTTAACAAATGTTTAAAAAATTATTTTAACATGTAATAGGGGAGGGGGAGGCTAGGTGGCGCAGTGGATAAAGCACTGGCCCTGGATTCAGGAGTACCTGAGTTCAAATCCGGCCTCAGACACTTAACACTTACTGGCTGTGTGACCCTGGGCAAGTCACTTAACCCTCATTGCTCCGCAAAAACAAAAAAACAAAAAACAAAAAAAAAACCATGTAATAGGGGAAAAATAAAATATAGTATAAATTGTTTAAAAAAGATAAGCGATGAACTCTGCAAAATGTAAAGCACTGTGTAAATGTTAGTTCTTGGTTGTTAAAGTTAATAAACAGATTTTTTTCAAGCAAGTTCATGGCTTCATCCACAAATCATTTTTATTTTCTTCGTGATTTGAGTATTCTTGTTCACAGATGTTAAGAGATCTCGAAGGCATCCTAATAAAATGGAGGTCTTCTATAACTTGTAGGCACATGCTAGTTCATCATTCTGGCAACATATTCTTTTTCTTACATGGTAGAAGACCAGTGTCCACACTAATCCATCTTTTTTTTTTTTTCGTAGGACAAGTAAGCACCTTTCTTGAGGTTGGTGAAGTTGATGTTCCAATGGATGAACTCTTTAGATGCCGTAGCTTAATGACGGTAAAAGAAGGCAACGTCACTCACAACTATTGGGATATTCTTGCACAAGCTTTTATCCACAACAGTACGATAAGCACCAGAGGTAACATGCCAAAAGAACATTGTTGGATGCTCTGAAACTTCAGACTTTACTTGGATTCATTATTCGAAAGCATTCCTTAAGGCCTCTTATCCTAGCAAGGCAGCATAGTCTAGTAGATGGAGACCTGGTCTCAAAGCCAGCAAGACCTGGCTTCATCCTCCCCTTCTGCCAAATACAGGCTGGGTGACTGTGGGTGAGCCACTTAATTCTCAGAGCACCAAGCATCTTTCTGTGACTAGAAGTTGGAGAGAAGGTGCCAACCTGCATCAGAAGAGGGATTTTACTGTGTGACCCTGGGCAAGTCACTTAACCTTCATTGCCCCACAAAAAAAGAAGAGGGATTTTATCATGATGCTTGTGACCCTAAAAACTCATGGAGTGTAGTTTGTCATGGGTTCGATAAAAACTGAATTACTTCTACAAGGTTTCCTTCATCTCGATTTTCTAAACTCCTGTATCTGGTTGTTGGTTTGTTCTGTTTTGTTTTTTGGAGGCAGTTGGGGTTAAGTGACTTGCCCAGGATCACACAGCCAGTAAGTGTCTGAGGCCAAATTTGAACTCAGGCCCTGTTGACTCCAGGAACCGTGTTCTATTCACTGCAGCGCCACTTAGATTCCCCCAATATCTGTTTTTGTCATTGACTTAATCCATTCATGAAATTTCCCTGTCATGTAATTGCTTGGTTTCTTTTCTTTTCTTTTCTTTTCTTTTCTTTTCTTTTCTTTTCTTTTCTTTTCTTTTCTTTTCTTTTCTTTTCTTTTCTTTTCTTTTCTTTTCTTTTCTTTTCTTTTCTTTTCTTTTCTTTTCTTTTCTTTTCTTTAACTTTGAGGGTTAAGTGACTTGCCCAGGGGTCACACAGCTAGCAAGTGTCAAGTGTCTGAGGCCATAATTGCTTGTTTTTTACCCATTGTGGATAACTCCCAGTTTTAAATTCTGACTCTGCCACTTGATATCTTCTATGGTCTTGGGCAAGTCCCTTCTCCTCCCTGGGCCTCAGTTTCCTCAGTAAAATGAGGGGGTTAATGATCTCAGTTCCACATCTATGATCCTACAAGTCACGTGGGCTCCTTTGGGAAGAAATGTTTTCTTTTTTCCTAGCTTTCAAACTTAAGAAAACACCAAAAGGAAAACACCATGGTGAAGCCATCTTAATTTTTCCCCTTCAGAGTATGTCTGTGACAAAGATAAAACTGTGCCAACTGTATCAACGACCACCCTTACTACTGTGCCTGCTCCTACTTCAAAACCTATCCCGGAAGAAAAACCCCATCCTGGTACATATTCTGTTAAAAATGGGAGTGCTGTTTGTCTCTTGGCCACTGTGGGGCTGCAGTTGAACATCACCAAAGATAAGGTACAATTATCTCTTCTTCTTCTCCTCATCTCTTTCCTTCTCAATGGGCCATTTTCCTTTCAACCTCTGACCAATTGACCCTGGAATCATGAGGACTTCAAAGGCTCCATGGCTTTGTCTTGTAACTTTTATTTGGATCGGTCCCCATTTGTCATGAAGAAGGGTTAACACAACTTGAATAATATAATGCCCAATATGCATTGAGAGAGAGCTCTCCAGTAGTAGGAATCCTTCTTAGTCTTAAAAATGGCTTAGTTCCTGTGATTCTGCATTGCCAACCCAGAGTATAAATACTTGGGCCTTATTTCCAGGCAGTTCATGTTAAATCTTAGGTTTAGGGGCGGCTAGGTGGCGCAGTGGATAAAGCGCTGGCCCTGGATTCAGGAGTACCTGAGTTCAAATCTGGCCTCAGACACTTGACACTTACTAGCTGTGTGACCCTGGGCAAGTCACTTAACCCCCATTGCCCCACCCAAAAAAAAAATCTTAGGTTTATATCCAAAGCATTGACCTCTAGATTACCAGAGGAGTGGGATGGTGGGAGGGTGGCAAGGATGGCGGGGGTGGCGGATTCAAATAACAGGCATAGATTGGCAAGCACTGTCTACTGATGCAGGAGAACCAGCTAATGCATCTTATTTATTTCCAGGGCTCTGTGTCAAAAGCAAGGCAGATGTATGTAACTCTTATACGCCAGAAAAAAGGGCATACTCCCTTGGCTTTTTTTTTTGCTTTGGGGGGCAATGAGGTTTAAGTGACTTGCCCAGAGTGACACAGCTAGTAAGTGTCAAGTGTCTAAGGCTGGATCTGATCTCAGGTCCTCCTGAATCCAGGGCTGGTACTTTATCCACTGTGCCACCTAGTTTCCCCTCCCTTAGTGTTTTTTTTTTTTTTTTTGGTGAGGCAATTGGGGTTAAGTGACTTGCCCAAGGTCACACAGCTAGTAAGTGTCAAGGGTCTAAGGCCAGATTTGAACTCAGGTCCTCCTGAATCCAGGGCCGGTGCTTTATCCACTGCACCACCTAGCTTCCCCTCCCTTGGTGTTTTAATTGAAGAAACTTCTTTCTTACTGGGGAACACTTCCTTCCTTTGCTATGATCTAAAAGTATATTTCTGAATTATGGCTTACAGGCCCAGAAAAGCCCTAAAAAAATCAAGGTTTAGGGGGCAGCTAGGTGTTGCAGTGGATAAAGCACCGGCCCTGGATTCAGGAGGACCTGAGTTCAAATCTGGCCTCAGACACTTGACACTTATTAGCTGTGTGACCCAGGGCAAGTCACTTAACCCTCATTGCCCTGAAAAAAAAAGAATAAATAAAAATCTAGCTTTAATTAGAACTGGGGGTTTTATACCATTTGGGGGGTCCTAGACTCCTTGGGTAGCCTGGTAAGACCTGTGAACTTCTTCTAAGAATAATGTTTGTCAATGAATAAAGTAAAATATATAGGATTAATTTTTTTAAAAAACCCAATTATATTGAATTATGGTGATCCAGCTATATATTTTATTTAATTGGCAGAATCCAGGCACATGCTATTTTATTCAGTCTCAAAGATCACATAAGGCCTTAGTCCTTTCTTACTTTCCCTAAAGGTTACTTCACTTTTGAACATCAACCCCAATACGACGGATTATAATGGTGTGTGTCTTAAGGAATCAGCCATGCTTTGGTTGAATGGCAGCAGCATCGAGTATCTCGCATTTCTTTTTGCTATAGTAAGTAACAGTTTTACATTGATCTCTGGGTTCCTAATTGTTCAGAGCAGCACTTATTAAGTGCCTGCTGTGTGCTGGGCACTTTATTAGCTGCTGGGGGCACAGGGCTAAATCCAAAATAGTTCCTGTCCTTAGGGATCTTACGTTCCTCTGGGGGTGGGGGGTGGGGACAGCATCAATCGACAAGCTATATACTTCAAGGATCTATTTTCCCTCCGCTGCTGCAGATTGCAACGTTAGTAGACCATCTTTGATGGCAATGGGCCATTCTGAGTTGGTTATTGTGGGACAATAGGCGAATAGCCTTGTCCTGAGTCTATACAGATTGGTGTGAGGTCTGCAAGAACTTGTATTCAACTGGCATAGCCGTCAAGAACCCAGGATCCCCCACATGCCACAACGGGGAGGCATCAGAGGAGGAGGCCTTTAAGGAGACCCTTCTCCAGCTCTTTCCCAAAAGGTGGCCTGTGGGAGCTAGTCCCTTGTATGAATAATTATGGTAGGCTTAATCCATTCATGAAATTTCCCAGTCATGTAATTGCTTCTTTTTTTTCTTTTCTTTTTTTTTTTTGGCAGGGCAATAAGGGTTAAGTGACTTGCCCAGGGTCACACAGCTTGGTGAAGGGGAAGAAAAAGGAGTTCCCAAAATACTAATGATTTGGTTGTTTTTTTTAAAAAGCCTTTGCTAAGAACATGTATTTTTAATATTGCTACTTAGAACCCCATTATGGCCCCCTAGAAATATTTTAGGCCTTTCAAAGACACTCTTCCTTTTGATCCTAACATCAATGCAGCCCATAGTGGCAATTTTCCTCCCTATGCACTACATTCCTCGGCCACACGCACAGTTATCAAGGATGATCAACCCTGGTCTTTACTGTTGCCTGGGTGATAACTCTATATGCAGAGTATTCTCAAAGTTTTAGGGCCAGTTTAGGTGGCTTAACCTCTCGGTGCTTCAGTACCCTCATCTGTAAAATGAGGGGGTTGGACTCGACCTTCAAGGTCCCTTCCAGCACATACTCTGAAATTCCCATGTTTCGGCAGTCTTGTGGCAAGTGGGAATCTGTGGTCTTTGAGAGTCTTGCACTAGCTGTATGAACCTGGGCAAGTCACTTAACCCCAATTGCCTCACCAAAAAAACAAAAGAGAGAGAGAGAGTCTTGCCCCTTTTTGGAGTGGTCTGTGACTAGAGCTCATCAGAGAAGCATTACAGAAGAGCCATTTTCAAATGAGGGATTATTTCATTGTAGAGATAGCATAACATAGTACTGGGTTTGGAATCAGGAAGACGTGTTCTAGTCCTGTCTCTGACACATATGAGAATGACAGTGGGCAAGTCCCTTAACCTCTCACTGACCCAGGCACCTTTCTAACACTCAGTGGCTGATGATTTGCCAAAGCAGACACAAGGAATTCCAGAAGAAGTCACAGATCCCAACCAACCCCACCCCACCCACCCAGTTGGTTCTTATTGGAGCACATTTGCTGCGTTTTGTTCTAATCCCCCCAAATGGGATGATAGTTATTTGTAAACTAGTCTGAAGACTCATTATAGATTAATTTATTAAGTTAGATAGGAATCATTTGGATAAGAAGATACCATTTCTTCCTTTTTTGAAATTTCTCCCCTGTTACTTGGCTTATCTTTGATGACACAATCATATTCAAAATTACTCGTTAAGCTTCTAATTTCAATTCTATAGGATAACTCTAGACTCATTTTCATGTATAATATGATATTTTAATTTTTTTAACAATAGCTAATATTTATATAGAACTTACTATGAGCCAGGCACTATGCAAAGTGCTTTACAATGATCTCATTTGATCTTTTTTTTAAAGAATAAAAGTTTTTTTAAATTATTTTCCAGTTACACGTAAGGATAGTTTTCAACATTTGTTCTCATAGGATTTTTAGTTCCAAATTGTTCTCCCACCCTCCCTTCCCTCCCCCCTCCCCAATACAGAAAGCAATCTGATATGGGTTATATATGTATAATCCCATTAAACTTATTTCTGTATTAGTCATACTGTGAAAGAAGAAATCAGAACACAAGGGAAAAACCTCAAAAAAGACAGAAAAAAAATCTAGCCCCAAAGTAGAAACAGTATGGTTCAATCTGCATTCAGAATCCACAGGTTGTTTTTTTTTCTGGATGTTGAGAACATTTTCTATCATGAAATTCTTTGAAATTGTTTTGGATCATTGCACTGCTGAGAAGAGCCAAGTCTGTCACCATTGTTCATTACACAATGTTGCTGTTATTGTGTACAATGTTCTCCTGGTTCTGCTCCTCTCAGTCAGCAATATTATGATATTTTTAAACTTACCTTTAAATGTTGTTTTTCCTGTGATGTTTAGTTTTGCTTTTTAAAAAAATACACATAGAACTACGCTCTGATGAGCTAGATGTAAAAGTTGTATCCTTTGTCTCTGGTAACAGGACAATGTTAGGGCTTTATTGTGAAGATTTTTTTGAGTGAATTTTTTATTTGTCCAGTGTTACAATATGTTTGAAGTACATCTGGCTTCTTACAACAATCAAGACTGTCCTCAGAAAATGAAGTTTGAGAACATTTTGGGATAATAAAAGTTTCAAAAAATACTCCCAAATAGTTCGATACTTAAATCTAACTATCAAATAAAACCCTTTGAATAATGAAATAAGATTTTTAAAAACCCACTGTCATCGGTACCATAAAACCTAATTGTGGTCTATATTACCTTCAGGCTTGATTCATTGAGCTCCATAAAGGAAACAATGACATCTGTTTTTTGTCGTTGTTGGATTTTTTAATCCTATTTATTTACCCCATGATGCTAATTAGAATGATCTGGGGAACCCTAAGTGGCCAAGGGCCATGAGATTGAAACTGTGGTGAGGAAGGAGAAGGAAAATATTCCATGAAAAGGCTTTGGTAGGGGCAGCTAGATGGCGCAGTGGATAGAGCACCGGCCCTGGAGTCAGGAGTACCTGGGTTCAAATCTGGCCTCAGACACTTAACACTTACTAGCTGTGTGACTCTGGGCAAGTCACTTAACCCCAATTGCCTTACAAAAATAAAAATAAAATAAAATAAATTTAGAAAAGGTTTTGGTATTTCTTTTGAGGCCTCCTAGGAAAGATAGCACAATGTAGCAAATAGAGAACCAAAAAGCCCTGGGTTCAAGACTTGTCTCTGATACTTAACCAGTTGTGTGACCCTGGGCAAGTCACCTAACCTCTCAATGCCCTCAGTAACTCTGGAAGACTAGAAATTGCAGAAAAGGTTCCAACCTGCACTGGTAGAAGATGTTCCTTCAGCTGGAAGTCTCTGAGGCCAATGAAATCCCAGTCCCAGTCCCTATCCCAGCATCCAATTGCTCCCATGGATTCAGGATCTCCTGCGTTTTGTGTTTGTTTTGTTTTGGGTTTTTTTTGGGGGGAGAAGGGTGCCTCATTCCATTGCTGTAGTTGTCCACCTCACCACATATTTCTACCCAAGTCCAGTTTCTATTTTTCTTCAACGATATTGATCTGTGCCTGGCTTTCATCTGTTCTGTTATCTTGGGCCTTGGTCTGCTTTTTCCCCTCTGGGTGTTTAATGTACTCTGTAGACAGTTGGGAGATGATCTGATGAGTTGTTTAACTGAAAACTTTCTTCAAACAGAAAAATGGAAACCGATTCTTTCTGAAAGGGGTGAATGTCAGCTTGTCTTTTGTAAACGGTTCTGGTAAGCTAAGCAGGGTCCTCAAAACCTGAGGGAGGAGGAGGAGGAGGGCGTGGGGGGGACAAGGAGAGAGGATCAACAAGGGTTATTAGAGACTTGTCACTTGACCTTGGGTTATCTATATTTAGCAAACACTTAACTAGTTAGAGTTCCTCTAATATTCTCCCTAAGACCAAATGGTAGATGATTGTTGGAAATGAAGTCACTTCTACAATTTGGAATCTTGCTTAAAGAAATTTTATTGATAGAACTCTGAAATGATTTGAGTATTGAGCCCTTTCAAAGTAGGGAAGGGAAAGAGGAAGGGAATAAGCATTTCTATAGTAGCCCCCCTCCCCATGTTCCGGGCACAGTGCTAAGTGGGTTTTTTATGTTTTTTGTTTTTTTACAAATATTATCTCACAATATAGCTAAAAAGGATCAGATCTATTTGGATCATAGAGAAGGCTAAAGGCTAAGAGTGGTGGGATGACAAGGGCATCAGACTTGAGTCAGAGGACTTGCCTTAGGCAAAGCATTTAACTTCTCTGGGTCTCAGTTTCCCCTTTAGTAAAATGAGGGGATTGAACTAGACAGTCCCCGAGATTCCTTCCACCTCTAACTGTGTGATCCCATGTCGATCTTGAGCAAATCCCTTCCCTTCCCCGAATCTTAGTTTTCTCCTCTGTAAAATGAGGGGATTGGACTAGATGACTTCTGTGTTCCACCTCTAGTTCTCTTATTTTATGTGCCCTTAAGCAAGTTCTTTCCCCTCTCTGGGCCTCAGTTTCCTCCTTTGTAAAATGGCCTTTAGGGCCCATTCAAGATCCAAGTCTATGATTCTAAGATTCGAAGGAGAATATTAAAGACATTTAGTGACCCAATACCTATTACAAATAGTAAATTATGAAAAGCAGTTCTATGCATCTGAAGCTAGCACACTTAACTGAGAATCTTAAGACCTTCCATAAGCTCTAAGTTGATATTTAAAGAAATAACCAATCTTTATCTTTCTTTAAAGATTTTGCTGCCGCGAATAACGACCTTAACTGTTGGGATGCCCCGATAGGAAGCTCTTACATGTGCAACAAGGAGGAGACTATTGCAGTTTCTGACACATTTCAAATAAAGACTTTTGATCTAAGGGTGCAACCTTTCAATGTGATGGGAGGAAAGTATTCTACAGGTAAGAATCAACCAGATTTTATTCAAACCTTCTTCTGTGGACTCATTATCACAGAAGTCACGAACACAACAGCCCGATAGAGAAAATAGGCACTTTTCTGGGCCTCGGGCATTCCTGTGCACAGGCCGAACTGCAGATTGAGACCGAAATTTGCACTCGCTTTGCTCAGACTAAGTTGATCAGACTGTTAGAGAATTCAAGAAGAGCTAAACACAAAGAAGAAAATGTATGAAAAAAGAAATGTGAACAGCTTTAGTGAACTGAGTTAATGGGCTAGACCACAGGTTGGCAAACTATGCAGGTGAGTTTTTGTGAGCTAAGAATGGTTTTTACATTTTAAAATAAAGTTTTCCTGTATTTGAAAATGTAAAAACAAAACAGGCAATAGGCCAGATTTGGCCACAGTCCATGGGTTTGCTGACCCCTGCACTAGACCACCCCCTGTCCTTTTTTGAGGACAGGTTTTAGTACTTGATAGGAACATGATAACTAAGGTCAGCAGATAGGAATAGTGGAACTCTCCCTATGATATCTGTACTATTGAGAAATCCATTTTTTGCTTTTATTTTTCAAACCTCAAGTGACCAGTTGACTGAAGGTCTTTGAAAAGTATGGTAAATTAGGGTTATCTTGACCAGCTCAACAAAGCACAGAACTTCAAATGATATGTGCTTGAGCACAGGTGGGCTTTGGGGAATTTCTCCAGTGGTATATATACTGATCCTAAAAGCAATGCCAACTTTTTAGAAGCATTAAAAAAAAGTTACATTAATAGAATTGCAGGATTATTACTCTTGCAAATTCTAAGCCATGCATGTGTTTCTTTCACTAAAATGCCCTTTCTCTCTATTTGATTTTGTTTTGCAACCAGGGATAAATGGACCATATCAGTTATTCCCATCTTCTGCATACAGAATTCTCATAGTTAAATAGAACCCATAAGCCTTAGAGTGTATTGTAAATAAAACTTGCCATGCTTTGTGAAGCATCTCAATGACTTTGGAGTGGGGTTGAATTTCGAATTTGATCTCATTCTGTGAAAATTAAGCTTTTCACATCACTGCAACCCAAATGTTTACTTCTGAAATTAATTTTTTCCCGTGTCAATCCTTCAGCAATTTGGTTTTTTGGAGAACTTTATTTCACATATCTTTTTCTGACCTCCTATGTTATTGACGTTGCTTTTGGTCTCAGATTTCCATTGATGATTTGAGTCTCTTCAAATGTGTTTATTCCTCAGTTATTTATAATAGAAATGAACTATGTTTTCTTCCCATTTGGAGCTATGGCCTTACATGTATAAAGGTTTAAGAATACCCATCCAGAACATACAAACCTGGTAAACTTTTATAATGTGATATATTAATCTATTTATGAAAATAGACTCTTGTCTGAAGGTGCTTAAAATCACACCAGGCATGCTTGGCTAAGTAGGGAGGAATTGGGGTGGAAAACCGGAAATGTGGATTGGTCGCAGAAGGAGAACTATGGTATATGGTAGAACAGAGGCCTTGATTTGGAGGCAAAAGACCTGAGTGTGAATCTCAGCTCTGTTCCTTACCTGTGTTGTCTTCAGCAAATCAACTTCCCTTCCCTTGGGCCTCGGTTTCCTTCTCTACAAAATGAGGCAGTTGGATTAGCTGCCCTCTGAGGTCCCTTCCCACTATATTTTTGTGATCCTATCTTGTGACCTTGGGCAAATTGCTTCTTCTCTATGGGCCTCAGTTTCCTCACCTGTAATATGAGAGGACTGACCTAAAAGGCTTCTTAAATCCCATGTAGCTCTTGATCTAGGAGCTTGTGGAGCCAGGGTGATCTAGAATTTTTATCTGGGAGTGGGAAGAAACAGCCCATCTTTTTGACTCTTGTGATCTATCGCTCAGTTGTTTGTTTCTGTGGGGAGGATAAGACCTGCCCTGGTCCTCCAACATTTCTGGCAATTTCCAACCCTAATCCCAAGCAAACAACTGAGGGATGTGGCCCCCATCTGGGAGTTGGGAGGGAGTCCCACTTTTTTTCACTTCTTTTGGAGTTCCCAAGTTACCCAAGCCCAAGGAAAAACGGCTTCCGCCCACCTGGTAGACATTGCCCTCCTCCCCAACCCCCGTCAAGCCTCCATTCTGGTTCTGTGGTCCTTCTGCATTTCCAATAAAGCAACAGCTCTTTGAGGAGGAGCAGGCGGCCTTGAGGGGTGGGGCTTGGGCTTGTGTTTGCCAACTCCCCGCTTGGGGTCATCTCCAATTCTCTAGGGCTTTGATCTGCCTCAAAAAGTTGGTTGCATCAACATGCCTTTTGAAAACTAAGCAAAAAAATGTAAGCTCAGTATAATCAATTACAGACAAACCAAAGATTTTTGTATTTACTGTTTGTCACACACTTTTTCTATCTACAGCCCAGGAGTGCTCACTGGATGATGACAACATTATAATCCCAATTATAGTTGGTGCCGGGCTTGCAGGCTTGATTATCATTATAGTGGTTGCTTACATGATTGGCAGAAGAAAAAGCTATGCTGGATATCAGACCTTGTAAACGGAATCACTGTTTACAGTAGGATGAAGCAAGTGCAAGTTCCAAAATTAAACACCATTCCATTAAAAGACCCTTAGCTACAACCTACACCCTAGGGTGGGTGTGGTCTTTGAAACAGAAATAACAACAGTAATAAAAAAAGCAAAAAGAAATGCATGGTCATGTGGCTTTACTTTCCTAACTAAGAAGTACACTCATTGGGTCTCTATTCTTCAACGGGGGGGGGGGCAGGTATGGTGGGGGGAGGGAGGAAGGAGAGACAGGGGAGAGAGAGAGAGAAAGAGACAGGGGGGAGAGAGAGAGAAAGAGACAGGGGGGAGAGAGAGAGAGAGAGAGAGAGAGAGAGAGAGAGAGAGAGAGAGAGAGAGAGAGAGAGAGAGAAAGAGACAGGGGAGAGGGAGAGAAAGAGAGAGAGGAGAGAGACAGAGACAGGAGGGAGAGGAGAGGAGAGACAGGAGAGAGAGAGAGAGAGAGAGAGAGAGAGAGAGAGAGAGAGAGAGAGAGAGAGAGAGAGAGAGAGAGGGAGGAGAGGGGAGAGAGAGCGAGAGAGAGAGAAAGGGGAGAGGGGGGAAAGAGAGAGAGAGAAGAGGAGAGACAGGGGAGAGAGAGAGAGAGAGAGAGAGAGAGAGAGAGAGAGAGAGAGAGAGAAGAAAAAACATTTATAACCAAATGGATTAAAGATCCCATGTTTGTGCTCTTCTTACTATTTTAGCATTTGAGCTTTATACTCCTATGACTAGAGTAAAGGAAAATGTTTAATGATCAAAGGAATTACCTGCATATAGCTAGCTGGGGCATTTCCCCCCTTCCCCTCTCCACCGAATTTGTACTTGCTTCGTCTGTATTTTTATGATAACCTGTTTGGAAAATGAACTTGTGCAACCTGTGCTAATTCTGTATGTCTTGATCTCAGAAATACTGGCCAATGCCAATCGATATCTCATTCTGAGCACTGGATGCTCCCTTGAAAGCATCTTGAACGAGTTTGTTTACTGTAACTGTAAAAACCAGAGTTAGAGAAAGATTTCCCTTTCTCTTCTTCCTGTCTCCCCTCCTTCCCCTCCCGTTTCTCCCTTTATTATTGTGGCTTCTCTTTGGTTTTAAACAGACAAATTACTGGATGGCATCGAAAGTGCAGTCCCTTAAATCCTTTAGTCTATGCTTTTTGTTGCGGTACTCATTGGTACTCTGTAGTTCGACTTCTTCCATCCTTGCTGGTATTGAGTTGAAAAGGGAATTCCCATTCGATTAAATAGCTTGGCATCTAGGTGACAAAGTGTAGTTACTTTTTATACGGGTGTATTAGTGTCCTGCACAGGGTCTTCTTGAAGCAGCACCCATCTCCAAAAATGCTCTCATCTTTGTTTCTGGGCTAGGGTGACTTGCTGCCTGACTTTTTGGATTTTTTTTGTTGCTCCACTCTCCTCCCACTTGGTCCCCCACATAGGGTTTTTTTTTTTTTTCGGGGCAATGAAGGTAAAGTGACTTTCCCCGGGGTCATACAGCTAGTAAGTGTCAAGTGTCTGAGGCCGGATTTGAACTCAGGTCCTCCTGAATCCAGGGCCAGTGCTTTATCCACTGTGCCAACTAGCTGGCAATTAGAACTGGCATTGTGGTTGTTGCTGATGGTCTCTTTTGTGCTCACTTGGGTGCCTTGTGGTGAGATGCACCAGTTATCCATTCATGGGCAGCACCTAATGTTTATGAAGAATGATGTGAGATGGAACAAATGATTTGGGGTAGAGCAAAGCATTGGGGCTTGGTGGGCAGCAGAAAGCACACAAGTTAGTGATCAAAACAGAGCATCCTTTTTCCTTGTTTTTTTCTGGAGAGGGAGGAAGACATTCTGATGATACTGACAAACTACTAACATAATGGAGATTTTTATTTTTATTTTTATTTTTTGCAATCCAATCCTTGTAAATTATATGGGTGGGTACTTAAATGCCACAGATCTTCACTGCACTATATATACACAGGGTGTCTCAAGAGTCTCTGGAGTTTTAAGTAGCTGAAAACCGCACAAAGACTTTTTGGACAGTCTGTCTATGGAGAGGAAATGGGGAGAGATTGAGATTGAGAGAGAAAGACAAAGAGAGAGAGGAGAGAGGAGAGACAAACAGAGAGACAGACACAGAGAGAGACAGAGACAGAGAAAGAGGAGAGGAAAGAGAGAAGAGAGAAAAGAGAAGAGAGAAAGAAGAGGAGAGAGAGAAGAGAGAAAGAGGAGAGAAGAGAGAAAGAGGAGAGAGAAGAGAGAAGAGAAGAGAGAAAGAGAAGAGGAGAGAGAAGAGAGAAGAGAAGAGAGAGAAAAGAGGAGAGGAGAGAGAGAAGAGAGAGAGAGAGAGCACATTGAGAGATTTCCCTAGATATCTACACAAAATAGTACCCTGTGCATGCTCAGTCTAGCTCTGACAAGCCCATAGAAGTGATGGGTTAGCTATATGGGCCTTTGGTTAGTTGGTGCTTTCAGAATTAGCTCAGTACTTAGTTGAAAGCTGTATAGAGCCACAGCACCATGGTGTTCGAATGCTTCCTAAAGATGAATTATAGATTTGGTAGCAAAACCTGTAGATTACTATTTTCATCATTGTTGAGAGTGAAAAGAAATGTGGAAAGTCTTTTGAGAGTTCTTAATCTACAATCACGTTTTAATATTGGTGGCACAGTGAGGATAGATAATGAAAAAAGGCTCTGGGACTTTAATTTCAAACTGAAGCTTTTATGAATTGGAAGCACAAGAGCAAGGCATAGGACTTAACACAGTTGAGAGAAGATTTAGATCTCCAGATGATATACCTGCCTTGTCTTTTAAAAATACCTCTAATTACCACTGTTTTGTAGAAGGGCTGACTTGCAATTTCATTGACTCTCTTTTTAATGTGGATTAGTTTATATGGAGCTATTTCAGCTGATTTTTTGTGTAGCTGTTTGTCCTGTGCACCTTGTGTATAACTCATTCATACCACAAGGTTGTACTGAATGCCAAATCTGACATAGTAAATACCTTCATGGTAACTTACCAGTAGTTACAAGAGAGTTTACAGGAGGAGCAACTGGTCTATGTAAATATTTTCTCATGTGTTTCTGCTTAAAATTGTTTGAGGGGCAGCTAGGTGGCGCTGCAGTGGATAGAGCACTGGCCCTGGATTCAGGAGGACCTGAGTTCAAATCCAGCCTCAGACACTGGAAACTTACTAGCTGTGTGACCCTGGGCAAGTCACTCAACCCCCATTGCCCCACAAAAAAAATAAAATAAAATAAAATAAAATTGTTTGAACCCCTGTCAATTTAACCCACGTGTTGCATTGAAAAATAAAGGGTTTTTTTCCTTAAGGAAACTTGGTTACAAAAAATGGTTCAAACCAAGATTTCTTATACTGTGTAATTTTCTTTCTAAAGGAGAAACTTGGGCATTCTCTTGAAGGAAGTGAGATCCAATTATTTTCTCTCTGGCTCCCACTTCCTTCCCACCTTCTTATCCCCTTTCTTGCTTTCATCAGGTTATAAGTGAGTTGCCAGGTAAAGGGAGTTTCTACATCCCTTATACCAATGGATAAAGTTACAGAGCAGGGAGAATTTGTTGGTGGTAAGGTGTGTATATATGGGGAGAGGGGGAGGTTAGGCCATGGGGTACCCTGGGAGTGAGTAGGCTTCTTGGCATTAATTTTTTTTCCTTGTGAATCCTTCCAAAACCCAGGGGGTGCTTGTCCTGCTCTGCCTTCTCTGTCGCACCACTTTTAGGATTATCAAAAGGCAAAGGCTCTTTCAAGGGTTAGTTGTACTGGTTCACAAGGGGACAAACTGCAAACCATGTTTCTCTTTCAGTATCTAGAGCTTGTATGCATCTTAGACCAGTTTATGTAGTCTCTCTTCTGACTTCTAAGGTCCATCATGGGTCTTTAGTGTCGAAGGAGCTCATTCAGAAGCCCAGGGTAGGTCAGCATCATGAACATTCTCCTCAAGTAGTCTTCAGTTCTGTATTACACATGTGATTGTAATTCACTTCTCAGTTCTTTTTGGAACCCTCCAATTTTGAAATAAGAAAGTTATTATCTCAATAGATCACTTGGTCCCTGGAGACATATTCTCAATAACTCAATGGATTCAGTTTTCTCCTTTTTGCTATCACCAAGCCCTTTGTGAAGAGTTGATTGTCATAACTCCTGCCTCTGTACCAGCCAGTTGTTTGACTTTGGATATATCACTTGCCCCTCTCCGGTTGTCAGTTTCCCCTTCTGCAAAATGAGAGAATGTACTAGATGAATGATCTTTTTGCTCCCCCTTCCAGCTTTTAGTCTTTGATTTTCCTTTCGCTTTGCAAGATGCTTAATTTTCATTGAAATATGAACCACTCAAGGGGCAGCTAGGTAGCACAGTGGAGAGTGTCATCTTCCTGAGTTCAAATCTGACTTGAGACACTTACTAGCTGTGTGAGCCTGGGCAAGTCATTTAACCTTGTTTGCCTGAGTTTCCTCATTTGTAAAATGAGCTGGAGAAGGAAATAGCAAACCACTCCAGTATCTCTGCCAAGAAATTCCCAAATGGGGTCATGAAGAGTCAGACATGACTGAAACAACTAAATAACTAGGAAGCACCCAAATACTTGAGCATCTTAAACCTTAACTAGGCTAAGCTATATAGTGACTTACCCTTTGTCTAGTAAGTGTCAAGTGTCTAAGGCTGGATTTGAACTCAGGTCCTCCTGAATCCAGGGCCGGTGACACCTAGCTGCCCCTACATTTTGTCTTCTAACATGATACAACAGGAAAAGGCAACATCTTCAATCTCTTACAGTTTTACAGATTGATTATTCAAATATTTCATCTCGGGGCAGCTAGGTGGTGCAGTGGATAGAGCACCGGCACTGGAGTCAGGAGTACCTGAGTTCAAATCCGGCCTCAGACACTTAACACTTACTAGCTGTGTGACCCTGGGCACGTCACTTAACCCCAATTGCCTCACTAAAAACAAAAAACAAAAACAAATATTTCATCTCTTCATCTTTCTCTAAGAAGGCCATTTCAGCACTCTCATTTTCTTTATCATGAACTGTCTGCATTCATCAACAAAATACAATTTTTTCCCTTAGGTACCAGGATACAACTGAGCTGTTATCGGGTTATTTTTTTTTTCCAATTTAAGTGATAGGACAAATGTCCTGAGAACAGGCTGATAATGTTGCGAATTGAAGCTATCACACCAAAATGTAATTCTTAATGCTACTTTCTCAAGGAGAGCTTGGTATCAGAGATGGGCATGTAATTGGTTTGACCGGATTTGGGGCTTTGTAACAAATTCAGAACAGGATGGGCCCTTCTTCCTAGTTGAGTAACAGGCATATTCCAAGTGTAGGTTTGCACCATGGCAATCATGTTGAAACTTGATTTGAAACATTGTCTAGCATTTTAAGGAGTAACAGTTTGAAGAATCTAGTTAAAACTTGTTCTTAAATCTCAGCTGCAAAGCTCTTCTGCCTTGCCCATTTATTTATTCTGTTGGGCCCTTTCTAATAACATTCTATTCACCTTTGCCCTGTAACTTTGCTTTTTGGAAGTGAAGAAATCTGTACTGCTTTTGTGACTTTAATTAATCCCCAAATAAATTTTTTTTGTCTTTTCAGCATTAGGTGGTGTTAAGCCCTCACCAGGTGGCGGGCCATCAAAAGACTTTCAGAATGAAATTAACTTTGATTTAGGGTGGAATCTTGTTAAAATGATGGCTTTTCCATTGCTTATAGAACTTGCAAAAGTAAATTTGAATTCTGTTCAATAAAATATTGAATTCTAATGAAGTATTTCCCCCTAAGTCAAGAGCTACTTGAACTTAGTTTTTTTCTTCTAGTTGAGAGCATTTGAAGTAGGTGATAAAGTTCTTCCTTGATGCTTTGTTGCCTGAATTGCCTTTTTGATTCACTTTACTCATGTATGGCTTTTGATGAAAACTAAATTGGTAATATTTGTTAAATTAGTTGTGGTTATGAATAAAATATATAATTTTGGAGGAAGACTAATATGAGTCAGACTCCAGTTCAGCATTTAATTTTACCAACAAAGCAGAAGAATTCAGACTCGGGTCTGGTGCTTTATTACAGGAGAACAATGTATAGGTATATGGTAGCAAGCAGCTGCATGAGAATTTGGGTAAGGGAAGGAGTGGAGAAGATGGGGGCTTCACTGATCTGGCATCCTTAGTTTATTTGAACATAGATGAAAAAGGAGGTGATCTCCAAGTTCATGCTCTTGATTCCTAGGAATGGAGTAGATGATGCCTTCACTCAGCCTACTGCCTCTACTTTTATTCACAGTTCTAACGAACATTGTTATTTGGTTTCCAAGATGAAAGCAGATTAGAAGTGGGTAGAAAGGTTGTTAGAAACAAACTGAAGGCAGGGAAAATTGGCAGTTGACAACCTAAGAGGGAAGGATCCAGGAATTTCCCAATGTAGAGTAGTCAGGTGCTATTTAGTGTAGGAGCAAAACAGAGCTACAGACCTCAGTGGTCCCTCCAGGCATTGTTGTGTTGCAAGCTGGGACAATACTTGATGTTCACGATAAAACATCATCTCCCCCAAAAGTTCAGTTGCCTTCAGTTTTCCCTTTAATAAAGCAGGGGAAGAGTCTAAATGCAGTGTAGAAAGTTTTCAATCCAAAATGGGTGAATTTTTTAAAAGATATGCTGTTTATAGGGCTATGTTCCGTTAGTTATCTGGGAAAATTCACTTACATTGAAATAATTCACTACAGAATGAGGTCAGGTAAATGAGGTGTAGCTGATGTAAAAAAAAAAAAACAAGCCCAAAAACAGATGATAAAACATTTCCCTCTTCTTAACAGAGAGGCAGGGAGGGGAAGTAAGACTGTGGAATGTTGGACAAGTGGCCAACATAGTTGTGTCTGTGTTGCTTACCAAGAAGAGTGGGGGAAGAGCAGGATCCTAGATTTAAACTGTTTAAAAGAAGGGGGAAGCACAACCCCCCACACACACAAACGAAAAGAGATCAATAAAACCTATTTTAAAAAATTGAAGTTAAAAAGAAATCTAGTATTCTGACATGATTTGATGACTTTTCATTCAATCTTGATTTTGATTGGTTTTCAGTTATTTTTTCTCTCAAATTTGCCCTTTTCCCACATCTAGCTGAAGACTGCCATGCAGATGATGACCGCTTCGTTGTACCCATAGCAGTGGGAGCGTCATTGGGAGCATTAGTTATACTGGTGCTGTTGGCTTATATTACTGGTCACACACACCAGGGTATCGGATATGAGAGATTTTAGCGCCTGGATTGACCCTGTCCCGATTTAGCGGCATGCTTACCACAGAATCAAAAGAAAGTGGTTTCTTAAGTGATTATTAGTTCAAGCTATTTTTAGGGAGAAATAACAGACCCAATATTTTAAAAGGGAACATTTCTAATGAAAGCTGTACTATTCATACAACGGCGAATCACTGGCCCTTAGATAGAAGCTTGGGTTCGACAGCTCGTCTACATTCAATGCTGAAACGAACGCTTCTGCGATCTTAGCCAAGCTTTGATCAGAAGTTCAAGTGCCTTAAACTATTATGAACGTGGGCACTATTTGAATAAAATATGTACTTGTGTATAAATGAAATGATGGACTGGTTTCCCTGCCAGTGTTTTCATGTATTGATGTATGAGCTCTTGTGATTAAAGCTTCATTGCTATGCCTTCTGTATACTGTTGATTACAATAAATATTGATGACGCAGCCCAAGTGCCCATGAGATATGATCAACTTTTGGTTTTCCATTGAGTAAATAAAAGATGGTGGTCCTAAGACCAGCTGGCATTCAGAGGAATACAGGGCTATTATGCTGGCTTTCTTTGTTTAACAGAGACAGCTGTGGGGAAGTAGGGGAGGGGGTGGGAACACCAAACTTGGACTCGAGGATCCTGCTTTTTAGTAGCTGTGTGACCTAGGAAAGACTCTTAACTGCTCTGAGCCTTTTTTCCCCTCTGAAATGAGGTCACTTGCACCACTCTCTGCCTCAACTGAAACATGAAGGCTATGGAAACCTCAGAACCTTAAAGAAATGTTGGCTGAGATTATTCTAGGTTAACGAGAAGATACACTAGTAAGGATGAAGCTAGTCTTACCATCTTGCCTAGGTAAAATCCCACCTAAGAGGCTGAGCAAAGTGTGAGAGCAAAGCCTTTTTTTTTTTTTTTGCAGGGCAATGAGGATTGTGACTGGCCCAGGGTCACACAGCTAGTAAGTGTCAAGTGTCTGAGGCTGGATTTGAACTCAGGTCCTCCTGAATCTAGGGCCGGTGCTTTATCCACTGCACCACCTAGCTGCCCCCCAAAGCCTTTATCAATGAGATGGCTTCTCTAGGACACCCTCACTCACCCTTTTTACTACTGTGGACTGGAAGAGCGAAGACACATTTTAACAGTAGTAGGTTTCTTGAAGTTTTGCCTTTGCCTGGTCGTGTTGGTAGGCAAATAGGCCATAGGGCCTCACATTCACTGTTGAGCCCACAGCTGGAGGTTTGTATTCAAGTCTGAGCTGGAGAATGGTGGAAGGTCTTGAGTCCATGTCACATATGGATCCGGTGGGGAAATTGGGAAAATTTAACCTGCAGAAGTGATGAGCGCTGTCTTTGAGAATTGAAAAGGCCATCATAGGCAAGAGGGAATAGATTTGGTGCTTGGATCCAGGGAGCAGAACAGAGAGGGGAAGCTGCAGAGTCAAAATTAGGCTTCGTGTCAGGGTAAACTTCTTAACAGGGCTGTGCAAAAGTGGAATGGGTTGTCTGGGGAGGGGAGGATCAATGTAGTGGGGTCAGAACTCTGGAGGTTTTCCTGTGAGACCACACTTGTCAGCTAGTTAGTCGGGAGGATTGCTTGAGATGGCTGCCCACGTCTCTTCCAACCCCGGTATTCTGTGATACTTGTATTTCTTCCCATTTACTTGGGTGATCTCTAGAGGATTAAAATTTGTTCGAGGTTGCTGGTTCTCCTTGGACACCAAGCAGCTTCTGGAGGGAGACCCTCTCCCTGCTGTGCCCAAACCCAAGAGCCACATTTTAGCTGCTTAAAGATATGAGATATAGGCAGGGTGGGATGTTAGCAGGGTGTAGCTAGAAGGTCCTGATGCTGAAGTGGGCTGGAAAATGTCCCCTCCTCCACTAGGTATCTCCCCTAAAGGCAAGAGTGGGAAGACCACTGAATTAGGGAGCAGCTCAGAAATTTGACCCACTGTACAGCATGACCTTGGGCAAGTATTTTCCTCTTTCCTCCTCTATAAAAAGGGTGGCAGGGCTTGAACTATATGAATTTTCTTTTTTAAAATTTATTTAATTAATTTCTTTTTTTGAATTTTCTCTTTTGAAGAGAGGAGATGTATGTGTTTGACAAGCAGCAGTTTGTTGCCTTGGGAAGAGACACCAATTGAAACTTGATTTGCCATTTTCTTATCTATTTTAATTAGTAAGTGGAAAGATACTGACCCCTTTTTAGAAAATCATAGATATTTTGAGCTTTTTTTGTTTAGTTTTCTATCGAAGGCATCACCAGTAAAGAAGTATTTCTCATTTTACTAATTGATTATTAGTTCAGCATCTCATTTAGTCTTTCTCAGTGAAGGGCAGGAGGTGCTATAATTCCTTTTAATAATTTATTGAGATTCACACTGCAAACCCAGCCAGAGTCCCTTAGCAGCTGCCTTTTCTAATTAAAATGCAAGTGTAGCCTACGAGTTGAAAATAGCAAGGAAGGGTGGAGGGGAATGGCAAGTTTGTTGCCCGAGTATAAAACACCTTTTGTGTCCCTGTTTTTATTTTTTCTTAGTTACATTCTTGGTGTTTGGGTGAAATTCAGTTCAATTCAACAAACATTTCTATTAAAAAAATTAGCAAAAGAAACCTATTCTATTGAAATATGGTTGTCAATTAAAAACAAACTGAGTTCCCTGCTGTCATGTTAATGACCCTTGGCTGGAGCCAAGGACCTCAGGGACCATCTAATCCAGCCCTCTGATGAACAGGATGGAGCAACAGAGGTTATTCAGTCTCTCTCCCCAGCTTCCCTTATATCCTCTGTGACATAACGGCTCAGGACTTGAATGCACTTCAACAAGCAATTCATAAAGTGTCTACTCAGTGCAGGGCCCTATTGAGAATCACAAAAGTTCCAAAGTGGAAGCCCCTGTTCAGAGTAAAAGCCGCAGAGAGGCCCACTGAGGCTTTGCATCGGAGCAGACTTGCTCCCGGTTGAGGGTGACCAAAAGTGGACCAGGCTGCCCAGAGAAAGGTAAGGCACAGCTCTCTGGAGGTTGGCCCACCAGCTTGTTGGACCACTCTTGTCCTGTGCTCGATCAGGGGGTGGTCAAGGCTAGGAATCACGCCAAGAAGATGACCCACTGGTTTCAGCTTCCCGCAGGTATAGCAATCACTAAAATCGCTGCAGGATCTGGTGGCTTTGTGTAACAATAGCACACTGCCTTCTGATGATGCATTTTAGGTACTTTTGGGCTGGGGTTCAAGGTGGACACACGGCATGCCAAAGTCTGTTTGATTTTGGAAAGTTTCTCCATATCCTATAACACTCTCCTCATGGCTACTAGACTTATGATCTGTGCCCTGTATTGGCCATACAAAGATGAAAAGCAACACGGCTCCTTCAAGGATTTCACCTCAAAATAGGGCCATAATATAATAACCATCACTTTTTAAGGTTTGCAAATTGCTTCACATACATTATCCTCCCCAAACTGTGAGATAGGTACTATTATTATCCCTCTTTTACATATGAGGAAACTGAGGCACAGGGAGGTTAAGTAACTTGCCTGAGGTCACATAGCTGTTAAATTTCTGAGGCACGTTTTGGAGCTCAGGTTTTCCTGATTCCATGTGTAGCACACTGCCCACTGTACCAAAGTACTTTATAAGAAAGGAAGAAAATGAGGAAGATGTCGATTTTAGCTGATAGGAATTAGGGCAGAGTTCATGGAGGAGGTATCCCCTGGGCTAGGCCTTGAAGAAAAAAAAAAGATTTCAAGAGCTGGAGATGGGGAGAAGGGATGATGCAGGGATATGAGATAGGACAGGACAAATTTAAGAAACGGCTGGTAGTCATAAGATCCTAGAGCTAGAGTGTTATAGGACCTCAGAGGCCAAGGCCAACACTCACAGATGAGGAAACTGAGGCACAGAGAAGTTGGTTAAGTGACTTACTCAGTATCACACAGCTAGTGATTGTCTGAGGCAGGATTTGAACTCAGGTCTTCCTGACTCCAAGTCTGTGCCAGCTCCATTACATCACCCAGCCAAGTCTGGCTACAACTTAAAATACAAGGGAAGAAGTAGCATAAAATAAGCTCCAGAAGGCAAAATTGGGCCAGATTGCGGAGGGCCTTCAGTGCCCCATTGAAGAGTGTGAAATCAACCAAGTTATCAATCCAACATGGATAAATACATTCACCCAGTACCCACCTGGTCAAAACTGGTCAGAGTGGCAATATTTGTATAAATAAACCTATCTTATCTTTTCCAAGTTTCTCTCTTACAGGAGCTCTTATTTTGAACCCTTGTGTTGTCCCTGAGTTGTATTTTGGTGGGGGACATGGTGGGTAAGGAAATGGAGTGTAGGGATGAGTCTGTTCTCCATTGTCTGGCAGCGGAACAGGGCGCTGGCTAGGCGTGAACTAAGCAAAGCTTTTGTATGCACAGTCACTTGAAATCATCCTTTCCTTCTGATGGAGACTTGTTTTAGCGGAGCTGGTTGGGTTGTGTGTTTTTCGGTTTGGTTGGTTTTGGGGGAGGGGGACAGGGAGGGGCGGATGCGGGAGGTGGGAGACGGGACAGAACCAACCAGATTGGACACTTAGTTTTGCTTTGTGATAAGAGCGGGCAGATGAACGAGAGCGAATGGAATGACCAGATTTGAGAAAAAGGGAAAGGCGGCAAGGTCGTTAAAGATTAATCTCAAGCGTATTTGCTCCTGGCTTAATTGCTCAAATGCTTAGCTTCTTTACTAATATCCTTTCCCTGCTTTTCTGTTTGTTCTTTTTCAACAGCCCAAGAATGCTTTGCTGACTCTGACCTGAACTTTCTTATTCCAATCGCAGTGGGTGTGGCCCTTGGCTTCCTTATAATTCTTGTCTTTATCTCCTATATAATTGGAAGAAGGAAAAGCCACACTGGCTATCAGTCTGTGTAATCACTTCATCCTTCATTGGCTTTCATTTCTAACCAACCAAAGTAATGTGTTCGCTACATGGTGTAGTAGTTTGTTGTTGTTGTTGTTGTTTTAGTCAAAATCTCTTCCCTGCCATGAGCTACTAGCCAACTTTAGTATAAGTGAGCCTTGTCCAAAAACACTTGGGTTCTTTCTGTCCAATCTGGAATGTAATTACAGAAGGAAAGATTTACTCCTTAAAATATTGTCTCGTATGGATCCTGTGGATGGATGTATTCCCCAGTATTGCAGAGCCCAAACCATCCATGCACAACTCTTGTCTAGGTGCCTGAGCCAATCTAAAGGGGGTCCATCCACTGTGCTGGGGGGGGGGAGCCTTCTGGCTCTTGACATTAGGCAACACCATCACTTATCCCTCGTTCTTGCTGGATACTCAGCCCACCTCCTTTTGCAGTCCTCCATCTCTTTCATTTTCTCTTTTACAAAGCTTCATGCATGTAATTCATCTTTTGCAATGTGCTGTGGCCCATTTATACCCACTCTGTGTCCGTCCCTTCATTCCCCTTTGGTTGACCCTCAATTCTGATGCCTTGGAAATTGATTGATTACATGCTTCACTATCATAGCGCATCGGTATTAAGAAGATGGGGTTTCATTTCAGGGAGAAGCTTGGAGTCATTGAAAGCTGACACAATTTCCCACAGTTGATGCAGGAGCTCTTAAGACAGTCAATTTCTCAATAAGCATTTTATTAAGCACTTACTACGTGCCAGGCCAGGGTGCTAGGCTGTTGATGCAAAGAAAAGCAAACAAACGAGTCCCTGCCCTAAGGAAATCCACATTCTAATGAATCATAAAGTTATGGCTGGAAGGGACCGTCAAGGTCATTGAGTCCAACCTTTTCATCTTTCAGATAAAGATACTTAAACCCGCTGAGAGGAAATAGAGGAAATGAACCAATGTGGGATGGTAGAAAGAGGGCAGAACTTGGAATTAGGGAAGGTGGGTTCAAATCCCGCCTCAGAAATTTACTACCTGTGTGTACTTGGACTGAGTCATTTCACTTTTCTAAGCCTCAGTTTCCCTATGTGTAAAATAAGGGGGCTAAATCTGATGATCCCTTAAAGTGACTATTTCATGATTCTGCTGAAATCTTGCTACTTTTCCCAACACACTTTGACACTCCCCTCACCCCAACGAGCAGGAATGCTATTACAGAATTAAGTTACTGCAGGAAGAAATGGAATCTTGTTCAGTTTCACTGGTGTCTAACTTTAAAATTGGTTCATGACAATAATTCCTTCCCCAGCCCCAAGAAGATCATTTCTATTTTTCCACAATGAAACATTGGTCACTATATTGTGATCTATAGTAAAAACCTGGCTATTTTCTTTCTTACTATGATCTGTTCGTTGTTTATCATCATCATTATTAAATAAACATTATATTATCACATCCTCTAACAAGGAAAATTGTGCCCTGCTGAATATGGAACAAATTGATTATCTCACACTTGACCCCTTAATTAAGAATAACCTTTGTCGATTTTTTAGGTGTTACTTTTTCTAATTGAGCAGTCTGTTTCCCTGGAACCCCAACTTAACTCAGAAAACCAAGTTCCCATCTCTCAATTTATGCAGTGCTTTGTGCATATATCTATATGTCCAAAAAGTTCTTTCATTTAGAGCCTTTTTTTGCATGTATTTTGGTTTCTTTTCTCTAAGCAGCTAGTGCTCATTCCAGGGATGACAGGTACACTATACCAGAGCTTCTTAAACTTTTTCCATTCTCAACTCCTTTTTCTCCAAGAAAATTTTACTTGACCCCCTGGTAAATAGGTATAAAAATAAGTATACATAACTTCTTACTAAAAAAAATATACATAACATCTTACTGTTGCCGAATTTTTCACGACCCCCATATTCAGTTATGTGGCCCCATAGGGGGTTGGGACCCACAGTTTAAGAAGCTAGGCACTAGACTCCTTGTTCAGGATCCGGCTGTTCTGGGAATTTGTTTCACCTGAATTATGTCTCTGTAGCAACCCCATTTGGCTCCAGCCTTGTGGGGTAAGCTACTCCCAGCCCCATATTTGCTTCGCTCTGATGGATTATTACCTTGTCCCTATAAGTTTCCCTTGCTTTGTCATCACCACAGGCCTGTGGTTTCACTCCTGCTTTTGTACAGAACACACCCCTTTCACATCTTCTTGGACTGTGCAGCTCTTGTCTATATTCTCCCATAAATCCCTGGCCACATGCAAATTTGTGGAGCTTTGAATGCTTTTTTAAATGTACTCTCCATTCTAGTGACACTGGCACAAGGTTGCATTTCCCACCTCCAAGCCTTTGCATCCGCTGTCCCCCATGTCTAGAATGCACTCCTTCCTCACCTTCACCTCTTGGAATCCCAAGCTTCCTTCTAAGCACAACTCAGGTGCCACCTGAGGCCTTTCCTGATGCCCCCCCCCGTTGTTAGCCCCCTCCCCTCCCTACAATTACTTTGTATATACTTCTTACTTCTCTGTGTCCATGTTATCTCCTCCCAGGAGAATGTACGCTCCTTGGGGGCAGGGACTGTTCGGTTTTTTTGTCTTTGTATCCCAGTGCTTAGAACAATACCTGGCATACTATAGGTGCTTAATAAATGTTGAATTGAATTACACCACATTGGGTTGTTTCTTCTCTCTGGGCCTCAGTTTCCCATTCTGTAAAATGATGGAGTTAGACTGGATGACCTTCAAGGACCCTTCCAGGTGTAAATGAATGTCAGCAGGACTGCTTTGCATGTCTCTCAGTAGCACCAGAAAGATGTTTGTTTTACCAAGATACCTCTCTGTGGGTAACTCAGGACAAAAAAAAATGCCCCAAAGATGACTCCATTGGGCTTCTTCTTAGTTTAAAGACAGAATTTCACCTTACACTTTATTTAAGTCCAAAGCTACCTCTCAGCACAATGCATATGGTCATCCTTTTATTTCCACCATTAATCAGTTCTAAAAACATTAGTCAACTATTGCGGTTATGGAAATGGTTTCTTCCCCAGCTGAAAAACCACAGAGCTTCTCAGTCATCTTTCTCTGCTGCTTTGCTTGACTTATAGCCTTTAAAGGCCTACCTCCCAATTTAGGACAGAACATTAGCTTGTTTAATTATATCTCCTTTTGAGCACTCTAACTATGGCCTACTGATTTAAGCATCTGTCTTGTCAGTGCATGGACACAAAGAATTTTTCCCTCAGAAGCCTCCTTTTGAGAATGTTCCCAAGTGGAAGATGCCAAGAGTTTTGGTCAATGTGATAGCACTGTTTCAGTAAATATATGTGACACGAGTGCCTGAGAAGCCAGATTAATCAAATCATCTGTTGACCTTGATAAAACTTTCACTTTAAAATGTTTTTGGAGGGCAGTTAGGTGGCACAGTGGATAGAGCACTGGCCCTGGATTCAGGAAGACCTGAATTCAAATCCAACCTCAGACACTTGACACTTACTAGCTGTGTGACCCTGGGCAAGTCACTTAACCCTCATTGCCCCACCAAAAAAACAAACAAACAAAAAAAGAATAAAATGGTTTTGGATGCTGGGTATCATATTATTTGCCCTTTTAATGGGCGGGGAGGGACTAGAGAGAGGGAGAGAATTTGGAACTCAAAATTTAAAAAAATGAACATTTAAAATCTTTTTAAATGTATTGATGCTTTAAAAAAGTTTTATTGATGCCTTGTTTTTTTATACCACAGTGATTTCTAGATAAGTCCCTTCCTCCTCCCCTCCACCCATATCTAGTGTCTCTTGTAACTAACCACTGTATTTGACATTATATGCCACATTCCAAACTCCGAGTCCTCCACTTCTCCTATGAAAGGAGGGAGATGATGCTTTATATGGCAGTCATTTTGGGATATATTGCCCACCCCCAGACCCATGCAGTGACTCTTCCCTTGTAATAAAGAAAAATAGTTCAGTAAAATCAACTGATACAGTGACAAAGTTCTAACAGAATCTGCAACAGACTGCACCCCCCCCACACACACACACACTTCTCCAATGAAAGAAAAGAGATACATTTCCTCATGACTTCTCTTTTTTTTTTGGTGAGGCAATTGGGGTTAAGTGACTTGCCCAGGGTCACACAACTATCTCATTGATTCTCTCGGGCCAAGATTTTACCTTGATAATTGAAGCCTACTTGAAAAAAATCAAAAAAGAGAAAAAGTTCCACTCAGGAAATTATCATCGATGATTCACATCCCCCCAATATTGAATTTTATTTAGCAATAGTGATGGTTTAAGAGACTTCAGAACAGAAGTTCTCTGTTTTGTATCTCAGCTTCATTTTAGAAACTAGACAGAGCAAGGAGCTCTCTCTTTGTATCATTACTCATTGATCAGGACTGAACCAGAACAGGGTGGAAATTAGACGCCTCCCCTCCCCTCACTCCCACCTCCAGGCTGGGAGGTTGGAAAAGCGTTCAGCTCTGTTCACCTGGTTTATTTTGATGTCAGTGACATAATACTGGATCAGAAAGGTATAGAGGGGTCTCTGCCATCTAGTTGGTCTTGCAGCCAGGCTTGGTTAGAGGAAGGGATGCATGGCCTCTGCTGCTATTGAAATGTTTGGATGGATGTGTATATCTGCTAAATTTAACCAAAGTATATACCATAGGCAGGCACTTTGATTGGCTATTTGTAGCTGGAGAAGAAAGGATGCGAGCTCTGTGCTTTTCTTGAGCAGCTGTTGGGTTCATCGTGGCTAATTTTGTGTTTATTTCACATGCTGATCTTAGCCTTAATCTAAGTCAAGTGGATTCACAGAGCCTCCCTTAACAACTCTGACCCGTGGTTTATCTTTAGAGAGAGACATTTCAGAACCTCAGTCCAGACCAGGAGGCCCACATGGCCATGGAAATACCAGGCATGCAGTCTAGAAATAGAAACACAAGCTGAGACCTGACTTACGTCAACTCTTCTCGACCAGTGTGGTTTTAGGGAATAACAGTCTTCGTGGATGCTCATGAATGTCATTGTTTCAATTCGTTCTGATCAGAGAAAATTGGGGGACACTAGGGGGCGTTGCTTTATCACGACTGTAATCTCCCTACTACAAAATGTTTATATACAAATGCTTACATATAACCTTAAATAATAATGTTGTCCAACTCATTAATTATTTATTAGGAGAATTTTCATTTGGACGTCCATTCATGGTTTTTATATTTTGGAGTTTCATTAGAGGTGAAAGAATTCATATTCACGTAGAATGAAAACCTTTCATTCTAGGAAGCTACATGAAATTGTAAGAGACTTGAACAGCTTTTAGATAAGAAAAGAAAGGGAGTACCCATTGCACCCAACTGCAATTCAATGGAGGGTATTTTTTTTTTGCCCTGGCCTTTAGTCACCTACATAGCACACTGCAGAGCCTATCGCCTGTACTGTCATACTCCCACCCAACTTGAAGTTCCTGCCTGGCTTCTTTAAGTGTCCAGAGGACACTTTGCAGGGTGAGGGTGGGTGCTGCTTAAGAAGCCAACATCAAACAAGCACTTTAAGGTTACTGTAGCATGGGGTGATTATAAATATGATCCTCTGACTTGGAGAAAGGTCATATTATTTTATAATCATTGGATAATGATGGCATACATGCTTTTAAAAAATAAGTTTACTTTGATGTTTGATGTTTTCTCAGTGTTATAGTGGTGATTTAAGTGCTAAGATTTGTTTTTAAGTTTCTTTACTTTGAAATCTGGGGGCATCCAGTAGTTAAGGGATGTGAATAAAAAGTTCTCAAAGGAAGAATTGTAAACTATTAACAATCAGATGAAAAATGGCTCCAAATCACTAATAATAAAAGAAATGTAAATAAAACCAACTGTGATTTTACCTCTTCACCCTGAAAATTGGGAAGGATGACAGAAGATGGAAATAGTCAATGTTGGAGGAAGACATGCATTGTTGGTGGAGTTGTAGAATGGTTAAACCATTCCAAGAGATCAAATTGGAATTATGTTTTTAAAAAGTGACTACAATGTTTATACTCTGATCCAGAGGTGCCATTGCTAGGCCAAGGAAGTCAAAGACAGAAAGAAAGGTCCCATATGCTCCAAAATATTCATAGCACCATTTTTGTGGTAGCAAACACCTGAAAATAAAGGTGTCCTTTAATTAGGGATCTGGGTAAAGAAATTGTAGTACTGCTTGTCACATAGTAAGCGCTTAATAAATGTTTGTTGACTAACATGAATGTAATGGAATATAATGGCACCATGAGTAGCAATGACTATGAAGAATTCAAAGAAGTATGGGAAAACATATAACTGATGCAAAAGGAGATGATCAGAACCTGGAAAACCACATTCTTGATTATAATGATGCTAATGGAAAGAATTTTTAAAAATAGAGTACTGTGTAATTATAATGAACAAGCTTGATCTTGGAAAGGAGTTGAGAGAATGTACCTACCCTCCATTAAAAGGTGTATGTATGTGGGGGGGGGGCATTGGGTGTAGAATACTATATGTGTGTTAGTGTTTGCCTACTTGAATTTTTTCATGCTTTGTTACAAGGACTGGCTTGCTAGGCAGGGGAGGGAAGAAGGATATGTTCAGAAACAAATGTCATAGAAACAAAAGATATCAATAAAATTTCAAAAGAAAAAACCTGGGAGTATGTTTAACTTTTTTTTGCTTTTGTTTGCTGCCTCTGTGTGTGTGTGTGTGCGCGTGTGTGTATGTGTGTGTATGTGTGTGTGTATATAAGAGTGGTTGGCTTAATTTTGAGTATCCTTGTTTCAAGGGTGTGAAAGGAATGGAAGAAATCAGCATACATTGTATTTGTAGTGAGATGACCCTTTTTTCTTTCTTTTGGCAATCCTATCACCAGTTCCCTTTTCTTTCCCATCCTTCCCCTTCCATTGAAGGGGAGGGGAAGGGAGAAAAACAAAAACCCTTGTAGCAAATACACATGGTCAAGCAGAACAAATCTCCATATTGGCTGGGGGCTGAAAAGTCTATTTTACTATGTCCCTTGAGTCCATCATCTGTCTTTCCATCAAGAGGCATGTTTTATCATTTGTCCTCTGGAAGTGGGGCTTGGTCATCACACTGACCAATGTTCTTAAGTCTTTACAAATCATTTTTCTTTGCAATGTTGTTACTGTAGAAATTGTTCTCCTGGTTTTACTTACTGCACTCTGCATCAGTTCATACAAGTCTACCCTGGTTGGTTACTGAGCATCTGGTGTGTTGGTGTGTTAAGAAACAAAATGGCCTCCTTGGGCCTAAAATAATCTCCTCCATGTCTTTAAGTGAAACATAGCTGTAGGACTCAGAGCTCCAACTACACAGTCCTGAGCCCCACTCCAAGGTCTGGGGCACTTTTAAAGTGTTCTAGGTAAATGCTCACCAACACCCTTGAAGTCCCGGAAGTCCCAGTATCCACACCTTTAGAACCATCCATAAATCTCCAAGCTAATTTCCCTTGTACAATAGTAAACCTCTATGTCTAATTAAAGGACTGTAAGTACCAAAGAGACAGATACAAAGAGCCATGGGGATCCAAAGAAGGGAGAGATTATGGATGTTTGGAAAGGAGGTCAGTCATTTCATGAGATGACCTTTGATATTTCAACAAGTGAGAGGAGGGCATCCCAGACAGAGCAAATAACATAAGCAAAGGGGAAGAGGTGGGATCTCACAGAATGCAGTTCAGGAATCAAAAGTACTCAAGTTTGGCCAAAACATAGTATCTGCTTGAGCTTAGAGAGCCCTGAACCACCTGGTTTAGGAGTTTGAACCCACTATGGTACATACTAGGACACTAAAATCAAAGTAGGGACTTAATCAGACCTGTATTTTTATGATATTAATCTGGATGGGTTGCAGGGGAGAGATCCTAGAGGAAGGGAGACCAGTCAGAAAGCTATTGAGCCACAGCATGGCCTAGTGGATAGGGAACTATGAGTTGGGAAGTTGTTATTGTTTAGTCGTTTTTCAGTTGTATCTAACTCTTTGCTCTCTTGTCAAAGATACTGAAGTAGTTTGCCCTTCCTTGCTCTGCTTCATTTGTGTGTGTGTGTGTGTGTGTGTGTGGTTGTTTTTTTTTTTTGCAGGGCAATGAGGGTTAAGTGACTTGCCCAGGGTCACACAGCTAGTAAGTGTCAAGTGTCTGAGGCCGGATTTTAACTCAGGTACTCCTGAGTCCAGGGCCGGTGCTCTATCCACTGTGCCACCTAGCTGCCCCCCTGCTCTGCTTCATTTTACAGATGAAGAAACTGAGGCAAATAGGGTGAAGTGACTTGCCCAGTGTCACACAGGCTAGATTATGAACTCAGGATGAGTCTTCCTGATTCCCAACCCAGTGCTTTATCCACTGCAGTGCCACCTAGCTGCCTGTAGAGTCAGAAAGAGCTGGGTTCAAATGCTCCCTCAGATACTTACTGGTTATGCCATTGGACAAGTCACTTAATCTCTCCTGATCTGTAAAATTAGGGAGTTGGATTCCATGGCTTCTAAAGTTCCTTCCAATTCTAGATCCATGATTCTATTGCAGCAATATTCCAAGTGAGAGTTAATGAGGGCCTGACTGGGGTGATTAGAGTTGGGATGGAAAGGAGGGCTTGGCAATGGATTGGGTGAGGGAGGAGAGGACTCAGAGGTGCCTCCTACCTTGCACCTGGGTGGCTAAATGAATGGTAGTGCTGCCCCCACCCCAAAATGGGGAAGTCAGAGAGGAAGGTAGTTTGGGGAAAGGAGAAGAGTGATTTAGGTTTGGAGAGATCCAGCAGGCAGTGGGAAAAGCTAGATGTGAACTTTCCAGAGTGGTCACTATAGATACATGGGAGCTACCCCAAATGTTCACATGGACCACTTGTGCCCACCCTGTGGTAGAGCCTTCCAAGCTCGCATTGGTCTGATTGGCCACAGTCGGATACACTGTACCTCGACCCCAACGTAGTGATGTCATCTTGGTCCTCTTCAAGAACAAAGGACAGGGGGTGACTAGGTGGCCCAGTGGATAAAGCACCGACCCTGGATTCAGGAGGACCTGAGTTCAAATCCGGCCTCAGAAACTTGACACTTACTAGCTGTGTGACCCTGGGCAAGTCACTTAACCCCCATTGCCCCGCAAAAAAAAAATAAGTTAAAATTAAAATTAAAATTAAAAAAATTAAAAAAAAAAAGGACAACAACCAATCAGACACGATTGTGATGGGAGTTCTAGGGACCAAACCAGGAAGATCACCATAGCATTATCACCATTTAGTAGGTGGGGAGAGAAAGGTAGGAGGAGAATGAGTCAGTGTCACCCAAGCCATAGGGGAGACTTTGCCCAAGGAGGTGCCCACCATTGAATTGGGGTATGGGAGGGATGTGATTTCTAAAAAATCCTCTGGGGGCGGCTAGGTGGTGCAGTGGATAAAGCACCAGCCCTGGATTCAGGAGGACCTGAGTTCAAATCTGACCTCAGACACTTGACACTAGCTGTGTGACCCTGGGCAAGTCACTTAACCCTCATTGCCCCACAAAAAAATCCTCTGAGCCAATTCAGTGGAGTCAGAGTACTCCAAAGCAAACAGAAGGCACCAAGGAGAGAATAGTAGCCAGAATATAGCAGCAGGAGAAGGAGAGGTTTATGGGGCTCCAAGGGTTACTAGTTCTCTATACAGCTCAAGAGGCTGGAAGCTTGGTTTGGAGGTTCATTTTGGATCTCCTTAGCTTCACTGAGGATGGTGTAGGGGGTGGGGCCTTGTTCTAGGCAGAAATTTTCTACCTTGAGTTTTTCATTACTTTCCTTTCATTTCTTGCATGGATTGGGCCTTTTAATAGCACTAACTACTCACTTTATTATAATAGCACTTAGTAATCATGTTATCATAAAGGAAGATAGAATAATAAGAGAGTCAGGCTTAATAGAAAGAACCACATGACGTCCATCAATTGAGAATGGCTGAAAAAAACAACTGTGGGATGAAAATGCAGTGAACTATTATTGCATCATAAGAAATGGAACAAAAGGAGGAATTCAGAGAGAAATGGGAAAATTTGCACGAACTGTTGCAGAGTAAAATAAGCAGAGGGAAAAGAATAGAATTCATAATAGACCCAACAATGGGAATGAGAGGGGCTCTGGGAGAAAGTGGGAATCTGAGTCATCTGGAGGATGCAATTTGTATCAAAAGCAGGTCTTGGACCCAGGTCTTCTTGGTTCTAAAGGCCAGCATGCTCTCTGTCTCTGCCTGTCACTGTAGCTCTGTCTGTTTTTCTGTTTGTCTGTCTCTGTCTCTCCTGTCTCTGTCTATCCCTCTTTATCTTTCTCTTTCTCTCCTGTCTCTCCATTTCCCTCTTTCCCTTTCCTTCCCCCATCTCTCTCTTCCTCCCTCCCCTGTCATTCTCTCTTTGTATATCTGTCTCTCTCTCTTCCTCTCTCCCCCTCTGTCTCTGTCTTTCTTTCTACCTCTTCTCTTTCTCTCTATCCCCTCTTTCTCCCTCCTTCTCTCTCCCTCCCTGCCTCTCTCTCTCTCTCTCTCTCCCCTATCTCTCTCTCTGTCTTAGTCTCCTTCCATTTCCCTCTCTCTCTTTCCCTTAACCTTTCCCTCTCCTTCCCCCCTCTCTTCCTCCCTCCCTGTGTTCTTCTTTCTTTCTCTGTCTCTCTCTCTCTCCATTTTGTCTTTGTCTCTCTCTTCTTTCTCTTTTTTTCTCTCTCTCTCCCTGTCTGTCTCTGTCTCTCTGCCTGTCTTAGTCTGTCTCTTTTTCTCTCCATAGAATTGTTAAGACTCATCTCCCTCTACAGAATTGTCTGGTGAGAAGGGTGGAAAAAATTCCCCTTTACTTTGAGTTTACATAATTGTACTTGAAGGCTCTATGATGTCAAGTGTGGGGCACCCCTTTTCCTAATGAAGATTGCAGCCCCTCTCCCTATCTGCATGTATCATTGTGGCCAGAAAAATTCATTGCCTCTCCCTCCATCTTTTTAGTGCTGGGCCTCTCTGAGCTTAGCTAAGGTTTGTACTCAGACAAACATGCACACAGGCTGTTGTAAGTAGACTCCTAGTGAGTAGTTGATTGGATCGGAAGGACTTGCCAGGCCTGCCGCTGTGGTCTCTAGCCTCAGGAGATGTGCTGTAATAAGGCATCGAGGTAGGACTTCTGTGGAAAAGGATGTACAGTTAAAAGATGGGCAGCTCTGAAGCCCACTTCCTCAGCAGGGTCCAGAAAAGCTGTTTAACCTAATTAAAAACCCAATCTTGAGAGTAAAGTGTTGGCAGCAGTGCCCCCCCCACAAAAGTACCCGCTCTGCCTTCCCTAAGGGAGTTTGAGTGATCTCACAAGGGCAGTTATCAATTCTCCCCAAAGCAGGGCCCTCCCAGTGCCAGACCTAGAGATTCTAATGGTGACATGGAGTCTAGAAACCTGCAAGGCCTTAGACTCAGGGAAACAAAAAGCTTCCTTTTGGGAAGATAGGCCTCCAGATAGGCCTGGCTCTAGGCCCAAAGCAGGAGGGAGTGGGAGACTTTCATGGCCTGAAGGGAGCAGAGAGGCAACTGGCAACTTTCAGAGAAAGGCTGGGCCTCCCCCACCCCCAGGGCTTCAGTCCCTTGGTCCTCAATGTTGGGGTCCTCCAAGGCAGGGCCCAAATCTTTTCTGTATTCAGGAGTCTGGGAAGGAAGCTACGCTACCCTTTGCTAGAAGGAGGCTTTGCCTGGGTCCCGCAGGCCCTCCGGTGAATCTCAGAGGTGATTTCTGGAATGTTTGGGGGGGGGGAGTGAAACAGCTGAAAAGGGGGCTTTGAGGTGGAGGGGAGAGTGACCCATCTTCCAGAACCTGGGAGGGAGAAGGAAGCTCAGCTGACAAGCCTTGGCTCAGGTCCCACCTTCCGCAGGAGGCCTTTCCAGACTCCCAACTGATAAGGCCTTTGCTCAGAGATGACTGCCCCCGCATACTGGACGGAGAGGCCACAGCTTTTTCTCTTCCCTCCCTTCCTCCCTATTAGAATGTGAGCTCTTTGAGGATAGGAATCATGTTTTTAGCTTTCCTTGTATCTTCAATGCTTAGCACATAGTAAGTGATTAATACATGTTTGTTGACTGAATTAGTCCAATTCATACACAAACACATATCCCCTCCACGGCATGGCCAATGAGTGCCCTTCCAGCCTGTGTTTAGAGACCTCCAGTAGAGCTGACCATTCTACAACTTCCTGAAGGTTCCTCCATTCCCCTCCCCTCCCCTCCCCTCCCCCTCCCCTCCCCTCCCCTCCCCTCCCCTCCCCTCCCCTCCCCTCCCCTTCCCTTCCCTTCCCTTCCCTTCCCTTCCCTTCCTGTCCTATTTTGTCCTGTTTCTCCTCCCCTCCCCTCCCCTCCCCTCCCCTCTCCTCTCCTCCCCTCTCCTTTCCTCTCCTCAGGGTTGAGGGAGAAGGAATCTCTCCTTCTCACCTGGAGCAATGAATATTGCCTTGAAGCCAAAGCACATGGCAAGTTGTGCATGTTTGCCCACTTGGCCTGATAAGAGAGTTCCGGATGGTCAGCTTTCCCAGTCCCAGAGTTGGCAGTATCTGGGGCAATGATAGAATTCCTGCAGTAACTGACTTGTTCCTGCCCATATTGCCTAAAAGGGGAGGCCATGGACAATGTTCATGACCCTCAGCCTTCTGTGTAGAGAAGAAGGGAGGGGCAGCTAGGTGGTGCTGCAGTGGATAAAGCACCAGCCCTGGATTCAGGAGGACCTGAGTTCAAATCCAGCCTGAGACACTTGACACTTACTAGCTGTGTGACCCTGGGCAAGTCACTTAACCCTCATTGCCCTGCCAAAAAAAAAGAGACAAGAAGGGATATTTGGGTTTCCTAAGCATCATACTCCCCATATCTAGCTTTCTAGCCAAAGAAGAATGTCTCAGGCAGTACCGGCCTTGGGTGTTGCCTTCTTAGTAACCCCAGATTCAAGAGTTCAGGAACAGGATCTTCTATATAGGGAGGGGGATTTCTTGAGCAGTGTGCCATTTGGAGAATGAAGAGGATCACCTACCTGGCACCTGCATCCAGAAGGGCAATACTAATTAAAGCCATAACTCGAGGGGCAAGAGACGGGGATTTCATCTCTTTCTTGCCTCCAACCCTCACTCCTCACAGGCCCAATGGAAAGGGGGTTGCCTATCTGGCTCCCAAGTCTTCCAGGGGAGGCCAAACCACAGTGGACACCATGAGTCTAGAAGGCTCCAGATAGGACATTGTGGAAGAGCTAGGGATTCACCAGGAGCTCAGAGTGTTACCCCAATGGCAACCCAAGTTCAGATCTTTTGGAGGGTAACTACTATGAACATTTTAGTTGGTTTATCTGTTTACAGGCTCTCATGTGTCTTATGAGTGTTTTCCATGTCTCTTTATGGACTCCCCTGAGCCTGCATTTCTGTGGACTAAAATAAAGGCTGTATTCTACCCATAGGCACTTGTTACCTTACATGGGAGCTGTAGACCCAGTCATGATTTGAAGATTATTTTCCAGGACTGAGATAGATGTGTGGACATTGAACCCAAAGAGCAATGACCCTCCTGGCTCAGCCCCTGCAATTTCACCTGGTCTGTGTGAGTCCAGAGCGTGGGTTACAATCATAACTAATAAAAGGGCATTCAAATAGTAAATATTTACCAAAAAACTGTGCTACAAAGTCTCACTTAGAAGTCATAGAATCATAGACAGAGTTGGAAGGGACTTTTCAGAGGTCATCTACATAAACCAAATCTTACCCAAATAATGAATCCTATGTCCAACAAGCAGGCAGTTAGGTGATGGTGTAGTAGAGAGAGTATTGAACTCAGAGGCAGGAAGACTTGAATTTGAATCCTGTCTCAGATATTTTCTAGCTATGTGACCCTGATCAAGTCACTTACCTTCACTAGGACTCAGTTTCCTTATCTATAATGCTGTCACCATTAAAATGAGGATAACAGGGTTGTGGTGGCAATCAAATGAGATAGCATGTTAAAGTGCTTTGCAAAGGTAAATGTTACACAAATAAAGTCAGATTCAAACAATTGGAAAAATATTAATAGCTCATGGGTAGGTCAAGCCAATATAGTAAAAATAAAAATTCTACCTAAATTAATCTATTTATTCAGTGTCATACCAATAAAACTACCAAAATTATTTTATAGAGCTAGAAAAAATGATAAAAGTAATTTGGAAAAACAAAAGGTCAAGGATATAAAGGGAATCAATGAAAATAAATGTGAAGGAAGGTGGTCTAGCAGTACCAGATCTCAAACTATATTATAAAGCAGTAATTAGCAAAATAGTGTGGTACTGAAAACAAAAGTAGAGTGGTAGATCAGTAGAATAGATTAGGTACATATTACATTATAGTAAAGGACCACTGTGATCTAGTATATGATAAACCACAAGATCCAAACTTTTGGAACAAAAACTCATTATATGATTAAAAAATGCTGGGGGGGGGCGCAGCTAGGTGGCACAGTGGATAGAGCACCGGCCTTGGATTCAGGAGGACCTGAGTTCAAATCTGACCTCAGACACCTACTAGCTCTGTGACCCTGGGCAACTCACTTAACCCCAATTGCCTCACCAAAAAAAAATGCTGGGAAAGCTGGAAAACAGTTTGGCAGAAACAAGGTATAGACCACCATTTCACATTATATACCAAGATATGGTCAAAATGGGTACATGATTTACACATAAAGGGTGATACCATACGCAAATTAGGAGAGCATGGAATAGTTTGTCAGATCAATAGATAAGGAAAGAATTTAGGACCAAAGAAAATACAGAAAGCATTACAAAATATAAAACAGATAATTTTGATTATATGAAATTAAAACGTTTTTGTGCAAACAAAACCAATGCAATGAAAATTAAGAGGAAAGTAGAAAACTGGGAAACAATTTTTATAGGAAATGTCTCTGATAAAGGCCTCATTTCTCAAATATATAGAGAATGAGTCAAATATATAAAAACACAAACCATTTTCCAATCAATAAATGGTCAAAGGATATGAACAGGCAGTTTTCAGACAAAGAAATCAAAGCTATCTATGGTTATATTTTTAAAATGCTATAAATCACTATTGATTAGAGAAATGCAAGTTAAAACCCCTCTGAGATACCACCTTACACCTATCAGACTGGCTAATATGACAAAAAAGGAAAATGTTGGATGTTGGAGGGGTTGTAGGAAAACTGAAACACATGTACTCTTGGTGGAGTTGTGAACTGATCTGACCATTCTGGAGAGCAATTTGTAACTATGCCCAAAGGGCATACCCTTTGATCCAGCAATACCACTGATAGGTCTATATCCCAAAGACATCCAACAAAAGGAAAAGGACCTATTTATACAAAAATATTTGTAGAAGCTTTTTTTGTGGTGGCTAAGAATTAGAAACTGAGAGGATGCCCATCAGTTGGGGACTGGCTAAACAAGTAATGGTATATGATAGTGATGGAATATTCTTGTGCTATAAGAAATGACAAGCAGGATGATTCCAGAGGGACCTGGAAAGTCTTACATGAACTGATACAGGTTGAAGTAAGCAGAACATGGAGAATGTTGTACACAGTAACAGCAATATTATTCAATGAAGAACGGTGAAATACTTAGCTCTTCTCAGCAATACAATGATCCAAGACAGCCCCAAAGGAATCATGATAAAGCATACTATCCTGCCTCCAGAGAAAGAACTGATAATGTCTGACTGAAGCATGCTAGTTTCACTACTTCCTTCCTTCCTTCCTTCCTTCCTTCCTTCCTTCCTTCCTTCCTTCCTTCCTTCCTTCCTTCCTTCCTTCCTTCCTTCCTTCCTTCCTTCCTTCCTTCCTTCCTTCCTTCCTTCCTTCCCTTTCTCTCTCTCCTTTCTTTCTTTCTTTCTTTCTTTCTTTCTTTCTTTCTTTCTTTCTTTCTTTCTTTCTTTCTTTCTTTCTCTCTCTCTCTTTCTTTATTATTTAAGTCCTCTTGTACAAAATGACTAATATTAAAATGTTTTACATGATTGTTCATATATAAACTATACCAGATTGCTTACTGTCTCATGGAGGGTACAGGGAGGGAGGAAAGGAGGGAGAGACTTTAGAACTCAAAACTTTTAAAAAATGTTTAAAACTTAAAATGACAATTTTACCTAACTAATCTATGGACTAAATGTCATTCCAATTAAATTGCTAAAAATATTTTACTGAGTTAGAAAAAATAATAAAGTTCATTTGGAAGAACAAAAGCTTCAAAGAAACCAGGAAAAAAAAGATGTAAAGGAAACAATTTCAGCAATATCAGACCTTAAATTATATTATAAGGTGAGAGCATCGTTGAAGTGTAAAATGGAGAATTTCAATTATTTTAAATTAAAATTTTCTTGTCTAAATAAAACCTACGCCAGGAGTTCAATTATTTTAAATTAAATTTTTCTTGTCTAAATAAAACCTACGTATGAAGAAGTTCAATTATTTTAAATTAAATCTTTCTTGTATAAATAAAACCTACGTAGCCAAGATTAGGAGGAAAGAAGAAAGTTGGGGGAAAACTTTTATGGACAATATCTCTCAGGATGTTTATTGGGTTGTAATGTGACTGTGGTGTAGGAGATGATGAACTGGTTGACTTGGAAAGGCATGGAAAGACTTGGATTTGTGAAGGATGTGGCTATCAACCTTCAGAGAAACAGATGATGAGTGAAAATAAGCATAGTATGGTCTTACATATATGTGTGTATATATATATATGTGTGTGTGTGTGTGTGTGTATAGATATCTATGTATATGTGTATTTATCCACGCTTAAATGCAACCTTCTTTAAAGTAGGGGAGGAAGGGAGGGAGAAAAATAAAGTAAAAAGTTCAGGGGCAGCTAGGTGGCACAGGGGATAGAGCACCAGCCCTGGATTCAGGAGGACCTGAGTTCAAATTCGGCCTCAGACACTTAACACTTACTAGCTGTGTGACCCTGGGCAAGTCACTTAACCCCAATTGCCTCACTTTAAAAAAAAAGTTCACAGGGGCAGCTAGGTGGCACAGTGGATAGAGCACCGGCCCTGGAGTCAGGAGTACCTGAGTTCAAATCCGGCCTCAGACACTTAACACTTACTAGCTGTGTGACCCTGGGCAAGTCACTTAACCCCAATTGCCTCACTAAAAAAAAAAAAAAAAAAAAAGTTCACAGCAGTGAACAAAAGAAAATCAACAAGGAGGCAAAGAAAAGCTGAGCAGATTAGAAAACTGTGTAGCATTTATTATATAGATTTTTTTGAAATGGAAATTTATTGTGTTATATTGAACCCTCTCCTAAGGTCTGCTGTGTACATGGCAATTTTTTTTTTCTTTTCTCATTTTGTATTTAAGTTCAAAATAAGAAAAAGAAAAAGAAATAAAATAAAAATGTTTAAAAATTGTTTTAACATGTAATTGGGGGAAAAGAAAATATTATATATAAAAGGTAAATGTTAGTTATTATTCTTCCTTGCAAGGCATTTCTAAGTGGGTGGCAAAACAGGATATAAAGGAAATTGGATGCACCTGGTTTATCTCTGAAGAGGGAAGGGTTGGGTGCTAGGGGAGGCTGCTTCCTAGGAAATCAAAACCTAAGTTAAAAAGCAAAACTTAAGCAATACAGTCAAGTGCATCAAAGGGAAAATTGAGTTCCTCCTGATAGAGGCAATGGACTGGAGAAGCATTCTGGGACATGGCCAATGTGGAGATTTGTTTTGCTTGACTAGATATCTTTTTTTTTTTTTTTTGGCGGGGCAATGAGGGTTAAGTGACTTGCCCAGGGTCACACAGTGAGTAAGTGTCAAGTGTCTGAGGCCGGATTTGAACTCAGGTCCTCCTGAATCCAGGGCCAGTGCTTTATCCACTGCGCCATCTAGCTGCCCCCACTAGATATCTTTTTTACAAGATTTTTTCCCCTTTATTTTTTCCCCTTTCTCAAACAGGGAGGCCTCTAGGTGGCGCAGTGGATAGAGTGTTGGATTTAGAATTAAGACCTAGTTCAAATGTGACCTCAGACACTGCCTAGTTGTATGACCTTGGGCAAGTCACTTAACCTCTGTTTGCCTCCATTTCCTCATCTGCAAAAAGGGGTTATTTATAGCACCTACCTCGCAGAGTTGTTGTGAAGATCAAATGAGATATTTGTAAAAAGCACTTAGTACCACACAGTGTCTAGTTCCCACTAAGTGCTACCTAAATATTAACTTTTTTTTTTTTTAGTGAGGCAATTGGGGTTAAGTGACTTGCCCAGGGTCACACAGCTAGTAAGTGTTAAGTGTCTGAGGCCGGATTTGAACTCAGTTCCTCCTGAATCCAGGGCCAGTGCTCCATCCACTGTGCCATCTAGCTGCCCCCTAAATATTAACTATTATTCTTATTCAAGGAGGTGAGAGGGAGAGAAAGTAAACACCTCATTAATGGAAAGGAAATGAAATAAAAGCTTCAAAAAAAGAAGGTAAATAGAGTCATGAATGTTTGGGAGTCTTCTGGACCAGTTCAAGGTTATCAGTCCAGCTGTTGTCCTCTCATTGTTCAGAGACATTCTCTGCAAAACCTCTCCCCCAAATAGAAACCCCTTCTCTTTGGACATTGGGGAGCACCTGGATTCTTTCTCCCCTCTGGCTTCCAGAAGAAGGGGACGTTTAAGTGGGGCTGTGTGGTCATCTTCAAATCCCCTTTCAGTATTTTTCCACTGTGGACAAGGACACTCCCCCTCAATAACTGTATTACTGTCTAAGGTGTGTGTGTGTGTGTGTGTGTGTGTGTGTGTGTGTGTGTGTGTGTGTGTGTGTGTGAGAGAGAGAGAGAGAGAGAGAGAGAGAGAGAGAGAGAGAGAGTCTGTGGGGAGGGTGGTCCTTAACCCAGTTTGTGTCCTGGAGTCCTCTGGCCATCTAGTGAACCCTTTGCAGAATCAGATTTGTAAATGAATAAAATAAAATATTGAGGATGGTAAAGGAAACCAAAGGTTAGTGAAAATCAGGGTGTAATGCATCTTTCTCCCTCTTCACAGACCCCTGGGGGCTCCATGTTAAGAATTCCTAGCCTAAGACTTTTCTTATTCTTATTCTTCTTATTAATCTTCCTCTTTGACATCCTCATTATTATTATTACCAGCACCATTTTTGCTTTATATAACTCATAATACTCTGTCCATATAACGTTTTAAGGTTCGTGAAGCGCTATGGGTGTTATCTTGTTCGATCCTCACCACAATCCTATGAAGTCCGTGCTGTTACCTCCATTTTACCTAGCAATGGCAGAAAAGGCGCTGCTCCTCCTGAGTAAAGGGGGTTTCCTCTTCTAGCAGTTCCCTAGAGCAATGAAATCAAGGGGCCAGGCCCGGTCCCTGAGCCTATGGGGAGTGGGGGGCTGGGGAGAGGGGAGAATGCCATGGAAACAATCCATCCCACTACAAAGGAGAGGGGCAAGCTCAGAGAGCTGAGCCAGGAAGAATGAATGGCAGGAGTGGGGAGAGGGTTTCCAGACTGAGGGGAGCTGGGCCTTGCAGCAGGATGAGAGGGAGGGAGGGAGGGCCATCTGCTGAGAGGCAGAGGGAGAGCCAGCAGGAGGCTCCAGAGGCAGAAGCACATTCAGCCAGGAGAGGGCAGGGCAGGATAAGGACAGAGGCCTGAGTCCTGGGCTGGCTAGGCCCGCCCTTGGCCATGCCTATTATGGTGGTTTGACTTGGTTTGGTTTGGTTCAGGCTATTGGGGCGGGGAGGCGGGGGGGGGGGGGGGGGGGGGGGAACAGAGAACCAGGGAAATGTGTGTTTGTGTGTGTGTGTGTGTGGGGGGTGTTGCAGTGTTTCTGACCTAATTTTGTTTGGCTTTGCAGAAAGCACCTCTTTAGTGCTGATCTCTCTCCTCCAGAAAGAAAACTATGGGGAGGAGGATTGAGCTGGTAGCCTGGGCCCGCTAGAGCAGCCTTGCCCAGGCCCAGAGGGAAAGTCCTCAGCAGTGAAATCACTTTCACTTTCCCTCCCCGCCTCTCCTCCCGCCAAGACGCTTGCCGAAGCGCTAACCACCACACCTCCCGTTCCCTTCCTCAGCTTTTCCCCACAAGAGCCCACCCTGGAGTTCAGTGACTAATAAGCCTGAGAAGGAGGAAGTAGGCTGGGTCATCTTCATTTCCATTAATTGTGGTCAACAACTTCCTAAGAGCTGTGATAGAAAGCTGGCTTCCTAAGTTTGGGGTTTATGGGCCAGTTCCTTCCTTCCTTGTGCCCTAGGCTCCAGGGACAGTGGGCTGGAGGCCAGGCCTGGTCCACTTGCAGGGGCTTCTGGAGCTGGGCTGGGAGGAAGGGCTGGAGGGATCCACATTAAGGGGCCTTATTTTTTATTTTTGTTGAGGCAGTTGGGGTTAAGTGACTTGCCCAGGGTCACACAGCTGGTAAGTGTTAAATGTCTGAGGTCAGATTTGAAATCAGGTCCTCCTGAATCCAGGGCTGGTGCTCTATCCACTGCGCCACCTAGCTGCCCCAAGGGGGCTTCTTGATGCTTGGACTGGGATGCTCCTGGAAAGGACAGAATAGAAAACAACTGCCCTGATACCATGTGCATGAGCAGCTGCCTTGGCTCTACCCCAGGCCAGCTCCAGGCCTTACTAACCCTGCATGTGACAGAGCTGAGACAAAAGATTTCATTGAATAACAAGTCCTACAGAACAAACAAATCCTGCCACCAATACTCACTACCTGTGTGACTTTGGACAAGTCCCCTGTCCTCCATGGGCCTCAGTTTCCTCTTCTGTAAAATGGGGGGGGGTGGACTAGAGGCCTCTGAGAGCCCTTCCAGCTCTGTAGTAAGGAGTCTATCAGACTGTATAAGGAGGTGAATGGGAAGAAGCACTTATTAAGTGCCTACTATGTGCCAGGCACTGTGCCAAGTGCTTTACAAATGGCATCTCATTTGACCCAGAGCAGGAAGACTCCTTAGAGCTCAGCAGTCTAGCCCCATCTTTTTATAGATGATGAGTAACCAAGGTCTGGAGAGTTGAAGCAATTAGCCCAAGGTCACACTACATCTAGGGATCTACAGCTGGCAGGACCCTCAGAAGCCATTGGCTCCAACCCCTTCATTTTACTGAGGAGGAAACTGAGGCCCAGGGAAGGGAAAGGACTTGCCCAAGGTCATATCTAGGACTGGAGATCTTGAGCTGGAAGGTACCTCAGAGATCATCTAGTACAACATCCTTCCACCCATTTTACACATGTGGAAACTGAGGCCCTATTTGAGTTCAGAGTTTGGGGAAACCCTGGACCATGGGTTACTGGCATAACTGATAAATGCATGTAAGTAATCAAAGGACCATAGGTTTAGAGCTGGAAGGGACCTCAGAGGCCACTGGGTCCAACCCCTTCATTTTACAGAAGGGGAAACTGAGGCCCAGGGAGGGGAAGTGACTTGCCCAAGGTCACACCTAGGACCCTAGATCTACAGCTGAAAGGGACCTCAGAGGCCATCCAGGCTAGTGGTTCTCAAAGCATGGTCTGGGGATTCCTGGGGGGCCTTAAGACCCTTCCAGTTGATCCTTAAAGTCAAAACTATTTTTATAATAAGATGTCTTCATTTCTCATGTGGTCAATATTGATAGATATGACCCACATCAACAACAGCTCTTCAGTGGGTCTCCAATAATTCTCAAGAGTGTAAAGGAATTCTGAGCCCACAAGGTCTGAGAACTGCTGACCTAGTCCAATCCCCTCATTTTTCAGATGGGGAAACTAAGGCCCCAAGAGCTCTAGTGACTCTGCCCTAGGTCACACCAGTAGTGTCAGAGTTCAAATTTGAACTCAGGTCCTTTGCTTTTCTTTTGGTGAGGCAATTGGGCTTAAGTGACTTGCCCAGGGTCACACAGCTAGTAAGTGTCAAGGGTCTGAGGCCGGATTTGAACTCAGGTCCTCCTGAATCTAGGGCTGGTGCTGTATCCACTGTGCCACCTAACTGCCCCATGTCCTTTGCTTTTAAATCTTCTTTTCCACCATACCATGAGATCTCAAAAATTCATTTACAAGCCACTGAATCATGGGTGTGTGTGTGTGTGTGTGTGTGTGTGTGTGTGTGTGTGTGTGTGTGTGTGTGTGTGTGTGTGTGTGTGTGTGTGTGAGTGAAACTTGTCCAAGGGCACCTGGGTAATGAGAGACAGCTGGAACTCAAGTCCAGATCTCCTTGACTTGCAGGTCAGTACACTGCTCTGCCTGATGTGGCTCTTGTCTTTGTGAGATGTTAAATAGTCCCTCAGATATCGTAGAGGTGATTGGGGGAGGGAGAGAGGCTGAAATTAAAAAATATATATATTTTCCCCCGATTATGGTTAGCCCAGAGGGGAGATCTAAGGTCTTCTTAGGGAACATAGGCCTTAAATGAATTCTATTCTTCGAGTCTATCATTGGCTTGGCTTCAGTTTAGACATGGTGGGTGATTTCACTAAGCAGCATCCAGCTAGCAGGGCAGAGTTTATTTCCACACTGAACTGACCACAGACTTATCATTAAGGATATCTCAAATTACTCTCAAATAGAGTTCCAACTGGAGGACAAAGCAGTCAGCGAGACATTTCCTGTCTCCTCTCCCATTTGCTGGTGTTTTCATATTGAGTGTTAGCTTTATGGATAGAAATTAAAAAAAAACAACAAACCAGTTGGGGGGGCAACTAGGTGGTGCAGTGGATAAAGCACCGGCCCTGGAGTCAGGAGGACCTGAGTTCAAATCCAGCCCCAGACACTTGACATTGATTAGCTATGTGACCCAGGGCAAATCACTTAACCCTCATTGCCCCTGAAAAAAAAAAGAAAAAAAAAGAATGTGCTTGTCTCTAATATCTGAAAGGAACATGGTGAAGACAGAATGATTCTTGGGCTCAACTTGGGTTTCTTATGTCTCCTGAAATGCAAGCAGGGTTCTCCATGTTTGGACACATGTTTTTTTTTACTTGCCCTTGATTTTTTCCATGTAAACCAATGTCCCATGTATCTATGTGCATATTTTAGAGACACATTGAATGACCCTCATAGTATATTAGGACCTCGAACCTGGAATCGGGAGAAATGAATCTCAACTATCATATGGAAGACAGATCGACCTTGCTCTGCTTGGCCGCAGAAAGCAGGACCAGATGCAATGGGTGGAAGGTCTAGAGGCCAATTCAGGTTTAATTAGAATTAGAATTGTCCCCAAATGGAAGGGCTTGCTCTGGGGGTGGGGGGAAGAGTTAGGGAGTTAGGCCTCATATTTGGAAGGCTTTGAGCAAAGCTGCATGACCACTTACTTGTTGGGGATGCTGTTGAGATCTGGTTCTGGTACCAGACAGACAGGCTGGCCTTGCTAGACTCCCAGGTCACTTCTGACTTCAACTTTCGGTGATTCTGTGATCCAGAGTCCTGAACTTCTTTCTTGGTGTGTCAGAGATCCCACCTCCTCCATTAGGCCTTTCTGGACTTCCTCTCCCCTTCCCCCAACTCCATTATCTATATTCTCTCCCTCTTGAAAATACTTTGTATAAAATTTGTCTTTACTTAGCTGTGTTATATTTCTCTGATAGAATATAAGCTCCCCGAGTGGGATGTTTTATTTTTGTCTTTGTGATTCCCAGCATCTAGCGGAATGCCTGGCAAATGATTGTTTCCTAAATGTTTGTCAAATTGGTTGTGTCAATCTTGTGCCATATAATGTTTTAGTCTCTGTGGAGGTGGGTTATTGGGTTACTGTACTGCTTGATTCTGAAGGTCGAGGTCTTTTAAACTAGGGAATGGGGAGTGGGGAGGGTCCTGGGGTGAAGTCGACCAGGGTGAATTATGTGTGGGGAGATTCCCTTTCTGATGTGAGCTTAGGCCTTAACTGTGGCCAAGGGACTGCGTGACTGTAGGGATTTGCATCAGTGCCTTCCATATTTTTACAAAATGGCAGGATGGAAAGAAATAGAGTCAGCAGGACTAGTTTTTTGTTTTTGTTTTGCAGGGCAATGAGGGTTAAGTGACTTGCCCAGGGTCACACAGCTAGTAAGTGTCAAGTGTCTGAGGCCGGATTTGAACTCAGGTCCTCCTGAATCCAGGGCTGGTGCTTTATCCATTGTGCCACCTAGCTGCCCCCCAGCAGGACTAGTTTTAAAGGCTACCTCATTTCCTCATTGTGTGACATTGAACCAGTCCCTTCTATTTTCTAAATCTCAGTTTCCTCATCTCCAAAATGGGAAGAATAACCTCTGTTCAACTTCTCTCAAACATTTTTCCTAAAGGGTATTAGGAACTTGAGCTATTATTGCTAATGATATAATAATAATAAAAAATCTAAAAATAATTTATTGTCTAATTATAATTTATGATAACGAATAGATTGTCAGTGTTATTGTTGTTGTTGTTATTTATGGAACTTTAAAGTAGAAGTTCACTTTGCCCTCCCTATCCCCGTTCCCCCAATTTCCAGACTCCTCCACCTCATTTTGACTTATCAATACATTCATGCTAGGGGGCGACGGGAGCTATAACAGCGTGGCTAATTCCAATCCGAATAGGATCCCACGGCTTTGTTCTTTTTCCCAGCCCCAGCTGCTCTCCAGTATCTGCTCTGACTGGCTGTGGTCATGGCTGCTGTTCCTCTGCTCAGCCCACCACCTGGCAGGGGCAGCCAGAGGCATTGAAGTGGCAGGTGGCAGAAGGGAAGGGGAGAAGCAGCCAGGATCTGCCTAGATAATCCCCACACTGGAGAATGGGCCTTGGGATCAGCATGAGTTGGCCAGAGCCATGGGCCAGCTGTTATGCCCTGATTGCAGTTCCTGGGCTGGGAGGGAGCTGGGAGACTGCAGGGCCATCAGAGCGTCCATCCCCCCTCCCCGCCCCCTCCAGCTAGCCCTGGGCCTGCTTGTTGGCTGGCGGAGGCCCTTCCTACAGAAGTTCCCATTGAGGGCTCAGCTTCTAGCCACGTCTAGTCAGCTAGAGGGTTCCCCCTTCCATTGGCAGTCTGAGGATCATACCCCATAACAGTCTCTGAATCAGGATGCTGGGAACCAAATGGGCAAAGTTTTGAAAGCATTTGGGAGCAGCTAGGTGGTGCAGTGGATAGAGCACCGGCCCTGGACTCAGGAGGACCTGAGTTCAAATCTGGCCAAAGACACTTGACACTTACTAGCTGTGTGACCCTGGGCAAGTCACTTATCCCCAATTGCCTCACCCCCCCCCCCAAAAAAAAAAAGAAAGAAAGAAAGCATTTGGATGTGGGCAGAGGTGGAAAGCAGTCAGTTGGCTGGTTGGGCATGATGAGCAGCCCCTGCTCACAGAGCTTTGTGCTGCATCTTGGGCATTTCTATTCTGCTTCATTGACATGCCCAATGGACCAAGAAGGTTTTGATAGCCAGAGGTGAGCCAGCATCCTGGTTTAAATTCATGTTCTAGGCCTCCCCTCTGAAAACTAACAGCCCTAGAACTCATCAGAACTGAATTGGCCCTCAGAGATCATGGGAACCTTAGATTCTAGAGCTGGAAGGAACCTCAGAGACCTAAATCTAGTCCAATCCCTTCATTTTTACAGAGGAGGAAACTGAGGCCCAGGGAGGGAAAGGACTTGTCCAAGGTCACACATAGGCTGCTAGAGCTGGAAGGGACCTCAGAGACTCAAATCTAAGGTTCTCTTTGCTTTTGGGGGGGGCAATGAGGGTTAAGTGACTTGCCCAGGGTCACACAGCTAGTGAGTAAGAGACCCAAATCTAATCCAACCCCTTCATTTGACAAAGGAGAAAACTGGGGCCCAGACATGGGAAAGGACCTGCCCAGGGGCACACAACTAACATAAGTGTTTGAGGCAGGATTTGACCCCAGATCTTCCAAGTCCATGCTGCCTCTCTGTTTAGCAGCTCCAATGAGTCCCCCTCCCTTGGCTCCCTCGTCCCCATGGAGCTCTGAGTGTAGACAGAGAAAGGAAAAGTCTTGGCTGGTCAGGGAGGTAATGAGTGATAGAGGCAGATCCCAACCCAAGTCCTTGGTTCCCATTTGCCCATGCTACCCCCTCATGACTTTAGAATCAAGGTTACCCTGGGCTTGGCATATGCTCACATCGATGTTACAGTGTGATAGCTAACAGCACAAGTGGTTCTTACTTTATTAAGTGGAAGCAAAGGAAATATCAGTCCATTTGTGGGTCACCAGGGTGACCTCTCGAAAACCAAGGCCATGGAGAGTGCTTTCTTCCTAAGTGATCTGTGGCCGTGTCCTCACGGGGGTGGGGGAGTAGAGTGGGGGAAGGTTGGTAGCTATCGGTGATACGTGTGGGAATCATCAGGGGGACGGGGGTCGGGGTGGGGCTGGGGGACCCAAGCAGCTACCCGCCGATATTCAGAGTGAAGAGCACCCGGCCCACGAACCGGTCATTGGTGATGTTGTTCTGAATGTTTTTGCCCTCCAAGAGGCACTCCACAGCCACAGCCCGATTCTTCTTCACTTCAGTGAAGTGCACGGCCACCAGTGGGGATGTGTAGTTGACCTGCAGGCAGGAAGAGAGTTCAAGAATGAAGTAGAAGGAAGGGGGAGCATCGGCCTCATCCCCATTCTCCTTCGTCAGGCTTGGGTGGGGATCAGTTCAGGATGGGCTACAAACCCATAGGACAACAATGTAGACACTCTGCTTACTGAGGCAGGGAAATAATGATGTTGCATCCATCCTAGATGGAAAATTTGAAGAGATCTCAGAGGCCATCTAGTCCAGGCCCCTCATTTTACAAATGAGGAAACTAAGGCCCAGGGAGGGGAAGGGGCTTGCCCAAGACCCCACCTAGGGCTTTGGTTGTAGAGCTGGAAGGGACCTCAGAGGCCTTCTAATCCAGCCCCTTCATTTTAAAAAGGAGGAAACTGAGGCCCAGAGTGGTTAAGGGACTTGTTCAAGGTCACACATAGAATCAGCTCTAGAGCTGAAAGAGGCTGTAAGAGGCTGTAAGAGGCTCTTTAGTGTAACCCCCTTATTTTATAGAGGAGGAAGCTATGATGAAGCACCTGTCTCAAAGTCACAATCAGACCAGAGCATGTTAACTGAGATCTAGAAGGGACCTCTGAAGCCAATTAACATAGTGCTCTCATTTTGAAGATGAGTAAACTGAGGCCCAGGGAGGATGGGCGGGTTGGCCAAATCACACCTTTAGAATCAGGATTTGAACTAGGGCCTTCTTGACTCCTAGACAATATGCCACACTACCTCCCATGGCTTCAGGCATTTCCTAGAAAGATTTCTAATAAGAAAGGAGAGAATCAATTGGGGTTTCAGGTTTAATCCACACAGAACTGGAAATTTCTTCAAGGATATCTTGTTCTCTGGGACAGGTAGGTGGCACAGTGAATAAAGCACCGGCCCTGGATTCAGGAGGACCTGAGTTCAAATATGGCCTCAGACACTTGACACTAACTAGCTGTGTCCTGGGCAATCTACTCTTCTCTGTGTGCATTCTTGGAGACCTTGTCATGTGCTATTGACTTACTATCTCTATGAGAGGACTCTTGGATCTGATCAATATATCCAGTCCTGAGAGTTCTATTGGCTTCCAGTCCCATATCACCAGACTGCCTTTTGAACAATTTAAACTGAATGTCCCACTAGGCTGGGGGAGGGGGAGTGTTGTGTGAGGGGATAAGCATTTATTAACCACCTACTATGTGCTAAGCACTTTACAAATATCTCATTTGAGCCTCACAACAACCCTGCAAGTTAGGTGCTATTGTTATCCTTATTTGATAGTTGAGGAAACTGAAACAGACAAAGGTTAAGTGACTTGTACCAAGGTCTCAGTAAGTGTCTGAGGTCTTCTTAACTCAGAGTTACCCAATAATAGGGGTATAGGGGATAAGGACTGGGTCTTAGAAGTATTTGGAAGTACCCAGGGAGGACTTTCCTATACCAATGCATATTTTTTGCGGGGGCGGGGCAATGAGGGTTAAGTGACTTGCCCAGGGTCACACAGCTAGTAAGTGTCAAGTGTCTGAGGCTGGATTTGAACTCAGGTCCTCCTGAATCCAGGGCTAGTGCTCTATCCACTGTGCCACCTAGCTGCTCCCTTGTGTTTCCTCTCCACTTAGACCTCAAACACCCTAGTATTCTACATGCAAAGCAATTTTGCAGGAGCTCCAAAGAAATGTGAGATGCACAAATTTAGAGCCATCCCCATCCCAAATATTCATACGGACTCTTTGTGCCTGACCTGTGGCAGAGCCTTTTCAAGCTCCTGTTGGTCTGATCAGCCACAGTCGGACACACTGTACCCTGACCCCACCATAGTGATGTCATTTTGGTCCTCTTAAAGCATGAAGAACAACCATCTCCCACTTGAATTATTGCAACGACCTCGAAAATGTGTTTCTATGTTTCAAGTCCCCCCCATCTCTGATCCATCCCTTATATAGCTGCAAAAGAGATGTTCTTAAAGCATAGTTCTCTGTCACTATCCAGCTGAAGAAGCCTCTTGGATCAAATACAAACTCGTCTTTTGTTCCACGTTATAAAACCCTTCACAGCCTGGCTCCAATGTATCTTTGTAGATCAATTTCATAATTTTGTCTCAAGCACGATATGTTCTAGCCAAGAAACGGGCCTGCTTGCTCTTCCCTGCATACAACATTCTATCTCCTGCCACCTTTCCTTTGCATGGGCTGTGCCTCCTGCCTAGCATGCTCTTGTTCCTCACCCCCACTTCTTAGAACCCCTAGCTCCCTTCAAGTCTCAGCTTAAGTGTTACTTCCCACACAAGGACTATCCTCGTTCTCCCAGTCAATAGTGCTTTCCCCCTCCTTAAATTCCAAGGATTACATAATATATATATATATATATATATATATATATATATATATATATATATATATATATATATAGTATTTGCAAATACGTGGACATGTTGTCTTCCCCCAATAGTATATAAGTTTTTTGAGGTCAAGCTCATAGAACTGAATTGGGTAAAAGGAAAGGAAGAGAGGGAGGGAGGGAAGGAGGGAAAGACATAGAAAGAAGAAGGGATGGGGAAAAAGGAGAAACAGAAGGAAAGGCCCTCAGCAGTGGTCCTAGGCTTCGGGGACCCTGCCTTATTTCTATTTCCTCCACAGACATATGTACACAGTCTTGTTTTTTGGGCAATTAGCATTCCAGGGGTCAGTGGGGGGACGGGTACTTACATGAGTGAGCTTGCCATAGTAGGGGTAGTAACTGAGGTCAAATGTGCCAGCCTCTGGATAGAAGTCCATGGATTTGAGATCACTCTTGTTGCCTTTCTGGAGAGGAGAAAACACAAAGGGCACTTGGCTTAGGAATGGTGGAGCTGGATCCTTCGCAGATCATGATACCATAAAAATTACATGTAATAAAGAGCTAGGGAAAGGTAGAATGAAAATTAATTGGAAACAAAATAATCTCACACTAAAGAATGAGTGGGTCAAACAACAAATCACAGAAACAATCAATAACTTCATCCAAGAGGATGACAATAATGAGACAACATATGAAAACCTACGGGATGCAGCCAAAGCAGTGCTTAGGGGAAATTTTATATCTCTAAATGCTTACATGAGTAAAATAGAGAAAGAAGAGATCAATGAATTGGGCATGCAACTAAAAAAGCTAGAAAAAAAGAACAAATTTAAAATCTCCAACTAAATACTAAATTAGAAATCCTAAAAATCAAAGGAGAAATTAATAAAATTGAAAACAAGAAAACTATAGAATTAATCAATAAAATAAAAAGATGGTTTTATGAAAAAAACACAATAAAATAGATAAACCTTTGGTTAATTTGATGTTAAAAAATAATGAAATGATAGTATACACCAAATGCTTAATATGGCCAGTGACTAATCAGTATAAAACAGATTTAATTTCCTTCATTTTGCTCCAAAGTGACTCAAGTCTTCCTTTGTCTCAGTAATATTTCCTACCCCCATCCCCAGACCAGCATTTTAAGCCCTAAAGTGTTCTGGGCCCCAATGAGTTTGGGGACTGCTGAACATGACTTTACCCAAACACAACATGATTAAGGCCTTTAGTAATATATAGGGGCAACTTTTCCCTCAAAGTTTTCTGGGATCAAAAGTTGAGTCAAACAGAAACATTACCTGAACATGGCAGTTGACCTTCACAGGTTCTCCGTTGCCAGGATGAAAGCCTACAATCTATTTAAAGCAAAACCAACAACAACTAGCTTTAATTGAATGGACTTTGATTTCATGGACATTTATTGAGCACAAATTGTATCTAGTGTCCTATACTTGGTGTTGAGGGAGATGTGAAGATTTAATAAACTGTAGTCCCTGACCTCAAGGAGTTTTTAATCTAGTGGGACACAAGACATGCACATAGTTCACTACAATATATAAAGAACATGTTAAATACAGAGGAGATATCCAGAAGGAAGGAAGGAAGGAAGGAAGGAAGGAAGGAAGGAAGGAAGGAAGGAAGGAAGGAAGGAAGGAAGGAAGGAAGGGAGAAAAGGAGATAGGAAAGCAGAGAGGGGAGAGAGAAAAGAAGAAAGAGAAAAATATTGAAAAAAGGAATAGAAAGATAAAGGAAGGGAGAGAAAAAGGGAAGGGGAGGAAAGAAAGCAAAAAAAGAAAAAGGGAAGAAAGAAAGAAAGGGGAGGAAATGAAAGAGAGAAAGAGAAAGTAAAAGGAAGGAGAAAGAGAAAGAGAAAGAGGGAGGAAGGAAGGAAGAAAGAGAAAGAAAGAAAGAGATAGAGAAAGAAAGGAAGGGAGGAAGGCAGACAGACCTTTGGGGGGATTCTTTTGTCCTCTAACTTAAGTGGCTCTATCAGTGGTACCTTGCTGATGATTCAAAGAATGGAAACTTTGCTATGAACTCTCTGGTTCTATATTCCAGTGCCGCTCCTCTTGCCCTCTCACTCCACTCCCCCTTCACAGTGATTGTACATGAAACTGACCTATAGTAGGAAGACTTGGGGTTCAAGTTAAAGAACTTTGTTGGGGGAGTGGGTTACAAGAGGGGTTAGACCTAACATTGCCCCCATCTGTCCTGGTACATTCTTATCATCCCATTCAGCCGCTGAGCCCTCACTGCAGTAAGGCTATTTATACTTCCCTAATCAATTCACTATCCCAACACTTCCAGCAGCTTTTGCAAACCTTTTCACTTCTTAAACTTCCAGTGGCTCTTCTTCTCTTCACCTTCTTAATTGAGAACCTTGCCTCATCAGCTCCCATGGATTCAATGATCATGTATGCTCATGAATCCCAGATCTCTTTATCCAGTCATGGCTTCCCTCCCTAACCTCCAGTCTCCCATTCCCAACTGCCTATTGGACATCTTAAACTGGAGGTTTTATGGACACCTTAAACTCAACCTGTCCAAAACTGAACTTGTGACCTTTTTCCCCAAACCCTCTCCTCTTCTTAATTTCCCTGTTACTGTCAAGGGATGACTATCTAGGCTTGGAAACAAGGTGCCATACTTGATTCTTTTCTCTCACTCCCCCCCTAACCAAGTCCTGGGCATTCTACCTTTGCGACATCTCTCCAGTGGACTGCCCCTTCTTTTTTCAGACACTGCCACCACCTGTTGCAGGCCCTTATCATCTCACCTCTGGACTATTAAGTAACCTGCTGGTTGGTGTCTCTGGCTCAAGTTTCGCCCCATTCCACTCCTTTCTCCACTCAACTGTCAAAGCGATCTTCCTAAAACACAGATTTGCCCATGTAATCCTCCTATTCCATCAATTTCAGTGGCTCCCTATTACCTCCAGGATCAACTATAAAACCCTCTGTTTGGCTTTGAAAAGTCATTACTAGAACAGCTAGGTGGCACAGTGGATAGAGCACTGGCCCTGAAGTCAGGAGGACCTGAGTTCAAATCTGACCTTAGATACTTACTAGCTGTGTGACCCTGGGCAGGTCCCTTAACCCTGATTGCCTTAAAAAAAGATAAAAACTTATTGTAAACTGGCCTCTTCCTACCTTTACAGTCTTCTTACACCTTACTCATATACTTTATTTTGTTATTATTTTTTTTAGTGAGGCAATCGGGGTTAAGTGACTTGCCCAGGGTCACACAGCTAGTAAGTGTTAAGTGTCTGAGGCCGGATTTGAACTCAGGTACTCTTGACTCCAGGGCGGGTGCTCTATCCACTGCGCCACCTAGCTGCCCCACTCATATACTTTATGATTCAGTGATTCTGGCTTCCTTGCTGTTCCTCCCACAGGTCACTCTATGTGCATTTTCATTGGCTGACCCTCATGTCTGGGAATGAGCTTCCTCCTCATCTCTACCTCCTGGCTTCCATCAAGTCAAAGTTAGTGTTGTACCTTCTACTTCCTGGTCCCCCTCAGGGCAAGTGCCATCCCTCTGAGAGATCTCCAATTTATCTGGTCTATATCTCATATGAATATAGTTCTTTGCATGTTGCCTCCTCTATCAGAATGTGAGCTCCTTGAGGGCAGGTACTATCTTTTGCCTTTCTTTGTATCTCCAGCACTTAGCACAATGCCTGCCACATAATAGGCACTTAATAAATGCTTGTTGACTGAGGAAACAACTTCTTGGTGTGAAAATATTTATTGCACAGATTGGTCATTTCTTGTTATCAGTAATCTCCTTGAGCAAAAAAGTTGGAAGCAAACTGTGTGACTGGGGAGTGGCTGAACAAATTCTGATTCATATATATATATATGAGGCTGTAGATATAAGATTATAGAGCTAGAGCTAGAAGGGCCCTCAGAGACTGTCAAGTCCAATCCCTTCATTTTACAGATGAGGAAACTGAGACCAGGGAGGGACAGTGAACTGCTCAAGGTCATATGAGTCAGTAAGCATCACAGATGGGATCAGATGTCTTCTTGCTTTCAGAGTCAATATTCCTTTCATTGTACCATGTACCTCTATGAATGTAATCAAATACATTTGGGTGGAATGTTCGTGTACTGTTGGGAGGACATTGACAAGAGTGGCACAGGACAGGAAGGGAGGGTTGCATTGCAATCTGTACCTTTGGAGATTAATCCAATTAAATCCATGAGATCATAGACCAATTTTAGTAGAAGGACCAACAAATAGGAGAAGAACTATATGAAGTGTTACAAAGTGGACAAATGAGAACCCAAAGAACAATATGCAGAGCGTCCCAAAAGTCTCAGTACGATTTTTTTAATAGCTTAAAGTTTCTGAGACTTTAGGGACTCCTTGTATACAATGACTACAACTATTTGAATGAAGATCATTTTAAGCAGCAACAAAACTCGAATTTTGGGGGGTGGGGTGGGGCAATGAGGGTTAAGTGACTTGCCCAGGGTCACACAGCTAGTAAGTGTCAAGTGTCTGAGGCCAGATTTGAGCTTAGGTCCTCCTGGATCCAGGGCCAGTGCTTTATCCACAGCACCACCTAGCTGCCCCCCCAAAGCTCGGTTTTTTTTCCCCAAAAGGACATCAGTAGTGATTAATAAAGCACACACTCATCCTTTTAAAGCATTATTGGTGTCTTCCGTTTTTACATTACAGTCATTTTTGGAAATTCACTCTCACCCTTCCCCAAACCCTGGAATTGAACCCTCTCTCCTGACAGAGAAAAGCAGGTAAACAAAACTGCACCATTGGGTAATTGTGTCTGACAATGCATTATAACATTCCATTCCAAGAATCTTCCATTGTACTTCTCTCATGAGTAGAGTTTCTTTTGAGTGACCTTTTCATCTACATCAATTGTAGTCATTTTGTAAATTGTCCCTGTTTCTGCCTATTACACTCTGCATCCATTTAAACAAATGTTCTTGCTGAAAAATAATATTCTACTAAATTCAGATAAAACAGTTTATTCAGCTCTTTCCTCAATGTCTGGCCACCTCTTTTGTTTCCAGGTCTTTGTTGCCACAAGAAGTGCTGCTATAAATATTTTGATGTACATATGGTGCTTTTCTTTATGTCTTTGACCAAAACTCAGCTCCATGACAATTTATTAGCATACTTGCCTCCCCACGGCCCTTCCAACAAAAGCTTCCTATTTTTTTTGCCAATTTGCAAGGTATGAAATGAACTCTCAGTGCCATCTTGATTTGTATCTCTCCTCTTATTAATAATTAGAAACCCATTTTCATGTGGTTGTTGATAATTTGCAGCTCTTTTGAGAATTATTTGTTTATAACCTTTGGACATTTTATATTATGGAATAGCTTTTGGTCTGATATGTTTGTGTTAATTCCTCATGTAGCTCAGATATGCTTTTATATATTTGATGAAAAGTTCCTCCAATAAGCTTCTTTTATTATTCTATCTACATTGATTTGTTCCTATAAAAGCTTTTTTGGGGGGTATATAAACAAAGTTTTCTAATTTTCATTTTATGGTCATTTCTCTCTTGTCTGGTTAAGAAATTTCCCCCTAGCCATAATTATGAAAGGCACCCCCTTTCATTCTCCTCTAATTTTGTATAGTGTGACCTTTTATAGTCAGGCCTATATTTATTTGTTTTTGTTTTTGATGGGGCAATGAGGGCTAAGTGACTTGCCCAGGGTCACACAGCTGGTAAGTGTCAAGTGTCTGAGGCCGGATTTGAACTCAGGTCCTCCTGAATCCAGGGCCGGTGCCCCATCCACTGCACCATCTAGCTGCCCCCAGGCCTATGTTTATTTGAAGTTTATTGTTGTATATGGTATAAGATGTTGGTCTAAACATAATTGCTGATGACCAACCACTACTAGGGGCATCTAGGTGGTGCTGCAATGGATGGAGTGCTGGGCCTAGAGTCAGGAAGATTCATCTCACTGAGTTAAAATCTGACCTCAGATACTTACTAGCTGTGTGACCCTGGGCAAGTCACTTTACCTGCTTGCTTCAGTTTCTTCATCTGTAAAATGAACTGGAGAAGGAAATGACAAACCACTCCAGTATCTATTCCAAGAAAACCCCGAAAAGGGCTCATGAAGAGTCACACATGACTGAAAAACAACTGAGAAAAACATTACTTCTGAGAACTAATAATGAAACATGTTACTCAGTGACTGACAGAAAAATTTGGAATGCTTTTCAAACATGGCCGATGTGAGAATTTGTTTTGTTCGACTCTGTCTATTTGTTACAAATGAGTTTTTTTTCAATTTGGAGGAGATTGGGGAGAATTTTTAACTAAACAAGAAAGAAAAGTGGCCACTGTAGTATATAAAGAGAAAAAGCACAGAGGATAATAGAAGGAGGTTCTGAGGGAGATGTAGATAAGCAGGATAGCTTTGAAACTGATGTGTTGAATTGATCGCATTATTTTTTTAAATGTAAGCTGTACATCATAGGGATTTACAATTTTATGGTCAACCCTTTCTATTCTGTTTTTGGAAATGCTCATGTTTGTTCATTATCACCAAGTTCAGATTAACAAGTAAATAAAAATAAAAGTGTAAAAATAAATAAACCCAATTGCTGCCAATCTGCTTTCCAGTTTCCCCAACAATTCTTCTCAAACTCGGTCCTACCATTTTCAATGGCTTCGGGCTCTTGCTTATCCAGTCTCTTCCACTGATCTATTTTTTTCTATTTTTGAACTAGTACTTCCTTTATTCCTATGGTTTTTTCATTTTTGCTTGAAATTCTAGATTCTTATTCCTCCAAATTAATGTTATTATCATGTCCAGTTCTTCAAAGCATTCCCTCAGTGACTTTACTGGCAGAGTGCTAAATCTGTAAATTACTTTGGGTAATTTCATCATTTTTCTTATATTAATTAGCATGGACCAATCATAAATACTATCCCCTCAATTATTTGTCTTTATTTCCGTAAAGAATGTTTTGTAGTTTAAACCCCAATTGCCTCACAAAAACCCCCCAAAAAACTATTTGAGCTCTAATGGCTTAAAACAGTACTAAGATTTTTGAGACCCCCTGTATAAATCTTGCAAGTGTCTTGATATTTAATGGATTTTGTGGTTATTTTGAGTGGATTTTCTCATTTTTTCCCTGGTCTTTGTTGGTTCTATTTAGAAATGCTATTCATATTTTGGACTTTATTTTGTATCCTACTACTTTACTGAAGCTGTTATTCTTTTTTTTTTTAAGTGAGGCAATTGGGGTTAAGTGACACCCAGGGTCACATAGCTAGTAAGTGTCAAGGGTCTGAATCTGGATTTGAACTCAGGACCTCCTGAATCCAGGTCCGGTGCTTTATCCACTGCGCCACCTAGCTGTCCCTATATAGCATTTTAAGGTTTGATAAGTACTTTACAAATATCTCATTTTACCCTTACAACTATGCTGGGAGGAAGATACTTATTATCCTCCTTTTACAGATGAGGACACTGAGGCAATCAGGTTAAATGACTTGCCCAGCATTATGCAGTAAGTGTCTAAGGCAGAATTTGAACTCAGATATTTTATACCCCAAGTTCAACACTCTATCCACTGTTCCACCTGGCTACCTTTAAGGTGGAGATACCATATGCAAATCACTTTGCAACCTTATTATTATGTGCGATAAGTCTTAATCACCCTATTATATTTGCTTTACTTAACTGTTTTCAGGAATTGTACATGCTGGGGTAGTCATCTAAAAATGTGCTCAAGAATTTGTATTAGGGATCAAAATAAAATTTATCATTGCGAATGGTTTTGTTTTTGTTTTTGTTTTTGCGGGGCCATGGGGGTTAAGTGACTTGCCCAGGGTCACACAGCTAGTAAGTGTCAAGGGTCTGAGGCTGGATTTGAACTCAGGTCCTCCTGAATCCAGGGCCAGTGCTCTATTCACTGCGCCACCTAGCTGCCCCCCATTGAGAATGTTTTGAGAGAAAGAAAAAAATATGATGGGTTCCAAGAGTGGGCAGTGTGGGCACAAGGACAAAATCTGGCTGCTGCCTTCAGGACAAATGGCCGGCCCATTGAGTGTGTAGACAGAGGCCCAGGGCAAGAGAGATTTGAAGCTCCCTCTCTTTCCCCTGATGACTCAAGTGGGCTTCTCTGAGGCCATGCCCTAGGTGGACCTTACCCGGTTCATCTTCAAAAGGACGCAAGGCTGCCCAGTGGAATAACCAAATGTTGGGTCGCCGAGGCCAGAGCAGTTCCCCAGAAATGAGCGCTTGAACTGACAAGCTTTCTTCTCTTTGTCCTCTGCTCCCTCCTGGATGAAATACTTCCCGGGAGTGCAGTTCAGATTCTTTTCATCTTGAATGCTGTCATTGTACGCTGTAGTCAGAGGGAGTATAAATTGAGGCTGGCGCCATGGGAAGGCCTCCCTCTAGGCTCCTTTCAAAGTGCCTTCCATCTTGGGCTCTAGGAGCAGCTGTCAGGCATTGAACTCTCTCCACCAACTCCCTCTCCTCGCTCCCGCCCCCGCCCCCAATCAGTCAATCAACTAACAGGTAGTGCCGTGGGGTACAAAGGAGAGAGCGCTAGTTCTGAAATGACAAGTCTTGGGATCAAATCCCATCTGTGATGCTGGGATTCCCTGTTGGGATTAGACTAGCTGACCTCTGCATTCCCTTCCGGCTCAAGATCTAGGAGCCCACAACCCTGCTGGCTTTCCTTTGATAGTACCCCAGGACCGCAGGGTTGCTGTAACCCTGCCTCCAGGGGGCCGATCACATAGCAGATGTTCAATCAATGGGCTTTTGAAAACAGAAATTAATCTTGGCTAGGCAGGTGAGACGGCATTACAATAACACGGGCATTCACTATACAATGGTATATAATATAGTGTAATAACTAGAATTCTGGCATTAGTAGGGAACTCAGAGGCAATCTATCCCCACCCCCACCCATAGCTGATAGGTACAATTTTGTTTGGACTGAATTTGTGATTTCACTGCCGGGAGGAGCTCCCAGGTGAAGAAACACCCTGCAATAATGCAGATGGACACCTCTTCAGTTTATAGTCAGAGAGAGAGAGAGCTGCTTGGTGCATTGAGAGGTTAAATGACATAGCTAGGATGTGTCAGAGGTGAGGTTAAATTTAGGTCTTAATTTTGAGGTTGACTATCTACTATGCCATGATAATAATATTAATAATGAGGAGAAGAAGAGGAGGAGGAAGAGGAGGAGGAGGAGGAGGAGAAGAAGGAGAAGGAGAAGAAGAAGAAGAAGAAGAAGAAGAAGAAGAAGAGGGGGAGAAGAAGAAGAAGAAGAGGGGGAGAAGAAGAAGAAGAAGAAGAAGAAGAAGAAGAAGAAGAGGGGGAGAAGAAGAAGAAGAAGAGGGGGAGAAGAAGAAGAAGAAGAAGAAGAGGGGGAGAAGAAGAAGAAGAAGAAGAAGAAGAGGGGGAGAAGAAGAAGAAGAAGAAGAAGAAGAAGAAGAAGAAGAGGGGGAGAAGAAGAAGAAGGAGAAGAAGAAGAAGGAGAAGAAGAAGAAGAAGAAGAAGAAGAAGAAGAAGAAGAAGAAGAAGAGGAGGAGGAGGAGGAGAAGAAGAAGAGGAGGAACAACCAGACCTGTGATTTCATTGGGGTAGGGAACTTGCAATGAGGAAAGTCCCTTGCACAGGGCAGACTGAAATCTTCTCTGTAAGTTATCATCTTAGAGCTCTGCCTAGGGTACTGAGAGTTAAGGGACTTGCCCAGCATCTCACAGCCAGTGTGTGTCTGAGATGGGACCTGAACCTGGGTCTTCCCTATGCCAGGGCTGCTTTCCTCTCCCTTATCACTTGCACTCAGCATTTTACAATTCACCCTAGTGTTTTTATATCCACTTCTTCATTTCATCTTCCAAATACCCTTTCAAGGCAGCTAGTGCTCCAAAGATCCCTCTCCCCCATTTTATTTGTTTGTTTTTTTTGCGGGGGCAATGAAGGTTAAGTGACTTGCCCAGGGTCACACAGCTAGTAAGTGTCAAGTGTCTGAGGCTGGATTTGAACTCAGGTCCTCCTGAATCCAGGACTGGTGCTCTATGCACTGTGCCACCTAGCTACCCCCACTCCCCCATTTTAAAGATAAGAAGACTGAGATGCTTAGGGTTTCATTTCCTGTTTCCCTTTCCCTGGGGCCTGGAAAGTGGCTGGGTCTGCAACATCCAGAATGGGAACTGAAAACCGGGGTCTTTCCCGGGGTTTCCTGGGTTGCCAGATGCAGCCCTTCAACTGTATCTCTGAAACTCATTACCCTCACTGGCTGCTTTTTCAGCATTACTGCTCCAAATGTCAGGTATCGGTCAGACCCGGCTCACCACCCCCTTCTTAGTGCCAGGCCCTTCATGCTTCTGGTTAGGCTGCATGCTTAATAGTGGGTCAGAACTGAGGCTAATAACCGGCTGTCCTGACTCTGGGTCTAGGCTGTTTGCTTGTTGGTTTTGATATTAACAGAGCCCCCTTAGAAAATGGAAATCGCCTTCTGTTTATAGCTGTACTTTTTTTTTAAACAAAGCTACATTCAGTTCAAGGGTGGTTTTTACCCCCGGTCTTTTTTAGAAAAACAACTATGTTCACATAAATAATTTTCGAAATAGAAGCTGAAGTCACATTCTTATTGTTCCTCTTGAGGTATTTCCACTAAAAATAATATGACATGGGCCTGACCCTTATTGCAAAACCCCAGGGGCCTCATGGGAGTGAAACTGATCCTCTGCCTCCAAGATATTTCTGCTTCTGGGACCTGCTCCTTTTAGCAGTCCCCTCTCTTAAACAGTTGCCCTGTTGCTTCCAGTTGTTCAAAGAAATTTGTCAAAGATTTGATCTGGAAGGAACTTTAGTGACCATCAAGCTATAGGATCTGAGCTCTTGAGCTGGGAGGGACCTTCATGGCCAGCTAGCTCTCTCATCTTATACGGAAGGAAATTGAGGCCCAGGGAGGTTACACAGGATCATGAGCTAGAAAAACCTCAGAAGCCATCCAGTTCAACCTCCTCTTTTTACTGCCGAGGAAACTGAGGCAGAAAGAAGTGCCTCATCCATGGTTATAGAGTACCAGGGGCAGGATCTGAACCCATGTCTTTTTTTTTTTTGCGGGGTAAATGAGGGTTAAGTGACTGGCCCAGAGTCACACAGCTAGTAAGTGTCAAGTGTCTGAGGCTGGATTTGAACTCAGGTCCTCCTGAATCCAGAGCCAGTGCTTTATCCACTGTGCCACCTAGCTGCCCCCAAACCCATGTCTTTTTGACTCACCATCCAGTACTTGGATCATTACACAGGACACACATCTCAAGCTGGAAGGGACATTAGAGGCCACCTAGTCCACCCTTGTCATCTTAGGGTTGAGGAAAGGTGTGGAGTGATTTGCACACAGATTAAGCATAAGTAGTGGGATTTGAACCCAAGCCTTTTGATTACATAATCAGTGTATTCCCCTGTTCTACTCTGAGCTCCTCATGGTGTGGATAGAAAATCAAGCTCAGAAAGGGGTTCAGGGGAAACTGAGGCAAACACAGATTGAGTAATGTGCCCAGTTTCAGACAGCCTAGTGTCTGAGGCCAGAGTGGAATTCAGGTCTTCCTGACTCTAGGCCCAGCACTCTGACCATTGTGCAGCCCAACGGCCCAACTGATGTGGGACCAAATACACAATAAAAATAACATTTGTTCTTGTATCAAAAAAAGAAAGGGGTTCAGTCTCAGAAACTTGCCCAAAGGCATACCATGACCTTGGGCATACAAAAGTCATACAAGGCTGGGTCTCAAACCTGACTTAGCCCAGTACTATGCCTTTTCTACCAGAGTGCCTCTCTCAAGCCATGCTAATTAAGACAGTTAAACTCATTTGACTGGCTTTCCCCTCTGATTTCAGCTCTCAGGCTCATTATCTGATTGGCCAGTGGCTGAAACTGAGTAACAGGGATGGTGGGAAGGATGAAAATTGTGCAGTTGTCACTGGGAAAACCCAACATCTTCTGTCACTGGAATGAACCCGAGGTCCCTCCTAGCCCTGACCATTTGTGCTCAAAGATCTATAGTTCGGGGAAAGCTAGGTGGCACAGTGGATAAAGCACCGGCCCTGGATTCAGGAGGACCTGAGTTCAAATCTGGCCTCAGACACTTGACACTTACTAGTTGTGTGACCCTGGGCAAGTCACTTAACCCTTCAATGCCCTGCCAAAAAAAAGAAAAAAAGAAAAGATCTATAGTTCTCTGAGTTCTTAGGTCTAGTAGTGTCTGAGGCAAGATTTAAACTCAGATCTTGCTGACTACAGGTCTAGTGATCTATTCATTAAGCCACCCAGATCCCTCTGTTAGGAAAATTGATGGCTCAGTAAATATAGCCACTGCATCATTTACTGAACTACGGATGGTTGATCCTGTAGAGTCCAGAAAGATGCAACCAAAGATTCTAACTAATCTCAGCTGGCACATTTAGGTGCAAAATGCTTAAATTGGGGGCTCCAGCACTTCTGTGCCACTAGTCTCAGAAATACCAAGGAGTCCAGACACTAGCTCTCTCCACGGAAAGTGTCTCACCCTGAGAAATGATCACTCTTCCTTCCAAAATGTGTCAGTATAGAAAAATACTGCTCAGGAGAAACCCGGATTCAAATTCTCTCTCTGATACTTATTAGCTGTATGATCACGGGTGAATCACTTTACCCCAAGGGTTCAGTTTCTTTATCTTTAAAATGGGGATAATAATGACTCTAGCACCACCCAGAAACAAAGGCCCATCTTTTCATCCCAGAATCCTATGGGGTGTTGTATGTCTGTGAGACATGAAACAATGGTCTCCAAGAAATTAAAAATTAGTATTACAGAGAAGGTGAAGGAAAGGGCATAGGGTTGTCAGGAACCCCAGAGGTCATCTAGTCCAACCCCTTCATTTTCCAGGTAAGAAAACTGAGGCTCAGAGAGGTGACTTTCCCAAAGTCACTCAGGATCATAGGACCATAGATCCAGAGTTGGAAGGGATCTTTTTTTTTTTTTTTGTGAGGCAATGAGAATTAAGTGACTTGCCCAGGGTCACACAGCTAGTAAGTGTCAAGTGTCTGAGGCAGGATTGAAAGGGATCTTGGAGGCCATTTAGGCCAACACTTTCATTTTCCAGATAAGGAAATTGAGGCCCAGAGGAAGGGAAAGGACTTGCCCAAGGTCTCACAGGCAGTAAGCATTAGAAGTAGGATTTGAACCCAGGTCCTCTGCCTCCAGTGTCAGTGTTCTTCTCACTGTACTACTTTGGAAAAAAAAGTAGGAGTGAGGGATATTGTCAAGGAAATGTATGAATAAAAATGGAGATGTCACATGGTGATAAACGACCTTTTGACAGCTCAGATGCCCCACAGGATGTCAAGAGACATTGAGGAAGGCCCAACATGGTGGGTGAACTACTGGGAGAACATGGATAAGAGGTACAGAGTAAAATCGGGCAGGGTTGGGTCATAATGTAAAATACTGCAGGGAATATTGGAAGGGATGAGATCCCAAGTCCATCAGGGCATTAAGAATACTTGAGAGAGGGGCAGCTATATGGCGCAGTGGTTAAAGTGCTGGCCCTGGATTCAGGAGTACCTGAGTTCGAATCCAGCCTCAGACACTTAACACTTACTAGCTGTGTGACCCTGGGCAAGTCACTTAACCCCCATTGCCCCACACCAAAAAAAAAAAAAAAAAGAATACTTGAGAGTATTGCTAGTCACAACCCAGTTTGGGCTGTTGTGAAACTCAAATGAAATCAGAAATGGGCACAATTATTAGTTCCACCACATCTAACCAGCCTTGGTCCAAGTTGTAAGGGGCCTTAGAGGATAACCCTCTACCTGTCCAGGCATCCCCTCTAGGAGCTCCTACTTTCAGAAATACCTTAATTCCCCCATCTTCCCTATCTGGATGATGGACTTACCCTGAAGGAAGTGATGCAAGCTGTCCACATAAGAAACCCATGAGCTACGTTCAGATACGTTGAAATTGAAGACAAAGCTGGATGTGTAGGGCCTGATCATAACTCCTGGCAAGGGAAATGGACCTTGGTTAGATTAACCCAGGCTTGGTCCCATCCCCCTTTTTTTCTTTTTTTTTCAGGGCAATGAGGGTTAAGTGACTTGCCCAGGGTCACACAGCTAGTAAGTGTCAAGTATCTGAGGCCGGATTTGAACTCAGGTCCACCTGAATCCAAGGCCAGTGCTTTATCCACTGCAGTGCCTCCTAGCTGCCCCCAAGTCCCATCCCCTTTAAAGATGTATCTCTATTCCCATAAAACCATTTCCTCCCCCACCCCAGGCAATCCAAATGAAATGGGCCACCATTTGCCAAGTTCCATTTTATATTCCCTCTTAATAACTGCATCCTTAAGTCATTGCCGGGAAGAGCTGGTAGCAAGCAAAGGCTGGCCAAGCGGTGCAGACAGCCTTGAGACAGTGGTTCAGGATGGCCTTGGCACTGGTCTTGGGGACTCACTTACCGGGGGGACTCACTCGTTCCCTGTAGGTAGGGATGTAAGGGCTGATGGTCAGCGACATGGTATACATACACAGAGTGAACATCCCAGCCAGGAAGGCATAGAAGAGAAGGTAAAAGAGTAAAATCAGACCTATGGTAGAAGCCAAAAGAAGGACAGGTCAGGGTCCCCCCAAATCCCCACCTCCTAGGTCCCAGCAGCTCTGAAATAAGAAGAGCCCACACTCCCTTGGTCCCACTCATTTGGGACCATGGACTATGCAATCCATAGACCCACTCCCCACCCTTGTGCCCCACCTCATTCTGGCAGATCTCATGAATTTGGAATATGTGATCATTCGGGAACAGGGCCCTAACTGAAGGTCACCTTTGTACTTTCCCTGTGCAATCAGTCAATGACTCAATCAAAACACATTTCTGAAGTGCATATCCTGTGCCAGGCACCAAGTTAAGTGCTAGGGATACAAATGAAGCCGTCCCTGATTTCAAGGGGAAACAGGATGAGCTCAAGGATAGATGTACTCAACTGAAGGGGAGAGGGACAAGAGGTGTGATTTCACTTGAATAGGGAGCCCCAGGTGAGAAGTTTCTTCTCCCCACACAAATGGACGCTTTCTCTTGCAACACACTGGCTTAGACAATTGCCTAGAGCAGTAAGGTGTGATGGGGAGGGTAGGCTCAAGCCACCAGCAGTGTGAATCAGGGTGGGCTTCACAGAGAAGGGATTCTGGAGGTGAGAAGGGAGGGCATTCCAAGTATTCAGGACAGCCTGGTATAGGCATGGAGATAGGAGAGGGGGTGGTTATATACAGGGGATAGCAGGAAACCAATATGGCTGGACTATAGTCTGCATGAAGGGGAATGATGGGCAACCAACCTGGAAAGATAGGACTATAGAATTCAAGATTTAAAGCTCTAGGAACAGTAGAGATCATTGAGCCCAGCTTTCTTGGTTTACAGATAAGATAACTGAGGCCCAAGATGGTTAAGTGACTTGTTCCAGGTCATACAGCTAATAAGCCTCTGAGGTGGGATTTGAGCTCAGATTTTCCTGACTCCCGTCCAGTGTTATGCTCACTGTGCCAGGCTGCCTCCTGGTCAGCTGCAAAGAGCTTTCAATGCCAGAAGTGTTTGTGTTTAATTTTGGAGGGACTAGGGGAGTACCAAGGGCCGAGCTGGACTTTAGGAGTATCACTTTAGCACCTGAGTATGGGACAGACTGGAGAGGAGAGAGAATAGCAGCTTCATAGGGTCACAGCTAGGACACGATTGCAAGAGTCCAGGAGACGAGGCTCTGTGAGTAAAGGGAAAGACACGCAGATGTGGCAGAGGTCAAATGAACAAGACCCAGAGAGAGACTGATCACAAGGACTGGGAAGAGTCAGGGGATGAATCCAAAGTTTCAAGCCCAAGTGTCTGGGAAGATGGCGGCATCCTCAAAAAAAGGGGGGAACTTGGAAAGGAGGAGGGTTTGGGGGAAACGATAATGAGTTCTGTTTTGGCCATGTTGAACTGGAGATGTCTATGGACCATCCAGTTGGAATTGTCTAATGGGCAGCTGGTGATGGGGGCCTGGAACTCAGGAGACAGACTAGGCTGGATAAATTATGCTGCAAGTCATTTGCAAAGAGATAATAATTGAACCCTTGGGAGCTGATGAAGTCACCAAGTAAGAAGGGGAAGAGGGGTCTAAGACAGAGCCAAAAGACACGCTTGGGTTGGGATTCCATTCAGTGAGTCTCTTGATGGAAAGACAGAGCCAGCTGACTCCTGGACTTGGCGGGCTTGCCCTCTGATGGGGTCTGCCTCTTCCCCCTAGGGGAGAAGGTGGGATAACTGAGCTCTGAGGGACTCCATCCTGAGGGGCTCCAAAGAAAAACTCTGTCCTCAGGGATGGGGGAAATGAGGGGAAGCTGTGGTTTGTCTGGAGAACTCTCATTCTCTCACTCTCAGAGGGCTTCCGAGGTTGGAATTATCTCTGTTAGGACACATAGTAGGCACTCAATAAATACTTGTTGCTCTAAAATCCTCTGATCCTAAACCCTCCAGAAGCTCCTTCTTTTTTTTTGCAAGGCAATTGGGGTTAAGTGACTTGCCCAGGGTCACACAGCTAGTAAGTGTTAAGTGTCTGAGGCCGGATTTGAACTCAGGTCCTCCTGACTCCAAGATCGGTGCTTTAGTCACTGCGCCACCTAGCTGCCCCTGCTCCTTCTTTTTTTTAGTTTTCAACATTTGTTTTTTATAAGATTTCTAGTTTCAAATTTTTCTCCCTCCCTCCCCTCCCTCCTCCCTCCCCAAGACAGCAAGTAATCTGATATAGGTTACATATGCACAATCACATTAAATATATTTCTGCATTAGTCATGTTATGAGAGAAGAATCAGAGCAAAAAGGAAAAACCTCAAAAAAGATAAACATCAACAACAAAAAACAATAGAAATAGTATGGTTCAATCTGCATCTAGATTCCACAGTTCTTTTTTTCTGGATGTGGAGAACATTCCATCATGAGTCCTTTGGAACTATCTTGGACCATTGTATTGCTGAGAAGAGTCAAGTCTATCACAGCTGATCAATACACAATGTTGTTGATACTGTGTAAAATGTTCTCCTGGTTCTGCTCATCTCACTCAGCATCAGTTCATGTAAGTCCTTCCAGGTTTCTCTGAACTCCTCCTGCTCATTGTTTCTTACAGCACAATAATATTCCATTACATTCATATACCACAACTTGTTCAGCCATTCCCCAATTGAGGCAGCCCCTCAATTTCCAATTCCTTGCCACCACAAAAAGAGCAGCTATAAATATTTTTGTACATGTGGGCCCTTTTCCCTTTTCCATGATCTCCCTGGGGAAAAGACCTAATAGTGGTATTCAGAAGCTCCTTCTAGCTGCCTGGAGGAGAGACTGCTGAGCCTGGGACAAGGTTGGCTTCTTTTTTCTCCCACCTCCCATCCCTGAGACCCTCCTCCCAAACCCTTGAAAACCAGAGCCAAGACTTAGGACAGGAGTAAGCTGATTTTCTCTACTTCTTCACCCTCCTGAAGGATCATAGATGATTCTAGATCTCCCGCTGGAAGGAGTCTCAGAGATCATCTAGGCCAACCTTTTACAGAGGAAGAAACTGAGGCCCAGGAAGGGGAAGTGACCTGTCCCAGGTCACCCATAGTATCTTAGATCTAGAGCTGGAAGGGACTTCAGAGGCCATCTAATCCAATCTCCCCCCTCCCCCCTGTATTTTACAGGGAAGGAAACTGGGGCTTAAGGAGGAGAAGCCAGTCAGTTCAATAGCAAAGTAACTTGCCCAAGGTCACATAGATATTAAGTGTCAGAGGTAGTATTTGGGTTTTTTGTTTTGGGTTTTTTGCGGGGCAATGAGGGTTAAGTGACTTGCCCAGGGTCACACAGCTAGTACATGTCAAGTGTCTGAGGCTGAATTTGAACTCAGGCCCTCCTGAATCCAGGGCCGGTGCTTTATCCCCTGCAGCGCCACCTAGCTGCCCCCCAGAGGTGGTATTTGAACCCAGGTCCTCTTACTCTCAAGTAAGAGCTCCTTTTACTCTACCATGGCACCCTCCCCTTGGCTGTTTGGGGCTCTTCCCACACCCTAGCCCCCACCTCATCCAAACCTCCTGTTCCTTCCCGCCCCCCCCCAAGAACTCCTCCGCTAAGGTTAAGCTGACAAAACTATTTCAAACTCCAGTGCTAATGACTGACAATTGTTGAATTCTTTAAAGGTGTCCTGGCCAGAGAGTATTTATTTACCTGGATTGGTAAAATGCTCCTAGTCTGAAGGTTAGCCATTACTTTCATTAGTCTGACCCCAGAGCAGAGAGCAGTGCAGCAGGGCTGCTGTGTGGAGGACTGGCCTACAGCATGGGGGCGGCAGAGAGGGGGAGCTGAGGTGTTTGGGGGAGGGCCCCATCTGAGGGCCCAGCCCAACCCTGGCCCAGCCTCCCTCTCCCGATCTGCAATCCTTCAGGGAAAGACTTGAAAGGCTGGGCTCTTAGGGATGAAGCTAAGCAGGGTGAGTCACTGTTTATATCACTCCTCTGGGTCGGCTTCCTTCTCTCCTGGGGTGAGGGGAGGCCTCAGCTCAGACAATCTTCCCAGAAAACAGTGGCTCAGGATGAATACCATCAATCTGATTGGGACAGAATGCCGCACTGCCGCCCCCTCCTCCCAACATACCTACTGCCTGTCCCCTGGCAAAGGTATCTGCATTTCCATGCTGCATCGTGCCCCCCATTCTACTACTGCCTGTCCCCTGTCCCCCATCCCACTCACTGCCTGTCTCCTGCCCCTCATAGTACCCATTGCCTGTTTCCTGGCAAAGGCATGGGCCTTTCCAGACAGGCCCAGAGTGGAAAGGGGACATTTTCTTGTTCACTTATGAGCTCACAGTATTCTCTGACTCAGGCCCCAGTGTGAGCATCCCTCCAACTTCACCCTCAGCTTCCAAAGATTTCTTACATGCCTACTATGCACAGAGTCACAGTTTGGATGAGTCCCATCCAGCAAGGTGCCAAATCTGGTCATTTGTCCTCCACACCCTCTCTCCATTCTGTCCCCTTCTGTACACTTGCACAGCCACCACACTTGCTAGGTCTCTCCTCCTCTCTCATCCAGACTATGGAAACAGTCTCCAAACAGGTCTGCCTCCCCCAAGTCTCTCCCTACTCCATTCTATTCTCTACATAGCCATCAAATTGTAGCCTCACCATGTCACTCCCCTCCCCAAGAAGCTTCAAGGACTCCCTATGGCCTCTAGGATCAAGTACAAACTCCTCTGTCATATATTTGGCTTTAACCCTTCACAATCCACTGGTAGCCTACTTTCCCAGGCTCACTGCACATCACTCCCTTTCATGGGTTCTGTGGTCCAGTAAAATTGGCTTTCTTTGTGTGGGATACTCCATCACCCACCTCCATGCATTTGCACAGGCTGTCTCCTATGCCTGGAATGCCCTCCTACCTTCACCTTTATCTCTCTGAATCTCCAGCTTCCTTTGAGTCTCAGCTTCAATGCTCCTTCTTACAACAGAATGTAAACTCCTTGAATCAGAAATATTTTGGTTTTGTGTTCCTGTGCCTGGCATACAGTAGGTGCTTACTTAATGTTTATTAAATAAATGAATTTTGAATAACATGAACACATTATTATGGAGCAAGGCATAAGAATGACATAAGGGGTTATATGCAGTCCGAGGAGGAAGGGGAAGGTCATTAGTGGGGAGGTGTCAGGAGTGGGGGAGGCTTCCTGGAAGCTGTGGCATCTGAGTTGGACTTTAAAGGGTAGGAATTGAAATTAAAGGGTAGGAATTCAAGAGGGCGAAAGGGGAAAGGGTAGCCTTACAGGTAGAAGGTGCAGCATTAACAAAAGCAGGAGTGTGAGGTGTCCATAGGGAACCATGAGGAGTCTAATTTGGCTGTCAGCAGGTGGGCTAGGCTGGAGTCAGACCAGAAAGTTGGGACTATAGAGGCAATGGGGAGCCACTGAAGGATTTTGAGCAGGATAGTGGCAATCAGATTTATGCTGAGAGAAGGTTAATTTGGAAGGGTAGAAAGGAAGAAGAGAGAGTGGAGGCAGAAAGATGTATCCAGGTAGGTGGACATGAGGTCCTGAACTGGGGAGGGGGACCTAAAAGCAAGAGGAAGGGGCAGATTTGAGAGGTAGATCAGCAGAGTCCACAGGCCTCAGTAACTCCTCGGCTATGGGAGTGAGACTTAACTAGTCTACTGCTGACCCAGGCAGCAGCTCAGACACTGGAACCTGTGACATCTGCACTGTCCTACTGTCCCCATGGAACCAGTGGCAAAGTCCACACCGACCACACCCTCTGCAGGGCCCTGATCTGCCATCAGCCATTCACCTCCTGGTTTCTCTTTCTAAGGAGGGTGATCTCTCCTCGACAGACAAGGTGAAGTTAGCAGCAAGCAGCAAGAGGTCATAGGACTAGACTGGAGGAGCTATGGAGAGTCAGGCTCTGAGTCATGTGGAGCTGGGTTCAGATCCTGCCTCCCTCTCGAGAGCACCTCTCTTTTCCCTTCTTACCATACTGCCCCCAGAATTTCATTGCTTCTCTGCCGCTCCCATACCTAGGAGCCCCTCTGGGGGGCTATCCCAGGTGGTGCCTATCTCTGCCTGCCTAGCCTTAGGTCCTAAAGTCACTCTCTTCGAGGCGAGTTCATCTACCAGCTGCCAGAAGAACCACTCTTCTGGGGGAATTGCTCCTCCCATCTACCCTCGGGTGTCGTGCAGAGCAGAACAAACCACAGGCTTCTGGACGCTTCCAAAGGTGGGGGCCAACAGCGGGATTAGAAGGTCGGAGCTGTCCACCGAAGCCAACCTCTGTCTAATACTTCCCCCCCAAATCTTACCAGTGAGGTATCTGCATTAAGAATAAAATGATGGGGCAGCTAGGTGGCACAGTGGATAGAGCACCGGCCCTGGAGTCAGGAGGACCTGAGTTCAAATCCGGCCTCAGACACTTAACACTTACTAGCTGTGTGACCCCGGGCAAGTCACTTAACCCCAATTGCCTCACTAAAAAAAAAAAAAGAATAAAACGATGGGGGGGCGGGGGGCAGCTAGGTAGCTCAATGGATAAAGCAACAGCCCTGGAGTCAGGAGGACCTGTGTTCAAATCCAGCCTCAAACACTTGACACTCATTAGCTGTGTGACCCTGGGAAAGTCACTTAACCCTCATTGCCCCTCAAAAAAAAAACAATGGGGCACGATTTTGGTCAAGTCATTAATGTGAGGTACTCTCAGGGGAGAAAATTCCCTTCACCCACACAGATCAGCACCCGCTATACAACTTTGAGTTCGAGAGGATTGCCTGGGCAGTTGTAAGAGGTAAAATGACTTGTCCATGGCCATACAGCTGCCAGTATAGGTCAGAGATGGGACTGAAACCCGTACCCTTCCTCTCCCAGAGGTCAGCTTTCTAGTCATTACTCATATTTGCCAAAACTGCCTTTAAGTTTCAGTAAATATGAAGTATTTGCTCAATTATCACCGGCATGAATAAGCAATCTTGCCCATACAGAGCCTGTAGGTTCCTGCTCTCTTGGTTAGCTCCAATAAAAAGGAGATGCAAAATACAGTTCCATTTCATATGGTCCGATTTCAAGTTGTGTTGCACTTTGCACAAATGTGCGCAAATCCGGTTTTTGCAAACTCAAATCCTATCTTCCCAGTGTCTCAAAGATTGTTGTTGTTTTTTCCCCAGGATGCTTAATTTCTCTTCCTCATCTGAGGGCTCTCCAGTCCCCTGCTAGCTGTCATTTTCTCAGTTTCTTCCCCCTGCCTGAATGTCAGAAAGTAGATCATCTGCAAACAAACACTTTACTGCCCATGGGGAGCTGGCTGTTTAAAAGGAACCCGGTGGGGAATTCTTTTCTGAAGTGAAGAATCTTGTCTGAGTCTCCTTCCTAATTCAACCCTCACACAACCACCAGAAGCAGTTTGGGAAGATCACAATGGGGAACTTTCCCTCTGGCTCCTTTGTTCCCTATAGGATAAAATACAAACCCAGTGTGCCTTGGAAGGCCTTCCACAATCGGGCTGCCAAACTCCTGTTTCCATTCTCGTTACAGATTTCCTTTCCTTTCACAACACTCTACCTTCTGGCCTGTGTTCTGCTCAACTCCACTGGTCTAGAATTTGACCTTCGTTTAAGACTTGGCCCAGATGCCACCCCACCCCCATTTCCCCATTCTAGTTATTACTATTCTGGCCCTTCTTGTATTACCTTGCCTGTACTTAGCTTCCAACTCGTGTTCTCCAGAAGAGTGTAAATCCCTTGCACGTAGTAACCATTTTGCTTTTTGTCTTTGTCTCTCCCATGACCTAGCACAGTGCCTTCTGCATACTAAGGGCTCAAACTGGATTGAATTCAACTAAAAAGTGAAGAATCTGCTACGAAGCTCTTCGGTGAATTTACATTTTCTATAAGAAAGAAGTCCAGTTTTGTACCATGGGGTTAAGGCATATCAGAGGGTATAAATAATTTTAAACTAGAAGACCCACCCCCATCTCTGCCATTTACTCTCTATGTGACCTTGGGCAAATAATTTCACCTCTTGGCCTCAGCTTCCTCTCCTGTAAAGTTTTTCATACGTGATCCTATGACCTGGGTTTGGATTCAGTTCTGTTACTGACTAACTGTGTGACCAGTTTGGTACAATGGAAAGAGTGCTAGATTTGGGGGCCAAAGGTTCAAATCCTGGCTCAGTCATTTATTTACCACTTCTAGGACTTTGGGCAAGCCCCTCCCCTCCCAAAGTCTCAGTTTCCCCCTCTGTAAAATGACGGGGCTGCACTAAGTGGTGTCTGAGGTCCCTTCAGCTCTAGACCTAGGATCTAGACAAGTCATTTTCCCTCCCTGGGACATAGTCTCCTCTTCTGTAAAGTGAGGTTGGCCTAGACCTCAGAAGCCCCCTTCAGGCTCCAGAGCTAAGATCCTGTGAACTCTCTTCCCCTCTCTAGGCCTGTTTCCTCTTCCTTTGAATGAAGTGGTTGAACTAAATGACCTTGAAGCTCCCTTCCAGTTTAGCCACCAAGACTCTGATTACACTCCCTGGTCATACCAAATCTCTTCATGCCCAAAAGCTTTCTCAGCCCCCGATGACAGACTGAGAGCCCCGTCATTTCCACCACTATTCCCTTGGGGGAACTCCAGTGGGGTGGGCTTGGCCCCAAGGCCCTTTCCAGGGGGTCTCCCAAGTCCTGCTGTGAGAGGCATCGGAAGTCATCCAGCCCGGGGTCACAAATCAGCGGGGGCGGGGTGGAGGGGGGGGCACAAAGACACAAAGCAAAGCAGAGAATTCCCACTTACTCCAGCTCTGGCCTGAGCGGCCTAAAAACTCCCTCTTCTCAGGGTCCCACAGGTAATTTTTCACTTGCTGCATTTTGGCCGCCAAACTCCACTGCTCGGTGGCCTGGGCCTCGGCCTCGTCCCGGTCATCTGAGTGAAGCTGGTTCCCTTCATTCTCATTCTCCTGGAACCAATACAAAATACAACCCCCTTTTTTGGAAAAAGAAAAAAAAAACTTTCCAACAGCCCATCCCACTGGCCAAAAATAAATGGAAAACCACTCAAGAATTGGCTGCATTTCAAAGTTCCATTTTCCCATAATCCAACCCTTTGTTACCAGAGGCAGGATTTCTCTCTTTCTTGGTTATTTTTTTGAGGGGGGGAAGATACTATTCCCTCTGACTTAAATTCAGGAATCTTTTCATTGAGGGGCCAGCTGCGTTCCCAACCTCCTCTATATCTACCCTACTCCCAGGCCTGCTTGTGTCAACATTCATTCCTGACATCCTTGGTTCTACTTAACTCTGAGTGCTCAGGTCAAAGATTAGACTGGAGAATGGGCCACCCCCAGGCAAGCCTTGAGAGGGAAAGACTCTCAAGTGTAGTATGGGTTATGTCAGAGGAAGAGCTGAGGACCACACAGTCCTTTGAACACAGCTCTATATAGTAATAAAGTATTTCCCTGGGGGCAGCTAGGTGGGTTAGTGCATAAAACACTGGCCCTGGATTCAGGAGGACCTGAGTTCAAATATGACCTCAGACACTTGACACTAGCTGTGTGACCCTGGGCAAGTCACTTAACCCTCATTGCTCCACAAAAACAAAAACAAACAAACAAAAAGTATATCCCCCCACACTCCTCAATTTCCCTCATCTTTAGTTTTTTTATTTTTAAATTAAATTTAATTTAAAAATTATATTTACATTTTTAAATTTTTTTTTTCAGTGAACAAAAATCTATTTTCTCTCCCTCACACTACCCCTCCCCATTGGAAGAAAGAAAAAAAAACTTCCATTACAAATATGTATGATCAAGCAAAACAAATGGTCATATTGGCCTTTCTGCAGCCTGTGTCCATCACTGTACTATCAGAAGACCATGGGCCTTCTGGGATTGTGCTTGCTCATTGCCAATAATCAATGTTTTGAAGTCTTTCAAAGTTGGTTGTCTTTCTAATATTGTTATTGCTCTCCTGGTTCTGTTCACTTCACTCTGCATCAGTTCATTCAAGTCTTCCCAGGTTTCACTGAAACTGTTCCTTCACAATTTGTAACAGCACGTTAGTTTTCCATTACATTCACATACCATGATTTGTTCAGCCATTCTACAAATTGAGTACTCCTTTAGTTTCCAGTTTTGCCCCAAAAAAAGAACTGCTATAAATATTTTTTGTACATTTGTATCCTTTTCTTTTTTCTGGCTAATAGTGCTATCACTGGGGTAAGTTTCATTGGGTTCCATTTTTGCTGCCTAAAGTTTTACTGTTAGAGACTCACTCCTTTAGGTGTCTCTAAGGAAGCCTTTGTTATTCAATCATTTTTCAGTCATGTCTGACTCTTGGTTACCCCATTTGGGGTTTTCTTGGCAAGAGCTACTGGAGTGGTTGGCCATTTCCTTCTCCAGCTCATTCTACAGATGAGTAAACTGAGGCCAACAGGGTGAAATGACTTGCCCAAGGTCACACAGGCAAGATCATCAATATAGATAGAATTGGAAAGGACCTAAGGAATCATCTAGTCTAACCCATTCATTTTCTAGTTGAGGAAACAGTCTTGAAGAGGTGAAGGGAATCTTCTCAGAGACATCAGACTTCTGCAAGATTTCAGAGAAGGGTTGGAACAGTTAAGAGAGACTCTGTGGAGGGGAAGGGGTGGGAGGCGGGGTTGTGAGCCAGGCCTGGAAAGATGAGTAGGCTCTGCGTAGGTTTCCCAAAGCCAAACTCAAATGGTTTTTTGGATAATCCACTGGTTGGAGTCATCCAGACCACTGTTCTGGATTCCTACCAGGGCAGTTAAGCAAGAGCTGACCCTGCTGACTGAAGGAAAATCCGGCCTGGTTCCTTGGCCTACCCAAAGAGGTAAGAGTCAGAATAAATAGGATGGTCTCCAATTCAGCAAACTCCTCTTCCTTACCCCCTAAACTTGCTCCCCTTCCTCTTTGTGATTAGCTCCTGCCTCCATTATCCTCGGAGGCCACCCAGGCTCCACCTGAGACTTAAGCTCTATCCTTCTCACTCCCAAGTCCTTTTCAATGGAGCATTAAGTGGAAACTGGCCCCCACATCCAACAGTCACCAAGTGCTGTACATTCCACATTACTTCCTGTATCTGTCCCTTTCTCTCTGATAACAGCCTCCACCCTGGTCCAAGCCCATGCTGCCTCTTGCCTGGAATTGTGATGAAATAATGAGATTTAGCAGATACTCAAAGACCCACCAGGAGATTAATCTAGACTGATTGAATCAAGTGAGAGTGATTAACTGCTGATTAGCCTACTTCAAGTCAACTGGATTGTAATCACACCTTGAGAACACCTTCAGAACCAATGGATTTGGAGGATGCCAACCAATCAGCTTGAAGCAGTGTGTAAGAACCGCCTCTGTTCCAGACCTATAAAAAGCTTCCACAATCAGTTTGCTGGAGGGAGTTCGTGATTGAGGCAGGCTTGTGGAAGAGGACTTGAGGAAGAACCAGACCAGGCTGGAACTCTAGGCTAAATAGGCTTTTTTCTTAATTTTCTGAACTCCATGGGAATATCTGTATGCTTTAATAAATGTTTAATGCCCAAGGACTGCTGCTAAAGTCTTTAATTTAAGGCAACCACAATTTAGATTTTAAACATCACAGAATATTGTAGTAAACACCTCACTGACCTCCCTGCCTCTGCTTCTCTCCTCTCCAGTTCTTCCCCTGCTAAGCTGCCAAATGAATCTTCCAAAGACATAGGTTGATCATGTCCTTCCCCACTCAGAAAACCTTGCCTGTGTGAGTGACCTAGGACAAGTCACTTCACAGCATCAGCCTTTAGTCACCCCACCCCCATCTGTAAAATGGGATACTTGGATTCAAGGGCTTCTGGGACCCCTTCCTATTCTAGACTCATTACCCTATCATGACCTTAGACATATCAGTCCCATTCTTTTACCCTCAGTTTCCTCTGTTAGAAAAGGAGAGAGCCTGGTTAAACTCCCTCTGAGGGCCCTTCTATCTTGAGATCTGAGACTAAATGACTGTGATATTTCCTTCTAGTTCTAAATTCTAATCTGCTGATACTTTAGGCTCTAAATGTCTTATTCCAATATAATCATTATATTCCAATATAATTAAAGGGCAGCTAGGTGGAGCTATAGTGACTAGAGCCTTGGTTGGGAGGTAGGAAGACCAGAATTCAAATGTGACCTCAAGACACCCACTAGCTGTGTGACCCTGGGCAAGTCACTTCACCCCATTGGCCTCAGTTTCCTCATTTGTTAAATGAGCTAGAGAAGGAAATGGCAAACCACTCCAGAATCTCTGCCAAGAAAACCTCAAATGGGGTCACGGAGAGTCAGACACAACTGAACAACAACAAATTCTGATATAATTGGTTTCCTTTGTGATCAATCCTATATATTTTATTTTATGGATTTAAAAAATGATTCTGAGAAGGGACAGTCTATAGGCCTCACCTGACTGCCCAGGGCTTCCAGAATACCCACAAAGATAAGGAGGCTCTCACAAAGGTTAAAGGGTTAACTCCAAAGGCCTAAAGGATGAGGTCAAATCCGATCCTGTCATTCAGGGCTCCCCATTAGCTGACCCTAAACCTACCCTTCCTGTCCTTCTCTCCCATTATTCTACCACAACCACCCTCCTCTCTAACTAGGCCAGGTATTCAGCCTTGTGCCTTTGCTCAGTTTGTCCCCAATCTGCAATGCCCTTGCCTATCCTCCTTGCCTGAATCCAAGGCCACCTAGGGACCTACCTCTTCCACTAAGCCTTCTGGCCACCCTGGTCTCCTGTGGAACACCTTAATCCTGTCTTGATTGCCTCTGCTTTGTGGGGTGGGAACATGCACAATCCAGGGCCTCCTCAATGTACGCTGGAGGTATAGACCAAGTGTGTGTGGAATTGGCCTGGCTCCCCTGCTAGACTGAAAGCAAAGAGAGGGCAGAGCCTGTCGGAGATGGAGACAGTGTCTATCTGTGGCTCTGTCGCTCTTGCAGGTCTGCCTCATAGAACAGCTCAATCATTCTCCTTGATTGAAGGGACAGAGTTCTCTCACTAGCAATGATGATAATAAGGAAAATAATAGTGCTAAGGAGAATAACCTAGCACTGGGTCCCCCTTCAGGCCCATCTGGCTCGTGGCTGGCTCTTTGCTCCCTGGGGGTCTGCCAAGACTCCTCGCTTCAGCAGCAGACAATGTTGGTCTCCCTTCTCCCTGCCTGCTGGCTGAGTCTCAACAGCAACTGCATTGCTGCACCGTTCGGCCACTGGCCCTGCAACAGTGCCTGGAGGAACAGAGGAAACCCTGAGCCAGCAGCAAGGCCTCTTGGGTCAGGAGGGCCCTTGGCCCAAGAGCTGGGGAGGGGGCAAGAGGGGGGAGGGAAGAAGCTCAGCTCTGAAATCTGACTTTGGGGATTGGGGGGCATCAGGGATCAGTGACTCTGGAGCAACGACTGGAAGGCAGAAAGTTTGTTTGGGGGTGACTCTTGGGGGCCGCTGCAGTGACGGGCCCCCTGCCGCCCTAGAGATGCTAGGCTGGCTTAGACTATGCTCTGACAGCTTTACATGGCTACATCTGCCTCCTTCCCACCCCTTCCCTTCCTTTCTTCTTTCACTTCCATCTTCCTCCTTCTCTCCTTCACTTTCCCTCCTTCCCTTCCTTTCTCCTTCCTTACTTCCTTCCTCCCCCTCTCTTCCTCTCTCCCTCTCTCCCTTTCTTCCTCCCTTCCTTCTTTTTCCTCCCTCCCTTCCCCTCCTCCCCTCTCTTCCTTCCTTCCCTCTCTCATTCCCTTCCTCCCTTCTTCCTTCCCCCTCTCTTCCTTTCTCCATTTCTTTCTGCCTCCTTCCCTTCTTTCTTCCTTTTCTCTACTTCCCCTTCTCCCTTCCTTCCTTCCCTCCTTCCTTTCCTTTCTTCCTTCTTTTTCCTCCAATCCTTCCCCTCCTTCTCTCCCTCCCTCCCTCCCTTCTTTCCTTCTTCCTTCCTTTTCTCTGCCTCCCTTTCTCCCTTCCTTTCCTCCTTCCTTTCCTGCCTTCCTTCTTTTCCTGCCATCCTTCTTCTCCTTCCCTTCCTCCCTCCCTTCCTTTTTTCTACCCCCTCTCCTTTCATTTGTTCCTTCCTTCTTCTCCCCCTTCCCCTCCTCCACTCTCTTCTTTCCTTCCCTCCCTCCCTCCCTCCCTTCCTTCTTTCTTTCAAAAATATTGACTCAACACCTCCATGTCCAAGGACAGCTGCTATGATGGCAGGAGCACTCACACTGATGAGCTCAGGAATCTTGTGAATTATTGGAAGGCATACAAAGCCCTGTCCTTGCAGAGGGTGGGACTTCCATCCAACCACCCCTTGATTTGCAAGCCAGCTTCCTTTTCTCTGGCCCTTGCACACTCCCAGCACCACCATTCTCTCCGACTTTTTCCTTGGCTAGGCCCATTGTACTCTTACCCCATACCTATCAGTCCTATTCCCTAATGGCCAGCAGCTCAATCTCATAGAGCTGGTTTCACTGTAGGTCACGTGTATTAGCCTTTTACCAACTAAGTATTGATTCCAGTAGATACAATCCCACCTACTGGTGGTACTAGATGGACTTAAAGATGAGCCAGACTCAAGGCCAGAATATGCAACTTGTCAGCCATGTGATCTTAGACAAATCCCTCTTTTGAGGATCTCAATTCCTTATCTGCCAAATGGTACTATGATACCTACCCTGCCCATCTCAGGGGACTAGAATAATAAATGGAAAGTGGGACCCAAGCGTTAAGGGGGTATCAATCCCATTGGGTTCTCTCTAACTTGCAGGTAATGGGGACCCTCACCTGAAATGTATTAGAGAAGCTACTTAAAAACCCCATCAATGGGGGCAGCTAGGTGGCGCAGTGGATAAAGCGCTGGCCCTGGATTCAGGATGACCTGAGTTCAAATCTGGCCTCAGACGCTTGACACTTACTAGCTGTGTGACCCTGGGCAAGTCACTTAACCCCCATTGCCCCACAACCCCCCCCAAAACCCCATCAATCTCTGGGTAACTGACTGTAGTTGCTGACAACAGAGTGAACTGTGTTGTGTGTGGCCATGGGTGTGGAGTGGGAGATGAGGGGGACCCTGGGCTCCTGCAGGCTCTGTCAACCCCAGATCTGGAGGGTTCTGCCAAGCTTGAAAGGGATCCTTTAAGGAATTGTGGAACTATTGTGAATGAATGAAAAAGCATTTATTAAATACTCATGTGTCACATGTTATGCTAAGCACTGGGGTTACAAAGACAAGGAAGCAAGCCAGTTCTAACCCTCAAGAAGCTTGCTTTCTTTTTTTGTTTTGTTTTGTTGTTTTTTTTGTTTATTTGTTCGTTCGTTTGTTTGTTTGGTGAGGTAGTTGGGGTTAAGTGACTTGCCCAGGGTCACACAGCTAGTAAGTGTTAAGTTCTGAGGCCACATTTGAACTCAGGTCCTCCTGAATCCAGGACTGGTGCTCTATCCACTGTGCCATCTAGCTGCCCTGAAGCTTGCTTTCTAATAGGGGAAAACAACGTATATGAGAAGGATGGGTGGTTGGAGAGAACAGTGGTTGGAGTTATAAGGCAAATGATCATCTTCAAAGATCCTCATGTAGCACAGGGCCTGGAATCTAATAGGTGCTTAATAAATGCTTGTTAACTGACTGCTTGCTTTATGGAATAGCTTACTTAATGAGTTGGCACCTACCTTCCGATTTCCTACAAAACTCTATTAAGGCCTGATTCAGGGAGGGTTGGCCCTCAGTGCTTCTGGAAGGAGTCCCCTGCTAATAGACCCATGGGTCCTTGCAGTATTGAAGTGAATGTCATGGGGTAGCCCCACCATCCACCCTTGCCTGGAGTATATGGAAGGTAGAGACCACTTCACATCTAGATGGGCCAATGCCTAAGCAAACCCAGCCTACAAAAATATCGATTTCCCCAAGTGTTAAGTTGGTCCTGGGCATAGAGAAGGCCCAGGAATACTTGTTGGACAGCCTGCTAAAGATGAACTAGGGAGCGTTTACAGGCTTTATGGGAGAATATTTTGTTTAATGGAACCAATTTCCACAGGGCTCCTTTAAAGAGCAAGTGCCCATGATTTTTCTGAACGTGCTGGATGTGTAAACTGAGGCACACTGTCATCATTTACAGGGAAGGGGGGGTGTTGGGGTGGAAAGAATGAACTCCTTGGAAGGGAGGCTTTTCACAGATTATACACGGAGATTAGGGAATTGAAGTCTCTTTTCCCTGTTCCAGGGATCACCCTGCTTAACTGTTGGTGCTAAATTTCCCTTTAATCCCCAGGCCAGAGTAAACTGAACAAGACATTCAATCTCCTGACTCCAGGCATTTTTACTGGCTGCTTCGTTGCCTGGAACATTCTTCCACCTCATCTCCCCCTCCTGGCTTCCTTCAAGTCCCAAATAATATGCTACCTTCTATAGGAAGCCTTTCCCATCTATTGCCTTCTCTCTGTTAATTATTTCCTATTTATAATACATATGTATATATATATATATATATATATATGCATGTGTATCTATCTATCTATGTTGATACATAGTTATTTTCATTCTAGTCCAGGGACTGGACTCTTGTCTCTTTTTGTATCCTGAGCTCTTAGCATAGTGCCTGACAGATAGTAGACACTTAATAAATATTTCTTGACTGATTTATCAAAGGAAAGTTGCCAGGGTGCCCATTTTTCTAACTCATCAATGTCCTTCTTAAACTTCAGTGCCCAGAACTGAATAACACTCTTCAGATGGAGTCTGACCAGGGCAAAGTACAAAAGCACCAGCACCAACTCTGTACCAGATACTATGCCTCTTAATGCAACCTAAGATTACATTAGTTTTCCTGGCTCATATTTTTGATTCATATGCAGTCCACTAAGGTCCCCTAGATTGTTTTCAAATGAACTGCTTTTCAGCCACACTTCCCCCATCTTGTACTTGGGAAGTTGATTTTTTTAACCCAAATTGAAAACTTTACATTTATTTCCAATTTCATCTTACTAGACCCATCTCGACATTCAGGCCAGTCAAGATTTTGGTGGATACTAACATTGTCACCCAGGATAGTAATCATCTCTCCTAATTTTGTGTCATTTTAAAATGTGATAAGCAATCTGAGCAATTGATTTATGAATATTCAATTCAGCACAGGACCTCTATACTATCTAATCATGCTTAGGCCAACTGACTTATTGGGCTCAAAGAATATCAAAGATTGCCAGAGAGGCCACCCTGTTTCCTTCTCTTCTTCCTCCCACCTAATCCCTTACAATCTGAACGGCTAGCCTACCCTCAGATGTATGAGCATACATTTCGATTCTAGAATCCCAAACAAAAACAACAGAAGTGCCATTTGAACCTTGCCAGATCTCCAGAGGACTATCCAGAACTGGGAATGTGGACAAATGTTTCCAACACACTCCAGTTTGCTTTTCTGGGATAGCAAATATTTTAACTTGGGGGAGAGCATGGTAGGAATATTGATTAAGGGATCCCTGCTCAATGGAATCCCTTCAATTTATTTGATGAAATTACAGAGTATGGACCTTTATCATGAGGGAGCACTTCTCATAGAGTTGAACATATACATTGTCCCCCTCCCCCAGTCTTTTCATTGTTAATTTTGAAATAAGGAGAGCAACAAGTGGGGAAAGGGGATCCCTCTTTGGAAAAATGCAAAGTTTGCTCACCCTTTCCTTCCTGTAGCCCCAGATTTGGGTAATCTGACTAGCTTTTGATTTAACTTCTCCCCAGCATAAGAAGTAACAAATTATCAGCCCTACTCCCCCATCCAACCTCAAGATTGGCAGCAAGGCCCCTGGGTAATCATTTTTGGGCTGCTGAGAGGGCCAAAGGCACTAGTTCGATCACTATCGATCCTGAAATCGGATCTCCACCACCCCAGCCCTAAAGACCCCACTTCCCACCAGTTCGACCATGACATCGATCCCACATCTCCCTGGGACTCACTGGCTTGCTGGTCAGATTCAGGGAAATGTCTTCAGCCCCTGCAGACTTGGAATTCCTTTCCATGGCTTGGTGGGGGAAAGTGGGAATGGCCAGGAAGGTGAGCCGTCGGAAGACTAGATGGTGACTGGCGGCACTGGCTGCTGCAGACACTGGGCACCCCGTGGCACTGAGCCCTCTTGGCAAGAGTCCTCCCCAGAAATAAGCTGACATTTCCCTTGCTACCTGACTGATTGGCCCCCTGCTCTGCTGGAGGGAAAGCCTCTAGGAGAAAAGCAAGCTCATCACTTATAAAGAGGCAGGGAAATTCCAGAATGAGAGGAGCCCCCCCCACCCCAATTCCTGCCTCCAGGAATCCACTGGATCCAATGGGCATCTCTAGATTTCGCATATCTTGAGAAAGAATTGGATGTTAAGGGGGGGAGGGTTAGGAGCTGGGGTAGAGGTTGGGGGTGGGTGGGGGTGGGGGCATGGCCAAGAATAGCTTGCTTTGCTCATAATAAGGCTATCATCTATCAGGATAGATTATCTTTGGCCCCCAAACAGGAGCCATACTCAGCTCTAATGTCCCATCTCTGTGACAACCAGGGACCCCTTCTAGTGAGGATTTAAGCCCTCCCCTCCCCATACATGCCACCAGAAGGTGTTTGAATATGTATTTGTCCGGCGAATGGATGGCTGAATGAGAATATTTGTGGAAAGAATGAGGAGCCCCGGGGGCTACGGACCCCTCCTGGCCACAGCCACATGTCAGCCTGTCCCCATCAGTCACCCCCTCCCCCCACCCCCAGGAATCCTGGCCAAATCTCCGGAGCGGCTGCAGAGGCTATATTTATCGCCTTAGCATTGAGGCAGGGAACAAACTGGGACTTTTGCAGTGTCAGTTTCCCAGACATATATATCTCCCAAAGCCTGTGTGGGATCCAGCGGGAGAAAAATCGGGAGAAAGGGCCAAGAACATCAGACAGTGTTGCTGGCCCGCTGGGGACCCATTTACCCGGAGGTCTGTGGTGAGCACAGCACGTGACCCTGTTGCCAGGTGGCTGCAAATGCCTTGGAAACTGGGATTCCAGTCACGTTAGGGCTGAAGAGGAACAGTCTAGCTGCTTAGCTTGATTTGTCTGGTGTGAACCTGATCCAGGCTGTTCGATGAGAACAGTCCCGGATCCGAGCCCTCTAGCTGGAGGGGAGCTCGGCCACCAGATCCCACCCCCTCATTGGACGGAGGCCCAGGAAGGGGTCTTAGCTTGCTCAAGGTCACACGTAGGCTCCAAGATCTGAGCCCCGCCCCTTCCTTGTACAGAGGAGGGAAACTGAGGCTCAGGGAGGGGAAGGGGCTTGCTCAAGGTCACACGTAGGCTCTGAAATCTAAGCTGGAAAGGAGCTCAGAGGCCAGCTAGCCAAGCCCCTTCCTTTTACAGAGGAGGGAAACTGAGGTCCAGGGAGGGGAAGGGGATTTCCCAAGATCATTCAAGATTTAAATCCAGGCATTCCTGTTCCAAACTACCTGTGCTACCTCATGGTCAGCTAGAATCCTGATAACTGCGACCCTCAGTTAACTAAAACTCTCCCAGGTTACAATGAATTTGAGTTCGGAGAAATTGAAATAAATCTCACTCTCCTACTCCTGTCAGCGACTGGATTCAAAAGGAAATAATACTCAAAGACCAGCCTGAGCTAAGACTATACTCTCTCTCTCTCTCTGTCTCTCTCTCTCTCTGTGTCTCTGTCTCTCTCTCTGTGTCTCTGTCTCTCTCTGTGTCTCTGTCTCTCTCTCTGTGTCTCTCTCTGTGTCTCTGTCTCTCTCTCTCTCTCTCTGTGTCTCTGTCTCTCTTTGTCTCTCTCTCTCCTTCCTATATCTCCATCTCCATCTCCCATCTCCCATCTCTCACCTCCCGCCCCCATCTCAATCTCCATTTCTAGCCCCAGGCAGTAGTTGCTGATGAGGGTAATAATAAAAATTCTCATTTCCATATAGATTTAAAATCTACAAAGCACTTTCCTCAAAATAACCCCGTTGGGCAGTTAGCAATGCATATTGCTGGGGAGGGGAGGGGATTGTTATCCTCATTGCGAGATAGGAAAACTGCTGTTCAGAGGGGGCACTGAATTGTTTTTGTTTTTTGGGGTTTTTTTGCAGGGCAATGAGGGTTAAGTGACTTGCCCAGGGTCACACAGCTAGTAAGTGTCAAGTGTCTGAGGCCGGATTTGAACTCAGGTCCTCCTGAATCCAGGGCCGGTGCTTTACTACTGCGTCATCTAGCTGCCCCCTGGGGGCACTGAATTGTGTATAGTCACACAGTGAGGACATATCCAAGCCGGGACTCCAGTGAATGTTTTTGTTTTCGTGGGGCAATGAGGGTTAAGTGACTTGCCTAGGGTTACTCGGCTAGCAAGTGTCAAGTGTCTGAGGTCGGATTTGAACTCAGGTCCTCCTGAATCCAGGGCCGGTGCTCTATCCACTGTGCCACCTCCCTGTCCCTTCCAGTGAAGGTCTTTGGACTGTGAATACTTTGCAATAGACTGGGCTGCCTGTCTATTCAGGCTTCCCCCAAGACCTTGCAAAACCCTAAATCAGAAAAGAGTCCACCAGAGTCCTGAGATGCTGTTCACTGAGGCAGAAGCTTCCCTTCAAGCCCTCACTTCCTTCTAAATTCCCCATTCTGAGCAATCAATCAATCCGTCAATTAACAAACATTCATTAAGCACCTGCGACATGCTAAGCACCTAGGTGTTCCTAGGGTTGTGAAGACAATCCCTGCCCTCAAGGGGTTAACCGGAGAGACATTATGCAAATAAGTATTACATAACAAGCTCCATCTAGGATAAATAGGAAATAATTAAGAGAGGGAAGGCACTCAAATTAAGAGGGTTTGGGAAAGGCTTCCATTAGTTGAGACTTAAAGGAACCCAGGAAAGTCAGTAAACAGAGTGGAGGAGGGGAAGTGTCCCAGGCATGGGGGACAACTAGAAAAAAATGTCTAGAGCAGAGAGATGGAGTGTCTTGTTCATGGAATAGCCTGGAGCCAGTGTCATTGGATTGTAGACAGGGAGTAAGATGTAAGAATATTGGAAAGGTAGGAGGGGGCCAGGCTAGGTTATGGAAGGCTTTGAATGCCAAACTGAACATCTTGTATTTGTTCCTGGAGGTAATAGGGAGCATTAACTGAGTGGGTAGGAGGGGTGACAGATCTACACTTTAGGAAAAGCACTTTGGTGGTTGTTAAATGGAGGATGGATTGGAGTGGTGGGGGGGCTGGGGAGGGTAGCTTCACCAGTTACTCAGCCTCCCACCTTCCTAACCTTTCCATGAATTTTCCTTTTCTTGGGTCCCAGATGCAATCAGTTAACCAATATGTGTCAGCTCTATGCTGAGTCATCTCCAGTCTTCTTGACCTATGTCTTGCCCCTGGACTCTGATGACTCTGTTTTTGTTTTTTGGCAGGGCAATGATGGTTAAGTGACTTGCCCAGGGTCACATAGCTAGTAAGTGCCATTTGTCTGAATCTGTATTTGAACTCAGGTCCTCCTGAATCCAGGGCTGGTGCTTTATCCACTGCAACACCTAGCTGCCCCCTGGACTCTGATGGCTCTGGGGGAAAGAACATGGCTAATGACTCTGTCCAGCTCTGCCTCACTTAAATCCAATTCACTTGCAAGTCAAGACATCACCCTCCCGATGTCATTGGTCCTCTTCGAGAATGAAGGACAAACAACAACCATAACATCTCTTGTACTTACTCCCTTCAGGATAATAATAATAATAATTTTGATGATAGATAATATTTGTAAAGTTCTTAGCACAGTGGCTGGCACATAGTAGGTGCTAAATAAATGGGAGCTATGATGATGAAGATGACAACGATGACAACAATGACAAAGCTAAGCTAGGAATATAAAAACACAGTCCCTACCCTCAAGGAACTTACATTTTAATGGGGGGATAATACATGGGAGAGTGGTGGCTCTGAAGGGTATTTTGGTTTGAAAAGTTGCAGAGATGTTGAGTAGATCACAGGGGAACAGACTGATATGCTTTTCTGACTAGAGTTGGTAGTATTGAGACGAGACAGAATTGTGTGTTGGATAGAGAAGTAGCCTCAATGTGGAAAGAAGACCTTTTCTCTGATACCTGCTGGCTGTGTAGCCCTAGACAAGTCACTTCTCTAGATGCCAGAGGTGTCAAACATGCAGCTCACAGATCTGATGTGAGCCTACAACACTCCTGAGTACAGCTAAACCAATGAAAACATAATTGGGAAATATTTAACAAAAAAATAAAATAGAACATTGATTATTGAGTCATTTACGTTGTGACTGACTCTTTATGACCCCATTTGGAGTTTTTCTTGGCAGAGATATTGGAGTGGTTTACCATTTCCTTCTCCAGCTCATTTGACAGATGAAGAAACTAAGGCAAACAAGGTTAAGTGACCTACCCAGGGTCACACAGCTAGTGAGTGTCTGAGGCCACAGATAATGTTAATGTGTGCTTTTCTAAGTTATTATAGATCAGTGATCCTCATTTCTATTTGAGTTTGATGCCACTGGTCTAGGCAATTCTCTAAGACTCAAAGTTGCTTGAAAAGGTGCAAAATGATGAAATGAAAGGCTATGTCAGTCCCTACTCAGATCCAGAACTAGAAATTGTGGTGGGAGGTATTGGGGAGGAGTCAGAAGAGGGGCTCAGAGCCTCAGCAGGGCAGCCGTTGAGAAGAGGGCTGGGTAGTAATGTTGAACAGCCAGCTACTGCTATAGTGAATGTATACATACACACAGATATGTATATATGTATACACATATATTATGTACATATATAATTGCTCGCTGGTTAGGAGATTATGCCTGGCACAAATGGAGCCAGAGCTGGGCCTTGAACCCCAGAAGAGCAGAGCAGATTGGCAATGTTTCTTTATATGTGGGGTATTGTTTTTTGGGGCGTTTTGTGAGGCAATTGGGGTTAAGTGACTTGCCCAGGGTCACACAGCTAGTAAGTGTCAAGTGTCTGAGGCCGGATTTGAACCCAGGTCCTCCTGACTCCCTGGCCAGTACTTTATCCACTGCACCTCCCAGCTTCCTCAACAATATTTCTTTAATGGCCCCCAACTTCTCCCAGAAACGAAGGCCCATTTCTTGAATATGAGTATTCTACTGGTGTTGTTACACGGTTATGAGAGATGGAACAGAACAGTCTCCAAAGAATTGAAAATGAGCATCACTCTGAGGGCAACAGAGAGGCCCGGGGTGCCTGCCAGCAGGCTGCAGCACATTACAAGTAAGGAACTTCAAAGAAGAACCGGAGCAAAGGATGTCATCAGAGGAATGTCTAATTGAAAAAGATGGGTCGGTGCAGCTAGGTGGCGCAGTGGATAAAGCACCAACTCTTGAGTCAGCAGTACCTGAGTTCAAATCCGGCCTCAGCCATTTGACACTTACTAGCTGTGTGACCCTGGGCAGGTCACTTAACCCCCATTGTCGCAAAAAAAAAAAATTTAAAAGTGAAGATGACGCTAAAGTTGAAAGCTTGGGTTACTGGGGAGATGATACTGTAGGCTGGGGGTTCTCAAACTTTGGGGCATATCTTGGATCCCCTTAAAAATTTGGTGAAGCCCACAGACTCCCAGAATCAGATTTTTTGAAGTGCTTATTATCAGTGTCACCTTAGGCAAGTCACTTTACCATGGGCCTCAGTTTCCTCCTCTGTAAAAAATGGTAGGGTTAGTCCAGAAGGCCTCTGAAGCTCCTTCTAGCTCTACAGTCAAGACAAGACTACAAGCTCTGCTTTTGATCTATGATTCTGGAAGAAGTCATTGAAATGGGCTGAGATAGGGGAGAGTGACCAATGGCCTGAGGAAACTGAGGCAAGCAGGGTAAAGCGACTTGCCCAGGATCACACAGCTAGTAAGTGTCTGAGGCCGCATTTGAACTCAGGTCCTCCTGAATCCAGGCCCAGCACTCTATATACTGCACCACCTACAAGAGCATAGGATTCTAAATTTAGACTTGGAAGGGTTCACCTAGTTCAACCCCAGAGGAGGCAACTGAGGCCCCAGGATGTGAAGTGACTCAACAAAGAGCCTAGATTTTGAGCTGGAAAGAATCCCACTGTTCACCTAGTCCATCCTCCTCATTACAGAAACAGAAACTGAGGGCCAGGGGGTAATTAACTGACAGACAGGTCCCTAGTATCCAAGCTGGGACTTGAAGCCAGGTCCTCCTGAGGAAAGCCTTAGATTCCGTGCCAAAGGAGACGTGATGGGGAGCAGATCACTTTGGGATGAGAGCATCAAAGAAGGCAGGCCTCACGGAAGCACACAGGAGGCAGGGCAGCTGAGATGTGGGAGCAGGGAGGTCCCTGCCAGCGAACAGCCCAGAAGGTCAAAGGAAGGAGAGCCAGGACACCTGGCCCATTATTGGCTCTAGGCTGGTTCAGCCAATGGGAAGGCCAAGGTTGGGTGTCTTAGGAGGAGGAGAAAGAGACCCAGGTAAGACCCTCTCCATGCCAGAATTGGTTGTGTTTTTCCTTAAATACCAGTCTCCAGGCTAGAGATGGAATGATATCGGCCCTCGAGTCAGCCAGGGGAAAAGCGGAAGGGGTATGGAGAGCCCAGCTATCTTGGAAGCAGCCCTGTTGGGTTAGATGGAATTCCTTGAGATCTGCTTTCCATTCCTTGTAGCCTCATTCTGGCTGTTTCTGTTACTACTCTTCTTCCTTGGGGGTAAACTATAGAAAACCTACTGTTGGGGGCTGAATCCGGAGAAGAGACGAGAGAAAGATGGAGAGAAGGAGAGAGGAGAGGAGGGGGAGGGGAGGAGAGAGAGAAGTGAAGAAGAGGTGATGGGAAGGGGAGAGAGAGAGGAGAGAGGAGGGAAGGAGAAGGGAGGGGAGAGGAGGGGAGAAGAGAGAGAAGTAAAGAAGAAGTGAAGGGAAGGAAGGAAGGAGAAAGAGAGAGGAGAGGGAGGAAAGAGGGAGAGGTTCCCTGAGCCTCTTTTTTTTCAGGGCAATGAGGGTTAAGTGACTTGCCCAGGGTCACACAGCTAGTAAGTGTCAAGTGTCTGAGGCCGGATTTGAACTTAGCTCCTCCTGAATCCAGGGCCGGTGCTCTATCCACTGCACCACCTAGCTGCACCCCCCCCAGCCTCTTTTTAAAATGAGAGGGTTAGGGGGGGAAATGAGAGGGTCAGATTAGTGGGCCTCTGAAGCTCCTTCCAGCTCAAGATCTAGGATCCTATGTGTGACCTTGGACAAATCACTACCCCTCCCTGAGCCTCAGTCTCCCCCTCTGTAAAATGTGGAGGTTGGTTTTAATGGTCTCTAATATCTCCTTTAGCCTCCAGAATTTGGATTCTCTGATATTCTCAAAGATCCAGGGCCCAGAGTAGACAATGAATGCTAATTGATTGCTTTCAGCAGTGTGGGTAGCGCCTCCACTGAGGCAGAGAGCAGCCCCTTTGCAACTTACTAGCCTGCTGCCACCTTCTAACAATAATCATCATGCCCGTAAGCCAGGCTGGGCCCCAGACACTAATGGGTCACGAGTCCACTTCCCAAGCCTTTCCTGCTTGGCAGGACCAGGCAGGACTTTGGCTCCAAGGACATCACAGGAGGTCTGCAGCAGAGGACCTCATTCTACCTCTACTCAGCGACTGTGGTGGCTAGATTCTCTCACTAGTGGGCCAGCATCCAGACTGCTGTATCTTTGCAGAGGGAAGGCCTTCATGAGATTAATTATGATTCCCAGTCCGCTCAGGGAAGGGCCTTGCCCCTTCAGGTCTCTATAAGTAGAAGAGGACAAATGGGCTGATTGTGGCCTTCTCCCCATCCATTCGGGACTTGGAGTCAATGCCTTTACTCAGGTAGTCAGTGATGCCCAAATTTTCTGGGGTCCCCTTATTCAGGACAGTGGCTTAAAGCACTGGGCCTAGAGTCAGGAAGACCTCAGTTGAAGATCCTACCTGTGGGGCAGCTAGTGGTGCAGTGGATAGAGCACTGGCCCTGGAGTCAGGAGGACCTGAGTTCAAATCCAGACTCAGAGACTTAACACTAGCTGTGTGACCCTGGGCAAGTCACTTAACCCCAATTGCCTCACCAAAAAAAAAAAAAAGGATGCTACCTGTGACCCTTTCCAGATGTGTGGCTTCCCTTTCCCAAGGAAGGGAATTTCCTCATTTTCTTCATCTGTAAATTCAGGGAATTAGACTCAATGACCTCTGAAGTCCCTTCCAGCTCTGACTCTGATCCTTTTCTAAAAAAATGTTTTTCTGCCTTCTCGGATCTTGTTCAAAACAGAACACAGCTTAGGGGTGCTTCTGTGGCCAGCCCTGAAGAAATTTGGACAATTCCTTCTCTGCTCAGAGCACAGAGGCAAGAGGGCCAGGAAAAGAATGAAACGAGACAACCCTTTGGTTGGGGCCATCAAAACCTGAATGAGGAAGCTCTTTGATACGTTTGCTAGAGGGGAATAAGAATTAAGGCTCACTTGGATTCCTTCTCCCGGTTCTTTCCACTTTGTTCAGTATTTTTCAGCCATGTCTAACTCTTCGTTACCCCATTGGGGGTTTTCTTGGCAAAGATACTGAGCGGTTTGCCATTTCCTTCTCCAGCTCACTTGACAGATGAGGAAACTGAGGCAAGCAGGTTGAGGTGACTTGCCCAGGGTCACACAGTTGGTAAGTGTCTGAGGCCAGATTTGAACTCAGGAAGATGAGTCCTCCTGACTCCAGGCCAGTCACTCTATACACCTGGCCATAGCTGCCCATAGACAATAATGTCTACTATTCCTATATTCCTATCCCTATTCCTAATTCCCTTTTTTTTTTTGGTGAGGCAATTGGGGTTAAGTGACTTGCCCAGGGTCACACAGCTAGTAAGTGTTAAATGTCTGAGGTCAGATTTGAACTCAGGTCCTTCTGAATCCAGGGCCAGTATTCTATCCACTGCGCCACCTAGCTGCCCCCCTAATTCCCTTTTATCAAAGCTATTTGATGCCAAAAGAAATTTCCCATTTAACAACCTCTCTTCTTATGCTAGCTTCTTTGCTTTTGTTCATGCAAAAACTCAATCTAATTGAAATCATATATTGCCTAATAATGTCTACTATAATGTCATCATTATTAGATGCTTTATTAGGCCAGGCTTCCCAGGAGACATTATAGCGTAGAGAAGGGATTCAGCTCTGCCTCTGACTGCCCCCGTGTCAGAATTCTCCCTCCTGAAATGTATGTCCCTCATTTCTCAGAGAGGTGGGGGACTATGGCTGTAGAATATAACAATCATAATCAATGGGGTTATTATGTAGCTTGAACTTACTTAATTGTGTGTTGTTATGAGACTATGATATAAAAATGAAAGATCTAAGTAAAACTGTATTTTCAAAAATAAACTGTGGGGAGCCCAGGGGCAGTCACAGGCAAGAAGTTGTCTCATTCTTGGGCTAATTAGGCCTGGCCAGTCCTCAGGAGGGGAACATTAGTATGATGGCTCTGTAGAGAAGCAACAAAGAGTATAGGAGGTCAGAAGACCTAGGTCTCTGTTGTCAATTAAAGAATGGCCAAATTATGGTTTATGAATGTAATAGGACACTCTAGTGCCATTAGAGATGATAACAGTTACAGAGAAACTTGAGAAGACTTGCATGAACTGATTCAGGGTTGGTCGGTGATGCAGATCATATTACATGGGCCTCAGTTTTCTCATCTGTAAAATGGGAACATTGACACATTGCTACCTATCTCATAGGACTGTAAGCCAACATACACATGGCCCTTTGTGCATTTATTTTAATTTTTTGGTTTTTTGTGGGGCAATGAGGGTTAAGTGACTTGCCTGGGGTCACACATCTAGTAAGTGTCAAGTGTCTGAGGATGGATTTGAACTCAAGTCCTCCCGAATCCAGGGCTGGTGCTTTATCCACTGTGCTACCTAGCTGCCCCCCTTTGTGCATTTTTAATTTTTTTTTTTTTAGTGAGGTAATTGGGGTTAAGTGACTTGCCCAGGGTCACACAGCTAGTAAGTGTTAAGTGTCTGAGGCCAGATTTGAACTCAGGTACTCCTGACTCCAGGGCCGGTGCTCTATCCACTGCGCCACCTAGCTGCCCCTGTGCATTTTTAAATACCAAACATCAACCATTTTTTGTTTTGTTTTTGTTCTTCTTAGTCAAACAAAGCTAATTCCCCCACATTGGCCAGGACTCAGAAATATATGCCTCATTCTTCATTCTGAGTCTACTCCACCTCTGCCAGGAAGTGAGTCCTCTGGAATCCTACTTGGTCATTTCATTGATCCAAGTTCTTAAGTCTTCCAAGTTGTTTATCTTTACATTGTTTTTGTTATTGGGTAAATTGTTCTAGTTCTGCTCACTTTATTCCTCCACATCAGTTCATGCAAGTCTCCAGTTTCATTGTAACTGTTATCATTTCTAACAACATTGTAGTATTCTGTTAGAGTTATAAACCACAATTTGTTCAGCCATTCTTTAATTGATGGGCACTCCCTTACTTTCCAGTTCTTTGCCACCACAAAAAAGAGCTGTTATAAGTATTTTTGTACATATGGGTCTTTTCCCTCTTTCTTTGATCTCTTTGGGATGTGGGCCTAGTAGTGGTATCTTTGCGTCAAGGCACAGATTAGTCACTTTTGGGGCCTAGTTCCAAATTCCTTTCCAGAATGACTGGATCAATTCACAAGGTGGTGTCTATTTTTTGGCAAAGCATCGGTTTAGTCTAGCCTATTACCCCATATACCACAACAAGTTCCAAATGGATATGTGTAAGTTGAATATAAAAAGTTGCATCGTTAAAAAAAAACCACACCAGGAAAATGGAAGGTAATACTTTTCATAACTATGGCTACGGGGAGAATTTCCAACCGAACAGGATAGAAATGATCATAAAAAATGCAATATATGATTTCAATTAGGTTGAGTTTTTGCATGAACAAAAGCAAAGAAGCTAGCATAAGAAGAGAGGTTGTTAAATGGAAAATTTCTTTTGGCATCAAATAGCTCTGATAAAAGGGAATTAGGAAAAGGGAAATAATGTAAAGATATGCAGAAGCATCTGAACAAACATCTCTGAAAAGAATTACAAACTATTAATCATAAGGAAGAAAATAATAAGAACTAGAAATTAACACACTGTAAGATTTCACTTCACATCTGGTAAATTGACAAAGATGACGCAGGACAGGAATTTCAATCAGTGTTGGTGGGGTTGTGGGAAGACAGGCACCCTGTTAGTGGAACTATGAATTGGTTCAACCATTCTGGAAAACAATTTAGAACTATTCAAGAAAACTGATCTCTGCTCTATACATTTTATGCTGGATAAAACTGTAGCCCCTTTTTCCCTGGACCACATCAGGGGTTCGAGGCCCTTCCTCAAGCTCTGTTATCACTTATACCAAAGCCCAGAAAGCTGAAGAACTTTATCCAGGCCACACCAGCACTTACACAGTGGGGATTTAATTAAAGCCTGGTTCATTAAGTCTAGATGAAATAACAATAGCCAACATTTATATACCACATACTAAGTGCTTTACAGGGGTCTCATTTGATCCTCACAACAACCCTGGGAGGTGAGTGCTTTTCTTATCTTCATTTTACAGAGGGGGAAACTGAGACAGAGGTTAAGTGACTTGCCCAGGGTCACACAGCTCGTAAGTATCTGAGACCAAATTTGAACTCAATTCTCCCTGACTTAAGACCCAGTGCTCTATCCATTGTACCACTGGCTGCCTCCTCTTCCTGCCTAAAGGTCAGTTCTGACATCACCCAGGCCCAACAGCTTCCAGAGAAACTTAAATCCTGTAGGATAGTCTATTAAAGCTATGAAAAGGCCTTAGGCCAACCAAGGCTTCTTAACCTGTATCCCACGAACTTCATTTGAAAGGTCATATATATTTTGATAACTGTCTTTTGATATAATTGGTTTCCTTTGTCACTCTCTATATTTTTTTGCATTAAAAAACATGTTCCTGAGACTTCCTCAGACTGCCCAAGAGGGTCAAGGATACCCCCAAATGGTGAAGATGCCCTGCTCTAGGCAGCATGGTGCTCTGTCTGGTACATTCCATAAACCAGAGGCTCATGGGGCATGGTTACAGACGAGCTGTCTCTGAGCTGCTGCTTAGGTGGTTGGTCTCCAGGAGGGCTGATCATTCATTATAGGTAGACCTGAAATGGAAACACAACCCCATCAGATGCTAAGCACAGCCATGGCCCCCAGATGAATGAGAGAAGGGAAATGGAAACACAGGGGGCTCCTGGCTCCTGGCTTTCCAGGACTTAGCATCCTGAAAGACCATCCTAGCACTTGGTCCTGGGAGATTCATTTCTATCTAAGAGACTCTCTCTGTATACAGTTGAATCTGCCCCAAGTTTACCCATTATCCACTGGCCCAGAAAGCCTGCAGTTTCTCCTCTTCCTCCTCATTAATCCCTCCTCCTCTTCCCCTCCTCCCACCACACATTGCCCTGGTATGCCTATAATGACAGCCTGTGACAACTAGCTTAGCACAGTGCCTGGCACACAATAGGCATTTAATAAATGCTTGTTGATTGATTGCTTGATATTGACTCTGTATTCTCCCTTGCCAAAGTACTGACCCAGTTCACCATTCCCACCTTTACTATTCCTCCGACAATGATTCTGACAACTGGATTGGGAGCCAGGGGACCAGGCTTCAACCCCCAGCTCTAGTATTTACCAGCTGTGTGACCTTGGCCAAGTCACTTCCCTCTCTGGGCCTCAGTCTCCTCACCTGTAAAATGAGGGGAGGGTGGACTCAATGACCTTTCCAGCTCTAGAGCTAGGATCCCAGGATCCTCTGTTCTATTTCACTTCTTTGAGCCTCAGTTTCCTCACTTGTAAGATAGGGCTCTGTATTGGCAGAGGAAGCACCCGCATTGATTGAATCAAAAGCTTCCAACACACCCTTATGAAGTCAGTGCACCTTCCCCCACCCCCACCCCCCCGCCTCCCCAGCCCCTTTGCCCGGCCCTGACTGAAGAGCCCAAATGACAAACCAAATGTCAAATTCTCCTTCAGAGCCCAGGGGGGAAAAGTCTTCTATCAACTGGGCTTCACCTCGATCTTTGCACTGTGTTTCCTGGGCTCTGGGAAAGAGTTAGAATGAATGTGCCAAATGTACCGGAGCATCCCCAGTGGTCCAGTACATCTTTCCAATTAAGTGGTAGTCCACTCTACACAGCATTCTCAATTGCATTAGGCTCTAAGGATAGGGCATCATCTTCCATTATTTATGGTGGTACAGTTTGCTGGTGTAATCCTGGGTAAGGCCTGGGACTCTGTGTCTCAGAGCAGATGAGGCCAGCCAGGAGGCCACAGACCACAAGAACATAATCCCCATGCTGCTCTCTTCCTGATGGGGTTGGAGCCATCCATCTCTGCACTAACTCTGGGGGACAGGAAGGGACAGCCAGAAAGAAAACAATTACTGGACCTTGCTGTGCTACCTCTCTGAGATGCCATCTTCTTATCTGTAAAATGGATGTCATGCACCCCAGTCTGCCTACCTCCTGGGGCTATTGGGAGGATAAAATGAGATGATGGATGGGAAGAGCTATGTAAATATGAATTAGCATTGTTGTCATTGTTGTGACCGACTCTTGGTGACCCCTTTTGGGGTTTTCTTGGCAAAGACCCTGAAGGGGTTTGCTATTTCCTGTGTCTCTGTTTCCCTGTCTTTGTCTCTCTGTCTCTGTCTCTGTGTCTCTGTGTCTTTCTGTCTCTATCTCTGTATCTGTCTCTGTGTCTCTCTCTAAGTGTCCAAAGAACGATTCAAACCCAGGTCTTCCTGACTCCAAGTCTAGTACTCTATGCACAACTACACGGCACTGCCCACAGTCCTAGGGCCCTAAAATGAAGGGGACCAACTAATTGGTTTTGAAGGCTTTGTGCAGAGGCTCTCAGAACACAGTACAAAGGTTGGGGGGGTGGCTTGGGTAGGTCTAACTGGTCCTGCCCCCATCCAGTTCCCAAGAAAAATGCCAATGTGATCCTGTATCCCAAGCTAGCCCTTGTTTCCAGAAGCCCATCAGTTATCCTCTGGCCCTTAAAAAATAAACAGTCCTCTAAAGGAGGTGACCTTGAAGGTCCCTTCCTGATCTACACCTATGATCTTGGGAGCCACACTGGAGTTTCAGCCACTGGGGACCATGATTTTCTACATAAAACTCAGCCTCGATCCATCCCTGGCCAGCCTGGTTGGGGCAACTCTGGATTTATTCCCTGGATTCTTGGACTCCATGCAAGGCCTGCCTTCCTCAGCTCTGTGATTGCCAGCACCTGTCTGCTGCCCCAGTCTGCACGAGGTAAGGTCATGGCCACGGGGCCCTAGCACACATTTGGACCCAACATGGCTAACCCGTTCAGGGCACATCCACAGTTTCCAGGAGGAAACTGATCCGGGGGGATGACAGCTACAGACAGCTGCTGGGGGTGGGGGCTGGGGAAAGGAGCCTCTCCAATGCCGGGTTTGGTTGCTGGGCTGGGAGTGGAGCTGAACTCAAGGGGCCCCACACGGGGGCAGGGACTTGGAGGGGAAGGTTGGGCAGTGGCAGCAGTAGCAGTGGCCACCTGGCAGCTCCCCTTCACCAGCCCTAGCCTGCAACTGTGCTCTCAGCTCTCTCTGTCTGTCTCTGTCTCTGTGTCTTTCTGTCTCTATCTCTGTCTCTGTCTCTGTGTCTCTGTTTTCCTGTTTCTGTCTCTCTGTCTCTGCCTTTGTCTCTCTGTCTCTCTGTCTCTATCTCTGTATCTGTCTCTGTATCTCTGTCTCTCTGTCTGTGTCTTTCTGTCTCTATCCCTGTCTCTGTATTTCTGTCTCTGTGTCTCTGTCTCTCTCTGTTTCCCTGTCTGTCTCTGTTTCCCTGTCTCTGTATGTCTGTCTCAGTCTTTGTCTCTTTCTGTCTATATCTCTGTCTGTGTCTTTCTGTCTCTCTCTCTGTGAGTGTTTCTCTTCTCTCTCTCTCTCTCTCTCTCTCTCTCTCTCTCTCATTCACACACACACACACACACACACACACACACCCCAGTCTCTGAGGAAGCTGGAGGCCCATAGGGAAAAAGATTGTTTACCTATTCAGGTTCTTTCTGTTCTGAGATAGTTAATAGAGTACTAGACTTGGGATCAAGAAGGTCTGGGTTTGAAGTCTGCCATAAACACTTAGTATCTGTGTAACCCTGGATAAGTCACTTAACTCTGAACCTCAATCTCTTTAGCCTCAGTCTCTCTAGCTGCTAAATCACAGCAATGCCTATAGTAATACCTCACAGGATTCTTGTGAGAATCGAATAAGATCATGTATATAGAAATGTCAATTATTAGCATTTTGTGTTACCTTTTTCTTTTTTGGGAGGGGGATGCCAGGTGAAATAAATCCTGCTCTCTATTTGATACATTGTTGGCCTGGATGTTTGCATGGGAGCTGAGAGCCCTTTGTAAGTACATTCATTTTGAGCGAGTCATTTAACCTCTCTAGGCCTCAGTTTCCTTGTCTGTAAAGTGAAGGGGATGGCTTAAACAGCCTTCCAGCTCTATACACTATGATTCAACCGTTTCTGAAGAGACCTAGACATGAGCTGGGTTTTAAGGCTCCCTGGGAAAACCCTGGTTGTGGGCAAAATGAGCCAAGTTCTGAAACCCTGGGTGGGAGTATGAATCAAAGGGAGCCATTTGTAAAAAGCCCACAATCCATCAATCAAAAGGCATTTATTAAGTGCCCAGCCCGTGCCAGGCACTGGGGCTACAAAGATAAAAATGCCTCTTCCCTCAAGGAGGGCATTTAACCATCTGTGCAAACCCAAGCCTGTGGCCATGAGTTAGCAAAATAAAGATGAAGCTGGGATCCTTGCCGTTAGCTTCAGGTGGGGTTCTCCCAGGGTCCTGGACGTCATGAGGGGTCACTGGGGGAGAGAGGCTGTCCGGATTAAGCTACTAAGCACAGGGATCTGGGAGCAGAGGGATAAGAAATAGCCCGCTTGGCAGGCTCCCCAATAATATCAGGGAACCCCAGAAAATGACTGAGCCCTCCATGGATTCAGCTTAGTGATACCGAGAGCAGAATTCTTGGCTCCTGACCAGGAAGATTGTCTAATAGTCTAGTAGGCCCAGATGTCCATGTGTCCTATCTTACTGAGAAGGCCATACAGGCTCACCGCTGTAAACCTTGCCTCCTCCCAGAAGCCTTTATGGTTATAGCAAAGGAGAGAAAATGGCCCTAGCACCTCATCCTTCAGGGCATGAACACTATAACCTCTAGGCTCTTTCTATCCTTCTCCCCAAGAGAGGCAGTGTGGTATAATAGATAGGCCACTCTTATCTCCTTGGAGTCAGGAAAACCTGGGTTCAAATCTTGCCTTAGACACTTACTAGCTGTGTGACCCTGGGCAAGTCACAATTGCTTCAATTTGCTCTTCTGTAAAAGTAGACGATGAGATTCCTACTGCCTGCCTAAGAGGGCTGTTGTGAGGCAAGAACTTTGTAACGATACGAAACCAAAGAGAAACAGGGGTTGTTGTCATTAAATGAATACATTACTGCCTGGAGCTGTTTGCATTTTGTCATGGGACCAGAGCCCTAGAGATGGAAGGGATCTCGAAGAGCATCCAGTCTAATACTTTCATTTTTACAGTTAGGGAAACTGAGGCCCAAGGAAGGGGAAGTGACCTGCCCAAGATCATACATAGGACCCTAGATCTAGAGTTGGAAGGGATCTCAAAGACCATCCAGTCTAACACTCTCATTTTTACAGTTAGGGAAACTGAGGCCTAAGGGAGGGGAAGGGATTTGTACAAGGCCATAAGATTCCTTTAATCACCAGCATTTTAATCCTCTTCCACAATCCCTAGTCATACAAAAACATTGGGAGAATATTGGCATTCAAGAAATGGGCCTGGGTGGCAAGGAGAAGCATTGGCGGCACTGCAGGGTCTCACCCACGGAATGCAGCCCACTATCCTGCCCTTCATTCTGGGCCCAGCTCCTCATCCATCTGCAGGACCCATCCCAGATATGCATACTAATGGACTCGCTCAGTGAACCGCCCATTCAAAGGGATGGCATGATCTGGGTGAAAATTGAGGTCGACCTCTATTTAGTTGTTCCAGACCCCCTTGAGGAGGCTTGGTGTAATTACCCTATTGCCATCTGCAAACAGGGACATCTGGAAGGTCTCGCCATCTGTAGTTGGGCACTATGCAGGATGTCTTCCATGACAATTGTAAACAGTTTTGGCCAGCGTCCAACTCCCTGTTTGATGTTTCCCTTGATATTTATGCTAAGAGGATGACTGAATAGCATTATCTCAGTGGTTGCTTTGATCAAGGAATCATGTATGACCCCAACACATATATGGAAGACCCCTCGTTGGAGGAGGGTCTTTCAGACAGTATTTTGCTCTACTAAACCAAATAATTTCTTTTTTGCAACCAACAAATAATAAAAAACACTGGGATTCTCTGTCTACGCTTCTCAACCAACCGTGTGAATGAAGATGTGGCCAGTTCCAGAGAAAAAGCTGCAAAAGCCTGTCTGTTCCCCTCTTATTTTCATGAAACTCACCAGAATTTTTGAATTGGAAGAGACCTCAGGGGTCATTTAGTCTAAGCCATACTTAGAAAAGGATTCTATAATGTACCTGACAAGGAGTCATTCAGCCTTTGATTCAAGCCCTGTAGAGAGAGGTAGTGTTTTTCATCTCTCTACTATATCTCAACTTGTCTTTTTGTTTCTTCTGCTCACTGCTCCTAGTTTGGCCTTCTGGGGCCAGACCAAATCTCCTTGGTCTTCCATGTGATAGCCCTTCAGATATTTGACGATGGTTATTGTATCCTCCTGACCCTGTCTTCTTTTTTCCAGACTAGACACCCCCAGGTCCATTAACTGATCCCCATCTGACATGAATACAAGGCCCTTCTCCATCCCAGTTGCCATCTTTTGGCCTCTTTCCAACTCATCGACATCCTTCCTGAAATGTGATACTCAGAACTGAACAAAATACTCCAGGGCAGAGTACAGTGGTCATGTCACCTTCTTATTCCTAGCAGCCACGTCTCTCTTTTTTGTGGGGCAATGAGTGTTAAGTGACTTGCCCAGGGTCACACAGCCAGTAAGTGTCAAGTGTCTGAGGCCGGATTTGAACTCAGGTCCTCTTGAATCCAGGGCCGGTGCTTTATCCACTGCAGCGCCACCTAGCTGCCCCAGTTATGTCTCTCTTAATGAAGTCTAAGATTCTCATTAGCTTTACTGGTTGCCATGTTATACTATTGACTTCTAGTAAGCTAATGAAATCTAATCCACGAAAGCTCCCAGATCTTTTTTCAGATGAACTACTGTCTAACCATTTCCCCTCTATATGTGTGTCGGTCATTCTCACAAAGATTTAATCTTATCTGCAGATAAGCCAACAAGCTGTTGGAATAGGCCAGGTTGGCACTACCACAAGTGCACACAGCATTGGCTCATCTTCAGCCTTTATTCTGATTTCATTCTGACCTTTGCTTTTACCCGTTGATCTCAGTGCACACAGACACACACAGACAGCTGATTCTGAAATGATTCCTGATGTCATCGACCATTCATTTCCTGTTGCTTAAGATTCAGTCAAATCCAGCATCTTATAACTGTCTTCCTGAAGAATCTGTGTATTTATGTCATGCAGGAATCAGGCTTCTGAGTAATCTCTAAGCCTTTTGCCTATTTCATCTCTTAATCCCGAAGCAATATTTTCCAGCATCTTTTTCACTATTCTCCCCTGTGCCCATCCTTGCACTAGAATCACCAAAGATCAAAGCTATACACCTATGCGTACAGTGTTTCCTTGGCCCATTAAATGCTCATTCATTCATTCATTCATTCATGTTTGACTTAGTTTAGCCCAGTGGTATCAAAATCAAACAGAAACAGGGCCGTGGGCCCTGTATTGATGTAGAAAACCATATATTTCTATTATCTATATTTTATGCTATTTTTATTTACTTTGTTCAATCTTTCCCAATTACCGTTTAATCTGATTTGCCTATACTCAGGACTGTGCTCAGTACATGTGTGAAACCCCTGGGTTAGAAAACATGGTTAAGTTATTCGAATTTTTTTTTCATTTATCTGTCAGATAAATGAATGGCAGTGGGAGAATTTATGACCAAAGAAGATATCAAGAGTAAAACAAAATGTATAATAGATCATTTTGATTCTATAAAATTAAAAAAGTTTTTGCACAAACAAAACCAATGTAACCAAGATTAAAAGGGAAGCAGAAAACTGGGCAAGACTTTTTGAAACAAATATGTTATGGGGTTGGGGCATAAACTGGTCAGCTTGACTAAAGGACATGGGTCTGGGGTAACTCTCCTTGAGAAGCTAAACTAAAGGACAGATACTCCTTGAGAAGTAAGGGAGGGGCAGCTAGGTGGCACAGTGGATAGAACATCAGCTCTCCTGAGTTCAAATCCGGCCTCAGACACTTAACACTTACTAGCTGTGTGATCCTGGGCAAGTCACTTAACCCCAATTGCCTCATCAAAAAGAAAAAAGATGGGGCAGCTAGGTGGCACAGTGGATAAAGCACTGGCCCTGGATTCAGGAGGACCTGAGTTCAAATCCAGCCTCAGACACTTAACACTTACTAGCTGTGTGACCCTGGGCAAGTCATTTAATCCCCATTGCCCCGCAAAACAAAAAACAAAAAAACCCAAAAACAAAAAGAAAAAAGATAACTCCAGAAATCAGAACAACGGCCCCTCACCTGACATTTCACTCTCAAGGTGATCACCCCATCTACCATTTATAAAAACTTTGGCCTTTCTTCTGTTTGAGGAGAAATGCATTTCAGAGAATCATGAGATCTCTAAGCCATTATCTCCCCTTGAGAGAAATCTGACTTCTCTCTCAATTCCTTAGAATTTTTTTAAATTAAGTTTTTTCACTTTGAATTTAATGACCATCCCAAAGAAAGGACCTTTCAAAAAAGGAAAAAAGGATTAAACGTGAAACTACAAATTTCTATTGTCTACAACTTGCTCTTTAAAAAATTAAATATTTTTTAAAAAGAAATGTCTTATGTGTTACTGTTGAAACTGTCACTCTTGTCTTGTCCCCTTCTGAACATGGTGCTGCATAAGTTGCAATTCTTTTCATTCCAGTGGCCTTGAGCACAGGTTCATTGTGGGTACTGCAAAAGCACAATAGCAATGTATCCTGGGGCTTTCTTGTTACTTTGGACACAGGATGAAACCACCCCCGAGTTGGGAATCAGCAGTTAGTGGGAAAGGAAGTGGCTTGGCAGTCAGAGAACATGGATTCCAGTCCCCAGCTCAGCCACTTACTACCTATGTGACCTTGGGTCAGCCCCTTCCCCTCCAGGGGCCTCGGTTTTCTCTTTTGTGAAATAAGGGGGTTAGACTAGTTGGCCTTCTTGGCTCTAGATCTAAGATCCTATTCCTTCACTTCTAACACTTATTGGCTACTCCAGCCAAACTGGCTTTCTTTCTGTTCCTCACATACTGTTCTTCCATCTCCCAACTCCATACCTTTGCACTGTCTGTTCCCCATGCCTGGAATGCCCACTATCCTCATCTCTACCTCATAGAATCCTTCTATTCATTCAAGATGCAGGTCAAGCATCACCCTCACCAGAAACTCTAAGGGTCTTTCCCTCTCTGACTGATTCTTTTGTGAAGGCAAACTAGGCCATCTTTGGCCTCAGTTCTTACCTAGCCTTTAATTACTGAATGGGTGTTGCCTCAGACAAACTGAGACCTGGGAAAGACCTTAGCTTAAAAAGGCCAAGGTCTCCCTCTGCATCCTGGGCCATCACCAGTCGATCTGACCTGTGTCTTTTCACTGGACTCCAATGACTCTGGAGAAGAGATGGAGGCTGATGACTACATAGCTCTGCCTCACTTAAATGCAATTCACTTGTAAGTTAAGATGTCACTTTCCCACTGTCATGGTCCTCTTCAAGAACGAAGGAAGAACAACAACAAACAAGTACCACCTTCTACATGAAGTCTTTCTTTACCCCAGAACTGCGTAGTGTCTTGTCTGCCCAACTGCTTTGGATTTTTTTCTTCTGTGTGTGTGTGTGTGTGTGTGTGTGTGTGTGTGTCTATATACATATGTTTGTGTTGCCTCCTCCTGGTGGATTGTCTCATTCTTTGTGTTTATATTCCTAGAGCCCAACACATTATGGCACACAGTCAGCACTTAATAAATGTAGAGCAATTAATTGATTGGCCCTAAGTCCTTCATTTGATTCTCCTAGGAGAAGCTGGGATTTGATTCTCCGAGGAGAAGCCATTTGGCTTCTTCTTCCTTTAAGTTTTGGGGTCTCACTTATGGAGAGGATGTCTAGGGCATGTTGGAGGTTTTAGATTTTAGGTGTCAGGGACCCCTTTGGCATTCTGGGGAAGTCAGATCAGCATCACATCAGCATCAGTTCAGTAATTGGAGGAAATGTTACATTTCAGCTAGAGGTCAGTAAAAACCAAGATGTCATTCCCCCTCCCCCATCTAAGTTCTGCTTACAGCTCCCCCTCATTGGGCTGAGAACCCCTGAGCTACACAGATGTGATTCAGTTTTTCAAGTGGTTCTTTAATGCTTAGTTACTGGACAAAAATCTCATGTTCTGAGGACTGACAGTTACTGTCATGTTTCTAGATGGTATAAAAATGACGTCATTTCCAGCACTTTCCTAAGAACATAGCATCAGAGCTCTATAATCTGAAGGCACTAGTCTAACCCCCTCATTTTACAGATAAGGAAACTGAGGGACAGAGAGTTAAAATGACTAGCCCAAAGTTCCCAGAGGATCATAAGTCAAGGGATAATAGATCCAGAGCTGGAAGCGACTGGTTAAATGAATATGATAATGCCTGCAATACAACCTACCTCACAGGGTTGTTGTGGGGACCAAAAAAAATCTGGGGGCGGCTAGGTGACGCAGTGGATAGAGCACCGGCCTTGGATTCAGGAGGACCTGAGTTCAAATCCAGACTCAGACACTTGACACTTACTAGCTGTGTGACCCTGGGCAAGTCACTTAACCCCAATTGCCTCACCAAAAAAAAAAAATCTGTAAACCTTACAGCAATACATAATTGTCAGCTTGGGGTTTTTTGTCAAAATCCACATGGATTTTATATTTAATTGGTTCCTGATAAAGTCCAGTGGCCTGATTTTGGCAAGTTGCTACCCTCCCTGGTCCTCAGTTTCCTCTTCTGTCCAATTATGGAGTCCTCCCTCCCTTTCACCCCCTCCAGCTCCATCTTCCTTTGTTGACAATCAGCAGCTCCTTTGATGAATGGTCCTTTAGGCCAAGGGAGACTGCTATCAAAAGAATGAAAACGGCTTATAAATCACAGGCTCAGACATCCTGAGCTAGTAGGGACATGGGAAAGGATTTAGCCCAACCCCCTCATTTTTCAGATGAGATAACTGACGGGGGGTGTGGGGGGGGTGAGCTTAGGCCAAAGGTCACCCATAAGATTTTAGAGCTAGAGGTGGAAGGAACCTGAGAGGACTAGATCTAGGCCAACCTGATTATTTTACAAAGGGGGAAACTGAGGTTGACAGAAGTAGCCTGAGATGGGATTTGAACACAAGTCTTCCTGACTAAGTCCTATGCTCTTCCCTCTCCTTTTCTCCATCACGGGAGAAGTGGAAAGGGTTTGCTTAGAACTGAGGACCTTTGTTCAGGGCTCAACATGACCAAAGGACTTACCACCAAGAGGCCAGTCTAATGGTGCTGAGTCATTCTGCACATAGGGTGGCCTTCAGACAGCAAACAAGGTCTGTTTCTAGACCTTTCCAGATGGGTTGGACCTTCCTAAGCTCTCACACCCCTGACAGGAGATTTGAGAATCTGGTGTCACATCCGTGGCATGTTAAGGCCTTTTGGTAGAGTTAAACATCTATGTAAACATCACCATGAACCCCGAACTGAAACAAAGGGTACTAGTTTGTAGATTCCAAACTGTCAACTTTTCAAACTCAGTGAAACCGTTGAAATAATAATCAAACCCACGGATCTTCTTTCTCATTACCTAAAAAAAGGTTAGTTACTAAAAATAGACTTTGCCTGAGTTTTTCTTCCCAAACAAGACTGGGCCCATCCTTTGTGGGCCCCTTGGATGTATATTCTCTTTAGAGACCTAAGAGAGATACATTCTTTTTATAATCTTCATTTCCCATGAGCCTGTGTGGAGCATTGTAAGTGATGACGCTCTTAGCATATTCTCTGGTTTGGGGACTAAGAGGGAGGGTAGATTAAAGGATACATTAGTCAGATACATAACAAACTATGGGAGAGGGAGCAGGAAACAGAGAGAAGGAAAAATATTGGAGAATAGGACGTCGGGAAATGCCTAATTTCTTTCCAGAATGCCCATGGAGAAGCTCAACACAAACTCTCATTTGAAGAAAGGGATGTGGGAAGACTTGTGTGGGAGAGCCATTGGAAGGATATAAGATCGACAAAGGGCATCTGGGTGTTGCTACAGTGGATACAACTGGGCCTGGAGTCAGGAAGACCTGAGTTCAAATCCAGCCTTAGACACTTCCTGGTTGTGTGACCTTGGGAAAGTCACCTCACCCTGTTTGCCTCAGTTTCCTCATCTGTAAAATGAGCTGAAGAAGGAAATGGAAAACCACTCTAGGATCTCTGCCAAGGAAACCCCAAATGGGATCAGGAAGAGTTGGACATGTCTAAAATGACTCAACAACAACAAGATAGAAGTAGAAGTCAGAAGTTTCCCTTCAGCTGCTTAAAATTCTTTTGCTACTACCAGGAGGCCATCCCTCAATCTTGCCATTTCTAACTTTTAGAATATCGAGACTGTTTCCCTTCAGCTTGTTGTTGTTGATTGTCCTTCATTCTCAAAGAGCACCATGACATCAGAGAGGTGATGATGTCGAGACTTGCAGTGAATTGGATTTAAGTGAGGGAGGTCTGTGCAAAGTCACTAACCTCAGTCTCTCCTCCAGAGCCATCTGTGTCCAGTGGCAAGATATACATCAGGATGACTGGAGATGGCCCCAGATGTTTAAGGCAATTGGATTAAGTGACTTGCCCAGGGTCATCCAGCTAGTAAGTGTCTGAGGTGAGATTTGAACTCAGGTCCTCTCAACTCCAGGGCCAGTGCTCTATCCACTGTGCCACCTTCTCTGTTGCCCTTCGGCTATATTGCAGCAGTCCCACTTTTGGGGATTGTTAAGCCACATTTGCATCTCTTCTTTCCTTCTAGAAAGAAATATGATTTGCCTGTCTTACCCTCACACTATGGTCCCCAAACCCAGATCTCAGGGCTTCTCAAAGCCCTTGTGCTGAGACACACTAACATGAGGATCTGGAAGCCAGGCAAATCACTAATGCTGTTGGGCCAACAACCAGAAGGCATTTAGGAAGTGCTTGGCTGTTTGGATGAGCTAGGCTGAGCACTGCCTTTATAGGAGTCAGACATAAAGGGTATCTGCTCTCCAAGGTCCTAACTTCCCCTGAGGGGAGTTGGAACACTCTGGGACATCTAGATGCTGACTATTGTCTCCTAGCTCCCTTCGGCCAATCCAAGATATGGAAGAGGCATAGGTAGGAGAATGGTTAGAGTTTGGAAAGAGGAACAAGGGGATGATAGAGGGAGAGGGGCCCAAAGTGTGTATGTGTCTTCTGGCCCCTTGCTAAAGGCCATTCATGGGGGAGGAGGGTGTATGTGTGTGCGGGAGAACTATACAACCTTTATATGTGAATGTGTGCATATACCATATATATGTTTGTGTATAAATACATATTTATGTGCCTTAATATTTCCAAAGAACTGTGATATCTTTATTCTGTTTATTCACTGCCCCTCCCATACACAAGAATTTTCCAAACTGTGGGCTACAAGACCCTTGCGGGGGATAGGATGGTAAGCAATATCAACAATTACTGGCTATTTTCAAATACTATTCATGAATAAATCAAACATGAAAACAATGTTCTGCTCAAATAAACAGAAAGAAAACTGAGGTGCTGAACTCACTACAAAGGTGTGGGATAACAGCACCCAAAAGTCTCTGGGCAGCCTGCAGTGGCCCTGGATGCAGGAGGGGGGTGTGTGGCAGGGAGGCTATCCCATAAGCTCCTCCCACTTCCCTTTGTGACTCCACCCATGATTCGCCCACCCTTTCCCCCACCCCCATGTAGCTCCTCTTCCAACTCTCAGCCACAGAGAGAAAGCCCCACCCCCACCCCACTTTCTGGGAACCACCAATGGTGTCCCCATGTAGATCTGATGCCCCCACAAGTTCTTCAGAAATTTAGGCCAGAGTCTATTTCACCCTAGTGCACGTGGGAGCCCACAGCGCTCCTTCAGGGCCAAACACTAGGGTACTGACCCAGTTCAGGACTCCCATCTTCATGTACAAATGAAAGATGTTCCAGGCTGGGTCAGAGGTTAAGCTGGCCTGGGATGCCTGATGGCTGCATCTCGACTTGAGCCTGATACTTGGGCAACAGGGCAAGAGACTCATTCCTTTCCCCCACCTCTGGCTGCAGGTCCCTAGCCAGTAGCTGAAGAGAGAATTAGAGGTGACCGAAGCTGCCCACTGGGGGCCATGTGCCCCTTCCCCCCCCTCCCCCCGCCGCATTTTGGGAGATAGCATGGTGGTTTGGAAATCAGAGGATCTGGGTTCGAATCCTGACCCCAATATCATATGACCTGTATGACCTTGGGCCTAAGCTCACCCCACCCCCACCCCTCAGCTACCTCCAGTGCAAAATGAAGGGGTTGGGATAAATCCTTTCCCATGTCCCTACTAGCTCAGGATGTCTGAGCCTGTGATTTATAAGCTGTTTTCATTCTTTTGATAGCAGCCTCCCTTGGCCTGAAGGACCATTCATCAAAGAAGCTGCTGATTGTCAACAGAGGAAGATGGGGCTGGAGGGGGTAAAGGGGAGGGGGGACCCCTCATTGGACAGAGAAGGAAACCGAGGTCCAGAGAGTAGGGACTCGCCCATAGCAGGCCACTGGACTTTATCAGGAACCAATGAAACATCAAATTCATATGGATTTTGACCAAAAAAACCCAAGCTGACAATTATGTATTGCTGTAAGGTTTAATTCCGGGAAGGGCCTGTTTTTCTTCTTCTTTGAACTTAGCACAGTGCCTAGCACATAGTAGGGGACTAATGTATGTTTATTGACTAACCGCAGACAGACATTATTAGCCCCATTTAACAGATGAGAAAATCAAGGCTTAGAGGGGATAAGCATCTTGCCCTTAGTCACACAGCTAGTAAATGCTAGAGGCAGGATTTGAACCCATATCTCTACTATCTACGAGGGCAGAATGCCTTCCTGATTGCCTCATACACAGCCCTGGAGCATAGGAAAATCTGCCTTTGATTTGAAATGGTTTGGCTCTCTGAGAATGAAATTTCTTTCTAGAACTTTCCAGAACAGAAAGTTTTTGTTCCTTTTGTACTGAGCATGACCATAAGGCGTTTGCTATTTCCAGATTTCCCCCATTGTCCGGGCAAGTCCTTTCCCCTCCCTGGGCCTCAGTTTCTTCCTCTGTAATTAGATTTTGGTGTCCAAAGTTTCTTCTAGCTCTAGCTCTAGGAGCCTAGGTGTGACCTTGGGCAAGTCACTTTCCCTCCCTGGTGCTGGGTTTCCTCCTCTGTAAAATGAAGGACTTGGACTAGATCTAGGCCATTTCTAAGGAACCTGGGGTTCTTATGTCAGGTTAAGGGGGCGGGGTTCTTAGCCTTTGTTGTATCTTCAACCCCTCAAGCAGGAAGGCTGAGGAAACTTATTGGTGGAGCCCTTCTCATAGTCCTGCTTTTAAGTGCATCAAATAAAATACAAAGGATTATAAAGGAATGCTATTATGAAAAGTAGTGAACAAAATAATAAAAACAAACAGCAGAACCACAGACTGCCAATTAAGATCCCATGTCCCATGTTTCTCAGGAGGATGTAGAAGCCACAAATGAACCCCCAATGGAGGGTGGCAAGGTTTGGAGAGCATCCTCCTCTGCCCACTGGGCCAGGTGGGCCTGGACAACACTGTCATCCCCATTGGCCACTGGCTCTGGTGCTCACTACTTACCTGCGGTGCTAATATTTGGGTTGCTCACAGGTTGTTCCAGAGAACACAGTTGGGAGGCATCGAACAGATACTTCACTCCAGTACAGGGATGTCTGGTGATGGCCTCATTTCAAAGAGGATTGGATTTACATCTAAGAGGCAAGATGATGTGATAGTCACCAAGCTTTTATGCACCAGGTACTGTGATAAGCATAGAATGAAGACATTCTTTGAGAAGAGATATTGCAAGCTCCTGGTCAAGTAATAAGCATTTATTTATTTATTTGCTTGTTTGTTTGTTTGTTTGTTTATTTATTTATTTGCAGGGCAATGAGGGTTAAGTGACTTGCCCAGGGTCACACAACTAGTAAGTGTCAAGTGTATGAGGCCAGATTTAAACTCAGATTGTCCTGAATCCAGGGCCGGTGCTTTATCCACTGCACCACCTAGCTGCCCCATAATAAGCATTTATTATGCACCCTGGCCCTGGAGTTGAGGACCTGAGTCCAAATCTCACCTCAGACACTTACGAGCTGTGTGATCCAGGCAAGTCACTTAACCCCAATTGCCTCCCAAAAGGAGACAGAGAGACAGAGAGAGACAGAGAGAAGGCTTTAGCCAGGCCCTGGTCCCATTTTGGACTCTGGTCCAACTGGTAGAATAACTGTGGGCAAGTTACTAATTGCATTAGTAACAATAGCTCACATTCATCTATAATGAACTTCGGTTCCCTCATCTGTATGAGAACAATATTTGCAACAATTACTTAGCTCACAAGAGTGTCCAAAGGAAAGAATTTGGAATCCCAAAGCACTTAGGAGTAGGAATGGGTGGGGGCAGAAATAATCTTGATATTGTTAGTATTGTTAGCATTATTCTCCTTCTTGGCTTTGGTGGAGTAGACAGGGCCTATTGCCCTGCATCTGAGAGCTTTTCATTCTTTTTAGGAGCTGATGAAGGTGCAAGCACACAAGCACACACATACACTCACACATACAGTATCAATTAAAAAATCACCAACATCCCCATTTTTTAATTGGCACAGGGAATCCCCTCTACCCATGCAGGATGTCTCCTGCTCTGCAACTTAAAGAGGTATGTAGGGCACTGAGAGAGAAAGGGGCTTAAACCCAGAACCCAGATCTATCCTGACTCTGCCCTCAGCCTGCTCTCCCTCTAGGCTCTGCCATAGATCACACTTGTCTATCAGTAAGCCAGACAGCAGAGATGTCAATTCAATTCGTATTTATTTTTTAAATTATAATGGTGTTTTTGTTTGTACATTACCTTCATTTCTGTCCACATCCACCTCCTCTCCCCTACTTATTAACTCGGCTCTTTTAACAAAGAAAGAACAATAAAGTAGAGGGGAAGCATTTTGGCAAAACCAGCCAATATTCCACACTTCTCATCTCTCACTCTTACAAAACCAGGAGGAGGTAAATGTGGCACAGGGCAGACGAGTCCTGTGAAAGTCCCGGGAAGCTGGGCTCAAATCCTCTCTAACACTAGCTGTGTGACCCTGGGAAAGTCCCTTCCCCTCCTTGGGCCTCAGTTTCCTCCTGTGTAAAATGAGGGGGATGGGCACAATGACCCCTGAGGTCTCTCCCAGCTCTAGAGCCCGGTTCTAAACAGAAGCATTTTTGCAACTCTTCTGGGGAGTGAGCTTCAACAAGTCCTTGTTGAGTGTGCTCGGTGTGCCGGGGACTTTGCTGGATGCTTGAGATACAAAGCGAAAAATGAAGGGGCTTGCATTGCACTGGGTACATCCAGTGAGCACACACAAAGAAATCCAAAGTGTTTGTGTGGGAGGAGAGCTCTGACAGCAGCCTGAGGTGAAGGGAACACGCAGGTGGGGCCTCCCTCCCTCTCGGCTGCCTTCCCTGCTCCCTTCCTCCCTCCCTGCTTCCTCCCTTCCCTTCCTGCTCCCTTCCTTTACTCCCTCCCTGCTTCCTCCCTTCCTCCATCCCTGCTTCCTCCCTTCCTCCATCCCTGCTTCCTCCCTTCCTGCTTTCTCCCTCTCTCCTTTCCTTCCTTCCTTCCTCCCTTCCCTCCCTGCTCCCTTCTTTCACTCCCTCCCTACTTCCTCCCTTCCTCCCTCCCTGCTTCTTCCCTTCCCTTCCCTTCCTGCTCCCTTCTTTTACTCCCTCCCTGCTTCCTTTCTTCCTTCTCTGCTTCCTCCCTTCCCTGTTTGCTTCCTTCCTTCCCTCCCTGCTCCCTTCCATCACTCCCTCCCTGCTTCCTTCCCTCCTCCCTTCCTTCCCTGCTCCTTTCCTTCACCCCTCCCTGCTTCCTCCCTTCCATCCTCCCTGCTTCCTCCCTTCCCTTCCTGCTCCCTTCCTTTACTCCCTCCCTGCTTCCTCCCTTCCTCCATCCCTGCTTCCTCCCTCTCTCCTTTCCTTCCTTCCTTCCTTCCTTCCCTCCCTGCTCCCTTCTTTCACTCCCTCCCTGCTTCCTCCCTTCCCTGCTTGCTTCCTTCCCTCCCTGCTCCTTTCCTTCACTCCCTCCCTGTTTCCTCTATTCCTCCCTCCCTGCTCCCTTCTTTCGCTCCCTCCCTGCTTCCTTCCTTCCTTCCCTCTCCCCCTCCCTGTCTCTCCTTCTTTCCTTCCTACTCCTGCCCCTGCAGGAGCTGAGTCTCAAAGGGGAAAGCAGCAAGATTTAGACACAAATAACTACACTACAAGGCAGACTGTGATTAAGCCCACAAGAGACTGGGCTAAGTGCAGGAGAGGCATAACCCAAGTGCCCCGGGGCTCCCATTAGAGAGGGAGGGCACATGAGTAACATCTTCTATGGATCCCTTCCACTTCCCTGCCCTTCTGGGTGGGTGGTTTATGAAGCCCTTTCCCAGCCATTCCCCGAGTTGGGCTCAGCGATCCCCCCCTGAGAGTTACCCATTTTACACAGAAGGAAAGAGGCTCCGAGGGGCCAGAGGCCTTCTCTGTGGCTAACAAGCAAGCGGCCCGGCCGGGAGCAGAGGCCTGATTTCTGTGTCCTAGAACCTGGCGCAGCTCACTCCTTTTCTCTCTCCTTCAGTCTGTTCTCTGGGGATCCCCAAAGTGTTTGCAGATGGTTTTCATCTTAACCTCAGGAAGCCCCTTGCCCCCCAGGAAGCTGGGAAAGGGCAGGGGGTGTGATTCCCATTTCCCAGATAAGGAAAGCAAGGCCTAGTGGTCAGGTCAGTGAAACAGATGCAAGATGAGGCCTTGGGTCCCTGTGACCCAGAAGAGAGAGCCTTTCCTTTTTGGGGAGTACAGAGTGGGGAGGCAGGATGAAGAGATGTGGGCTTCTGACAGTGGTTAGGGGAACGAGAGGGAGGCAAGGTAATAATCTCTCCTCTGTGTTAGTACGGGGACACAGACAGAGGCCCTAGCATGCCAGGATACTAGGGCCCAGCTTGGGGGTAGGTGGGTGGGAAACCTCCCCCCCTCCCCCTTCCACCATCAGAACCCAAATCCTAGCCCAAATGAAGGTTTCCTCTGGAGTCTAAACGAACTCTGGTGAATCCCTGACCAAGTCAGCATCATTCACAAGAACATCAGAGGGTTGGACACATGCCCCCGCCCCAATCCCCCAGAAACATGAGTGGTCCTGCAGCCCAACCACCAACCAGTCCAAGATTCTGTCTCTAGGGGAAAGGGGGGCTCAAGACGTGCCTTTTCTGGAAGCAGAAGGCCAGGAGACAAGAAGACCCCCTTGTCATCAAGGGTTAGAAATGTCCTTTGGGTGTAGTAGAGTAGAAAAAGCATTGGCTTTGGAGTGCAAAGACATTCAAATTCCATCGTTACTGACCTGTATGATCTTGAGCGAGGCCTAAGGCCTCGGTTTCCTCCTCTGTAAAATTGAGGAGGGTGGACTGGATGACCTCTGAGGAGGGCCCTTCCAGATCAAAACCTGTGTGTGACCTTGGGAAAGTCCCTTCCCCTCACTGGGCCTCAGTTTCCCCCTCTGTAAAAAGAGAGAGTTACACTAGAGGGCCTCAGGTCCCTTCCTGCTCTACATCTAGGGGCCTAGGTGAGATTCTGGGCAGGTCACTTCTCTTCCTTGGGCCTCAGTTTCCTCCTTAGTAAAATGAGGGGGTCTTTGGGGCCCCTTCCAGTTCCAAAGCTACATAGCCCTATAAATGCCCGTGTGACATCACCAGCTTGGGTGAGATTTTCTACTGGTGCTGAGCACCTCCTGCCATAACCTTCTCATCCTGTGCAAGTGGCCTCCATATTCTTGTGTCATCCCTTCTGAGTCCCTTTATCAGGCCACAAGCTCCCCTTGGGCTTTTAATATCTCTGGGTGCCCCCCCCACTTCAGGTACGACAGCCACCACCCACCCAGTATGCCACGGTTTTTCAATTCGTTGGTTAGTTCAGCTGAACTGGTTGCTTCCTTCTCTTTTTTTATTCCTTCAGACAAGGGGCATAGCTCTCTGAGGTGGGCAGGGGAGGGCTGGGATACACTGGGAAATATAGGTGATATTTTTAAAGAAAAGATCAATCAAAATCTGCAAACTCAACAATCTAGGCATTCCCTCTTCGCTGCAGAGGTGGGTGACTGTCGGTGTGCTGCTCTCGTTTTCCATACATTTGCTCCCGACCGGCGGTGGCCTGATCTACCCTCTCCGAGGAGCCCTCCCTTGGAGCAGAGGGGGCCCACAGCAGCCCTTGGGCAGCCTTGACCCGCCCTAGATGACGCCCGCCTTTCCCGGCCCCTCCCCCTTTCTTGCGGAGCCTTTCCTGATGTGCTATCACCTATTTCCACCCACCGTGTCTCTCCCTTGATCTTTGGGTCACCCGCAATTGTGTTTCTTCCGAGTTCTTGGTGATCCTTGATTCACAGCCATATGGCGTCCCCTGGAGATTAGCGGTGCCGGGGAGATGGTCGGGTTTTTGCAGCAGCGACCAACCAGCTGTTCCATTAACCCATCCCGGACCTGTCATCCATGGATGGCTTCACCTCCACCTTGCTGAATTGATCCCTATTTTCCCCTCGTGTCCCCTGCTAGAATAACATGTTGCATAAGCTTACTGACTACAGTGGGCAAAGGCGCCTTTCCCTCCAACTAGCGGAGCAGGAAAAAACAAACAACAACAAAACAACACAGCAATCCGGGAGTCAGGAAACCTGGGTTCTAAGGGGGACTCTGCCCCTGTTTCAGCGGGTGATCTGAGGCAAGTCACCGCCCCTCTCTGGGCCTCAGTTTCTCCCCAGATGTAAAGTGGGGATCCGGATTCCTGCCGGTCCTCACTGAGTTGTTGTAAGTCTAAAATGAGATAACGCCTGTTACTCGACCTGCAGCCTTTCTGTCTCCAGTTCTAGGATGCAAGAGTCGGCCGAGGTCTGTCTGGTTCATAAATCGCCTGTTCATATTACAGAGAAGGAAACTGAGGAAGTGAAGTAACTTGCTTCTAGTCACACAGTAGGGATCCTAAGTCTAGAACTGGAAGAGATTCCAGAGGCCATCTCTTCCAACCAATTTATTCATTTGACAGAGGAGGAAACTGAGGCCCAGGAAGGTAGAAAGCAGCGGGGGTGGGATCTGAACCTAGCTCCCTCTGACAACGACCCCAGGGCCTCTTTCTGGGGTACTCTGTTGGCCGGACCCCATCACATTCCTTCTCAGCCTTTATCATCTCTGGGCCAAAGGGGCCCCAAGTCCCCGGTCCCTGTCCTGACTAATCCCCTTGACCGTCTCGCAGGCTCCTCTGCCAGCTCCCTGGTGTCTTCCCTGGGGCAATGCAGAGAACACTGCAAAGCCCGTGTGTGTGTGTGTGTGTGTGTGTGTGTGTGTGTGTGTGTGTGTGTGTGTGTGTGTGCTCGCGGCTGGGTGTGTGACCCTGGCCCCCCAAATCCAACTTTAAATCAGGAGGCTTCTCTGCATTCCCCCTTTTCTCCTCCGCAGCACCCCAACATGACCAGCCCCTCCACTTTTCTAGCCAGAACAGGGTCTTAATGGGCGAAGTCTAGAAGTAAGAGGGGAGAGCTGGGGCTGGGGCTGGGGAGGGGTGTAGGGATGGGGAGGGGGGAGGGGGGTAGGTGGGGGGGGCGGTTGCGCAAGCGCAGACCGCCAGCCAGCCAGCCAATGCCGCGGGCGCCCTGGGGATAGAGAGGGAGAGGCGGCGGCGGCGGCGGCTGCAGCTCCTGAGCGAGCGCTCTCTCCTAGCGAGGCTCCGGGAGGGAGCGAGCGGCCGCCACCACGGCCACGGCGGGGCAGCCGGAGGTTCCCGAGCCCGGGAACTGGGGCGGGGGGCGCTGCAGCGCCGCGCCTCTCACCATGCACCAGTCCCTGACTCAGCAGCGCTCCAGCGAAATCTCGCTGGCCGATTCCATGGGTAAGTAAGTAGAGGCTCCGCGCCCGTCCGCTCGCCGAGCCTCCCGCCTACCTGCCAGCCGCCTGGCCCGGGCCGCTTGGAACGGGCTGCCTGGCGTGCGTGCCTGCGAGCGCACCAGCCCTGGCCACGGTGGGAGGTGGAGAAGCAACCCAGGGGGGCCGCCCCCTCCCCTGGCCCGTCGCCCCCGCCGCCCCCGCCGCCGCGCGCTCGGTGCGGGTGCGCTCGGTGCGGAGCGCTTGGGAGCGCTCGGTGAGGTGCGCGCTCGGTGCGGTGCGCTCCGTGCGCCCAGCGGGCCGGCGGGGACGGGAGGGGGCCGAGCCGCGGGGAGCTGCGCTGGCGGGAGGTGGGGGGGGGCGGGGGGGAGGTGAGCATGTGTGTGATCGTATGTGCGTGTGTGTCCGTCAGTGCGCGGCTCATGCAGCCGTCTGCCCGCCGGTGCGTCTGGGTATGTATGTGGGTGTGTCTGCGTGTCTGTGTTTAAGTCTGGGACTGTCTATGCGTGCGCGTGTGTGTGTATGTATGTGTGTGTGTGTGTGTGTGTGGGGCTGCCCGGTACAGTGCCCCGCACACAGTAGCCACTTATTAAATGCTTGTTGCTTTTTAGATTGATCGTTCTGTGTCTAGAAATAGGGGTTCCCCGTAGCTTTGTGTCAGCGGATGTGTCCTGTATGTTTGTGCGTTTGCGTCTGTCTGTGTGGGTCTGAATCTCTGTGTCGATGGGAACGTCTGTGTGTCTCCTCTGCACACTGCTTGGCCTCTTAGTCAAGATTTGTGGATTGATTGATTGATTGGTCTTGTGTGTGTCTGTAGCTGGGTTTGTATGTGTGTGCCTGCCGTGTGTGTGTGTGTGTGTGTGTGTGTGTGTGTGTGTGGCCCCTGAACAGTGCCTGGTACTGTAATAACTGCTTAATAACTGCTGATTGATTGATTGATTGATTGTCCTGTGACTCTGTGTGTGTGTCTGTGCATATGTATGAGTGTGCGTGTGTGCGTGTATGAGTGTGTGAGTGTGTGCCTGGCTGCGGATGCCCAGGCATGAAGCCTGGAGGTGGATTCCAGTTTCTTCTGGATCCAGGCAGTTCCCTACAGCTTGCTCCCTGGGTGGTCTCCATAGATGCCCAAACCCTCATCAATTTTCCCTGCTTGTCACTAATAATATTCATGTATTGCACCTCACCCCTAATGCAAAGGGCTCAGAAAGCCCCTCCCCTCAATAGCACAGGGCTGTAGGGCTGGGCTTTGGCAGCAGCCAGTGGTTGGGGGGGGGGGGGATGGAGGACCTGCCTCTGCGGTTTCCCTGGGGCCCTAATATGGGGGATTCACTGCAGGGTGAGTGAGCAGCTCTGCAGGGCCAGGATGCGTCATCAAGACCCCCAGCGTCCTTCCGCCATTAACCAGCCACCTTCCATGAGCCAGCCTCTTTTAGGCTCTGAGGGGCACCCCCTCCTTCTAGGCTGCCCAGCCCAGGTAGCTTGTGCCCCATCTTTGTCAGAATTTGGGGGAAGCTAATTCAAAGCAACAATTGGGGGGGGGGGCCTGAAGCTGCCTTCTGTTACTTAGGAAACCTTACCCTAGTCATTGGGTAATTGCACCAGCTCCATGTCTTCCCTCTTCTTAAGGGTTGAAAATTTCCTTCTGGGTCCAATAAAGTAGGATTTAAAGATTTAAAATAATAAGGCTGCTTAGCCTAACTGGTTCCCTGAGGTAGTCAGACATGAGTTGCCTTTTTTTTTTCTTCCAGTACTTCACAGGCTGCAGAATCCCATAGGCCTGAATTATGGCCTCCAATTATTATTGGTGACAGAAGCCTGGAATGAGATGTTTCAGGCTTGGGAGGGGTTCACCCTGCTTTAGCCTTCCCTTGTGTGAAAAGGCAAGGAGTCTGGAATTCCTTTGAAAAAGGCCCCAGAAAGCAGCATCCTTTGGATAACAGAAAGATTGCTACTTTAAATGGGGTCAGCCCATCAGTGCTGTTAGGGCACAGACCTAATGAGGTCAAAGTCTGATCCCAAGACAGAACCCCAAGAGAATGGGTTTATAGGGGGATGAACCTGGTCCCATTATCTTCACATCTTAGCATCAGAGGCACCTGCACAGTCATCAGATCTAACCAGAAATCACATTTTACAGGTGAAGAAACTGAGGCCCAGGGAGGGGAAGTTACCTGCCCGAGGTCACACATTGAATCCTGGGTCAAGAGCTAGAGGGGACCTCAGAGACCAGCTAGTCCAACCCCCTCATTTTACAGAGGAGAAAACTGAGGGAAGGGAAGGGACTTGTCCAAAGTCACATACACACAGAGTAGGAGCACAGATCTAGAGGCAGCCTCTTATCTAACTGGCCTCATTTGACAGTTGAGGAAACTGAGACCAGAAGAAGTGATGTGGCTTGCCCAAGGTCACATTGCTGGTAAATGGCACTGAGGGGGGGGTGATCCTAGCCACCACACCTTGCGTTCTAGCTCGATGCTTTGTAGTAAATGTGGTAAGAAGCCAGTGGGGCCTGGCTTGGGGGAAGGACTTGGAGGCAGTCTTTGTCCCACAGCCGCAGACTGGACCTGTCACCTTGATCCAACAGGCCCATAGAGGACAAGAAGAACTTGGATTCTGAACATCCTCTAAGGTCAAGCAAGGGTCACACTTAGCTCAGTGGCAGAATCTGTTGGCATAAGGCCAAATGAAGAGGGAACCTTGGGGAGGGGAGGAGGGGAGGAGAGGAGGGTTCCAGGAGAAATCGAATAGGAACAGAAGGGAATCCTGGGCCTGACCTTTGGCTCTGCCACTCCCACACTCTTCTCCACTACAGCTACCTCTGGGTGGGGGCACTGAGCAATCCCTGAGTTCATTGCAAGCCCTAGACTACCATTGTGCAGTCAGGGGAGGCTCCCCGGAGTTCCCTGGCTCGGCTCCCACCAAACCCAAGTCTGAATCAGCTTCTGGGCTACTTAGGAGCAGCTCATGCTGAACTCAGCTCTGGCAAAGCCTCCTTTACTCCCCTGGAGGGCGTTTAGTGTTTCAGCCTCCAGTCTCAGCAGTTGTGAGGGGATTCCCTTAACAGGAAGGAAACTAGCCCCACCAAAAACTGAGCCAAATATCTGTGCCCCCCCCCCCCAAATCTAGGCACTCTGAAACAAGGCCTCCATTACTACAGACACTCTTCCTTCCCCTCCTTGGGCCTCAGTTTCCTCCTCTGTAAAATGAGGGGGTTGGACTAGAAGACCCTTCCAGGTCCAGATCTATGTGTGTGACTTTGGACAAATCCCTTCCCCTACCCGGGCCTCAGTTTCCTCCTCTATAAATTAGAGAGAGGTAAGTAGAGACCTGGGTACAAATACTGCTTCTGAGGTCTCTTAACTTCTCTCTGAGCCTGTTTCCTTATCCTTAAAATGGGGATGATGATAAGAGTACCCACTTCACAGGGTTCATTATCAAATGAGATAATGCTTCTAAAACTCTGTGCCATCTTGAAGGCACAAAATAAATGATGGCTATTAGGATTATTGAGATAATAGCCCAGGCCTGCAGCAAGGCATATTGGCCATTGCCTGAGGTTGTACACTCAATGCCTCTCTTGGCAAATCCTTGGGTCCTCCAAGTAGTCAGGGCCCCCTTCTGGAGCACCCCAAGCCTAGCTGTTCTCCCTGGGCAGTGAATCTGCTCCTTTTCTCCATTCCTAAGAAGTCTCACCTATCCTTAGGAGGCAGTGTGTGTGGTATAGTACCTAGAAGTAAGGAGACCAGGACTTTAATCTGTAAAATGGGGAGAATGGGAGAATGGGAAGTCCAGCCTTCTCCTGGGAGGATGGACTTATTGAAAGGTGACCTTGGATCCCATTCTCTTCAGATCCCATTGTACAGAGGGGGAAATTGAGGTTGGAGGAGTAGGTCCAGATAGGTTGGTGGCAGAACTGGCGTTTTGGCTCAGGGCTCTCCATGGCTATCACACGGTGAAAAATGATTTGAGAACATTGACAGAGCAACACACAAACACATAGAAAGCAAGTCCCCTACATCTGGTTCTTATCCCTTGGTGTTTGGGTCTGCTGAGCCAGCAACATAACTCTTTTCTGTTCTTGAGAATAATGAATTAATAAAAGTATCAGCAGACTATGTAATCTGAACAAAAGGATGAACCTAGTGGAGTGGGTCAATCAGGGAAGGCTCCCCGGAGAAGGTGAGTTTTGAAGGAAAAGGAGGGACACCGATTCCAAGTAAGTACATATTCCATATGAGATGAGTGGCAAGTGCAAAGACATAGAGGTGGGTACAGATGAGTCATCTTTGGGCCTGGCCATGGGGTGAGATGGGAGGAGGAGACAGTAAGCAGTTGGGCTTTTCTGGTAGGAATGGGGGGAATCCATGTGATCAGGAAGCCCAGGAGAGAGACAGAGACAGAGAGACAGACAGACAGAGACAGACAGACAGACAGAGAGCTGCAGTAATCAGGTGCAGGGGATGATTTGGGGGTTCCTGGCATCCTGCAGATTTCCAGGCATGCCTAGGTCTGGGCAACAGAGTGCCTTAGCAGGTCTCTACTAGGAATACCAAGTAAGGCTGCCTAGCGGGCTGGCAGTCAGCGTGGCCCACCCTGAGGCACTCAAACGATCTTGGCTGACATCGGACTCTATGTTCCAAGTGCAGGTTGATCTCCCTCCAAATGGATAGCAAAGTACCCACTTTGGGTGACCAGTTGTGTATGTAAAATGACACTTCTAGAAGGAAACTAAAAAGTGTTACCAATAATTAGGAAGTCTTAGCAAAGAAGCTGAAGACCATACGGGCACTGTTTGCAGTTTCCTTACCATTAACCATTGAAAGAAAGGGATACACAGGGGCAGCTAGGTGGCACAGTGGATAAAGCACCAGCCCTGGATTCAGGAAGACCTGAGTTCAGATCCAGCCTCAGACACCTGACACTTACTAGCTGTGTGACCTTGGGCAAGTCACTTAACCCTAATTGCCTCACGAAAAAAGAAAAAAAAAGATGAGACAGGGTAGAGGCAAAAAGAGGTAGGAGTGGGGGTAACATTGCATAATAAGAAGGTATAATTATGTGAGGATTTTCACTGACGGAACTATAGGGGGACAGGAGAGTATTGGGGTTAAGCTCAAAGGAGAGAGAAACAGAAATGATGCTGTCATTGGAATATACTACAGACCACCTGGAGAGAAAGAAGAAATAGATGAGTTATTTGGAAAATAGATTAGAAATCTGACACAAATAGTGGGGAGAGGAAGAAGGGGGTAGATAGTCTTCAATTCTTTGGACATCACCTGGACCTCTTTGCTGAAAGAAGACTAGCTAATAACTTCTTTTTTTTCTTTTCTTTTTTTTGGTGAGGCAATTGGGGTTAAGTGCCTTGCCCAGGGTGACACAGCTAGTAAGTGTCAAATGTCTGAGGCTGGATTTGAACTCAGGTCCTCCTGAATCCAGGGCCAGTGCTCTATCCACTGTGCCACCTAGCCCCTAGCTAATAACTTCTTGACTTGCCTTGCCTTAATGATAATTTCATCCTTCAAAGCAACAAGGGAGAATTCTATTCTGGATTTGATTTTCATTAACAAGGCGGTTTGGGGCAGCTAGGTGGCACAGTGGATAGAGCACCGGCCCTGGAGTCAGGAGTACCTGAGTTCAAATTCGGCCTCAGACACTTAACACTTACTAGCTGTGTGACCCTGGGCAAGTCACTTAACCCCAATTGCCTCACTAAAAAAACAAAACAAAAAACAAGGAGGTTCTTGGGGATAGATATGATGGGAACCCTGGGAGAAAGTAATCATTCATTCATATTGAGTTTGTGACCAAGAAGGAGAGGAAAGCTGGGCAGGGTCTGAAATGTACCCTAGATTTAGGGAAAGCAGATTTGGAAGAGTTTGAAAGAAAGTTAGTATCCCATGGAGTAAAATGTTATGGGGGAAGTCAGCCCAAGAAGGATGGGAGATGCTCAAGAATGAAGCTCTAGGGGGCAACTAGGTGGCACAGTGGATAAAGCACTGGCTCTGGATTCAGGAGGACCTGAGTTCAAATCCGGCCTCAGACACTTGACACTTACTAGCTGTGTGACCCTGGGCAAGTCACTTAACCCTCATTGCCCTGCACCCAAAAAAAAAAAATGAAGCTCTGAAGCTACAAAGGGAAACAATTCCAGTGAAGAGGGGAAAATGGGATTTATGTGAAGAAACCAATGTGGATGCATAGGGAATTCACTAACTAACTTAGATTTCTTTAAAAGAAATATACAGAAGATGAAAGCAAAACCAGGTAACAGGACATAGCTAGCAAGGGAGCTAAGGAGCACAAAGAGGAATCTTTTAAAAAGCTATATTAGGGGGCAGCTAGGTGGCGCAGTGGATAGAGCACCAGCTCTGGATTCAGGAGTACCTGAGTTCAAATCTGGCCTCAGACACTTAACACTTACTAGTTGTGTGACCTTGGGCAAGTCACTTAACCCCAATTGCCCTGAAAAAAAAAGCTAGTGAAAAAAGCTATATTAGGAGAAAAAGGAGAATTGAAGAAGGGATTGGCCCTTTGCTTGGGGTGGATGAGATGATGAGAACATGAGAGAAGGCAGAGATGTTCAATTACGATTTTGTGTTTCTGATTTCTCTGGCAAGGAGAACAACCTTTGCCCTGAAAGGGACAGAACAAAAATGACTAGCAGGGAGTTAATATTAAGGTAAGTAAGGGGAGAGTAAGAGAGTTCGCAGCTGCCCTTGCTGAATCCAAGACACTTGACCCAGATGAACTCCATCCTCAGGTACCCAGAGAAGAGGTGGGTGAGATCACTGAGCCACTGCCAGGGATGTTTGAAAGATTCTGGAGGGTCATAGAGGTACCACAAACCTGTAGATGGACAGATATCCCAGTTTCCAAATAAGAGGAGATAGCAGACTGCAAACCATAGGCTAGTGAGCTTGACTTTGATTTCTGGGGAAATTCTGGAAGGGATTGTAAAAGCTGGAGGAGGATGAAGGGGAAGTGGTAGTTACAAAGAGCCAGGATGGCCTTCTCAAGAACAGATCATGCCAGACTGGCCTCATCTCCCTTTTTTCCCTCTGTTTAGAATTTTACTTTTCAAATTACATGTAAAAACAAATTTTGACATCGATTTTTTAAAACTTTGTGTTCCAACTTCTCTTCCTCCCTCCCTTCCCATGCCCCGCCTCATCTCCCTTTTGAATAAGGTTCCTACCTAGTGGGTGAGGGCTCTGGTGGCATACTCCTGGTATCAGTTGTTCAGTCCCATCCTTTTTATCACTTTGATCAGTGACTTGGATGCAGACAGAGACAAGATGCTCACATTTGCAGGGGACCTTAGCTGGGAGGAGAAGCAAGCACAATGGATGACAAGAGTCCAAATCCAAAAGGATCTTGACAAGCACTGGGTTGAATGTAATAACATTCAGTGGGGATAAATGTAAAGTCTTAAATTTGGGTGCAAAAAATCAGCCTCACAAATACAAGATGTGGGAGGTATGTTTAGACAGCACTCATCCTGTAAAAGATTTCAGGTTAAACCAGGACAATAAGGGGCCTTGAGTCCATGTCATATGAGGAACTAGGGATGGTTCGTGGGGACATGCTTAGAGCAGAGGAGGGAGTGGAGAGTTGTTCTGTTCAGCCCTAGAGGGGACAATGAGCTGCAGTGGGTAGAAGATACAAAGAGACCAGATGAGGGCTGTCCCCAAATGGAATGGGCTACTTTAGGAGGTGGTGAGTATGCCCCTCCTTGGGGGTCTTCAGGCACAGGATAGATATCCACTTGTTCTATTTAGTCGTGACCCCATTTGGGGTTTTCTTGGCAGAGATACTGCAGTAGTTTGCCATTTCCTTCTCCAGCTCGTTTGACAGGTGAGGAACCTGAGGCAAACAGGGTAAAGTGACTTGCCTGGAGGCACACAGCTAGGAAGTGTCTGAAGTCAGATTGGAACTCAGGTATTCCTGACTCCAGGCCCATCACTCTATCCACTGCACCACCTAGCTACCTCCTAAGCAAATCTCCGAATAGTTGGATCAAGAATCCCCCTGATGTGGGCATTCCTACCACTGTGGGACTCTGATCTATGTAAGCTCACCATAGAGAGTCAACCGGGTTGAGGTTCTAGGACGTGCTAGGACACATGTACTGACAAGCCCAATATATGCAGATCTGTCTGAATAATAATAATAATAACTTCTATTTTTAGGATCATAGATTCATAACAGGAAGGGCCCTCAGTGGCCATCTAGGTCAGCCTTCTCATTTTATAGAGGAGGAAACTGAGGCCCAAAGAGGGGAAGGGACTTCTTCAAGGTCACCCATAGGATCCAATAACTAGAACTGGAATAACGGGGCAGCTAGGTGGCTCAGTGGATAGAGCACCGGCCCTGGAGTCAAGAGGACCTGGGTTCAAATCCGGCCTCAGACACTTAACACATACTAGCTGTGTGACCCTGGGCAAGTCATTTAACCCCAATTGCCTCACAAAAAAAAAAAAGAACTGGAATAGCCCTAGAAGATGACTGGGTCCAACCCCCTCATTTTACAGTGGAGAAAATGAGGCCCAGGGAGGAGAAGGGAAATCCAAGGTCCTACAGAAGTAGGACCTTTGAATCCAAGTCCTCTGATTCCAAATCCATTGCTTTATTTCTATAAGTAATTTCAAGTTTATAAATCACTTTTTTGGTCATAATCATCCTGTGTAGCATAAGTGTTATTAACCCTGTTTCACTGAGAGGAAAACTGAGACCCAGAATAGGAAAAATCACACAGCTAGTTTGTGGCAGTGCATGGAAGTTCAGAGATCTTCACTCAAAATTTCATACCCTCCTCTATTCCTTGATGTCTCCCAAACTGGTACGCTTTGTGTAATTCATTGGACAAGAGGCTACTGCCCCATCTGCCCCCATGCAGAAGTGTGCCCTAGAAAGGGCATAAAAGAAAACATTCCTACAGGATGACTGGGTACAAGAGGAACCAGGTAGCACAATGATGGGGAGACTTTGCGGGAATTTTCCCCAATAAAAGACATATCTGGGAGCGGCTAGGTGGTGCAGTGGATAAAGCACCGGCCCTGGATTCAGGAGTACCTGAGTTCAAATCCGGCCTTAGACACTTGACATTTACTAGCTGTGTGACCCTGGGCAAGTCACTTAACCCCCATTGCCCCGCAAAAAAAAAAGACATATCTGCAGAGTGGAGGCTCTCATTGGACTAGGAGATCATTCCATGAGTTTCTCGACTGCCCAACCTCCCCGCTACACACACACACACACACACACACACACACACACACAGAGAAAGGCTAAGAAGGAACAAAATAGCTTCCCAAGTGCCACTATGTGGTTTGCTGACTCATGTTTCTGACAGGACTCCTGTGCTTTTAAGCATGAGTTATAGAGAGATTTTCAAAGGAGATCAAAGCAAGCCAGCAGTGACTGTGGCCTTGCTTTGGCCACTGTGGGCCAGGGAGAAAGTAGAATACACTTCATCTGCTCGCTAAGGAGCTTATACTCCCAGCCAAGGTGTCTGGAGACCTTGAGGGGCAGAAGGGTACAATGGAGAAGTTGGAGGACCAGATTCAACTGACACCCCTGAGGATTACCATCCATGTGACCTTGGACAGATCACTTCCCCTCCCTGGGTCTTGGTGTCCTCCACTGTAAAACTCAATGACATCTGAGGGTCCTATCAGCTCTAGATCTAGGATCCCATGTGTGACCTTGGATAAGTCCCTTCCCCTCACTGGGCCTCAGTTTCCTCCTCTATAAAATGAGGGGGTTGGATGAGGTGGCCTCTGAGGTCTCTGCCCGCTCAAAATGTGTGATCCTGTGACACTTTGTCTCAGGAAGGTAGGTTGATTTCCAGGACTTTTCAGAGCCATATGGTGATGGCAGATCCCTAGTAGAATCACGAAAAAGAGGCCTTGTGAGAGAGCATGAGCTTCCATCTCTAGGCCCCCAGTATTACTTAATTGCTTCAGACTCCAGGTGCATCCTCCTTTAAGAAACCACTACACTGAAGTCCAATCTAACTGAGGCACAGTATTGTAGTGTTGTAAGTCTTTAATTATCCATACATTGGCTGGAGCTCTCTCTCTCGCTCTCTGTCTCTCTCACTCTCTCTCTGCCAAAAGTCAAGTAGCTAATAACTTCTTGACTTGCCTTAGTGATGATTTCATCCTTCAAAAGATGGAGGAACCAACAAGGATGAATTCTGTTCTGGATTTGATTCTCACTAACAGAGAGGTTGCTGGGAGAGAAATGATGGGAACCCTGGAGGAAGAGAGCATTCCCTCCTAGAGTTTGTGACAGAGAAGGAGAGGAAAGCTGTGCCTAGTCTGATACACACCCAAGATTCTAAGAAAACAAGTTTCAAAGGGTTCAGAGAAGGAAAAGAAAAGAAATAGGATACCATGGAGATAAAAGGATAGATAGGGAGTCAGCCCAGGAGGGATGGGAGATGCCCAAGAATGTAATTCTGAAAACACAAAGGGAAATAATTCCAATGAATTGTCATTTTTATTATATTAGCTTGGCCTACCTGTGAGGAATTGATATTTTTCCAAATAATTCCACTGAGGAGGAAAAATGAGATTTGTCTGAAGGGACCAGTGTGGATGCACAGGAAACTCATCAGCCCATTTTTAGATTTTTTTAAAAGAATAGTTTTATTTTTTTCTTAATTACATGTAAAAACAATTTTAACATTAACTTTTGATGATTTTTTGAGTTTTAAATTCTCTCTTTCCCTTCTTCCCCTCACTCATCTTTGAGAAAACAGGCACTTTGATATAGATTATGCATGTGTAATCATGCAAAACATATTTCCATTTTAGCCATGTTCCAAAAGAAAAAATTAAAAGGTATGTTTTATCTTTATTCAGACTCCATCAGCTAGATGGAGAGCATTTTTCATCTTGGGTCCTTCAGAATTTTCTTATCATCATTGGATTGCTGAGAATAGCTAAGTCATTCACATTTGATCATCATACAGTATTGCTGTTACTGTGTATAATGTTCTCCTGGTTGTGCTCACTTCACTTTGCATCAGTTCATATGTCTTCCAGGTTTTTCTGAGAGCATTCTGCTCATCATTTCTTATAGCATAATAGTATTCCCCACAGCTTAACAGCCATTCCCCCATTAATGGGTATCCCTCAATTTCTAATCCTTAGCCACCACAAAAAAGAGCTGCTATACATTTTTGTACCTATCGGTCCTTTTCCTTTTTCTCTGGTCTTTTTGGGATACAGACCTAGTAGTGATATTGCTGGGTCAAAGCGTATGCACAGTTTGATTGCCTTTGGGTGTAGTTCCAAATTGTTCTCCAGAATTTTTGCATCAGTTCACAACTCTACCAATAGTGCTTAAGTGTACCACTTTTCCCACATTGCCTGCAACATTTATCATTTTTATTTTCTGTCATATTAACCAATCTGATAGGTGTGAGGTGGTACCTCAGAGATGTTTTAATTTGCATTTCTCTGAACAATAATGATTTAGAGGGGCGGCTAGGTGGCGCAGTGGATAGAGCACCGGCCCTGGATTCAGGAGGACCTGAGTTCAAATCCGGCCTCAGACACATAACACTTACTAGCTGTGTGACTCTGGGCAAGTCACTTAACCCCAATTGCCTCACTAAAAAAATAAAATAAAAAATAATGATTTAGCACATTTTTCATATTTCTTCATCTGAAAACTGCCAGTTCATATCCTTTGACCATTTATCAATTGGAGATCCAACTTAGATTTTCAAAAAGAAATGTGCAGGGGGGCAGCTAGGTGGCGCAGTGGATAGAGCACCGGCCCTGGAGTCAGGGGTACCTGAGTTCAAATCCAGCCTCAGACACTTAACACTTACCAGCTGTGTGACCCTGGGCAAGTCACTTAACCCTAATTGCCTCACTAAAAAAAAACAAACAAAAACCAAACAACAACAAAAAAAGAAATGTGCAGAAGATGAATATAAGAATTCATGTGTCATGACCTTGTAAAAACTGTCAAATGCTAAAGCTCAGAATGAGCTGAGGCTAGGGAGAGACTTGAAAGACAATGAAAATTGGGTTTTTGTCCTTTAAAAAGAAAAGGGAGAGGGGGTGGCTAGGTGGTGCAGTGGATAAAGCACCAGCCCTGGATTCAGGAGTACCTGAGTTCAAGTGCGGCCTCAGACACTTGACACTTACTAGCTGTGTGACCCTGGGCAAGTCACTTAACCCCCATTGCCCCGCAAAAAAAAAAAGAAAAGGGAGAATCAGAGGGCTGAGACTTTTGCTTGGGGTGATTGGCGTGATAATAACTGCAACGGAGAGAGATGACAGAGCTGCTCAATTATTTTGTGTGTTTTCTCTGCCAAAGAGAAAATTTGCTCTGGAAATGACAACAAAAATGCCTAGCACATACCCAAGATAAGTAAGAGAGCCCCTAGCTGCCATTGAGGAATTCAATTCATTTGGCCCAGATGAACTCCATCCTCAGACCCCTGAAGGACCTGGAAGATGTGAGTATCCATCTACCATCAGTGATATTTGAAAGGTTTGGAGAGAGCAAATGTCCCAATTTTCAGGAAGCAAGAAAGAACAGAGTCATCAAACTAGGCCAGTGAGCCTAACTCCATGGGAACCCTTGGGAAAATTCTAGAACAAATCATTAAAAGAATGGTTAGTGGACATCTAGAAATGGAAGCAGTGATCACAATGCTTGGCTTCATCAAGAATAGGTTCTGCCAGACTAACCTCATTTTCTTTTTTGACAGGATTACTAAGATAGTAATAGTAGCATGTTGTAAACTTTGATTTTAGCAAAGCTTTTGATCAAGTCTCTCAGTCCAGCAGTCAACAAGGATACATTAAGCACTTTCAATGTGGATGGTCCTGTACTAAGTGCTTTATAGTTATTATCTCATTTGATCCTAATGGCAGAGAGCCATACTAGGTGTCATCAAGTATTTGGAGGTGAAGGGCTGACCTGGAATTAGCATTGATATGCTTGGCCTCGGGTGTGGGCCATGAGCAGTGGGTTGATGTTACAGGCAGTGTCAGGAAAACTTCCTAACAATCAGAGCTGTCCCAAAGTGGAATGGACTACCATAGGAAGTGGTAGGCTCCCTTTACTTGGAGATTACCACTACTCAGATTTGTTATACTGGGATTCCCTTTGTAGATGGGTTGGACTGGGTTTCCTTCCAGCTCTTAGATTCTGAGATTTGGGGGCCATAGTAAGGGGGAAAATCACATGGTTCTTGAAAATCCTTTAAATCACCTAGGAAGTTTAGCACAGTGTCCTTACACAGTTGTAGCTCAAAAGGGGGTAGCTGGTGGTGCAATGGATAGCACACTGGCCCTGAAGTTGGGAGGACCCGAGTTAAAATCTCTCCTTAGACACTTACTTAGCTGTGTGACCCTGGGCAAGTCACTTAACTCCAATTGCCTTAAACATCCAGGGCCATCTCTAGTTGCCCTGATGTATATCTTGTCACTAGACCCAGATGGCTCTGTGAGGCTGGTGACCTTGCACAGCCTTCCCTCACTTAAATCTAATTCATTGCAAGTCATGACATCACCCCGATGTCATGGTCCTCTTCCAGAACGAAGAACAAACAACAACAGCTCTTTAAAAGAAGACAGTCTGTATCAGAAAGTGGTTGGGGCTGAAGTGGTTCCTATGGAAACAGTTGGATGTAAATTCTATTTTTCCTCAATACCCACTTATCCCGCTGATCAATAGAGTGGAGAACCAGGACTTCTGCTCAAGTTGGAGAAAAGAAAAAGAAGGAAAGATTTTAGCTGGAAGGAAATCTGATGATGAGGCTGGGGGATGGAGGGGGTGGAATTGTCTGTAAAGGGCTTTTTTACAAAAGAATTTAATTATATTGTGGGGTCACAGTAACTGTGGGAGGCAAGAGAGGATACAAGGAAGTCCAAGGTCACACAGCAGGGCCCCTCTAGCTGACCAACAGTGCTGGGAAAGCTGATCCTCTCCTTAGCTCTCTACTAGCCCCAGCAGAAAGAATAGACTGTGTGTGTGCGCGTGCGCGCGCATTTGACTAAGAGAAGATTCTAGAATCACACACAGCTTAAAGAGATGGCCCCTGAAGGAGAGACTCCCTCCCACAGAGGGAGCAGCACTTTCACATTTCCCTTCTTCTACTGCCCCAGGGCACTATTTAAATCTCTCCCTGGTAATTTAAATGTGTGGATGTGATGCAATTCTATTGTACCCTAGCAATTCCCATTAATTGAGTTTTCTCCTTGCTAATTTTTGACCAGCTTGGGGGAGGTGGCATCTGTGGTAGAGAAGGAAATGGAAATCAATGAGCCAGCAGTCCTTCAATAAGCATTTAATATAATAATAATTGGTGTTGTTCAGTTGTATCTGACTCTTGGTGACCCCATTTGGGGTTTTCTTGGCAGAAATGCTGGAGTGCTTTGCCATTTCCTTCACCAGCTCATTTTACAGATGAGGAAACTAAGGCAAACAGGATAAAGTGACTTGCCTAGGGCCACCCAGCTAATATGTGTCTGAGGCCAGATTTGAACTCAGGAAGATGAGTCTTCCTGACTCTAAGACCAGAACTCTATCCACTGTCGTGTCACCTAGCTGCCTATAATAATCACAAATAGCAAACCTGGCAAACTGGTTAAGTGACTTGCCTAAGATCACAACATTAGTGTCTGAGGTCAGATTTTAATTCAGGTCTTCCTGATTTAAAGGACCCGCACTCTATCCACTGTGTCACCTAGCTGCCCCTATTTATTCATCACCTACTGTGTGCTAGGCACTTGTGCCAAGTGAAAGGGATACAAAACCAAAAGGGAATCAGTCCCTACCTTCAAGAAGCTTACATTCATTTTCTAGGGAAGATAACATGTATGTGTAAGCATGTATATAATGTGTGTATGTTTATATGTAAGACACAGTTATACAATATAGCTAGATAGAAGGGCTAGGGGCAAGGCAGTTACAGCTGGGAGAATCAGGAAAGGTTTCATGAAGAAGGTGCAGCTTGAAGAAAGCCAGGGACTTTTAAGAGGGGGAGGTGAGCATTCTAGGCATGGGGGGGGGTGATGCAAAGTCAGAGACTGGAGATGTGGAAGAGCAAGTCTGCTGGTGTATATGGGGGCTAGAGTTTGTATAAAGAGGGGAATGATGTCTAAGAACACTGAAAAGGGGGCAGCTAAGGTGGCTCAGGGCATAGAGCACCAGACCTGGAGTCAGGAGGACCCTAGTTCAAATCCTCCCTCAGACACCTACTAGCTGTATGACCCTGGGCAAGTCGCTTACCCCAATTGTCTTTAAAAAAAGAATGCTGGAAAGGTAGAAAGGGGGCAGGTTGGGAGAAGCTAACAGAGGATTTTTCCTGTTTGATTTCATTTGTGATAGGTAATTGTGCTCAGTGAGGAGAATCTTGAGGAAGGTTGGCACTGATTTCAGATGAGCCTTCCACAAAGGACATTTGGGTCTGTTCACTGGCTTAATAGGGGGCAGCCCAAAGAATGCCCAACTGAGAATTGCAGGACCTGAGTTCGAATCCTGACTCTAAGGATTGTTCTCTGTAAGGACTCTGGGCAGATCTCTTCCCCTCCCTAAGAAGGTTGGGACACCCCCCACCACCACCACCCTTTTAGCTCTAAATCACATATTCTGCTCCAACTCCTTCATTTTCTAGTGACAGGGACTGAGACCCAGAGTTTAGGTTGCAAAAAATGAATGTTGTCTTCCTCTCATCCCCCTTGAGCCTGACAAGAGTGTTGCTTTCTCCCACGAGGGGCCCTTTCTACATGTGGCCCATAATTGTCACAGATGCTCATATTTATGTGAGGTGATTGTTGTTGTTTGTCCTTCATTCTCGAAGAAGACCATGACAGATGCCATGAATTGCCATGAATTGGATTTAAGGGAAGGAGGGCTGTGCAAGGTCACCAGTCTCACTCTCTCCTCCAGAGCCATCTGGATTCAGTGGCAAGATATAGATCAGGACAACTGGAGATGGCCCCCGATGTTTTTGAGGCAATTGGGATTAAGTGACTTGCCCAGGGTCACATAGCTAATAAGTGTCTGAGGGGAGATTTGAACTCAGGTCCTCCCAACTTCAGGGTCAGTGCTCTATTCACTGAACTACCTATACAAAGGTAGGTAGTTACTAGTGCCATTCAATAAATGAAGCAACCAAGGCTAAAATGAAATGGGTGACCTTGGGGAAGTCCCTTTACCTCTGCGTGCCCAGGGCAACTTTATAAGGCATACATTATAAATACAACAGGAGTTTTTGTTTTGGTTTTCTTTTTGTGGCAGTTGGGGTTAAGTGACTTGCCTAGGGTCACACAGCTAGTAAGTGCCAAGTGTCTGAAGCTGGATTTGAACTCAGGTCCTCCTGAATCCAGGGCCAGTGGTCTAGCCACTGTGCCCCCCCCCGCCCCCAGCTGCCCCTACAACAGGAGTTTTTTAACCTGGGGCCCATGAACTTGTTTCTTTTTTTTTTTCTTTTTTCTTTTTCGCAGGGCAATGAGGGTTAAGTGATTGCCCAGGGTCACACAGCTAGTAAGTGTCAAGTGGTCAGGTGGTCAAGTGTCTGAGGCTGAATTTGAACTCAGGTCTTCCTGAATCCAGGGCTGGTGCTCTATCCACTGTGCCACCTAGCTGCCCCGAACTTGTTTCTTTTTAAAAATAATAACATTTTGATATAATAAAATAATATTTTATCTTATGCATTTAGAAACCTGATTCTTAAAAGGGGTTCATAAGTTTTTCCAGACTTCCAAAGGGATCTGGGATGAAGGTTAAGAAACCGCCCCTCCCACCTCCAGATGTAGGGAGATTCCATACTGGGAGCTCTCCTCATGAATAAAATCATGAGCCTGCCTGCCTGCCAGGTTTGGCCACTGTGAGAGAATGGCCCAGGAGCCAGTCAGCTTTGCAGAATACCCTGCAGATACAGGTAGGGGGTAATTGTGTTGAACCAATGGACTGTGCTTCAAAGTGTGAGTCACCATCTAGGACAATGGACACTTTGAAGTGTGGCTGACTTTGCCAGACTCTTGCTTAGCAGGTGTGACCAATGGGCTGAATTGGGTTCAGGCCGCAAACAATGACATTGCATTGGGCTGTCTCCAGCAGAGGCTGCCCTGTGGCCTGGGTAGACCCTGCTAGTGCTAGGTTCCAAGCCAGTGAGCTGCCTTTAATCACTTCCTGACCCACCCCCACACCCCCACACCCCAACTTCCCCCTTCCAGTGCTCTGCTCTTATGCTTTATCCCATGGGGGGGTAGGTTGGACAGTGAGTTGGTAGGACAGCATTGGCCTAGAGGATAGAGTCAGGAAATTAGGATTGGTATCAGGAAGGCCTACCTCTGACACATTAGCTGTATGTTCCTGGGCTAGTCATTTCACCTCAATTCCCCTTGACAACTCTGAGACTATAAATTACCCATGAAATGGCAGTCTAATGGGGGGGGGGGATTCTACACTGGGAGTTCTCTAGATCAATGAATCTCTCCTCCCCCCATTTCAAAAAGAAGGAGAACAAGGCAGCTGTAACAACAGTGAAACCTTGTCTCTGTTCTCAATTTTGATTCTCGGGGGAGGAATTGTCTGATAGACATCCTCCTTTCTGTGACAGCCACAAATCCAATCTTCAAGATGGCTAGGCCTCTGATGTTCCCCCAGGGCTTTGAGGCCTTAGGGAGCTGCAGCTTCCTGAAGCTACTGTCAACAAGGCTTCCCAGGATGCTCGGCTCTTGAAGAATTTTGTCAGTTTCCATTTCAGCAACTACAAGGATCCCAAAACACTTTCTTCCCTTGGGGGGGGGAAGAAAGGGGTAGGAATATAGGAGCAGTTCTTAGGATCACCCTTATTCTCTAGTAGAGGCCCAGAAGAATTAGGTGACACCTTGGGAGGAAGAAGGGTTCCAAACCCAGGCCTTCTGCCTCGTTTGGCTGGGGCCTTCCACAAAACTCTAGCAATTCCTTTTTGGATTTCCATCGTGAAGCAGAGCTTCCCAGGAGACCCATTAAACATTTCTGCCTCCTCAAACAAGGTCTGAGCCTTCATAGTCTGATGTGGACCTCAAGGGCAAGGTTTTACTTCAATGGTTGCCAATGTGTCATTTCAGGCAAATATTTGGCCAATCAATAATGGTCTTTATTACATAAGATCAGTGTTAAAATTGGAGTCTGAGGGGCAGCTAGGTGGCACAGTGGGTAAAGCACCAGCCCAGGATTCAGGAGGACCTGAGTTCAAATCCAGCCTCAGACACTTGACACTTCCTAGCTGTGTGACCCTGGGCAAGTCACTTAACCCCCATTGCCCTGCCAAAAACAAAACAAAACAAAAATTGGAGTCTGTTGGAGAGGGGGCGATGTATCTTTTAAAAAATGAACTTGAGGGGCAGCTGGGTGGCGCAGTAGATAGAGCACCGGCCCTGGAGTCAGGAGTACCTGAGTTCAAATCCGGCCTCAGACACTTAATACTTACTGGCTGTGTGACCCTGGGCAACTCACTTAACCCCAATTGCCTCACTAAAAAAAATAAATAAATAAAATAAGTAAAAAAAAAATGAACTTGAAAATTCCACCTTAATTTACTTTTTAAGAAAAAACTGACTTGAGCAAGCCACTTTCTAAAGCTATCAGGTTGAATCTTTGTTTCTTATATGCATTGTAAGGCAGAACTATTTCTTTTCCTTTTTAAAAAAAATTTACTTTTGCTGAGGCAATGAGGGTTAAGTGACTTGCCCTTGTCACACAGATAGTAAGTGTCAAGTGTCTGAGGCCAGATTTGAACTTAGGTCCTCCTGAATCCAGAGCTGGTGCTTTATCCACTGTGCCACCTAGCTGCCCCACAAGAACTATTTCTCAATCGTCTCTATGTGGATCTAGGATAAGATAGAAAGACCTGATCCCCACTTCCCCTATCTGTGGGTTGATAGAGCTCAGAGGACATTTGGTTCTTCCTGGTGGACCTTGCTAGAATTTTCTGAGTTGATGCATTTATAGAGGACATATCAGAAGCACTTATCAATAGAGAAAACCAGTAGTGCCTGTCTTCTGATTTCCACCAAGGCAGATATTTCCTAATCTCTCATTCCTCCCTCCAGATGTCCTTGTGAGGTGAAGATGACCCTCTCCAAGGCCAGATCAGCAGGGCCAAGTTGGGAGAGCTTCCTGGGGAGGGGGGGAGTGGTGGTGAGTCATCCAGTAGCCCTTAGCCTCAGCTAAATTCAAGGTTGGCCATTCAGGCCCGGAGGGGCCTCCATGTGCATTGGGAGAGAAGCTGCCACCTTGGAGATGAAATCATAGGGTTCTTGCAACCCTGAAGCATCTTGAGCTCCAGAGCCAGATCCAGAAACATTATCATGCAATACCACCACCAACGAACATATATTATGTGCCTTAGAAGTTGGCCAAAAAACCACTTTACTAAGTGGGTATGACATAATTTTTCTAGCTTGCCAAAAGTACAAAGCTTTCTTTTTAAATATAATTGGTGCAGGTCTGGCCCTGAAGAAGAGATGGGAACAGATCCCCTTCCCCTCTTTGTAAAAGTGGGGGACTCTGGGTGTGGAACATTTCATACACTGTCAGACTCACTGATAATGTTCTGGTTAGTTTTGCTTTCCTTTTTTTTTCTCTTTCTTTTTTAATCCATTTTTACATTGGAGATAGCATGGATAAAGAGAGCTGGCATCAAAGTCCAATTTTTGCCTCTCACACTAACCTCTTTGAAACTAGACTTTGCCAAGAAGGGGCCAACCTGCATCAGAAGACAGTTTCCTCACCTAAGAATTCCCTCTCCTTATGAAATCATGGGTGTAGTCCCTCTCTTTATCCTACAAGTGAGGAACGGCTAGGTAGCACAGTGGATAGAGCACTGGCCCTGAAGTTGGGAGGATCTGAGTTCAAATCTCACCACAGGGGGCAGCTAGGTGGCGCAGTGGATAAGCACCGGCCCTGGAGTCAGGAGTACCTGAGTTCAAATCTGGCCTCAGACACTTAACACTTACTAGCTGTGTGACCCTGGGCAAGTCACTTAACCCCAATTGCCTCACCAAAAAACAAAAAACAAAACAAATCTCAGCACAGACACTTACTAGCTGTGTGACCCTGGGCAAGACACTTAACCCCAATTGCCTTAAACATCCAGGGCCATCTCCAGTCATCCTGATGTATATCTTACCACTGGACCCCAGTGGCTCTGGAGGAAAAAGTGAGGTTGGTGACCTTGCACAGCTCTCCCTCACTTGAATCCAGTTCACTGCAAGTCATGACATCTGTCATTCCCTCTTTGAGAATGAAGGATGAACAGTAATCCTACAAGTGATAACTACATGATGATATCTTCAGAAATAAAGGTGATGTAGAAACACAAGCTATCGATAAAAATACACACACATATGTACTTGGCACATCCTTGGCCTGCAGTTTGTATTGTTTGTTTGGTTATGGGTTTTTTGGGCAGGGCAATGATGGTTAAGTGACTTGCCCAGGGTCACACAACCATTAAGTGCCAAGTGTCTGAGGCTGGATTTGAACTCAGGTCCTCCTGAATCCAGGGCTGGTGTTTTATCCACTGCAGCGCCACCTAGCTGCCCCCTAAAAGCTACTTGCTTGAGGTTTTTTTGTTTTTTGGGGGGGTTGTTGTTGTTTAGGGGGGCAATGGGGATTAAGTGACTTGCCCAGGGTCACATAGCTAGTAATTGTCAAGAGCAGTTTATATTGTTGCTTTGACAAAAGAAGCCTGTGCCCTGTCTTGGGAGCCACCCCAGCCCTGGATGATATGAACAAAGTATTTTTCTTTGTCTTTTTAGGCACCTTCAACCGAAGGAAACGTAACTCCCTCTATGTCACAGTGACACTGCTCATTGTGTCAGTGCTGATCCTGACTGTGGGTCTGGCTGCTACCACCAGAACCCAGAATGTGACCGTTGGAGGTTATTATCCCGGAGTTATTGTAAGTACCAAGTTTTGAGCTAGTAAGCGAATGCCTCTCTGTTACTCGACCGCTGTGGTGTTTCGCATCCCACGATGATGCGTTTCAGTTGGGCACAGACTTACACGTCAAGTAATCCATTTAACAGATGAAGAAACTGAGGCCTAGAGAGGGGATGTGACCTGTCCCAAATCACACAGCCAGGTTGCAAGAGAGCTGGGTTAAAAGTCAGGCCCCCTGGGGGCAGCTAGGTGGTGCAGTGGTAAAGCACCGGCCCTGGACTCAGGAGTACCTGAGTTCAAATCTGGCCTCAGACACTTGACACTTACTAGCTGTGTGACCCTGGGCAAGTCACTTAACCCCCATTGCCCCACCAAAAAAAAAAAGTCAGGCCCCCAGACTTTCAGCCTAGGGCTCCTTATGTGGTACCAGAGCTTACTTTTAAGATGGGAGAATCTTCCAAGATAATAATATTTACTTAACCCTTTTTCTGTAGTGTTCACTGAGTGACCCTAGTCCTAGGAATGTGTGGGTCAAGGGGGCTTGGTTGTTTACTAGAGATGTCATACTTCTATTGGCTTGAAACATTTTACTCCCCCCCAAAAGAGGGAAAAATGAGAATTCTGTGGATGGCCTTGAAGGCTGGTACCAACACCCCTTTTACATGCCATGGTCTGCCATTAGAGGTAGATTTTAATAAGAAAAATAGAAACTTACTAGCTGTGTGACCCTGGGCAAGTCACTTAACCCCCATTGCCCCACAAAAAAAAGAAAAATGGAAACCAAAGAAAGTTCAGTGTTCTGCACCAAGTAAACAGGGAGGTATCTTGGCCTAGTGGGTGGAATTAGGAAGATTTGCATTCACATACCACCTCTCTGAGCCTCGGTTTTCTCATCTGTAAAGTGGGAGTTACAATACCTGAAATGCCTACCTCATTTAGACTCTCTCAGACTCTAAGGTGTGGAATGGGGGCAGGTTTGCATTAGTACTGGAAGCCTCCTCACCTGGTAGGATTTTTTTTCTTTTTTTGGTCTGTTATTATTTGTTCGGTTATTTTCAGTATTGACTCTTCATGACCCCGTTTGGGTTTTTCTTGGCAGAGATACTGGAGGGGTTTGCCATTTCCTTCTCCAGCTCATTTGACAGATGAGGAAACTGAGGCAAGCAGGGTTAAATGACTTGTCCAGGGTCATGCAGCTAGTAAGTGTCTGAGGACAGATTTTAACTCACCAAGAGGAGTCTATCCACTGCAGTGTTCCCTAGCTGTCTTTTTTTTTTTTTGGAGAGGGGGTAAGGCAATTGGGGTTAAGTGACTTGCCCAGGGTCACACAGCTAGTAAGTGTCAAGTGTCTGAGGCCGGATTTGAACTCAGGTACTCCTGACTCCAGGGCCGGTGCTCTATCCACTGCGCCACCTAGCTGCCCCTAGCTGTCTTTTTTTATCTAGACCTGTGATTTCACCAGTATAAGGAACTCCCCCAACGCACCCCTCCTCACCCAAGGAAACTGTCTATTAATGTGGATTGCCACCTTATCTGCATTTCTAATCTTAGGGAGCTGCTTAGAATACTAAAGAGTGTATGACTTACCCAGGGTCATACACCCAGGATGTGTCAAAGGTAGTACTTGAACCCAGGTCTCTTGGGCCTCTCTGAACTTCCTTATACCAATGAAATTACAAGACCCAAAAGGAAAAAAACCCAAACCCTACCTTGCAGGGTTGCTGTGAGCTTCAAGTGTGATCGTTTCTATAAAGGGCTTTGAAGACATCATCTCTTAGAATTCCCTGGGGACCCACCAAGGGCTCAGTGTCTCAGTGTGAGGAATCTTCTCATCCTTCCCATCTCAGCCTTTAGGGACTGTTGGTGGGAAGTTGACTGGGCCAGGGTGACCAGTTTCCACTGCTGCTTTTAGCTGTTATCTTCTCCTAATGCTCCCTCTCTGCTCTTCAGGGGACCTGAACACCCTAGATGCTAGTAAGGGAAACTGAGTCACACTCTCATTGGCTGCCTTAAAGGCACTGATCTTATTTGCAGGCAGGGGAGTTGACCCCGCCCCTCCACCCCCAAAGCCTGGAATGGCCTTTCCTGCTTCTAGGATTCTTTGGCCATTGGACTGAGAGCTGAAAGGTATCTTAGGGCCTGGCTGCCCTCTTTAGTTTCCAGGGTAGGGACCTGGCCCAGAGAAGTGAAGGTCATACAGCTGGGAAATGGCAGAAGCAGCACTCGCACCCAAAGCCTCTGCCTCAGCAACTCCACTCTTTCTGCCACATCATGAATCTACACCAAACAATTCAGTAGTTAATTAGATGTTGTTTTATATTGTTTGCTAATTGCCTCTTAGTCTCTCCCCAACTCAACTGCAATTTGGCACTTTTCTGTATAAATAAGATGTGAATGAAGTCATCAGATTCCTATTAAACTCCTCCGCATCAGGAAGGATGGATTTATCTTTTCATGATTTCCCTCTTCCCCACCCTGGGCACACAGGATCTTAGGAGCAAAGCTCTCGGGGAGGCCAACTGGTCCAATCCCTTTGTTTTACAGAGGGGGAAACTGAGGCCCAGGGAGGGGAAGGGACTTATCCAAGGTGGCACATAGGCTCCTAGATCCAGAGCTGGGAAAGCCCTCAGAGGCCAGCTGATCTAATCCCTTTGTTTTACAGAGGGGGAAACTGAGGCCCAAGGAAGGTCATGCATAGAATTCTAGGTCTAGAACTAGAAGGGCCGGGGCAGCTAGGTAGCTCAGTGGATAGAGCACCGGCCCTGGATTCAGGAGGACCTGAGTTCAAATCTGACCTTAGACACTTGACACTAGCTGTGTGACTCTGGGCAAGTCACTTAACCCCAATTGCCTCACCAAAAAAAAAAAAAAAGAACTAGAAGGGCCCTCAGAGGCCACTGAGTCCAACTCCCTCACTTCACAGAGAAGAAATGGAAGATCACAGAAATGAAATGATCTCCCCAAGGTCACATAGGTAGTAAGTAATGGATGCAGGTTTCGAACTGAGAGCCCCTGATCTCTCATGTACTCCGCTGACTCGATCCCAGAGTGCTTCATCAAGACTCGGTGGTGGAATTCCCAGAGGCTTCAGACACCACCTGTCACATGAAACACTCACGTTGTTGGCCTCGATATAGGCTGTTCCCCTCAAACGAGATCTTTCTGGAGGGAAAGACGTATAGGGGTATGTAGAGACAAATAAGGTTATAATACCCCCCTCCAAACAACACTGGCCATGCTAGCTCCTGCTTCTTTGGGGATGGAGTGGACAGAGTCCTGGCTATGGGAATCATGATGCCTGTATTGAAGTATTGTTGTGAAGGCCAATGAGATAACACAGATAAAGCCCTTGGCAAATGTAATTAAGTAGGTAGGGATGAGGTTAGAGACTGGACCTGTGATTTCATTGGCTTAGGGAACTCCCAGAGGAAAAAACTCCCTCTACGAATGCAGATTGGTACCTTCTCTTCAAGTTAGAGTTTGCATAGAAGTAGCTAGTGGTGCCAGAGTGCACAACGTGTGGGGCTTGGAGTTAAGAAGACCTGAGTTCAAATCCAGCCTCAGACATTTATTAGTTGTGTGTCTCTGGGCGAGTCACTTTACCTCTGTTTGCCTCAATTCCCTCATCTGTAAAATGGGTTTAATAAAGTGCCTACCTTCAGAGGATTATTGTAAGGATCCAATGAGATAATATTTGTAAAGAGCTTAGCATAGAGCTTAGTATACAGTAGGTGCCTAATAAATGCCTGTTTACTATTTACCCCTCCGCTCCCTTCTTCCTTCAGTGCCTCTCCATGGTCTCTGATCTCCTTGGACAATGATCATTAAAACCCACATTTTACAAGTGAGCAAACTTTAGCCCAGAGGGTAAAGTGACTGGTCAATGGTCACACATAAATTAAAGAGGCAAGAGTGGGATCAGAGTCCCCTCTCTGTCCTGACTTGGCCCCTGTGCTTTTCATCTCATTATCTAGCTCTAGGGGATAAGACCCATGTATGGGACCAGTGGAGTAGCCCTCCCAGACTCATTACCATTAGTTGTCGGGAATACTTTGGTTTGGTAGAAAGGGACAGTCATTTCCACTGACCTTGAGTTTCTAGAAGCAGCAGAAGGGGGTGTGAGGAAAGATGGAGGGGGATGGAAAATAGAAGCAGCAAAGGATCATGAACTCATAGATCTAGAGCCAGAAGGGACCCCAGAGCTCATCTAGCCTAACTCCCTCACTTTACAGAGGAAGAAACTGAGGCCCAGAGAGGGGAAGGGACTTGTTCAAGGTCACACATAGAATCTGAACTCTAGAGCTAGAAGGGATCTCAAGAGACCATAAAGTCCAACCTCCTCCATATAGAGATGAGGGAACTAAAGCTCAGGGATGTGCTACACATTGCCCAAAGTCACACTGATAGTAAATATTAGAGGCTGAACCTGGGTTCTCTGACCCCCAAACTAGCAGCCATTCCATTGTTCCGGATAAGACAGTTGATGCTTTTAAGAGATGAGAAAATGTACCTCCCTCTCTTTGCAAAGGTGGGGGCCTATGAGTGTGTAATGCTGCATATACTGTCACATTTGGTGATTGTGTCGAATCATTTTGCTGAACTGGTTTTCGTTTTTTTATTCTTTGTTACAAGGGTTGGTTGGCTGGCTGGCTGGCTGACTGACTGACTGTCGTGGGGAGGGAGGATGGATATATTTGGAAATGAAGATAATGGATGAACAAAAGCTTTTAATTAAAATTGAGAATTTTTTTCAAAGTCTGTGCTTTGGGGAAGAAAACATCACAAGCGCTCCAGCTTTAGTTGTTCTTGTCTAAAGACAGCAGGTGTAGCCAAGGTCCAAGAGAGGCTCTGCTGGCCTGGAGCCTAGGTCAGTGCTGCTGTAGTCCCAGCTGGTTGGTGCTTCTGCCAGTGGGGCTCCCCCTCCCCCACCCCAGAGAGGCAGTTGTGTGTATGTGTGTGTGTGTGTGTGCCTACCTGCTTGGTATCCTCTGCTTCAGTCCTGACGTAAATGCTCAGCCTGTTCTCTTCCTGTGGTGAGGCAAGAACTCTCCTCCTCAGCAGAATTGGTTTTTATTTTTAAACTGAAATAAGATTGAAGTAAGCGCCCATTTCCGATGGGGATTTTGGTGGCTTGAAAATGCAGTCTGTCAGATCTGCTCTGGACACCTTTCTTTAAGAAGACGTTCCTGCCTAATGTGTACTAGGAAGGCCCCTGAATGGAAATTCCAAAGGCCTGGGTTCTAGTCATACCTCTGACTTGGAGTAAGTCACTGCCCTACAGGCCTCAGGAAAATGAGGAGAGGGGCCCCAGATCCTGCCAGCAATGACATTCTGCAAGTAAGAGGTTCACCAAAGTGGAAGGATCTCGCCCCCTCGTTTTACAGATGAAGCCCACCACCATTAAGCAGTTTGTCCAAAGTCACACAGGACATAAGTGATGGAGCTGGGATTCGAACCCAGGCTCTATGCAGGAAGGGCTGTCTTGTGGAGACGGGATTAAGTTTGTTCTGTCTGGCCCTGGGGAGCAGGACAGGGAGAAAAGGGGTGAACGTTTCAGCCTGGAGTAGGGAAAGACTTCCTAACCACAAGAGGTATCCTGAAGTGATTTGTGGGGGGTTCCTCTTTTTTGGAAGTCATCAGGTTGAAGCTGGATGACCCCTTGGGTGGGTCGGTTGTAGTACGAATTCTTTTGGGGTTTGGATTGGTCAAAATAAAATTTAGATTTAATTGAAATTAAATTTAGTCAAATTAGGGGCTTTTAAACCTGAAGGTCTGTGAACTTTTTTTTTTGCATGTCTGTGAACTTTAAAAAAAAATGCTTTGACAACTGTGTTTCGAGGTAATTGTTGTTCTTTGTCATCAGCCCTATGCATTTTATTTGCTGCCTTTAAAAATCATATTCTGAGAAGAGATCTGTAGACTTCCCCAGATTGTCCATAAAGTGGGTGAGGAACCCCTGCCCAAGACGGTTGATGAGAACCCTTCCAACTGCCACTAAATGCCAGGGTCTTCAGGGAGCAGACCTAACCTTCTTGCCACCATTGAAAACCAAATACAAAAGTCAAGATTCTGAATCTCAGATGGATGAGAGGAAGATATTTTTCATTTACTGGATCAAAAAATGAATCTGCTCCTTGCATTTTTTTCTAGGTTAGGCAGAGGCGGTGGGGGAGGGGGGTGGGTCCAGGGGACCCATGATTATTGTAGGCCTTGGTTTTTCTGCCCTTGACACTTGACTGGACAGCTCCATTCTATCAGACATCCCAGACCACCTCTGCTTTTGTTGAGTATTTGATTAGGCAGACCTTTCTTCGGTGCCAATTAGAACTAATTTGACAACTGTCAAACGGTTTGTGCCACATTCCCTCTATCTAGCTCGGCTCTACCCTGGGAACAGAGAAATAGGCTTGCAGTCAGAGTGAGCGTACGGAACATGCAAAGCCAGTAGAAGAGTGAGGAGAGGGAAGAGGCCATGCCCTGGTGGGCAGTGGGCCCTTTATTCTAGATGTGTGCTTGTTTTTCCCCTCCGTTAGATTGGAAGCACTGTCAGGGCAGGGCTTGTATCAGATCTCTCTTTGATCCCCAGCCCAGAATCTTACAGTTCGAAGGGATCTCATGATATGGAGGAAAGAGGGCTACATTGGGAGTAAGAGACCAACAATGTTCAAACCCTGCCTCAGTTACCCATGTGACCCTGGGCAAACACTTGACCTTTCTGAGTCTCCCCAGCCTATCCTGTGAAGAGCGAGGGTTGGCTTCAAAGGTCCCTTTCAGCAATAAGTCTATAATGCTCTGCTTATCTACCTCATCTGACCTTCACCCAAAGTCAGAATCCCCTCCACGAGCTTCCTCTGGAAGACCTACAGGGATGGGAAATTCACTCACCCGGGCAGTCCATTTCATTTCTGGATAGTTCTAAGTGTTTCTCAGGCACTCCAGTGAATTGGAGTGATGGAAATTGAAGAAGAAAGTTCTGATTAAAAAAAAATAAGTTAAATTAAAAAATAAATTAAAATAAAATAAAATAAAAAAGAAAGAAAGTTCTTATTCAAAGAAGAAAAAGTCCATTTGAGATTCCACATCAGAATCTGCTTTAAACTTCCCCCCACTGGGGATGTGCTTCCCAGTTTCTGACCCTTTTTCTTTGGGAAGACACAGGTATGGGCAATCTCATCTCTACCCTGTGGTCATGCTTTCTAGCCAACACCAGGAGGTCAGCAGGATGAATTCCAATGTCTCTGTCATTTTCAGAAAGCTTTTATAAAGTGTCCTCTGGCTCTAGCCTTTTGTGTTGGGAGCTGCTTGCCTTGTTAGTCTAGGGCAAAGCCTGACAAACTATGGCCAACCTGTCTTGGAAATAAACATTATATTTAAAAATAAGAAAAATCATTCTTGGGCCATAGGCTGCAACAGAACACGCAGCAGGCCAGATTCGGCCCGCAGGCCATAGTATGTTGGCCCCTGATCTGGGCAAGGGTGCTCAGTACGATTTATCAAATTTCAATCTTAGCTTAAGACCGAGGAAAACTCTGCCTGTTTTCCTATTTGGCTGTATTTCAGTGAACCCTCGTCACATCAGCATTGCATAATGGAGATAACCATGCAAGCTTGCTTAGATGGCCTTTACTTGTGACCAAGGATGTAAAAGGAATACAGTGTTAAAAATATGTACAGCAATGTGTATATATGCATGTATATTTTCCTTTTAAGTATTTATTTTATTTGCTCCATTATGATACTTTTATCTATTTTATGCACATATATAATATATAACATGCACGCATATGTACACATATATGCACGCATACATACCTACATATCTTTTTTTTTTTTAGTGAGGCAATTGGGGTTAAGTGACTTGCCCAGGGTCACACAGCTAGTAAGTGTTAAGTGTCTGAGGTCAAATTTGAACTCAGGTCCTCCTGACTCCAGGGCCAGTGCTCTATCCACTGCGCCACCTAGCTGCCCCTAATACCTACATATCTTTAAACTGCTGCATGAACTTGGCAGCCACAGCCTCTTCTAATCCCAGATTTCCCATGAGCAATTTGTAGGTACACCTCAAACCCAGAAATTCCTATACACGATTCAGATGCCTAGACACATTGGACTTAATAAAGTTCCCCAGGGCTTCCTACTCACGACTTAAGTATCCCTCATTGGAATTCCCACTCGTGCTTTCCTCAAGGGTCACATAGTCAAGTGATCTGAGAAACGTGGAACTTGGGAGTCTCAGGCTCCTCCTTAGCTGCAGTCCTGGCTATCTGGGTTCTCCATTTCTCATTGGCTCCCATTTCTTGACCATCAGTGAGCTCACTGCTGCAAGTTCTATAAAGGAGGCCCAGCCCAGGTCTCCCAGTCCTACCCAGTAGCCAAAGGGGGCTCATCTCCAGTCAACTTCACCATCCTTGACCTCTGTCTATTATTAGGGAGGGGAAAGTTCACGTATTGATCAGGCCTACATCATTTCCACCATTACCATCACCCCTTCCCCATAAGACCTAGCTTCCCTACTTTTCAACTCTTTTTTAGGAAGAATTTTAATAGTATTTAATTTTTTCCAATTACATGTAAAGACAATTTTCAACATTCATTTAGAAAATTTTTTCAAGTTCCAAATGATCCCTTTCCTTCCATCTTTTCCCCCTCCCCAAGACAGCAGCCAATCTGATATAGGTTATATATGTACAATCATGTTAAACATATTTCCACATTAGTCATGTTGTGAAAGAAGAAACAAAAGAAAAGGGAAAAAACACACAAAAAAACAAAGAAAGTGAAAATAGTCTGCTTCAATTTACATTCAGACTCCATAGTTCATTCTCTGAATGTGGAGAGCATTTTCCATCATAAGTCCTTTGGAATTGTCTTGGATCCTTGTATTGCTGAGAAGAGCTAAGTCTATCACAGTTGATCATCACACAACGTTGTTGTTACTGTGTACAATGTTCTCCTGGTTCTGCTCACTTCACTATGCATTAGTTCATGTAAATCTTTCCAGGTTTTTCTGAAAATCTGCCTACTTGTTATTTCTTATAGCACAGTAGGATTCCATCACAATCCTGTACCACAACTCCTTCAGCCATTCCCCAATTCATGGGCATCCCCTCAATTTCCAGTTCTTTGCCACCACAAAAGAACTACGATAAATATTTTTGTACAAGTGGGTCCTTTTCCCTTTTTTATTTATGATCTCTTTGGGATACAGACTGGTAGTGATGTTGTTGGCTCAAAGGGGATGCCCAGTTTGATTGCCCTTTGGGCAGAGTTCTAGGAAGAATTTTTTAAGTGGTTGGGTTTTTTTTGTTTTGTTTTTGTTGTTTTTTTACATATAAGGTATTTTATTTTTTCCATTACATATAAAGGTAGTTCTCAACTTTTGTTTATACAAGCTTTACAATTTCAGATTTTTCTCCCTCCCTCCCTTCCCTCCCCCCTCCCCTAGACAGCAGGTAATCTGATATAGGTTATATCTATATATCTATATACATATACATCTATATAGATATATATATCTATACACACACATATATATACACATAATAACATTAATCCTATTTCTGCACTAGTCCTGTTATAAGAGAAAAAATCAGAGCAATGATGAAAAACCTCAAAATAGAAAAAAAAAACCAACAGCACCAAAAACAAAAGAAATAGTATGGTTCATTCAGCATCTATACTCCACAGTTCTTTTTTTTTTCTTGGATTTGGAGATCCTCTTCTATCATGAGTTCCCTGGAACTCTTCTGTACCATTGCATTGGTGAGAAGAATATAGCCCATCACAGTAGGTCAACACTCAATGTTGATGATACTGTGTACAGTGTTCTTCTGGTTCTGCTCATCTCACTCATCATCAGCTCACGTAAGACCCTCCAGGTTTCTCTGAACTCCTCCTGCTCATCGTTTCTTACAGCACAATAGTATTCCATTACATTCATATACCACAGCTTGTCCAGCCATTCCTCAATTGATGGGCACCCCCTCAACTTCCAATTCCTTGCCACCACGTAAAGAGCAGCTATAAATATTTTTGTACATGTGGGTCCCTTTCCCCTTTCCATGATTTCTTTGGGCAAAAGACCTAAAAGTGGTATTGCTGGATCAAGGGGTATGCACAGCTTTATCGCCCTTTGGGCATAATTCCAAATTGCTCTCCAGAATGGTTGGATCAGTTCACAGCTCCACCAACAATGCATTAGTGTTCCAATTTTCCCACAGCTTCTCCAACATTTATTATTTTCCTTTTTTGAGAATTTTGACAAGCTAGACAACACCCAAAGGGAGGCAAGCATAGTGAAAGGGCCTCGAGATCATGCGATAGGAGGCTTAATGGAAGGACTTGGGGATGGTTAGCCTTGGAGAAGAGAAGACTCAAGGGAGACTGGATAACTGTATTTAAGCATTCAAAGGCCTGCCAAGTGGGAGAGGCATTAGCTTTGTTTCACTTGGCCCCAGAGGGCAGAACTTGGAGCACAGGGTAGGAGTTGCACTGAAGCACATTGAGGTTAGATGTCAGAAGAGATTTCCACATCATGAGAGCTATCACAAGGTGGAAGCCAGGTCCTTAAGAGGTGATGGCTTCCCCCTCCCTGGAGGTCTTCAGGCAGTCAGGATACCCACTTACTGGGAAAGCTGCAGAGAGGATTCTTGTTCAGAAACAGCCTCTGCACTCCCTTCGGCCATCGATCTGGGATCTTGAGAGCCGAAGAGACATTTGAATGTTAGAGCTCAACATTTCTTTTAAAGGAAAGAGCAGTGGGCAACTAGGTGGCACTGCAGTGGATAAAGCACTGGCCGTGGATTCAGGAGGACCTGAGTTCAAATCCAGCCTCAGACACTTGACACTTGCTAGCTGTATGACCTTGGGCAAGTCACTTAACCCTTATTGCCCCACAAAATAAAACAAAACCAAAAAAAAATTAGATGCATACCATTAGGAGTGCTTTTCCTTGGCCAGGGGTAGATTTTCAAGAGTTTGTCTTGTCATGAAATTAGGTAAGGACTGATAAAGAGTTCCAGATAAATTGGGCATGGCCCTTATTGCCTATCTGGTTTTTGGGAAATGAGATGGGGGAGGAGGACGTTGCCAGGTTTGACACCCAAGATGTTTTCCTTCATTTCCCTGCCTCTCTATAAGAGGGCTCTCTGGACAATTTTGCTTACTCCCTTCACCCCCCACCATGGCGCATATTCTTGCTCCCCCTTTCTAGAGGGGAAAACAACTTGCCCCCACCCCCAAGGAGGTATTTTTCCAAACTTGCATATGCTGCATTTCCCTGCCTTATTTGGCCTTCCTTTGAGTTAAGTATCTGAGTCATTTGTCAAATTGCACACGTCCCAACCTGAAGAGAAAAGATTGTGATTGGACCGCTGCCATCAAGCCAGCTGGACAGATTCCCAGGAGGCCAAGCCAGTGGGGGCAGCATCCACAGACTCCATCCCCCACTGTGGAAGGACCGACAGAGCAGGCCCATTCTCTGTTTGCCCAGCCTCTTTAGGGAGATGTCTGTTTGCCCTCCAGGGGAGTCTGTGCAATAGAGATAACCCACCCCCAGGGAGAACATCTGTCAGCAGAGGTTGGAGGTTGCATATATTGTGACTGGCTCCCAAGGAGGCCTGTGGGGCCTGTGAGGCTCTGTCATTGGGGTTGGATTATCCAAAAGACAGGTGTTCTAGGCACTTGTCTATGGCTTCCCAAACCCAAAGAGCTGATAAAAAATTGTGCAATTTTTTTTGGAGGGGGAAATGATAAGTTATTGCATACACTTTGAGGGCCCCCCAGAGGAAGGCCCCTCATCCCCCTATGTCCCCCCCACAAGGATGTTTCTGAGGATTCGTTGTCCTTTTTCTGGGCTGGAATTTTTTTCTAATCAGTCCTAGAATTAAAATATTTCCTCCTGTGAAAGCCTAGCTCTTCAGTGAATATAAATCAAGGCAGGGCTTGTTCATCTGCAACTGGTATTAAGATTAATTGGCCTATTCTCACCATTTTTCCCCTAATTTAATTTTCATCTTCTTCCACAGCTCCATCAAGGCCAATCAGTCAGCTGTTGTTCTCAGCCAACCTGGCAGGCTCGACCCACTAATGGCAGGGATGAGAGGGCACTGGCTGTCATGCCAACCACTTAGGGAAATTACTTTTCAGCATTTACCTGGTTGTTTCTGCTCGACCCTGAGTGAGGGAAGTGAAGCCGAGGTGGAGGAAGGGGTGAATAAATGCGAATAGAGATTGCAGTAGGCTAACCACAAATGCCTGCTGCTTTCAAAAAAGTCCTGTCTTTTAAAAAAATGTGGGTGTTAAGGAGTGTGTTGGTTTGTAAAGTACTCCCTGGGGTTGATTAGCATGCCAGATACCTTCAAGACTGCCCTTCCTTTCAAACAGTCGCTCTGGAGTCCGGTTATTAGCCTATGAAAAGTTCTCTTCCAAAAAGAGAAATTTGGACTATAATTCTTGTTATTTACCTAATACCAAGTCAAAAGGCAAACACTGAGTTCGAGAAGGTCATATACTCTGAGCTCTTTGTTTGTGGGGCAATGGGGGTTAAGTGACTTGCCCAAGGTCACATACCTAGTAAGTGTCAAGTGTCTGAGGCTGGATTTCAACTCAGGTCCTCCTGACTCCAGGGCCAGTGCTCTATCCACTGCACCATATAGCTGCCCCCGACTCTGAGCTCTAAAGCTAGAAAGGTGCCTCAGAGGCCCTCCAGTCCAACCCCCTCATTTTACAGAAGAGGAAACTTAGGCCCAGGAGGGGAAGTGATTTGCCCAAAGTCACACAGATAAGAAGTGGCAGAAGTAGGTTTTGAACTTGTATTCTTTGACACCCCCCCACCCAGTTCAGCACCATAGGTGAGGAAATTCAAAGATAAGCAGTACTCACTGAAGAGTTACAAGGTTGTAGCATCCCAGGTTGTCAAAGCCCAAAGAGACCTCAGAGATCATTTAGTTCAGTCCCCTGATGAGGCTCAGAGAGTGACTTAGCCAAGGCGGGCCAGCCAGCTAGCGAGTAGTTCGCAGAATCAGCGCCACCTCTTCCAGGGTTTTTACTTCCAGGAAGGGTTTTCCCCCCTTTATCTCATCCCTCTCCCTCATTAGATCCCAAATCAGTGAGGGCTAACTCCTCTTAGAAACCTCAGGGAGCTTCTGGAAAGTAGTGGGAAGGTGAACACGATTGGTAGATTTCATTCGATGATTGTATTTCATCCTGTGTCCTTCCTTGTACCATTATGTGCTTCTGGCTGCTAAATAAATCAAGCCTTGGCTCTCACATGGGGCCAGGGAGCCTAGATGTAAATGAAGTGTTGGGGAAAGCAGCAGCCAGGTGAAACAGGTTCTGTAGATCCTCTTAGATAATTTGATTTCACCTTGTCTTGGTTGCTTCCATTTGCTAAATCAATTAAGGCTCCATCTCTGAGTGGGGTCAGAGAGCACGGTGTTCAACAAAGGACCCAGCAGCTGGGTGAAAGGACATGGGTGGATTTCATTATATTGCTATCTTAATGAGCAGAACCAGGAGAACATTGTACACAGTATCGACAACATTGTGTGTTGATCAACTGTGATAGACTTAACTCTTCTCAGCAACACAATGGTCCAAGATAGTTTCAAAGGACTCATGATGGAAAATGCTCTCCAGGGGGCAGTTAGGGGGCGAAGTGGATAAATCACTGGCCCTGGATTCAGGAGGACTTGAGTTCAGATCCGGCCTCAGACACTTGACACTTATTAGCTGTGTGACCTTGGGCAAGTCGCTTAACCCTCATTGCCCCGCAAAAAAGCCCAAACAAACAAACAAAGCAAAAACAAAACAAAAAGAAAATGCTCTCCAAATCCAGAAAAAAGAACTGTGGAATCTAGATGCAGATTGCACCATACTATTTCTATTTTTTTTCTTTTTTGATGGTTTTCCCTTTTGCTCTGATTCTTCTTTCACATCATGACTAATGCAGAAATATGTTTAATGTGATTGTACATATATAACCTATATCAGATTGCTTGCTCTCTTGGGGAGGGGGGAGGGAGGGAGAAAGATTTGAAACTAGAAATCTTATAGAAACAAACGTTGCAAACTGTCTCTACATGTAACTGGAAAATAATAAAATACTATATTAAATATTGATATCTCAAGTCTCGTGCCGACTTACAGCAGGCAGTTACCATAGTATTTAGCCATGAGGGTTAGCCCAGGAAGCTAATACAACAAGACAAAGATGGGGGACTCGCTAAGCAAATAGAAAGGGACAAGGGAAATTTTGCTGTGACCTGCAGAGACTGGGCACTGTTTGTATTTTGGCCAGTGGCAAGAAACACCCCAAAGTGTTCAAAATACAAATTGGTTCCCATTCTAGACGAGAAAGTGAAAGCTAGAGGAAGACAGTTTTACTCTCCCGGTTATCAGAGAGAATGATAGATTCCTCAAGAAAATGGATGTGCTTCAAGGAGGAAACAAAATGGAAAAACTGTATAAAGAGCTACAATTCTCCCCTGTCTCTGGAGGTCGGAGCATGGTTGTTGTTTAGCCTTCATTGTCAAAGAGGACCATGACAGGGGCAGCTAGGTGGCGCAGTGGATAAAGTACCAACCCTGGATTCAGGAGTACCTGAGTTCAAATCCGGCCTCAGACACTTGACGCTTACTAGCTGTGTGACCCTGGGCAAGTCATTTAACCCTCACTGCCCCACAAAAAAAAGAGGACCATAACATCAGGGTGCTGTCATGACTTGCACTGAATTGGATTTAAGTGAGGGAGGACTGTGCAAGGTCAGCAACCTCAATCTCTCCCCCAGAGCCATCTGGGTCCAGAGGCAAGAAATACATCAGGACGATTGGAGATGGCCCCGGATGTTTAAGGCAATTGGCGTTTAAATGACTTGCCCAGGGTCACACAGCTAGTAAGTGTCTGAGGAGAGATTTGAACTCAGATCCTCCTGACTCTAGAGCCAGTGCTCTATCCACTGTGCCACCTAGCTGTCCCATGGTAGAATATGACACAGAGAAGGAAGGAGAGAGGAAGGACCTCTGAATATCTGGAGCAATGTATTATGAGATTCTTCCCATAGGGCAGGTGCTGGACTCCCACTGGAAGAAGTGGTTCCTTACATTCTCTCTCTGTCAAAAGCAGGGTAGCTCATAAATTTACGACTTGATTAGTAATCATTGTAGCCTTCAAAAAGTAGAAAAAGCCACAAAAGGGAACTGTTCTCTTGGATCTGGTTCTGATCAATGAAGCTGCCCCTCCTCATCCCTTTCTTAAAACTGGGACTGCATAGCTAGGTGGTGCAGTGGATAGAGCACCGGCCCTGGAGTCAGGAGGATCTGAGTTCAAATCCGACCTCAGACACTTGACACTTACTAGCTGTGTGACCCTGGGCAAGTCACTTAACCCCAATTGTCTCACCTCCAAAAAAGGGGGGGGATGAGGGTGGTATCTTAAAGTAAAAGAATAGGGAAACACTAATCAACAAAAGTGAACATGGTTTCATCGAGGCAGAGTCATGCCCGAGTAATTTCACTTCCTTTTATGGACAGGGTGAAGAGGCTAGTAGGGCAGGGAAATACCCGAGACATAATACACTTAGTCTCTCAGGCAATCCTGTGGACAGGATGGAGAAATGAGAGCTACGTGAGAGGAGGTGACTTTGGAACTGCTTGAATGAAGGGACCCTAAGAAAAGTTATTAGGGAATCCTCATCAGCTTACAATGATGTCTCTAAGTGGAGTATCTCAGGAATCTGTCCTCCACCTTGTGCTGTTCAGCACTTTGATCAGTGAGTGATTTGGCTGACAGTATAGATGGTGTGCTTGTCAAGCTTGTGAATGACACAGTACTCATAAGGATGGTTATACGCTAGATGAAAAGTCTGTATCTCAAAAGATAGTGTATGTTAGAACCTGCGCCTGAAAGAACAAGGTAAAATGCAACAGGAAAAATGTACATTTCTGTACTTGGTTGAAAAATCAGTTTCCTAAGCATAGGATAGGGGAGGAGGGATTAGGCAATGGCTCTTCTTGGAGCACCGAATGAGCCGATGGAGGCAACTCCCCTAACGTCTAACATGATCTGGGGCCGCATTTGGAGAGGCCTAGTGGTCAGAATGATGAAGGTAATAGTTGTCCTCTGGTCAGCCCTGGCTAGGCCACACCTGCAGTACCACGTCTAGTTCTTGGTACCATCTTTGAGGAAAGACAAGCAGGAAGAGGCCTAGAAGAGATTGATGGGAATGGGGAGAAATAATGGAGAAGATAGGATATGAGGTTTGCTTGAAAGAATTGGAGATGCTTAGCGTAGAAAAGAGAAGACTTAGCAGGGAGACACCATCAGATATTTCAATGGAAGAGACCTCAGACATGTTCTTCTTGGCCCCTGAGAGCACAGGCTGAACCACTTATCTAGTATATCATGGAAGATAATTCCTGCTCAGGCTCAGGGCAAACTTCTGAGATCCCTTCTAGAATTTAGAGTTTTCTGATTCTCCCTCAAGATTTCTGGGATATTTGGTTCCAAAGAATTTCTCTTCTGTCTCTGTGCCCCCCACCACCCTTCTTGTGTTTGTCACCAAACACCCCTCCCTTGTCCAGCTATTGCCCACTCAACATTTCTCTGAATTTGTTTACTTTGGGAGAACTTTGGACTTTTAGAGGCAAGTAGCACCTTGCTTGGTCTATGGTTGGTCCAGCCTGCCTCATATAGGCCTCTCCTTGAAGACTTATTTATTCAGGCTTTCACTGATGACAACCCTTCAGTCAATAAGTGAATCAGCAGGTATTTATTAAACACCTACTATGTGACAGGCCCTCTGCTGGGTGCTGCATAAACAAATATCATCTCTACCACCAGGAGTTTAGGATCATTGGGAGGGACAACAAAGACTCAGAGAAGTTTATACAGAATTAATATGAGTCCATTACACGTAGTCATTTTGCTTCGGTTTGGGGGTATGATTTGTCCCCCCAAAGCATATTTGTCAAATGTTAGGCTGTGGAAGTATCCTTCTATTGGGTTTCCTTTATGTAAGTGTATGTATATGAACCCCATCTGGTTTTACCATACATTCTTAACTACCTTATAAACCTTGGGGGGAGGGGTCAACAAATTGGGGGGAGGGGGGTTGACACTGCATTCTTACTCTAATGATCTGTTTATTTGACTCCTTTCCTTAATGCTCAGTACATCAAAAGGGTACTTTAAAAAAATCCCTACCCAGCAGTTAGCCTTAATGACAAAAGAGTAAACACAAGCATAATTTATTTACTTAACCATTTCTATTTTGATATATCAATGACCCCTAATGGAGACCAAAGCCATCATTGGTTCGATATAGAAACCATTAGGTTCCAGAACCCAGATACAATTTGCTTTCTTGCTGGTCACTGGTGGGCATTTCCCCCTGGAAGCTAGTGGCAACTTAGGTAATTAACTGTGACATTCACTGAGTGTTTTTTTTTTCTAAAGCGATGTTATCTTGTTTTTTCAGCTTGGATTTGGATCATTTCTCGGAATCATCGGCTCAAACTTAATTGAAAATAAAAGGCAAATGGTAAGTTTGTTAGCAATGGCATTAAGAGCCAAAGAAGGCTTTTATATCTTTCATTGATGTATGGTTATGACATAGGCTTGATGCAAAGATAATTCATATCCAACGTAGAAATAAATCCAGGGCTCCGTGAAACAGAAATGCATTTTGTGAAAACTTTAATGGAAACACACTGAGTTGATAGGAGGACTAGGCCACATAACACTCATTTCTCTAGAGCTTAAGGGTTCATAAAGTACTTTCTTTACCACTCTGTGAGTTGTATGCAATTGTTACCATTTTATACATGGGGAAACTGAGGCTCAGAAAGAAGAAATGGCTTGCCTAGGGTAATATAACCAATAAGCATTAGAGGCAGGATTTGAACCTAGGTCTCAAGATTCCAAGTCCAGACTTCTTTCTATTGTTGTTATTGTTCAGTCGTTGAGTCCTGTCTGACTCTTTGTAACCCCATGGGCAATATCACATCAATATGGGATTTTCTTGGCAAAGATATTACAGTGGTTTATCATTTCCTTTTCCTGTGAATTAAGGCAAACAGAGGTTAAGTGACTTGCCCGGGGTCACACAGCTAATAAGTGTCTGAGGCTGGATTTGAACTCAGATCTTGGTGACTGAAGGTCACATTTTCCAAAGGATAATGAAAACTAGAGCTCATCCAGAATAGAGTGACTGAGATTGGGAGGTGACTCCAAACAGGCATGTCAGAATCAACTGAAGGGACCAGGGAAGAGAAGCCTTGGGGAGGACACAATGGCTGTCTTTAAATATTTGAAGAGCTATCCTGGGGAAAGAGGGCTTAGACATTTGTTCTGTGTGGCCCTAGAGGGCAGAGCCCAGAAACAATGGGGGAAGAAAGTGGAGATATAGGGAGGGAGGCAGATTTCAGCTCAGAATATAAGGAAGCAGGGGCAGCTAGGTGGCGCTGCAGTGGATAGAGCACCGGCCCTGAATTCAGGAGGACCTGAGTTCAAATGTGGCCTCAGACACTTAACACTTAGTAGCTGTGTGACCCTGGGCAAGTCACTTAACCCCAATTGCCTCACAAAAACAAAACAAAACAAAAGAATATAAGGAAGCCATTTCTTACTATTGACACTTTCCATCAACAGAATGAGCTATATGTTTTTGGGTGGAGTATGATAGAAAGGTGTGTTAGATGGGAGTGTGTGAACACTTCTCTCAGTGTGGTTTTTCCCCACGCTTTTTCACAACTTGCATAAACCCAGGTAGCATACTTTTCAAGTCTGCAGATGACATGAAGGTAGGAATAACAGACTTCATGTTGGATTGGTAGCATTGGGATTCAAGAAGTTCTTGGCATGCTAGAACATTGGGGAAAATTTAATGAGATGAAGTATTGTAGGAATATATGTAAAATCTTACACTTGGATTTGAAAAAACAATTTCACAAGTACAAGATGGTGCAGGTCTGGCTAGACTACAGTCGATGTGAAAAATATTTGAGGACTTTTAGGGAACTCCAGGCTTGATATGCCACTGTGGCATGGGGCAGCTGGGTTGTGAAGTGGTAGAATGCTGGGCCTGGAGTCAGGAAGTCCGGAGTTCAAATCCAACTTCAGACATTTAGCTCTGTGACCCTGGGCAGGTCACTTAACCTTTGACTGCCTCACTTTCCCCATAGGTAAAATGAGAATAATAATGCCACCTACTTCACAAAGATGCAGTGAGGATCAAATGAGCTAATATGTATAAACTTAAAGCATTATATAAATGCCGGTCATTATCATCATTATTTTGGGCTATGGATTGGACTAGATGGCTCCTGATGTATCTTCCAGTTTACAACTCTGTGATTCCTCAATGAGATCTCCAGGGGAGTAAGATACATTGGTAGGTGATCCAGCCAGCAGAGGGATCTAGATCTTAGGTGAGATTATCTGTCTGGGCCTCAGCGGGAGGAGGTGGGAAGTTAATGATCCACCAAGAGACAAAGCCCCATTTGGTTTGGTGCTGAGGTTACCAGGCTCTTGTCATTCTTCCAGGCTCAGTGCAGGCACACCTGGGTTCTGGCTCCTCAAGCCAGCTGAACAAGAGCCAGATATTTTATAGAAAAGGGTGGAGTTCCTAGCAGGCTCATTTAATTTTCCATCTCTGATGTCTTAGATACTAGAGACAAGATTAGCAATTGCATGGGGCACAGAAGTTTCTAACCCAAAGGTTTAAGTAAGGAGGTTCTGAGAAAGTGAAAGTTCTCCAGAGTATTTGGCCAAGAGCAACTAGTTATATATTCAGCTTAACAAAGGTGTATTAAGTGCTTACTTTGTGGACAACACTTTTTAAACTCTGGGGATATAAAGACTAAACAAACTCACCCAAATCTCTGCCTACAAGGACTTTACATTCTGTTAGGGGACTAGCATACCTCCTTGACAGATGACTAAATATAAATTATTTGAAGAGGGAGACAGCGCTAAAGACTAGGTTTATAAGAAAAGGCTTTCCAAAGGAAGTGGCACCTGAACTGAACCTTGAAAGAAACTAAGAAAAAAAAATAAAACAAAACAAAAATAAAATTAATAATAAAAAAGAAAGAAACTAAGACTTCATGGAAAATAACTCTGAGAAGAGTCTGATATCCAAGATATGTAGGGAATTGCTGCAAATATATAAGAACAAAAGTGGGTAAATGATCAAAGGATATGAACAGGTAGTTTTCAAAAGAGGAAATGCAAACTATCAATAACCATATGAAAGATCGCTCTGGTTCATAAGCAAAATGAAAATTAAAGGTAGGAAGCAATCAATCAATCAACAAGTGTTTAGTAAGGGCTTACTTTGTGCCAGGCATTGTGCTAAGAAACAGTATGCAAAGAAAGGCAAAAACAGTTTCTCAAGGAACTTACATTCTAACAAGGAGACAACATGCAAACAACTATGTACAGCCAAGAGATATACCGTAAAAATGAGAAGTACCAGAGTAAAGTGGGTTGGGGGGCAGGAAGTGCAGCGTAACAGGAAAGGCCTCTTACAAAAGGAAGCCACGGAAACTGGGAGGTGGAAGGAGAACATTCCAGCCATGTGAAAAGACACAGAGATGGGAGATGGAGTGTGGCTGTGAGGAACAAGGTAGGTGCCAGAAAGGATTTTACATTTGATCCTAGAGATAATAGGGAATTGATGTTATTGAACGTGTGTTAGGGAGGGGGTAACACGGCCAGACTTGTGCTTTAGCAAGATCACTTTTGGGCAGCTAGGTGGAGCAGTGGATAATGCACTGGCCTTGGATTCAGGAGGACCTGAGTTCAAATCCAGCCTCAGACACTTGACACTTATCAGCTGTGTGACCCTGGGCAAGTCACTTAACCCTTATTGTCCTGCAAAAACAAACAAAAAACAAAAGATCACTTTGACAGCTGAGTGGAGGATGGATTGACAAGGGCATATTCAAGAGATGTTGCAAAGCTGAAGTCAACAGACCTTGGTTACAGCTTGGATCTTGGGGTGGGGGTGAGAGAGAGTGAATAATCAAGGATGATGCCTCCTCGGTTGTAAGCCTTGGTGACCACCATCCTCCACCAGTAATAGTGAAGTTTAGAAGACAATTGGAGCTAAAGGTAATATCTCAAGTTTAGTTCAGAAGGGGAGGAGAGAGAAGATGATAGGATAAAAGTGAGGGTTTCATAAAAATGGGGCAGCCATGGGCATTTTTCTAGGCAGCAAGAAAGGAGCCAGTAGGTAAGGAATGCAAACTATCAACAACCATATAGATTGCTCTGATCCATACGCAAAATGAAAATTAAAGTGCGGAAGCAGTCAATCAGTCGGTAGGGAGAGATTGAACATTATAGAGATAGTGGGGGTCATAGAGGGGAGTAGTCTACTGGAGAAGATTGTGTGGGGACCAATTTTTAATTGGGGAGTGCTAGCTAAGCGGCTCGCTGCAATATTGGGGCAAGGAAGGAGACCGGCAGCCTCCCTCAAAATAGAACAGGATTTATTTTAACAAGAACGAACTTAAACACACACACACACACACACACACACACAGGATCAGTAGGATCAAGGGAAAGGAAATAAAATGGGAAAAGGGAAATTATACAACCTTAAAAGATACCACCCGGGAAGCTAGGTGGCGCAGTGGATAGAACACTGGCCCTGGATTCAGAAGGACCTGAGTTCAAATCCGGTCTCAGACACTTAACACTTACTAGCTGTGTGACCCTGGGCAAGTCACTTAACCCCAATTGCCTCACACACACACACACACACACACACACACACACACAAAAACCAAACAAATAAAATATAACCTCCTTGAGGTTAGACACCAGAAAAAAAAAAAGATACCACTACCCAGGAATCAGCTGAGAATACACAGCAGACCTCCTGTCATTCCAGCGTCCCACTAGAATGCCCAATTCTCCTCCCCCAAATCCCAGAAAAACCCCACACAGCCCCAGCCAATGGGATGGCCGCTCTGACAGTCACATGACTGCCCTCACTAGGCTTCCAATCATAATTTTGCCAGGCCCACGTAGGCATCAGCAGTGGTGATGACGTGATGTGCCAGCACCATGGCAACGGCTACAACCAGTGGGTGGAGCACCCTGCAGTTTGCGGAGCCCCAGGCCAGTGCACGTGGAGGCATAAAAACCTCAAATAACAATTAATCCTTTACAATTGGATGTGATGAGATAGGATCAAGGATGCATGCAAAGAAGATGGCCTTGGCAAAGAGAAGGTCTATCTCTTCAAGTGAGATGGGAATAAAAGAGGAGATGGTGGGGGAAGAATTCTGGGTGATATGTGATAAGGAAGAGGTAAGAAGAGGCTCAGTAAAGTATGAAGAAAGGTCTTTAGCTGAGAGGATGGGGAGAGAGGTCCCATGAAAGGCTTGAAGAGGGATGAAAAGGTTTGGAATAGCCACTGTGGTGAGTGAAAGAGCAAATTGAGTAGGGAAGTATAGAAGAATTGCCTTGATGTGGTGAAAGCCCAGTTAAGATTAGGTAACTTAGGGGGCGGCTAGGTGGCGCAGTAGATAAAGCACCGGCCCTGGATTCAGGAGTACCTGAGTTCAAATCCGGCCTCAGACACTTGACACTTACTAGCTGTGTGGCCCTGGGCAAGTCACTTAACCCCCCTTGCCCCACAAAAAAAAAAAAAAAGATAAGGTAACTTAAATTTGGAGTGGACCTAGTCACCAGGGTTTTGTGACCGTCTCCAACGCCATCCAGCTGCATGTGAACAGGACTAAAGGAAAAGGATGATAGCAGTAATCCAAGACTGTTTTTATTCAGTTGTATCCAATTCTTTGTGACCCCTTTTGGGGTTTTCTTGGCAAAGATTCTGGAGTGGTTTGCAAACAACAGATGAATAAACTGAGGCAACTGGGGTTCAGTGACTTGCCCAAGGTCACACAGCTAGTAAGTGTCTGAGGCTGGCTTCCTGACTCCAGACCTGGCACTCTATCCACTGCTGCCTAGCCACCTAGGATTTGGCAAAGCACGATTGTACATAGGAAAAGGGGGAAAGAGAGTGAGTGTAGAGGATATTGTAGAGTTGATATGACTCATCAAATGATAGAGATAGGGAAAGCAGGAGAGAGCAGCTTATGTAGGGGTGATGGCCTGGGAAAGAACTGAGGGGGTTGTGGAGGACTGGATGTCTCAGAGAGAATGAAGAACAGGGTTAAGGGTTGTAAAGACAGGAAAAGATGGAGACGTAGAAGGTTATGGTAAGATAAAGGAATCTCAGATTTCATCTCGTACCTGTCAGATTGGCAAAGCCAAAAATGAGAAATAGTGGAGAGGCAACAAGAAGACAGGCATGCTCATGCATTGTTGGTGGACCTATGAATTTATCCAACCACTCTGGAAAACCATTTGGCATTGGACTACAAAAGGCACCAAATTATGCATCCCTTGTAACCCAGAGGACACAGTACTAGGTATATACCCCAAGGAAGTCAAAGACAGAAATAAGTCCTCTCTCCACCCTGCTCCCTCTCCTTGCCTCTGTATCATTTTTTTTAAATCATGCCTTCATAAGACTGGAATTACACTTTATAGTTCAGAGGGAGTTCCCATTCTCCAGAAGCTACAGTGATTGGTTAACAAATACCTCGTCTGTTTTGTCTGTCATCCTCTTCTTTTCTTCCCTGCCCTCTTTGCAGTTGGTGGCCTCCATCGTCTTCATCAGTTTTGGTGTGATTGCTGCTTTCTGTTGTGCTATCGTGGATGGAGTATTTGCGGCCCGCCACATCGTGAGTATATTAAGCTGAGAGCTGCAACTGGGTAATGAATGCTTGCATTGTGCACCGTGCTGGGCCAAGGGGCTTAGGGAACCCATCAGAAAGAGAAGATCAAGTTGAGTACTCAGAGAGAGCTTAAAAATGTAGGAAACCAGGGTACAGCTAAGCATGGGGGTAATGGCCTGGCGTGGACCTTGGCAAGAGCGCTAAGAGAAGTAGGCTCAATGAGCATCTGGGCTGGTAGGGGCATTTCTCTCCCCGAATCCCATGTCAGAGTGGGGCCCAGGCGAGGGGGCAAGGAGAGGAAGTCACAGCTGGCCACATTTTGTTTTCTTCTGGGGAGGCCCAGGTGTCCTAGCAGAACACTTGCCTGCAAAAAGCCCCTAACACCTTTCTAGATTACCCCAGAGACCAAAACCCAGAGCAAGCTGAACCCCAAACCAAACCCAAGTAGTCATTTCTACCAGCACTAAAAAAGTGTTTTGTGGTTTTCAGAAACTAGCTTGAACCTAAGTTCTCTCCACAACACCCCTGGACTGTGAGCTGGCTTCTTTCTCTCCCCTCCCTCTCCCTCCCTCCCTCTCTCTCTCTCTCTCTCTCTCTCTCTCTCTCTCTCTCTCTCTCTCTCTCTCTCTCTTCTCTCTCTCTCTCTCTCTTTCTCTCTCTGTCTCTGTCTCTCTGTCTCTCTCTGTTTCTCTCTGTGTGTCTGTCTCTCTGTCTGTCTCTGTCTCTTCTCTCTGTCTCTGTCTCTCTCTGTGTCTCTGTCTCTCTCTCTGTCTCTCTGTCTCTGTCTCTTTGTCTGTCTCTGTCTCTCTCTCTGTCTGTCTCTGTCTCTCTTTCTCTCTGTGTGTCTGTCTCTGTGTCTGTCTGTCTCTGTCTCTTCTTTCTGTCTCTCTGTCTCTCTGTGTCTCTGTGTCTGTCTGTCTGTCTGTCTGTCTGTCTCTCTCTCTCTCTCTCTCTCTCTCTCTCTCTCTCTCTCTCTCTCTCTCTTTCTCTCTCTCTCTCCCACCCACTATTTCCCTTTGGTTTCTCCTGTTTCCTATTCCTGCAATAACTCATCAGTAGCCATTGAGGAAAAAATTGTCCCCTGCCCCCTCCTCATGTTCTCTCATTTTTATCCCCCTTAACCTGACTCCATCTGTGTCCTAATCTAACCCTGCTTACCTGCCTTTCACCTTTAAACTCTTCCCCTTACTCTCATTTCATCTCTTAGCCCTCACCAAGACCTGGCTCTGCTATGACACCTAATCCTTGGCTTTCCTCTCCAGTGCTGGCTATGCCTTTTCTCACACCCTGGGGTGTGCTGGGAAATGTTTAACAACTGGCACTCCCCCCCCCAAATTGTGCATGCTACACTTTTAAGTTTAATTTGCATTATTAACATTTTCTCCAGACACTTTCTTAAGTCTAGAAATCAACAATGCAATAAATCAGGCAATTATCAGGCAATTTGTAGCAATTACCAATTTCTGAGGTGTAAATGTTCACAGTGAAAATTGAACAATCAGCTCCAGTTTGAGCTGACTGCAGCACACATGCCCATTCACACTGGTCCTGGAATAATTCGAAGACTCCTTGAGCTCCATCCTTTCTTCCAAAGTCAACCCCTTTGCCTCCTTCACTCAGCAAACTTTCATCTTTTGAAGTTTACTCAAATCAAAATTCTTATTTCAATCAAAATTACGGTTCCTATAGTGGTCATTCTTCCTCCTTTCTCAAGGAGTCCAGCACCTTGTTCACCATCTTCTTCTCCTCCCCAGCCCCTTAAATCCCATGAGCCACTCCTTCAGTCCACTTCATCCACACATTGAGAGAGTCATACACTAGATATAGCCATTACCCACAAGGCTTCCACTTCCTTGATTAGAAACTCTTCCCCTTAACTGACCCTACCCTCCTACCATTCCATCTCCCCCAATTGCTTCACCACCTCCCCAAGCCTATTCACCCACATCAACATTTTTTTTTTAGTGAGGCAATTGGGGTTAAGTGACTTGCCTAGGGTCACACAGCTAGTAAGTGTTAAGTGTCTGAGGCCGGATTTGAACTCAGGTACTTCTGACTCCAGGGCCGGTGCTCTATCCACTGCGCCATCTAGCTGCCCCCCACATCAACATTTTTAATCCCTCCACTGGTCACCGTCCAACTTTAGCCCAATAGTTAGCCATTTCAGCTCTTTGTTGTCCTCTCTTTTTTAATCCATTGGCCACACACCCCCACTCCCACCTTTATACCTTGGAGATGACTATCAAATGTTGATGCTAAATGACTGGCCATCAATCAGACTGAGCCAGCCTGATCGGTACCAACAGCAGATTTACCCCACCAAGCTGGTCACATACCTATGGGCTTAGAGTATGACAAATTCAAGATGGAGCCACTCATGTCAAGAGTGCTCCTGTGAGGGGCAGCTAGGTGGCGCAGTGGATAGAGCACCAACCCTAGATTCAGGAGGACCTGAGTTCAAATCTGGCCTCAGACACTTGACACTTACTAGCTGTGTGACCCTGGGCAAGTCACTTAACCCCAATTGCCTCACTAAAAAAAAAAAAAAAAGAGTGCTCCTCTGAAAGAAGGAAAAGCTAGCATAGGAGAAGCTGTTAGTAGGAGCCTGATTTGTCCTAGGGAGCCAGCGAGTGACTTCTACCAGGACTGCTTTTGTAGCCTTGTCACTGGAAATCACTCTCAGGGGCCCTAAAGGACCGCAAGTCAACTATTTCCTACCCTGGCCTGACAATCTGGATTTTGCCTTTTCTCTTGGCTGATTTTTTACTTAGATGTAACAACCAAGGGTTTTTGTGAGATGACATGTAAAAAGTGCTAGCTATTGTTGTTACATCTGGGGTTCCCTCAAGTGTCAGGGACATTTTGCCTCTATAGGAAACTTGCTGCTTCCTGGAAATAACAAGCTTATCATTTTGCCCCCCTCTTCTTGTTCCACCCAGTGGTGTGTGTGTGTGTGTGTGTGTGTGTGTGTGTGTGTGTGTGTATGTGCGCAGCCTCCTTATTGCTAAACAAAGTTACCTTGTTTGCTTCCCAAACATCTAACACCTTTACCTTCATTCTGTTTTTCTCAGGATCTCAAACCTCTTTACGCGAACCGCTGTCACTACTACTCTAAGACATCCCAGAAGGAGGCTGAGGAGGTAAGAGCAGGTGGCTTCCCAGAGAGGCCATTTTCCCCCCACCCCTGCCCCGCCCCCCCAACCCCTTCCTTCTCACAGGACTAGAGCTGATCTTTTGGGGAGAATCTACAGCTAGCTGTCAGTGGGCTAAGGAGCCATGGCCAGGCTTTCTGTCCCCATGTGGCCCACCTAGCTTCACCCTGTTCCAGAGCCAGGCTGTTCCCCTTGGCCCCAGTTACTTCCCAGGTATGTGATCCTGGCCACAAGAGAGATGAGGTGAGAGTGTGCATGGCTCAGGGCCAAGACATTTCCTTAGCCCTGGAAACCCATCTCCGAGGGCATCGCCTAGGATGGTTGTCCAGTGTCGCCATCTTGGTTCATGAAAGACAGCATCCGCATGCTGGCAGAGTAACGTATACTGGAGGTCCTGGTGGCATGGCATGCAGGGTTGATTGGCTTCCTTGGAACTCCATCATCTTCCTTGTCCTGCTCTTTTTGAGTGTTGTTATCTCAGACCGTCTCCTTTTCTCTGTCTCCTTCTCTCCACGCATGGGGGATGTGGTGGGGGGAAGGGATGCACGAGTTGCTCTTCAGACTTCTCAGGGAGGATGCCAGGAAGCCTTGCAGTTCCCATTTCCCCTGCTAATTCAGATCCTCCCTCCAGTTTGAGAATGGACATAAACCCAACCATCCAGCCACCAGCCTCTTCCAGCTCTGGTCACAACTTCCTGCCTAGCCCCACACTTCTCATTTCTGGGTTGTTTGCTTGCAAGAAATTCCTACCAATGGCCGCCATCTTCATTAACACTCCTTCCAGTCCCAGGCTCCGTCCTCCCCTCCTGCCTTGCCTAAACTCCCCATATTCCCCTCCAGGTGAACTGCCTCCGAGCAAACCAGGGCTATTGCAAATCCAGGATTCGGGGCAACACCTGCTTCTGCTGTGATCTCTACAACTGTGGCAAGTAAGGAAGGAGCCTGGGGCAGGGCTGGGAAGGGAGTAGAAGTGGGTTATCCCTGGAAGGGAGGAATCTCCACCCCCATTCATCCAGCCCTGTGCTAGGCACTGTGATGGGGGCAGACATCAAAGAACTCAAGGATGTGGTCACAAAATCAGTCGGTCCCTGAGCATTTGATAATCTCATAAGCACCAATTCTGTGCCAGGCATAAAATCACCAGATTGGAGAATTGGAAGGGACCACACAGGCCATGTAGCCAACCCACCCATGGCAGAAATCTCCAGTGAAATATCCCCGACAAGTGGTAATGCAGCCTCTATTTGGAAAGCACCATAGAGAGAGAGAGCCCGCCACCTATTGGGTCAACCCATTGCACCTGAGGATACCTTCAATTATTAGGAAGCTTTCCCTGACATCAAGCTTAAATTTACCCTCGAATTTGGGCCCAACCCACCAATGGTTTGCTGACTAGGTGGGGATATAGATTAGAACACATAGGTGAAATGCGTCAGGCTGTGTGCACTCATAATGCCAAACTGTTTATGGAAAGCCAGAGGGGGCATCTCACAATCAACAAGCATTTATTAAGCACATGCTGTGTACGACCAATGTCCTGGGTGCTGATGAGATCAAGACAAAAAATGAAACCCTTCCTAGTCTCACGGAGCTTACATTTTAATGGGTGAGACACAAGTACACATCTAAGTGTATCTAGAATAAATCAGAAGTCATTAAATACAAGAATAATTAAATACCATATAGGGAGGGAGGGAAGGAGGCAGTTGGGGGTGAGGTGGGGATCAGGAAGGGCTTCCCATAAAAGGCACTGCTTGAACTGAGTCTGAAATCATGAGCATGGGCTGCAGATTGTTCCAGCAGAGGCCACGTATGGACCTTGAAATGGTACAGTTTAATCTCTGTTATTAATCTTCCTGTTATTTCATCTCCAGTATTCTTCTTGCAGTTATTCAGGGAGTCCTTGGATCTCTGGATTAGCTCTTGCCCCTTTCCTTCCAGAGTTGCTCTTCCAAACTTTGGGCTCTGTTCTGTGTTATCCATTAGCCCCTCTCTCCCACTTCAGTCTGGAAGCAGGAGGGTAGAACACTTACCAGTCAGTGCCCCTACTTTCTTATAAACAGTCTCTTTCATTAGTTTGGAGATGAAGCTTAGGGATTCCTGGTCTTTCCAGTACTTATACACTCCCTGTCCTTTCTGAACATAGTCAGCTGGGCGTTGGCCATAAATCTGCTTCACGATTTCTGAAATACTTGAGTTGCACCCATGATCTCATTGATATGGGGATTCCCTCCAGCAAAGCAGAGTACTCATCCATGCCAGCCCAGACTGTGAGATTCTTGTCCCTGTCCTCCCATAAGTCCACATGGGATGCTCCCAGAGTTCTGGGAGCCCTCCTTGCTTTCTCTTGAAAAAAAAGGAGCATACCAACATCAATCAATTAGCATCTTCTTTTCACTCAAATATTTCTTTAGTAACTGTTCCTTCTACTTCTTCATTATTCCTCCTCTTATCATCGAATATTCACTATATGCCTTGGCATGTCACTGCCCTTAGGAAAATGCTCATTTTCAGTTCTTTCAAGACAGTAGGGTTCAGGACAGCTAGGTGGCACAGTGGATAGAGCACTGGCCCTGGAGTCAGGAGAACCTGAGTTCAAATCTGGCCTCAGACACTTAATACTAGCTGGGTGACTCTGGGCAAGTCACTTAACCCCAATTGCCTCACAAATAGATAGATAGATAGATAGATAGATAGATAGATAGATAGATAGATAGATAGATAGATAGATAGATAGATAGATAGATAGATAAATGAATGAATGAATGAATGAATAAATAAACAAACAAACAAATAAATAAATAAATGAATGAAAAACAGTAGGGTTCCATGTCCCACAGCCATACACTACAACAACACTGAAAGAAATTGGTATTAAAAAGATGGGCCTTGGTTTCTGGGAGACATTTGGAATGCTTAAAATTAAGCACACTCTTCCAAAGGCAATCCTATTAGCTCTCTTCTTCCTATTAAACTGAGGGCCCAGTTTATTGTCCATTTGCCGTGTCTACCCGAAGGTGTATTTGTGTGTGTGTGTGTGTGTGTGTGTGTATACATACATATATACAAAAACATTTTCACAATTAAATTTCAACCAAAGGGTAAACTGAGGCAGATCTCCACGCAAGATAACATTTGTTAGCAGGGGCATGCTACCTGTCAACAAATGGGTCAATGGATCACCTCTGTGAATGTCAAAGACCCCAAGCAAAAGGACAGTTCCCCTTCTATAGGTTTTGGGGAGTTCAGAACAAAGAACAAAATGGGGGAGATGACATCATAGAATTAAGAGCAACATGATTGGTTGCACAAGGAACAACATGATTGGTTGGAAATTTGGTAATGGGGGCTAACAATGACCCCCATCCTCTTCTCTCATGAGACTAAGATGTGCTCTTTGTTTGAGTCCAGGTTTGAGATAGTGGCCCAGACTTTTGGACAGCAAACCAGATATCCTTGAAGGATAAACTGGTGGACAAAAGATAGTAGGGCCAAACTCCCTTTCTGTTCACATGCATTTCCCAAGGTTAGGCAAAATATCTCGAGGCAAGGCTAGATGGGTTTTTTAAATTTAACCCATTGCAGGCCAGCTTAACTGTGAACTAAGTTCAGAGACAAAGAACTATGAATTAAGCAGTTACGGCATAAAAATCAATTAATTGTAAACAGGCTGAAGAAAAAATGATAGAGGATCACTCTTTATCTGCTCACATACATATCTGAGGTTTGTGTCTACATGTGGTCTGTGTGTGTGTGTACACACCTGCCATACACACACACACACACACACACACACAGAATGAAGCTCAGTAGATTATCCTTAAAACTGTGTATCATAGTCTGGACAAATAGGCAACTTTTTCATCCACTTGGCCAGACTCTTTCCTGTGGTTCTCATCTGATCATCCAGGAGGCTCCGCCCCCTTCTAAGGCTTGGTGAAGTCAACATGTCATATGCAAACATGTCACTCTCTCTCTCTCTAGGGGATTCCCCTTTATCTTGGATGTTATACCAGATCCCCTCCATGACAGTGAGGCACACCTTGGCTAGAGCTACAGATCTCTGTTTTCTACCTCTCCTTTTATTATGATCAAAGGGGCTGCCATTATATCTTTCAGATGATGTCTCGTATAATTTTGATCCACAGAAGCCCCCTTGTTGGAGGACAGTCTTTAAGATCACATTTTCACCATCAAGTACAATGCTTTTTTTATACTCTCCAAGCAGTAAGCACAGCAGGATCTTATTTTCTCTGTCTTCCATTGCGGGATGGTAAAGATGTGGCGTACTATGAAATATCACTTGCAGAAACCTGCCTTTTCCCTGCTAATGCCCTCATCAAGGATGCTGTCCATGTGTGTGAAGATGATTCTCATAAAATATTTATATAGATGGGAAACTAAGCATGTAGGTTGGTCATTATTTATGTTCTCTCAGTTACCTTTTTCTTTTTTTTCTTTTTGGTAGTAATAAAGCCTGAGATGTTTTCCCCAGGCTTTTAGTGTCTTCCCCTCCCTCAAATACCTTGAGAACTGATCCCTCGCTACACTCATGTTTATACTACCTCCCAACCTCAGACAGACCTCCTCTGGGTATACTTGTTCTAGTCCAGTGGTTTGCTATCTTTGTTCCCTTCAATATCATTCCTATCTCCTCTGTAGACTCATCCAAAAGACTGTGAGGTTAGAGTACAAATGGGAGGACCTTACTCCTTAATGACGGAAAGAGTGTGTTTAAAATATACCCGTTTTACCAATCTTTATCTGATAAAATACATATATTATGCAGATCTCTTCCCTTTGTTGTCTTTCATCCAGCTTTATCCTTAAATGCCTCCCACCCCCAGAATGACTTTGCTTTGTAGGGGTCTCTTGGCCAAGATTTCTTTAAATTCCTTCTGCTTTTTCTCTCTTTTATGAGGTGATAATGCTTATAATCCATTCCCATTCTTTTCCATAAGATTTTATAAATGAGTCTATATTCCAAACCGATGTTACCCTTGGCTGCCATATCTCTATCTGCTTGGCAAATAAGTCAAGTGGTTGCTGATTGGGGTGGATCTTAGGCTCTTTTGGGTCTCTTTGTTCTGGTAATCAATTTACATGGGTTGAATTTGCCATGAAATAATAGCAGTCGTGCTGATGTCTTTGTATCTATCCATATCCCATTTTAGCATTAATCACGTGTCTAAAGAGGTCAGATTGGAGTTGTTTTAATTGGGCATAGTATCTTTTTTCTCATTTTTACTCTTTCTTCTAGATATGTAATTGATTTTGATCAGTGTTCTCTCTGTACAGATGGCTGATTGAGGAATGGTTTCCACATCATAATCAGGCCTTTCCTGTCTATTAAAATACAATCAATTTCATTTTTGTGATGTTCTTAGGGACTGACCATCCAATATTTTTTGCCATCCCCACCTATTTTCACCTTTGTGCCAAAGTCACTGTAGCTGACCCTTTTGCTTTCTCTTGACCAGATGTGTAAACATTCTTTGTTTTTTATTTTCTCGGGTTTTCCTGCCCTTTTGCTCTTATATACATACATTTGTTTCTCACTAATTCTGCCCTATGTCTCGGCTGCTCAGAAGGTCCCCCACCATCACAGTTTTCTTGATGACTAATGCATTTGGCCTCACAGCATCTTACCAACTTTCTGATTCGTTTCTCCACTGCATCAGTTGAAAAAAAGACATTTAAGCAAACAGCACAGCAAATAAAGTGAGAAGTAAAGATCCCCTCTTGCTTGTCTCCCCATATTCCCCTCCTAGTAAGAAATTTGTAGTCCCTGAATACAGGTGATTATCCCAACTACATAATGGGTAACCAAAAGCAAAGCATTCAATTCTGTCAACATTTATTAAATACCTACCATCTGCAAGGCACTAAGTTAGATTCTGGGGATGGATACAAAGATGAAAACAAAATCATGCCTACCCCCAAGGTGCTTACATTCATTCTCTACAGTGGCTACACAAGTAAATGATCACAAAATAATACATCGTAAGGTAGCTTGGTCTCTGGCACTTTGCTAGTAGCCTATTGGCAGTTCTGTCCCCTTGGAATCTTCAGATATACCCAGCTACAGGCCTAATCCCAAACCTGGGAATGACCAGGCCTGACTATCAACATCCTTAATGGCGCTGCTCTGCACTCTGAATTCAGAGCATGTGGCTAGCCTGTAGTGCTTGTCCCTAGCTCCAACTCACATAGGGGGCCTCTGTTCCCACAGGGCTCCTCACCACTGGGATTTTAGGCAGGAAATGGGCTGCCTCTGGGTTCATCCTTCCCATAGCCCCACCTAGACAGAGATTCCCCTTGGTCCAGGAAAGACTCAGTGGCTTTTCCTGAACTTTACTAACCTACCAAACACTTAGGTCCCTTCTCATCTGAATCAGACTCTGAGCCCTCACTTATATGAGCCACTGTTTGGGGGCATGGCTAGCCATGAGTCAAGAAGACCCGAGTTTAAATCCTGCCTTTGATACCTATGGACTGTTTGACTCTGGGCAAATCACTGTACCTCTCATTGCTCCCACCAACTCTCTCCAACTATAAGGTGAAGAATGGGTGCCCATCTTCATCGGTGGAGGGAATCACCTCAGCTGGAGTTCCTTGCCCAATAAAATAATAGGAGTGATTCAAAAAAGCCCTGCTATTTAGATTGTGCTTTATCATTTACAAAGGGTTTTACATCCAACAGCCCTGTAACTGTTATAGAGAATATTCTCCCCATTTTATAGATGAGGAAACTGAGGCTGAGAGAAGTGAATTGATTTGCCCATAGTCATACACCTAGTAAAAATCCAAAGCAGCACTGAGGTGGCAGGCAGATCTTCATGAGTCCAGGTCCAACAGTCAATTCACCAAGCTACCCTGTCTCAAAGTCAATATTTCCATAGCATCAGCTTTGTTTCAAGTAAAGTACAGCATTACTGTCTTTAAGTGTATAAAGAAGAGAAAGAGGTCAATCATAATGTTCTAGGTCTGGGGTCTAGATTTAGAACAGGAAGGTCCTTCAGATGCCCTCTACTCCAACCCCCCCCTTATTTTACATAGGAAGAAACTGAGGCCCAAGGAGGAGAAGGGACTTGCTCAAGGTCACACAGGTAGGAAGTGGTAGAGCTAGGATTCGAACCCAGGTCCCTCGACACCCTTCTCACCATACCAAGGGACATTTTTATTAGACTGGGTAGCAAGTTTGGAAAGGTTGGCCGCTGTCTCTCTCTGAATACTTTCATGATGAGATTAGCAAATTGTCTGTGCTGAATGGTTAGCTCTTCACTTGCATGAAGGTTGGAAAGCTTTGGAGACCCCTTCTAAGGACAAGGTCACTTAGAGATTAGCCCCAGCTGTTCTGTGGGGAGTCTGCAGTCCGTTCAAGGCCCAAGAGTCAGGAAGCAATAATCCTATAATAGGAGGCATATATCTCTGTGGAACAGCCGCTGTCCAGTACCAAGGTTTTTTCAGGCCAGCTAAAATTCAGACCTGACCACAAGGACTAAATATAGCTGATGACGAGCCCCCAGGGGCCAGGGACCGTGATTTTGCCTAATGCGTGCGTATATGTCTTCCTCACCTATTTTTAATCAATTACCAGCTCCCCCAGCACATTTCCTGGAAAGAAGGCCAAGAAGAAAAATGTCGGGAGAAAAACGACCAGGTAGTCATTTGTATGGCGCTATGGAAACGACCTCCACCGCTCTGTGCCCGCCGAAATTCACCAAAGTCAGGGACAGGAGAGGCATCGATAGCTGTGGGACGCAAGGACCGTGGGATCAAAGCGTCACAGAATCAAAGGAGAGATGTAGAACTGGGAGGGACCTTAGAGGCCATCGGCTCCAGCTCTCTCGTTTAACAGAGGGGGAAACTGAGGTTCTGGGAGGGGAAGTGATTTGTCCAGGTCACACCCAGGCTCCTGGGTCTAGATGTGCAAGGGACCTCCGAGGCCATCTGGCCCAACCCTCTCATTTTAGACATGAGGAAAGTGAAACTGAGGTGATTTGATTGATTTGCCCAAGGACACACAGCGAGTTTGGAAGGCAGGGTTTGAACTCGACCTAGTCTTCCTGACTCCAAGGACGATACTCTATCTGCTAAGCCATGATGCCTTTTTTTGTTTTTTTGTTTTTTGTTTTTTGTTTTTTTGCAGGGCAATGAGGGTTAGGTGACTTGCCCAAGGTCACACAACTAGTAAGTGCCAAGTGTCTGAGGCCAGATTTGAACTCAGGTCCTCCTGAATCCAGGGCCTGTGCTTTATCCACTGTGCCACCTAGCTGCCCCTGTGATGCCTTTTAGAAAGAACCAGTATCATCTCCTGCCTTGGAACCATTGAAGCCTAGACTTGGAAGAGACTTGAGAGATTGTCTAGTCCTTGCCTTCCACTTGACACAAAGAGCCTCTCGTTAATATAGCCCTGTGGGCTAGGTGGTGCTGCAGTGGATAAAGCACCGGCCCTGGATTCAGGAGGACCTGAGTTCAAATCCGGCCTCAGACACTTGACACTAGCTGTGTGACCCTGGGCAAGTCATTTAACCCTCATTGCCCCACAAAAATAATACAGCCCTGCTCCAGGCCTTTATAAACTAGACACTGACACAAAGATGTAGATTAGGTTTCCCAAGACAAGACACACAACTTGAGAGCAAAGAAAGGGGAGACAAACACTGGGTACTTCTGATGATCACCACAAGAATCATCTAGGCAGCCCACTGAATGGACACCTAATTTTGGAGTCAGGAAGACTTGAATTCAAATCTAGCATCTGACATTTACTAGTTGTGTGACCCTGGTCAAATCACTTCATCTCTGTTAGCCTCAGTTTCCCCCAACTGTAAAATTGAGATGATAAGGATACATAACTCACAATCAAATGACTCCTACATATGTAAAGTGCTTTATAAACCTGAAAGTGCTATACAAATATTAGGTATCACTACATATAATAATGTATCATATAATGTTAGTCATTCTTATTGTTACTGGCAGCATGGTATAACAGATAGAGCACTGGACTTGGAGATGAGAAGACCTGAGTTTGAATCCTGCCTCTGACGCTTAGTGGTTGTGTGACCTTGGACACTTAACCTCTCTCTGCCTCAGTTTCCTCATCTCTAAATTGAGGGGGTCAAGTTTAATAATATCTAAGGATCCTTCCAGCTCTAAGTCTATGATCCGATGAGACTGAACACCATTCATTTCCCAAGGTTTTATTGAGTGCCTACTGTACACCAGATATAAGATGTACAAAAGTAGATAGATAAATACACATGTATATACATATGTACATATACACATGTACATACATGTATGTGTGTGTATACATACACACACAGTCTCTGCCCCCAAGAATTCATTATCTAGTTGAGGAGAAAAGATAGGCAAATATGAAACCACTAATGACAATATAAGGCAATATATTCAGGGCCAAGGTGGGTGGTACAGATTGTACCAGACGTGATCAGAGAAGGGAGAAGACAAAGCTTAGCTTGGAAGGATAGAGAAGATTAGAACAGGCAGATGGAAAAGTAAAGAATGTGAGCAAAGGTTTCAAGTTGGAAACCAGCATGATATGACCAGGGGCTGGTAAGGAGCCCAGCCTGGCCAGAGCAGAGAGGTGTGTTGGAACCACATTGGAGAATCTGACTTTTAAAGGAAATGGGAATGTAGGATGGCAGGTGGACAACCATGGGGTTCATTGGTACTCCAGTATACCAAAAGAACCAGAGGCAAGCTTCCAACTTAATGAAAGAATCTTATACTCAGAAGATCCTTGACTGAGAGCTGAGAGAGACCTCCCAGGCCATCTAAACCAAACCTCCCATTTTCAGAGGAGGAAACTGAGGCCCAGTGAGGGAAGTAACTTATCCAGTCACATAGCTAGGAAGTAGAGTATCTGAAGCAGCATTTGAACCTCAGGCTAGTCTGTGTCCAGGGCGTCATGCTCCCTTAATCCTCTGTGAAGGATTTGTGAAGAAGGCGTAAAGGAACGAATACATGCATGAATGTGCCCATCAGTGAAGGGAATATTCAAAGGCAGGATCGCGCAGATGCATCGGAGCATTAATGTGGCAGCTGTGTGCAGGCAGGGGTAGATTACAGAAGGGAGGGACTGTATGGAGGCAGAGACTGTTTCAGGAGGCTATTTGAGCCCAGGGAGCAGCTAGGTGGATAAAGCTATAGTGGATAAAGCACCGGCCCTGGATTCAGTAGGACCTGAGTTCAAATCCAGCCTCAGACACTTGACACTAGCTGTGTGACCCTGGGCAAGTCACTTAACCCTCATTGTCTTGCAAAAAAAAAGAGCCCAGACAGTGAGGGCCCGGAGCATAGAGGATAGAGCAGTTACAGCCACCATTTTGCAGGGATGCTTAATTTTTTTAAAAAATTGATCAGTAAATTGATCTAGACAAGAACAAAGCGCCCTTTGTGAGACACCGAATCTGAAAGGGTCACTTTGATTCTACTATTAAAAAAAACACAACCCAAATGTAAACAAATAAAAGAAACCCCTCTACTTGGCAAACCATTTGAAACTGAATCTGGACTCCTTTCCATGAACACTTACAGCATTAGCGAATGGAGAGCTGCCTCAATGCCAGAAAACCTGGGCTCCAAGGCCCATTTCTGGCACATACCCACTGCATGACTCTGGGCAAAGCCTTTGATCTGCGTTCACAGAGCAGGTGCTGCCTTGCATTAGCAGAGGGAATTTCCTCCCCTGGGAGTTCCCTCTTCCAGTAAAATCCACAGGACCAGTCCCTGTCTTTACCCCTATAAAACCTAAGCATTAAGATAATTTCTGAACTGAATTCCTGAATACTATAGTCATAAGTATTAAAAAAAGGCTCTCTCATGTCATCTGGTCCAGTCGTGGTTGTTAGTAGTGTAACACTCTTCATGACCCCATTTGGGGTTTTCTTAGCAAACATACTGGGGCGGTTTGCCATTGCCTTCTCTAGCTCATTTTACAGATGAGGATCTGAGGCAAACAGGGTAAAGTGACTTGCCCAGGGTCACACAGCTGGTGAGTGTCTGAGGATGGATTTGCACAGGAAGATGAGTCTTCCTAACTCCAGGCCTGGCATTCTATCCCCACCTGGGGGCCACTAAACCCCCATTTCTAAGGGTCCCAGCAGGTGGTATCTCAACTTAGAAAACCACAAATTAACATCATCTACATTTTATTGTATTTTTATTTTGTTCAGTGTTTCCCAATTACCATTTAACCTGCTTCAGGCAGCACCAGGCCTAGGCCAAGTGTTTGACAACTCCAATCTAATCTATCCTCTTATTTTCCCAATGAGAAAACTGAGACCCAAAATGAGTAAGTGACTTCAAATCCAGCATCCTTTTCACTATACCCTGGTCCATAGTGCCCTACTTGGCCTTTGGTTCCAGACACCATTCCTTGCTCTCTGACTGTTGTATGTGTGGTAGTCAAGTTTTCTCTAAAGGGAAAGCCACTAGGGGCAGCTAGGTGGTGCTATAGTGGATAAAGCGCTGGCCTTGGATTCAAGAGGACCTGAGTTCAAATCCAGCCTCAGACACTTGACACACTTACTAGCTGTGTGGCCCTGGGCAAGTCACTTAACCCTCAAAAAGCAAAAAACAAAAACGAAACAAGAGAAAGCCACTGCCTCCTCCTCTTCTTCCTCTTCCTCCTCCTCCTTCTCCTCCTCTGTCTCCTCCTCTTCATCTTTGGTCCTCCTATAGCACCTAGATCATTCTGGCTGTTCTTAGGGATGGAGACATGGTTACTGTTATTGGCAATGCCCAGCACCATCACACTCAAGTAAGTAAGCAGTAGGCACACTTAACAATGTAAAGAAAGGCTGGGTTTGGAAACTGATGTTGCTGCATCAGGAACTAGAATCATTGGATTCACTCAATATTCATTCATTCATTATAAATTAATCATTAATTCAACCACCTACTGTGTTCAAGGTACTGTGCTAGGCCCTGGGAATTCGCATACAAAACAAACAACCAAAACCAGGAGAATCACAGCATTCAGAGCTGGAAGGGCCTTAGTAATTATCTGGCTCAACTCCCTTATTTTACAGAGGAGGAAACTGAGGCCCAAGAAAGGGAAGTGACCTGCCCAAGGTCCCATATAGTTTCCTAAATCTAGAACTGGAAAGGACCTCAGAGGACAACTAGTCCTTCATTTTACAGAGGAGGAAACTGAGACACAGGGAGGGGAAGGGTCTTGCCCAAGGTCATATAACTAGTAAGTAGCAGAGACAGGATTTGAACTGAGACTCTCAGACTCCACTATCTGCCTCCCTGCACATCTACCCTAGCCTCTCTCATCACTCAGACCCATCACTCAGATTTCATCTGAGTCCCATTTACAGGTGGCTTTCAGTTTATGAAGTGGATGTGTTACTGGAAAAAAATGTGCACACTTCACATTTGGGTCTTTTTTTTGGTGAGGCAGTTGGGGTTAAGTGACTTGCCCAGGGTCACACAGCTAGTAAGTGTCAATTGTCTGAGGCCGGATATGAACTCAGGTCCTCCTGACTCCAGGGCCTGTGCTCTATCCACTGCACCACCTCTCTGCCCCATACATTTGGGTCTCTTGAGGCATATGTGGAATGCTCTTGAGAAACTCACTAGTTAAATGAACCATGAAGGGGGCAGCTAGGTGGCACAGTGGATAAAGCACCGGCCCTGGATTCAGAAGGACCTGAATTCAAATCCGGCCTCAGACACTTGACACTTACTAGCTGTGTGACCCTGGGCAAGTCACTTAACCCCCATTGCCCTGCAAAAAAGAAAAAGAAAAGAACCATGAGATTTCTTGAGTAAACAGAGTAAGAGTGTCTTACGTGATTGGATTGTTGAGTTCGTTTTTTCTTAAAGTAGAAATATTCGTCTCAATATGTGACATTTAGGTTTATAGGATCATAGACTTAGAGCTGGAAGGGACCCTTAGACATCATCTATTCTAACACCTCATTTTGCAGATGAGGGAACTGAGGCCTGGAGAGGGTAAGTGACTTGCCCAATGTCATACAGCTAAATTGAGTTGGGATTGGAATGTAGATCTTCTAGTCTCCCAGGCCAGGTCTCTCTCTGCTCCGCCATGCTGCTTTTCATTCAAAGGACCATGGGCTGCCGATGTCATCATTCATTTTCGTGCTTAAACTCTCAGCTGATTTGGCCTTGCCTAAGTAGACAGAGACTGACGGCTTGGGTTTGTAGACTCAGAGATCCAAGAGCTATAGAAAGGACCTCAAGAGAGCCTCTCCTCTAGCTCTTGGCCTTTGGACAGGTTAGGCATGGCTTGCATTTCTTTATAAGTCATTTGCTAGGTGATACAACTGAGGGAGAAGAAGGGAGGTGTCTTGCCTATGGTTTCATAGCTAGTCAGGGTCAGAAGTGGGACTTGAATCCAGGTTTCTCTCACTAACGCTAGCTCTCCATCTACTACACCACACTGCCTCTCATGATACAAACCATACCTTGGATTGATATAGTGTCTTATTTCCAAAATGCTTTTATTTCCAGGACATCCCCCTGTGCTTTTTATCCATTGGGCCATTCGATCCCCATGCCTATAGGATACCCTAAGGTACTCCTGGGAAACTGATGTATGTATGTGTGTGTGTCCTCCTCCTTTCCCCATCCAGCCGTGTGGAGATCTCTGGAGGCTATTACGAATACATTGATGTCAGCAGCTGCCAGGATATCATCCATCTCTACCACCTGCTGTGGTCGGCCACCATCTTGAATATAGTGGGACTCTTCTTGGGAATCATCACTGCGGCCATCCTTGGAAGCTTTAAAGATATGGTAAGGAGGGGGCAGCTCTAGGTGGCGCAGTGGATAGAGCACCAGTCCTGGATTCAGGAGGACCTGAGTTCAAATGTGACCGCAGACACTTGACACTTGCTAGCTGTGTGACCCTGGGCAAGTCACTTAACCCCAATTGCCTCACCAAAAACAATATGGAGAGAAGGGGGAGTCCCAAGGCACAAAACATCCTGTTTGTGATGCCCTGGTAGATGGGAGTGGGGGAAGGGAGAATGAGACCCAAGGTTTGGAAACCAGATAAATCTGCTTTGGGTACATAATGTTCTGAATGGAGGGACAGGGTCAAAGAGAGAGGGAGGAAGAGAGAGGGATATTGGACTTGTGATTTCCCAGGTGAAGAAACTCCTTCCATCAATTCAAGTTGGCACCTTTTCTGCCAGGAGGTTGTAGTGTATTTCCCAGGATGCCAATATACACAGTGTCTCCTGTTCTAAACACTAATGGGAAGAGTGGAGGGGTGGCCTTTCTGCTTCCCCCACTCACACTAATTATCATATAAATGCCGACCTATATTTTTCTCCTATGGAATAACCTCATTTGCACAATTTTTGAGTCATTCGAAATATTGGTAACCTGGATTTCATTGGGATTCTCTCCCTGGTTTGGCCCCAGGGTTTGTCAAGAGAGTTTTCTTTTTGTTAGTGAAAGGCAAACTAGCAGAGCAGGTCGGGCTGCTGGGATGCCCCCCACCTTCTCCCATCCCAGGCCATGGGTGCCCCAATCCTCACACAAGTGTGTCTTGCTCATCTGTGAACTATGGGGAGTGGGAGGGCAGTTAATAAGGCCTTCCTTTGACTCACACACCCTCTGTTTCCCCCAAGGCCCAGTAATATTTGGGCAGGATATTAGTGGTAGGATTGTGTTAGTGGAGGGGTGCTGCTGCCTCTAAAGCAGATGAATCCCCCAATTCTGCACCTCTCCTCCCTCCCAATAACCCCTCCTTTCATTTTCTGGAAAGCCAAAAGGATGCTGGAAGGAAATAGCTTTGTGTCTCCTCTAGAGGAGCAAAAGTAGAGGAAAAAAGTAGAGGAAATTTTAATCACCTGTGGGCATTCAGGTGAAGGATCCTTGGGAAGATTTGGCTCTTGGGTTGGGGCTCCCCCTGGGAGACCTGGGTAAACGAGATGGGAGAGCAGAGGAGTCTGCATAGGATGCAGAGTTCATTGATTACTGTGTATTTCCATTGAGGGGGAGCTGCCCAGCTCCTATTAGTGTGAGAGATTCTCCATGTCAGAGGGCCCTAGCATTGGAAGTGAGAAGGAACCTTGGAGACCATCTCTGTGGTCATAGGAGCATGAATCTAGAAAGGACTGTGAGGGCCATCAAGTTTTACAGAGCAGGAAACTGAGTCCCAGAGAGGTCAGGTGATAAATGTAATCTGGTGCCTTGACAAGGCTTAGATTCAAACCCAGAACCTTAGGCTCCGGGCTACGATTCTACCAGGCTTCCTCTTTAGTAAAGCCATGAATTATTCTTAGTGGGTTCCCATAAGCTTAAAGTGTAGGTAGTGGGGGCAGCTGGGTGGTGCAATGGATAGAGCACTGGCCCTAGATTCAGGAGGACCTAAGTTCAAATCTGGCCTCAGACACTTGACACTTACTAGCTGTGTGACCCTGGGCAAGTCACTTAACCCTCATTGCCCCACCAAAAAACAAAACGAACAAAAAAAGTATACGTAGCAAGGTCAGCCTTACATATAAGGTATGGTTTTCTCTCTCTCTCTCTCTCTCTCTCTCTCAGATGTCAGTCTACAACTGTTTGTTAAGCGCTTATTATGTTCCAGGCACTGTGCTAAGTATTGCAGATACAAAGACAGGCAACGGGGCAGCTAGGTGGCGCAATGGATAGAGTACCGGCCCTGGAGTCAGGAGGACTTGAGTTCAAATCCAACCTCAGACACTTAACACTTACTAGCTGTGTGACCCTGGGCAAGTCACTTAACCCCAATTGCCTCACTTAAAAAAACAAAACAAAAACAAAAACAAAAGACACAAACCCTGCTCTCAATAAGCTCCCATTCTACTTAGGGAGCCAACACATCAATAACTGCATACATACAGATATATACAAAGTAGTTGGAGGGTGATCTTGGAAGGCCAGCATTGGGGTGGGGTAGGATTCCATCTGAGTCTTGAAGGAGGCTGGGGAAGCCGGGCAGAGGAAGTAAAGAGGAAGAACTCTTATTCCAGGCATGGGGGATGGCCACTGTGGTTAGATAACAGAATAATTGGAAGAGGAATAAAGTAGAATATGAGGAAAGGGAAGAAAAAGGAACAAGCATTTATTAAACATCTGTTATGTGCCAAGTACTGTGACCGTCATGGCAGGAAGGGGTCAGATGATGAAAAAAATTAAAATATTCAGTATTCATTCCTTTGGGCAAATGCAATCAGGAGACCCAGCCCAACAAGTCATGGGGTCTTAGTGCACGGATTTTTCACCTTTGGGGTCCTGGACTTCTTGGGCAGTCTGGGAAAATCTATATAGATTCCTTCTCAGAATCATGGTTTTAAAGGCATCAAATAAAATACAGAGGAAGGCAAAGCAAGCCAATTATATTGAATTACACTTGTCAAAAGACTTTTTAAAAGCAAGGTCATGGGCCTCAGGTTAAGAAACTCTGCCCTCAGGGGCAGCTAGGTGGCACAGTGAATAGAGCACCAGCCCTGGATTCAGGAGGACCTGAGTTCAAATCTGGCCTCAGATACTTGACACTTACTAGCTGTGTGACCCTAGGCAAGTCACTTAACCCTCATTGCCCCACAAAAAAAAAACCACAAGAAACTCTGCCCTCCTTAGTGTGAGAATAAATGACTTGATGAGATCCCTTTCGAAGGATCATTGTGGTATATTGGGGAAAACCTTGGTTCTGGGACTACAGGAAGTGGGTTTCAATCCCACTTCTGACAGTTACCACCTGTGTGGCCTCAGGCAGGTAAATCCCTTCCCCTTTCTGGGCCTCAGTTTCCTTTTCTGTAAAATGAGGGAGTTGGACCAGATGGATCTGAAGCTATTTCCCAACTCTGGATCTTTATAGGAGCCTACCAACAAGAGACAAATGGAGAGTAGTGGGCCCTCAAGAAGGAAGGAGAGGGCACTGAGGAAGGGTTGGGGAGGATGTAGAAAAGTGAAGTGGAAAGCACATTCTTTTTATGGCATTTGTTGTCTTTTCTCAAAAAGAACTGGTCAGGGGCCGCTAGGTGGCACAGTGGTTAGAGCACCGGCCCTGGATTCATGAGGACTTGAGTTCAAATCCGGCCTCAGACACTTGACACTTACTGGCTGTATGACCCTGGGCAAGTCACTTAACCCCAATTGCCTCACAAAAAAAAGAACTGGTCTTTAAAGAATCAGCAGACCATCTCACTAAATCCTGTTCTTCCCCATCTGACTAAACTGGGCACTTAAGGTTACCCAGCAAGTTGATGACTGAGTCAGGACTCACACCCAAGCCTCCTAATTCCCAGGCATATATTCTTTCCATAACATTCTGATGCCCCTTATCTACATGGTTTTTTAGAGGACAAAACCATTCCCCTGCCCATTCAACTTTACACAAGGACAATTTATGGATTGTTTGTTTGATGTTTTTAAACAGACTCCTACGATTCCGGCAATGAACTGTTCGGTGGAAAGTGCCCATCCGAGGGTCTCTTACTACTCGCGGCCTCAGATAGCATCGTACAATACTTACTACCATAGTACGCCCCATCTGCCGCCCTATTCTGCTTATGACTTCCAGGTATGTTTCATTAGGAAATGGCTCCCTCCTTCCCTCCCTCCCTTTTTTCCTTCCTTCCCTCCCTCCTTCCCCTCCTTCCTCCTTTATTCTGCCTTTTTCTTAATAATCACTTTAAAAGAAATTTGTATTTCTCTCTTTGGTTTTAACATGACCTTCATCTCCAAATAGATCCATCCTCCCTCCTCCCCTGGCTCCTGTTCCAAAGCAAATCCAGGCCCTTGTCAATTCCCCTTTTTTTGCACAAGCCCCACTATGGTCAGTGTGACATAGACAGATGTTGATCCCAGCCACTGATGTTCTTCTCACATGACCCTCCAGCACCACTGTGGATAAAGAAGGAACTCAGAACCTTGCACTGCCCTAGTTTGTATCCCTCTGATTAAAATGGCAGGAAATTGATATTCTTCTAATTGGGTTAACTTTGGCATCCCCTTGCTTGGGGAATTCAGCTGTGCCTCCTTAGAATGGTTTCTCATGAGGAGCTTAGGGACAGCTGGTGAAAATCCCAGACACCAGAGATGAAATGTCATGCTCAAGGGATAGCAAGGTGGCCAAGTGTCCCGAGATCACAGAGTATGGGGGCAGGGAGGACATAAGGTAGAAGAAGACTGGAAAGGTTAGAAAGGGGCCAGATTATGAAGAGCTTTGAATGTCAAACAAAGGATTTTATATTCAATACTGGAAGTAATAGGGAGCTACTGGAGTTACAGGAGGGAGGGGTGACATGGTCAGTCCTATGCTTTAGGAAGATTAATTTGATACTGTCAGCAAATAGCTGAATGGAAGGTAGACTGGAGTGGGACTAGATTTGAGGCAGGGAGACCATCCAGCAGGATATTGCAGTAGTCCAGGCATAGGGTGATGAAGGCCTTCCCCAGAGTAGTAGCAATGGCACAGGAGAGAAGGGGGCATATAGGAGAAATGTTACAAAGGTACAAACAACAAGACTTGACATGAAATTGCATGTGAGAAGTGAGAGCTAGTGAGGAATCCGGGATGAATCTTAGCTTATGGGCCTGGGGGACTAGGAGAATGGTGTAACCCTCTACAGTAATGGAGAAGCTAGGAAGCAGGAGGGTTTGGGGGGAAGTAATAAGTTCCGTTTTAGACATGCTGAGGCTAAGATGTCTACTGGATATCTACTTTGAGATCTCCAATTGGCAGATGGAAATGGAAGTCAGTAAGCTAGTAGGCTAAGGTAGCAGTCTCAGTTTATCTTTCACTTGGAAGTGCTGAGTTACTAAAACAGCTCATTCACAACATCATTCAAAAGAAACAAGATAGGAAAAAGGGGAGGGGGAAGTCAGGGAGTGGGTAAGGAAGCCTTGTATGCGAAGAAATGCAGAAACTGGAGGAGAAGAGATGGAGAGGAAAGCTGGAAACAGGCTGAACAGTTTTGGGGGAAACAAATTTCAGAAGTCTTGTAGGTAGGAAAGATACACAGGATTCCATGGAAATTTTATAGAGAAATTCAGCCCAGGGGGGTTAGTAAACGATTAAAGGGAATTATAATGATTCAAAGGGAAATATTTCAATGAGAAGAAAAAAATGGGATGTGACTGCCCAGGGAACTCACTAGCCAACTTAGTTGTTTTGTTTTGTTTTGTTTTGTTTTGTTTTGTTTTGTTTTGTTTTTGCAGGGGCAATGAGGGTTAAGTGATTTACCCAGGGTCACACAGCTAGTAAGTGTCAAGTATCTGAGGCCGGATTTGAACTCAGGTCCTCCCAAATTCAGGGCTGGTTCTTTATCCACTGCAGCACCACCTAGCTGCCCCCCCCACCAACTTAGATCCATACAGAAGATTGAGGCGAGTCTGAATAATGCAGGAGAAGTATAAGGGTTGTAAAAATAGTGTTAGAAGTGCTGACCTGGGGCAGCTAGGTAGCACAGTGGATAGAGCACTGGCCCTGGATTCAGGAGGACCTGAGTTCAAATTTGGCCTCAGATACTTGACACTTACTAGCTGTGTGACCCTGGGCAAGTCACTTAACCCTCATTGCCCCACAAAAAAAAAGAAGTGCTGACCTTTGATAAATTCAAGTCACCAGGCCCAGAGGATGAAAGAATGGGAGGACGGGATTGCTAAGCCACTATTAGAGATATTTTCAAGACTATGGAGAATGGGAGCGGTACCAACGGCCTAGAGAAAGTCACTGCCCCAATTTATTTATTTTTTTGGTGAGGCAATGGGGGTTAAGTGACTTGCCCAGGATCACACAGTTAGTAAGTGTCAAGTGTCTGAGGCCGGATTTGAACTCAAGTCCTCCTGAATCCAGAGCCGGTGCTCTAGCTACTATAGTGCCACCTGGCTGCCCCCCCCCCCGCAATTTTCAAAAAAGGGAAGAGACCAGAGTAGGTCAGTGAGCTTGAAATTTATTCATGGCAAAATCCTAGAATGGATCATTAAAGAGATGGTTACTGAATATCTAGCAAAGAAAACAGTGATTATGAAGAGCCAGAGAAGCTTCATCCAGAATAGTTCATGCCTGGTTAACCTTATTTCCTTCTTTAGCAGAGTCACTTAACTAGCAGCTCAAGGTAATTCAGCCAAGACCATGTACCTGGGCTTTCGCAAAGCATTTGATAAAGAATCTCATGAGGTTTGGGTAGCAGATATGGAGAGATGTGGATTAGGCAGTAATCCAGATTACTTTGGGAACTGCTTGAATGGTTGGATTCAAAGAATCGTTGTTAATGATTTGCTTGGAACCTGGCAAGGGTGTAGTGCACTGCCTGGAAAATCTGTGCTGTTGAATATTTTGATCACTGACTTGGCTTTAGCCAAGAGATGGCACTCTCATCACTTTGGGAGATAACACCAAACTTGGAAGGGTCTGCTCACCCCTTGGATGACAAGTTGGGATCCGAAGAGATCTTGACAGGCTAGCTCACTGGGCTCACGGAGATGAAATTCACTAGGGACAAATGGAAAGTTTTATACTTTGGTTCAAAAAATTTTTTAAATCACCAGTATAGGCATGGTTAGACAGAAGCTGGTGGCACAGTGGATAGAGGTGGGCCTGGAGCCCAAATCTGGCCTCAGATACTTGTTAGCTGTATGACTATGGCGGGTCACTTAAATGCTGTCTGCCTCAGTTTCCCCAACTATAAAGAGGGACTAATAATAGCACCCACCTCACAGGTTGTTGTGAGAATCAAATGAGAGAAAATTTCTAAAAAGCACTTGGCACAGCACCTACCACATAGTAGGTACTATAGATTCTCATTCCCTACCATTTCCCTATGTACATGTTTTCTGTCCATTAGAATGTACATTTCTTGAGGGCAGGGAATGTCTCTGCCTTTGTTGGGATCCTTAGCACTGTGCCTGACAAATAGTAGGTGCTATAAAAATGGTTATTCCTTTCCTTTCTCTTCCCCTCCCTTCCCAGTTTGCCTGGGGCTCAATACAAATCTGTTGTTTTTTTCAGCAGGTCCAACTCTTGGTGACTTCATTTGGGGTTTTCTTGGCAGAGATGCCAGAGTGCTTTGCCATTTCCTTCTCTAGCTGCTCATTTTGCAAATGAGGAAACTGAGGCCAACAGGGTGAAGTGACTTGCCCCCCACACGGCTGGTAAATGTATGAGGCCAGATTGGAACTCAGGAAGATGAGTCTTCCTGACTCCAGGCCCTACACTCTAAGCCAGTGTGGATCTTGGACTACATGAAGAGATATATATTGGAGCTTCCAGAAATGAAGCGATAGTCTCTTTCCTCTGCTCTTGGTTGGGTCACAGATTAACAAGGACATTGATAAGCTAAGGAGAATACAGAGTGATGCGGCATCATAGAATAAGGGCTAAAATGTACACATGCCAGCTTGCACCCCATTTGGATGTGCACGTCCATGAGCTGGGGATATTCTCCAACAAGGCCTGTGAGATGGTTCTTTAAAAGCAGTTAAAGGGAGCAAGGATATTGAGATGGAAGAGACTCAGTGAACTCAAATCAAGAAGCATTCATTAAGCTATGTGGCAGGCACCTGGGATGTGCAGCCAGGCAAAAACATGCCCTGCCCTCAGGGAGCTCCCATTCTAATGGGGGAGAAAGCATGCAAACAACTCTGTATGTACCAGATCTCTCCTGGGCAGATTGCAGGTAATATGGGGGAGAAAGAGGGAGAGAGAGAGGAGGAAAGGGGGGAGAGAGAAAGAGACAGAAAGAGAGAGGAGAGGGAGAGACATACAGAGAGCAAGAGAGAGGGAGAGAGAAACAGAGATAGAGAGGGACAGACAGAGGGAGAAAGAGAGGGGGAAAGGGATGAAGAGTGAGAGAACTCTTGGAGGCCAACAAGTGAAAATGCCCAGATTCCAGAGATGGAGTAGCAGGTTCAAGGAACGGCAAAGAAGCCAGAGTCACAGGATTGTGAAGTATGTGTTGGGTTGGAAGGTAGAAGAAGATTGGAAAGGCAGGAAGGTGCCAGGTTCTAAAAGCCAGAGGATTTTGGATTTGATCCTGGCTGTGACCGAGAAGCACTGGAGTTTATTGAGTAGGGGGCTGGATGACGTAGTTTGGGAGGATCACTTTGGAAGCTAAGTGGAAGATGGGTTTGGGAGGGGGAGAAATGTGAGGCAGGGAGACCAATCAGCTGGCTACTGCAATTGTCTAGGCAAACTGGAGAGGAGTTAGTAGATTTTTCTGATTTTGCTAGTCTTCCTTCCCCTTCTTCTTCTTCCTTCTTTTGGTGCAGTCAGTCTCATAGAAAGTCAGACCGGGTGCCCCCTAAATGATGATTGTTTCTAGATTCATTCATTTACTCATTCATTCATTCATTCATTCAACAAACATGTATGTCAGCTCATGGTACTGTGCCAAGCCTCAGACTGATCCAGAGATGTACAGACAGCACCGCCCCCCAACCTGGCCTGAGTTTTGCCCTGGACAAAATTGGTTCGTAAATATATTCTAACCAAACCCCACAATATGTTGTGCAAATACCACTACAATGTCAATTATCTGAGCACCCACTTGTGTGTGACATTTATAACACTACTTTGATAGAATTAATTATCCCTTTTATATTGTTTCTCTTGACATATTTTCGTTAAATCAATGAACAATGTTAGAGGAATAAGTAATCTATAACAGACAAAGGAGATGAAAACTCCTGCCTCGTTAGTTTGGTTTTTCAAAGAACCGCATGAAGAATCTCAAGAGAACCTAAAGGCGGGGCAGCTAGGTGGTGCAGTAGATAGAGCACCGGCCCTAGATTCAGGAGGACCTGAGTTCAGATCCAGCCTCAGACACTTAACACTTACTAGCTGTGTGACCTTGGGAAAGTCACTTAACCCCAATTGCTTCACAAAAAAAAAGGAAAAAAAAGAGAACATGAAGGGATCACTGTATGAGGTTTCCATTTAAATCATGTTGAAATACTTTGGGGACCTTGTTTCAGCTTGAAATAAAGTAAATCGGCCTCAGTTTCCTCCTCTGGCAAGTGATGAGGGGTTGGCCTAGATGGCCTCAGAGGTCTCTTCCAGCTTTAGATCTAGGATTCTATGTGTGACCTTAGCTAAGTCCCTTCCCCTCCCTGGGCCTCAGTTTCCTCCTCTGTAAAATGAGGGGGTTGGACTAAATTATCTCTGAGGTCAGCAGGCAGATCCTAATGCGTGGACACATTGTCTAGCAAGTAGCATCTGTTATTTTCCGTTCACAAATGGAGGCTGGTACTCGTTACAAAATTCCTAAATGATAAATATCTGTATAGGGCAAGGTTGTAGTGGTGACAAACAGAGGGAAAGAAAGGAGGAAGGGAGAGAAGGAAAATACATTTAAGGAGAGACAGTTCTTGCCCTTAAGGAGTTTACATTTTGCCTCCTTTTATTTAAAAATTTTCCTCAGGGGCAGCTAGGTTGATAAAGCACGGGCCCTGGATTCAGGAGGACCTGAGTTCGAATCTGACCTCAGACACTTAGTAGCTGTGTGACCTTAGGCAAGTCATTTAACCCTCATTGCCCCACCAAAAAAAAAATTTCCCTCAGTTGTTAAACATTTGTTTTTCCCCCTCCAACCCTCCCTGACAAATATAGAGTTGATTGTTGTTGTTTGTCCTTTGTTCTCTGAGAGGACCATGACATCAGGTTGATGTCATGACTTGCAGTGAATTGGATTCAAGTGAGGGAGGGCTGTGCAAAGTCACCAGTCTCTCCTCCAGAGCCATTTGGGTCCAGTGGCAAGATACATATCAGGATGATTGGAGATGGCCCCGGATGTTTAAGGCAATTGGGGTTAAGTGATTTGCCCAGGGTCACACAGCTAGTAAGTGTCCTCCCAGAAAGAACATTGGATTTGGAAGTATAAAAGGACCTAGGTTTAAAATCTGACTCCATATCTAACTGCCTGTGTGACTTGGGTCAAATTATATGACTTCTCTGGGCCTTGGTTTCATCAGATAAAAATCATGGAGTTGGAATAGGTGATTTCCAACTTCCCCCCTCTTCTAAGCTTAGGGACTAGAGTAGAAGGCTGTGCATGTTGTCAGATGTGGGCATTGTTTCGGGTAGTTTATTTAGTTTTTCTTTGTTACAAAGGAGAGTTCACTCTGGAAGGGAAGATGTGTATTTTTCCCGCATTCCCTGTGATGTAAAGACAAAAGGCATCAATAAAAAATTTGGTTTGTTTTTGACAGAAAAGAGCTCAGATGAACATTTCTCTGGAGTATCCAAGCTCAGCTTTCTTTCAACATTCTCAGTTTAGTTTTACCCAGCAATCATAACTGACATTTAAAAAACCTTCAAGGTTTGCAAAGCAAACATTATTTTATCCTTTATTTTTCTTTGTAAATCCTTTTATTAACCCTTCTATTTTTCTCAGGGACACAGATCTAGAGTTGGAAGGGACCAACATAAGCCATCTACTCTAAGCCCCTCCTTTTACAGAGGAGGAAACTGAAGCCCATGGAGGGGACTTGCTCAAGGTCACACAGAGGATCTGAGCTCTAGAACTGGGAGGGATCTCAGAAGTCATTTAGTCCAGCTCCCTCATTTTACAGACAAGGAAACTGAAGTCCAGAGAGGTTAAGGGGGGCAGCTAGATGGCGCAGTGGATAGAGCACTGGCCCTGGATTCAGGTGTACCTGAGTTCAAATCCGGCCTCAGACACTTGACACTTACTAGCTGTGTGACTCTGGGCAAGTCACTTAACCCTCATTGCCCTGCAAAAAACCAAACAAACAAACAAACAAAACCAGAGAGGTTAAGGGACTTGTCCAAGGCTACATAGCTTGTAAGTGGTAGAGCTAGGATTCCAAAGGAGTCAGCATCCTTTCTACCATACCACACTCCTACGTTCACTGCCTCTTCCTGGGGACTCCCTGAAGCCTCCACCATTGATTTGAACCCTCCCTTGACTATAACAAGTACAGTCAAATGAAATAAATCAACCCTTTGGCAATGTCTGAAAATGTCTCCTTCATTCCATACCCATGGCCCACCACTTCTGTACCTAGAAGTGGGAAACATGATTGCCTACCAGTTCTCAGAAGTCAAGATTGGTCATTGGTTCTAGGGTTTTTCAGAATTAATCAGAGCTCTGAGCCTTTTCATATTGGTTTGGTTTATATTATTATAGTCGTCATGGAAATGGTTCTCCTAATTCTGCTTGCTTCCCTCTCTATCAGTTTGTAGAAGTTTCCCAAAGTTTCTCTGAATTTCTTTATATCCATCAGTTCTTATACAACAATATTTCATGATATTCACGAGTCGGGCAATGGGATATATGAAAAGAAAGAGCACAGAATCTGGGGTCAAAGGCCCTGGTTTCAAATCCCTTCTCTAACGATTATTTTCTACATGACTTTGAGTAAGTTATGGGAAAGAAAGAGCTAGAAGAGACTTCATCTGAAAAATGGGGATTTGGACTGGGTAACCTCTGCTATTCCTTCTAGTTCTAGATCTAGGATCCAGTGGTTTTACCTTGGATAAGTCATTTTCCGGGCTTTGATGTCCTCATCTGTAAAATGAAAGAGCTCTAAGTGACTTATGAGGGGGGACAGCTAGGTGGCACAGTGGATAAAGCACCAGCCCTGGATTCAGGAGGACCTGAGTTCAAATTTGGCCTCAGATACTTGACACTTACTAGCTATGTGACCCTGGGCAAGTCACTTGACCCTTATTGCCCTGCAAAAACACACAAACAAACAATAAGTGACTTCTGAGGGCCCTTCCAGTTCTTGATTTCAGATCCTATGAACTTGTTCAACCGTTTCCCAACCAAGGGGCACCCGACTCTCCCTTCTAGTACTTAATGACTGCCCAAAGTGGTGCTTTGTTCGTGGTACCATCCTGTGTAGTTTTACTAAAGGAAATAGTAGTCTTTACCTGGAGAAATGAGGAGCTGCTTCTCTTCCCAGATAAATAAAAAGCTGTTAGGAGTATCCCAGGTCTGTGAAACCAACAAAAGTGCCAGCCCACTAACCCCCCCCCTACAGCCCTGCCAGCCCTGCTCTACTGCATCCAATTATAGACAAGCCCCACTTCTAGTCAAAGGATGTATCTTTTTAAACGTTCATCTTGTGTCCTGCCAATGGCCCATTACCTCCCAAGGAGATCCTTTATGTGACTTTTGGTCAGGCAATATTGGTTTTTCTCTTGCCTCTGAGTGTTGGGACAAAAGAGGGGCCAAGTGGAAGAGAGAGGCTATGTTCTTCTGCCAATTATCTGAATCCCTGGAGATAGCCCCTCATAGTGGACAATATTATTAGTCTTCCAAGTGGAATCAAGTCAATAAGCATTTATTAAGTGCCTCCTATATTCCATGCACTGGACTAAGCACTGGAGACACAAAGCCAAGGAGGAACTGTTAGGTAGCACAGTGGATAGAGTGATGGATCTGGACTCAGGAAGACCTGAATTCAAATCCAGCCTCAGACACCTTAGCTGTGTGACCCTGGACAAGTCATATGACCACTGCTTGCAGCACTTTCCCCATCTGCAAAGCAAGGATGATAATGGCACCTACCCCTCCACGGTTGTTGTGAGGGTCACATGAGATAATTGTTGTAAAGCACTTAGTGTGGCACATATTAAACACTACATAAATATTAACTATGATCATAAAGGAGTTAGGCTAATCTGGAAGACAATGTACAAACAACTCTATACAAATAGGATATAGACAGGATGAATCAAAGATAATCTCAGAGGGAAGGCTTTAGCATTAAGGGAAATCAGGAAAGGCTTCTTATAGGAGATGGGAGCTTAACTGAGGCTTGAAGGAAGTCAGAAGCCAGAAATAAGGAGGCAGAGAATTCCAGGCACAGGGGATAGCCAGTGAAAATGCCTCAGGTTGGGAGATAGGACATCATGTGCAATGGAGTAAATTTAAGACTATTTCCAAGAGTTGGTTTGGGAGAATTTAGAAAGGGAAGCAGTGATTACAAAGCATCACAATAGCTTCATTGAGGGCAAGTCATTCCAGACTGATTCATCCTTTAAAAAAAAACCACAAACAAGATTGAGTCTAGTTAGGTGGATTGACAAGACCCCAACAATAGCCACTGGTAAGTCAGTGATTTCCCCTTGGAGAGAACCCTCTGGTGAAGCACCCCAGGAATCTGTTAATATGTAGATCAACATTTTTATTGGTGATTTGGCTTGTCTAGTTTGCAGGTGTTATGAAATAGGGATGATAATGACAACGACGACAATAATACCTCCTAGGATTCTTGTAAGGGTCAGATGAGATAAATTACATAAATGGTTTACAAACCTTAAAATTCTGAAGAAATATTGGCTATTCCTCCCAGCAGGGCCCTTCATGATTTCGGACAGCCAAACCCCCCTTCCCCCCCACTATCCCCAACATGTACAGATATACAGATAGATGGAAATATATCTGCATTCATTTTGGAAGCAAAATCAAATAAATTAAAGATTAAAATTTTTTTAAAAAAGAAATATTGGCTATTATTACTAGAATCAGAGTGATGCTATCAGCAAAAATAAGGCTGTTTGAAGGGGGCGAGGTGGGGTGGCGGTGGGGATGTTATGGGGAAAATATGATGAGTTCTGTTTTAAACATACTGAGCTCTCCAGGGGCGCAGTAGCTATCAGGCAGTTGGAGATTCAGAATTGGAGATCAAGGAGGGACTAATAATAATATCTAATATTTACATGGTGCGTTGAGGTTCACCAAATCCTTTTAGGGATATTCTTATATTTTGCAGATCATATTTACAGTGTTATATTTGCATATGTCATATATTAATATATTTGCATATATTATAGGTGTTTGAATATGTTTTCTATCTGGAGTATTATATTTACAGATATTCTTTCTTTTGATTTTCACAACAACCCAGGGAAATAGGCCTATTGTAGCCTTATTTTACAGTTGAGGAAACTGAGGTTCATAGTGGACTTGCCCCAGCTCACCCAGCTAATGAGGGTCCCTCCCAGACAGAATTCAAACCCAGGTCTTTCTGACCCCAGACCCCATACTGTAAGCCTTGTAAGCTCTAGCTGCCTGCTGGGTTGCTTAGGTAGATTTCAGAGTCATTTTGCAGAAAGAGGATAATTGAGCTGATGGGAGCTAATGGCTTCATCCCCAGAGAGAAGGAGGAAGGGTAAAGAGTAACTGAGTACAGAGCCCTGCGGGGTGGGGAGGAGCGCAGCGGAGAATGGGCCTGTGGAGGAAACCAAGAAAGACCAGTCTAACAGGTCAGAAGGAGCCAACCAAGTTGGAGAGAGAACTTGAGGAACAGGGTGGTCAGCAGGGTTAAATGAGGCAGAAATCAGAAAAAAAGAAAGAAAGAAAAAGATGAAGACCAAGCAAAGGCACCAAAGAAATCTTTGGGGACTTTGCAAAGAAGTTGTCCTTTGTAGGGGCAGCTCTTTCTGGGCCTTTGTGATGGAAGTCATTACTTAAAATGTTAAACAGCATAGGGCCAGGCATAGATCCCTGGGGCACTCCACTGGAGACCTGCCATTTTGACCTGTTCTTTGGATCTAGCTATTTAACCAGTTCCAAATCCTTTGATCGTATTGTCATCTAGCCAAGTGGGAGCAGGGACCCCAGGTGGGCCATGGCATTGCTCCAGGGGGACCGTGGCCTGACCCCAAGGGTGTCAAAACCAGTCTGAGTGCAGGTTGACAGACTGTGTCCCATCTGCTCTGCAGTAGTCAGTAGCGGGGTTTTTCTCTGACACAACTCTTACTCCCCATTGCTTCCCCACTCCACCTCTTCCTTTGGAACCTGGTGCTGGCCCCTCAGGGAAATTAGAATCTAAACCAACTGCTACCCGTAGCAGTTCACAGGTGCCACTGGAAAAAATCTGGCCCCAAGATCACCTTGTGGCTATGGAAGCATCCTCTGACGTGTGGATAAGAGCCAGCTGTTTCCTCCCCCTCCCCCCATTTTATTATGAGTGGAAAAGTCACCCACAATAAGCAGGGATGTATGGGTTAGGATCTGCAATGCATTATCTCTTGACCCTCCCCCGCCCAAACCTCACCATCTTCTAAGCTTCTCTGTTACCGTCAAGGGTGCTGCCATCCTTCCAGTTGCCTAGGTTTTCTCACAAGCTCAGCATCATCTTGGATGCCTCACTTTCCCATACCCTACATCCATATAACCTATCTTGTCAGGCACCAGCTCTTGTCATTTCTGCCTTAACTAAGCCTCTAAAATCTGTCCTCTTCTCTGTATCCCCACAGCCTAATTAAGGCCCTTACCTCTCGCCAGGACTATTGCAATGGCCTCTCTGCCACAAGTCTGTCCCTTTTCTAATCCATCTACCACACAGCTACCACAGTGCCAGTCTAAGCATGTCACTCCCTTACTCAACAAATTCCAGTGGCTCCCTACTGATTCTAGGATCAAATATTATTTCATCTTTATCTCCTCCCTTTCTATTTATGTAGATGCTTCATAATGTACACAATTATTAGTATACTATGTATACACACAAGTTATAAATGTATATATATAAAATGTGTATTATACTATATGTGTATAATATATATTATGTATATTATATATATATATGTCACAAGCTCAAAAATGTTTCACTGATGAGGTACATAATCAAAAACGTATAGGGGACAGGTGGGTGGCTCAGTGGATAAAGCACCGGCCCTGGATTCAGGAGGACCTGAGTTCCAATCCAGCCTCAGACACTTGACACTTGCTAGCTGTGTGACCCTGGGCAAGTCACTTAACCCTCATTGCCCAGCCCCCCCAAAAAATATGGAGTTCACTCTAGTGAGATCTATATTTTTTCTCTCCATTTCTTTCCAAAATCCCCATATTTTTTCCCACCAGAGCAGTGTGAGATGCTTTATCAAAGACTTTGCTAAAAGCTAGATAACCTATATCTGTGGCACTCCTCTGGTCTGCTTTTCTTAGTAACACAGTGCAAAAATGGAAATGAGGTTAGTCTGGCATGAGCTGTTCTTCATGAAGCCCTGCTGGGTCTTTGTAGTTGCTGCTTCCTTTTCTAGGTGTTCACTAACCATCCCTTTAATGACTTGTTCTCAGATTTTCCCAGGAGTGGAAATCAAGCTCATTGGCCCCAAGTTTGCAGACTTGTTTGCAGACTCTGTTCTCTTTCCTTGTTAAAACGTTGCAATACTTCCCCTTCTCTCATCCTGCTTACTGGGACCTCTCCCATTCTCCACCATCTTTTGAATGTCACTGATAACGACTCAGCAGTCACATCTGCCAGCTTTTTCAGTACCCAAGGATGTAGGTCATTTGGGCCCATTGGTTGTAGTCATCCCGGGCAGCTACGTGTCCTCTTCCTATCCAACTCCTATATTAGCCACGCAATTCAAAGGTCATTCTTCTTGGTAGAGAAAAGAGAAGCAAAATAAAAATTAAGCAGCTCAGCCTCCTCTATGTTCTTAACCACAATCCCATTTATCCCTTCTTTGACCTTCTTTCTCTTTCTGACCACTGCCAGTTTTCCTCTTCATTGGAACCCTTTCCCTTTATGTCTTCAGAATTTCATTCTTGGCGAGAGTTTCCCAACCCTTCTGAGCGGACTTCCTGATCAGAATTCTTTTAGTCCATGGGATCTTACCTGAGCCCTTTGAGGTCTGTTTTCTCAAAATTTCAGCTGGAGCTTCCAATCTAATGGGTGAAATAAGATAAGCAACAAATAACCATGATGCTGGGCAGAGGTTGTATGCATTAAGAGAGGTATCAAAGTAATTCATGGATTGTGACAAGGGAGCCATTTTGTGTCTGCTCAGAAAGGATCTCAAAAGGCTTTGGGAAAAACAGCTTTGAGAGATGGCTAGGTTTCAACAGGCAGGGATTGAAGGGGGTGCAGGGGGAAACAGGAAACTCCAGGAAGAGGAAAAGAGTGTGGGAACAGGGTACAACTAATAGTCTGGTTTGTTGAGTATATGTTATATGTAGAAGAACTGTAAGATGTCAGGTTGGAAAAGCAGAATTGGGCCAGATTTGGAAAAACCTTGAATGGCAGGCTGAATTTCAACTCAATTCTGTAATAAGAGGTAAAAACTGATATGATGCTTTAAGATTTGCAGAAAACTTTATGTCTTTGTTTAATTGCCTCATCTCATCAACCCTGTGGGACAGGTAGTATAAGTATTAGTAGCCCCATTTTGCAGGTGAGGAAACTGAGGCCCCAAAAGGTTAAATGACTCATCCATAGTCACACAGCTAAAACAGTGTTGAAGCCAGGCCTTCCTGCTACTAGGGCCAGCACTATCCACTATACCTCTCAGTAGGTAATAGGGAGCTACTGAAGGTTTCTGAGCAGGGCAGTGATGTTGGCACTGGGATTTCAGGGCCCTACCTCTTCCTCCATACTTGGTGGCAGCCTTTACTACCATAATTGAGTTAGGGATTTTTTTTTTTGCCCAAGTCATTATTCCAAATTGATTGTATAGTGAGTGGGGTGGGGGTGGTTGGGATTCCATAAGCAGTGAAGCTGTTCTAAAGAGGGAACTCAAATCTCACAGGGGGCCAGGTGGGGGAAGGAAAGGGAAGGCGGGAGGGAGGGAGGGAGGGAGAGGCTGGCCTCTTGCCTTCCTCCCAGTGTGGTACAATTTTGGGCACCCTCAGGCTGCCACTGAGGAGGAGCAGGAAGGACTAGGCTGACTGGGCCCAGCAGTAGGCGATTTAGATGGCCTTTCATGCCCTGTGGTGTGCTGGGAAAAATCAAAGGCCTGGCCTCTCCAACTGCCCATCCCATTAATAAAGGCAGACTCGGGCTGGGACCAAAATGCACCGGCCTGCTCTCCAGCTGGAACAAAGCTAGTGGTCTCCAAGGTGCCGGCTGTTGCTAGGCAGCCACATGCTAATGCCTGGGCTCATCTTTAACCCCTGCCTCTCCCTTCTCCATCACCTCAGCCAGATACAGGAGCACCATATGCAGAGAGAAAGACACACACACTCATACGCACATGTGCTCTGACACATACACGTGCACTCTCACGTCTACAAATATCCTCTTACATGTTCACACACAACACAAACACACATTCTCTCACACACACATAACACATTCTTACACATATTTGTCTGCATATACATTCTCACACTGACACACATATACACCCCCATATATACACACACTCTCACATACATATTCTCATGCATTCACACACATATGCCCTCATACTCATACACACCCACATATAATACTGATACACACATGCTCTCACTGCCTGCCACACAATAAATATCCTCTCACACAGACACATTTATGCACACATGCCCTCACAAACACATACATGTATTTACATACTCTTTCACAACACACATACACATACATGCTATCACACACTCCCATACAATATGCTCTCACACACATGCCCTCACTCATATAAACACTCACAATACATACTTATGTTCATGTGCTCACACATAGACACACTCTGACACCCCCCCCTTAGAATATTCTCAATACAATCTACATGTGCTTACAGATGTATACACTCTCGCACAAGCGCACATGCACACAGGCTCACATTCGCACACTCACTTATACACACACTCTCACACATATATACTGATACATTCACACTTAGACACATTTATACAAACACTCACACATATACTCATACCCATGATGTCACACATACATACTTATACACACTATAATGTACACATATGCACACACAATACACATCTCTTTTACAATATCCATCTCTCACACACTACATGCATATAATCATACCACATAGACTTATATGCTTACACACATGTATACACTCTCCCATATGTATCTACATGCACATACATATCTACATGCTCTCATGTATCTGCATGCACGTACATATCTACATACACACATATCTATATGTTCTCACATACGCATGCTCCTATTCACACACAATCCCTTCATACACACACACTATCATGTTCACACACCTCATACCCCATATTCTCACACATACACACTAATACATGCTCTAGTATACTCATTCACACATTTATGTACATGCTCTCTCACATGTGTACACGTTTACCTACATGCTCTAACAATTCCTATGCACACAATGCTTATACACAGATGTGCCCTCACACACGTTCTCACAAATGTGGCCACATCATCATATATGCACATGAACTCACACATATACTCACACGCTCTCAGTCTCATACACTAATGTACACATGATCTCCCATACTCACACGACATGCTCTTTCACACATCCAGTCACACACATGCTCTCACACTCATACCCACATGCTCTTGCACACATGCCTCCTCACATATACACACAGACACACATATGCTTACAAACATACATGCTCTCACCCACATACAAGCTCACACACACTTGTATACACATACACTCTCAAATATACAAACTCACACCATTCTCATATATACTCTAATACATTCTCTCACATATATACACACCCTGATGCATACATGTACATATGCACATGCAAACATGTGCTCATATGCATGCTCTCATACCCATTCTTATGCTTATACATGCTTGTATCCATATGCTGACACATACAGTATGGCACACATGCACATACACATATACACATGTTCTCAAACATGCATATTTGTAGATACACATACATATGCTCACTCATACATACACATGCATACACATTCGCACATATACTCATGGTCATGTGCTCACACATGCTCTCACATACTCTTACATTCATACACATGCTTTCATACACACATGCCACTTATATAGAATGCTTTCTCCCACATAAACTCAGCACTCACACTCACACATACACAATGCTCTCATACATATATATGCTCTCAGACACATTCACACATCCACGCACTTACACATACATTCACATACTTACTGATACACATATTCTCACACTCATACTCATACACATACTGTCTCTCACATGCTCCTACACTCATACATACCGGCTCATCCACATCCACACAATCTCACAATACTCTTTAACATATGTGCACATACATATTCTCTCACACAAACATGTTTACACGTATGGTGTCACACACTCATACACATGCTTATACACACTCAGAAACACACATACTCATACATGATATTCAAAAATCGATCACATGTTGAACACATACATGCTCACCCATCTACCTGTTCTCTCACATGCTGTCATACACACACGTGGTCTCACTCATCCACATGATCATACATATCCACCTACTCTCTCTCATGCTCTCACACATAATCACACACAGTTTCACACATACACATGATCAAACATACAGTCACTTAACCCTCACTGCCCCGCAAAGAAAGAGAGAGAGAGGAAGGAAGGAAGGAAGGAAGGAAGGAAGGAAGGAAGGAAGGAAGGAAGGAAGGAAGGAAGGAAGGAAGGAAGGAAGGAAGGAAGGAAGGAAGGAAGGAAGGAAGGAAGGAAGGAAGGAAGGAAGGAAGGAAGGAAGGAAGGAAGGAAGGGAGGGAGGGAGGGAGGGAGGGAGGGAGGGAGGGAGGGAGGGAGGGACCAGATCTACTCGAACAAGGACTGGTGCCATCCCCACTGCCCTCCCCCTCCCTCTCCCCAATCAGTCTTTGGTGGTTCAGAGGATGTATTCATTGGAGAGCCAAGAGAGAGAAATTGTGCTGATCAGGGAGGTGAACTGAGTTTCCCTTCAGTTTCCCTCCTGGAATGAAGACCTGGGGAAAGGTCTCCAGTTTCAATGACTCTCTCATTCCTTCAGTTGGAAATTTTATCCTGGGGCAATAAAACATGGCAGTTGTGATGTCTTCTCAGTAATGTAATAGGAGTGCTCACAGTTCATCAAGCAAAGGAAATGCCTGACATGCCTTCCCCAACAACTAGGTTGGGGGGTGGTAAAGAGGGCACAGCTTTATTGCTTTCATGATCATAGGCTCATAGATTTCTAGCTGGAAGGAACCTTGGAGGCCATCAAGTATAACCCCCTCGTTTTATAGATGAGGCACATAGAGGTTAAGTGACTTGGCTGGGATCACACAGTAAGTATCTCAGGCAGGATTTGAACCTTGGTCCTCCTGACTCCAGGTCTACTATTCTATATGTTAGACCATCCTTCCACTGATTGCAGAGAGCTCTGGGCCCACACAAACTTGAGTGAGCAGGAAAAATAGGAATTATGACTTCCCAATGAATTCTTAACATTTTTTTTGGTGAGGCAATTGGGAGTGAAGTGACTTGCCCAGGGTCACACAGCTAGTAAGTGTCAAGTGTCTGAGGCTGGATTTGAACTCAGATCCTCCCGACTCCAGGGCCGGTGCTCTATCCACTGGGCCACCTAGCCTTCAATGAACTCTTAAGAGCCTCTGGATATGTGGGGCAGCTAGGTGGCGCAGTGGATAGAGCACCGGCCCTGGAGTCGGGAGGATCTGAGTTCAAATCTGGCTCCAGACACTTGACACTTACTAGCTGTGTGACCCTGGGCAAGTCACTTCACTCCCAATTGCCTCACCAAAAAAAAAAAAAAGGCAAAAACCATTCTTAGCTGGAGAATGGTAGTTTGCTCTAATTTGAGATCCATGCTCAGTGACCAACTAGTATAACCAATGGACATCCCACTGTGGGAACCAAATGATAGCCATCTCAACATTCTTGTTATAAATGAGACCAGAAAAAAAGAGGGAGATGGCAGCTAAATGGCAAGATTGGTCTGTTCCTTGTAGAGACAAAAAAAAAAGAGGTTGGCAGAGTCAACTTTATCACATACTCAAAGGCAACAAGAAGACTAGCAAAGTCCACCATGAGAGTATGTACCAATATCTGTCGCCAATGATGAAATGGTAGAGTTCTACAAAGAATTTGATAAGACTCTCCAAATTAAATCAATCCACACTTGTATGCTCAATGACCTTGAAGGAAAGGTAGGAACAAGTGAGGATGTAGAGAAATATGGATGTAAAGTATAGCTTGGAATAAAGAATGAGAGGGTTCGACTTTTTAACTATACAGAAGTCTTATGCCTTTATACCATGAATATTTTCTTCAAGAAAGTTTTAGGGGGCAGCTAGGTGGCGGAGTGGATAGAGCACTGGCCCTGGAGTCAGGAGGACCTGAGTTCAGATCCAGCCTCAGACACTTAACACTTACTAGCTGTGTGACCCTGGGAAAGTCACTTAACCCCAATTGCCTCACAAAAAAAAAAAGAAAGTTTCAGGGGAAAAAAGTATTTTAAAGTATTAGAAGACACAGGACATGGCAAGTACCCAATAGCATCACCAAAAAATGAAACTGATATTTTAACAGACAGGAGATGACTTGTTACTGATGTGGGAGTCGTTCCCAAAGCAGCTGTTGCCGTACAGTCAGACCACCGACGTCATATTAAAAACCAAACTTAGTATATAGCTAGAGGAAAGGGGGGCAAGATGTGATATACAATTTAAAACAATTGCAAAACACAATGATCGCATACAAAAGTTTTAACTAGTATCGATCAGTGGCCATAATGAGGAAAACCAAAGGAATTGAAAAATCATGGCCATATGCAATAGGTAATTGTCAGGCGGAAAGCTATGGCAGCCAATAGCAATACATGATTAGAATATAGTTATCCATTCCACATCACAACTTTCCTCATGGCAATTTCAATCTATCATGCAAGTACCTAAGAAATGAAATGGGAATTTGGAGGAAGTCTTACAGAAGCCACAGAAATATGAAGACGACACAGAGCCTGTGACCAAATATTTAACTCCAGTTTTGCAATAAGGTGCTGTAAACACCCCATAAAAGAAAAAGATCAGGGGCAGCTAGGTGGCGCAGTGGATAGAGCACTGGCCCTGGATTCAGGAGGACCTGAGTTCAAATCCGGCCTCAGACGCTTGATACTTACTAACTGTGTGACCCTGGGCAAGTCACTTAACCCCAATTGCCTCACTTAAAAAAAAAAAAGAAAAGAAAAAAAGAAAAAGATCAAAGTCAGACTTCCTCTCTGGTATAAAGGGAAGGCCAAAGAATTTTATGTGGGTTTTCCTGATCGCAGGGGTGCTTTGCCCCTAGCCTCCATGATATGGAAGGGATAACAAAACTCATGTCTCTATTTTGACCAAAAAGGCTGTTAGAAAACTGTAAGTAGCATCCCCCCGTAAAAGAGAGGCAGTGGAAAGTAAAAACCAATTTAAAGGCAGCTTGGCAAGAGACCCAACTAAGAAGTTTTCCCAAGGCCGTGTAGGAGTGAAAATGGAATTAAGACAACAAACAGGGAAGTGAAAATGGACTGCAAAGATTTTTAATAACAATTTTTTTGACATGGAGGACAGTAGAGCTGCCACAGTTGGTTTCTACCCGGCACATAGTAGGAGTTTCATAAATTCTCAATTGATCATTCAAAAAAAGGCTTTTTAACTGGTTGTGAAAGTAGGGGTAAGGAGCAGACCTCAGATTTCACTGATATAAGGGCTGTGGGTTGGCACCTTCTCTGCAATTTAGGAGCTTAGAGAGTTGTTAGCCTAGAGCAGAGGTGTCAAATGCAAAACCAGATTAAAAATATAATTGGGAAATATTTAACAAAGAAAATAAGAATACAATAAAACATAGACAATGTTAATATGTGGTTTTCTAGGTCAGTATGTACCAGCAGGGATTCTTAGGTATGGTTTAGTTTCTATTTGAATTTGACACCACTGGCACTCAGCTAAAGGACCTGCACAGGGGTACACAGCCAGTATATCAGAGGTAAAACTTGAACCCAGGTCATCCTAGCTTTTGGGCAGCTCTCCATCCACTATACCAAGCTGTGTCTGATGAGAAAATGTGAAACTCAAAGGTAAAGGGGCAGAAATTAATTTGATGGTTAACGGACTCTTGAATACATTAACCCTTTGTTCAAAGAGTGACCAACTGGGCCTTGAACTGACTTTTGTTTTCTTCACACAGCATAGCAGTGTCTTTCCGGGCTCCAACCCACCAGGACTTTCCGATGAGCCTCAATCTAATTCGCCTTCTCCAAGCTACATGTGGTCCTCCAATGAGCCGCCACAGTACTCTCCACCATATTATTCGCCTTTTGAAAAGCCGCCTCCGTATAGTCCGTAATGAAGAACTCCTGCCCACCACTGAGATCATGGACGTCTGTTACTGTAGCATTGGCTGAGTTTAAAGTGTGATCCTTCCACAGCGTTTGCAGTTTCATGATTTTCCTGCCCAGGCAGGGGAGGGTGATGCTTCTTATTTATTAATGCAGAAGAGGGGGTGACCAGGTGAAACCCACTACTTCTCTCCATTTAACTGAGATCAGCTTACCTTGTCTCTGCAAGCATGCTGGGGATCCCGCACTGCAAGGACTGAGCATGCCTATATCACCCTCTCACTCCACCTCTGCATTCAGCAGCAATCAAATTGCCATTTTCCATTTTATGCAAATTGGCCATAGCCCTCAGCCACACGACCCCTTCAGTTGAAACACCCCTACCTTCAACCCCAAGGAAGTCCCCAGCTGATGGGCCCTACCATAGTTATTTCACTCTCCTGAGTGATGCAAAAAATCAGCTCAGATCTCATTAGTGGTACCTCTTAAAGGGAAAAGTGCAATAGTTCTTCCTCTTCGTTTAGTGGGGAAATCGGGATTTGTTCGCGTACCATCCAAACATACAAGTGAGGTTTTGAAAAAGTGGGTCCTAAAAGTAGACCTAGGAACCTGTGGATATTACACAGTTTGCTCCAGCGAATAATCCACTTGCTAGAAGTACACATCTTACTTGGATAAAATTCTGTGTGTTATTGTTAGTGCTAGATTGTCTTGGCTTGTTAGTGATTTGTTGTGATCTCTGTGGCTATTTAATCTTCTCCAACTGGGCTGGTTGAGCATTCTAACAAACTTCATACATTCTGCAAAACAGCAACGAAATCATTCCACCATGTCAGGCTCCTGCCCGACTTCTGTAAAAAGTGCGACATCATCATCTCGCTCAATTTCTAAGTATTATGGTAGATATAAAGCATCTGAGCAGCTTTTAAAAAAGTATTCCAAGCTTTAAACCATACTAGTGAAGTTTAAATAATAGATATGTATATGGTGCTTACGGCTTTCCATACATTATTGTGTTTTATCCTCCTACCACCCAGTGTGAGGCTGACTCCCACCAAATAAAGACTTTCAGTGCAATTAAACTACTGCAAAAAGCAAAAAAAAAAACAAAAACAAAAAACCTGTCCCAGCCTTCAAAGAGTTTTTATTCTAATTGGGGGACTCAACCTATGAAGAGAGAAGTTTATGCTTTGTGAGAATAGAGGGTACTAAAGGAACAATTTGATAATCCTACATTTTGGTATCATACAATAAGAGGGAATTAGAAGAACAATCGAATCCTTTGGCAAACAGGTCACATTTTCCCCAATTTGACAAATGATCAATATTAATATAGCAGGCTAGGGTCTAGAGGTTGTAGTCAGGTGCTGGTTATCCAAACAAATATATATTTGTAGACACCTAGCTGCAGGATTCCTTATTGCCTTTAAAATGCACTCAATTTGCTCAGTGCATCTCTTTGAGAAACAACTATTAGCATTATGAGTTTTGTCATCCAGATTTAGGGTCTGAAAAAAAAAACCAACAACAGTAATTCTTAACAAAATCGCTATTTATTTTTCTGCAGATCTAAGCATGAGATGGGGGAAAGGGGATTCCATTGAATTCTATGTAGAGAATACCATGATTTGTCTTGCTACTCTAAGTATGATATTAACTTGTTATCTTATCACTGGCGTTTTCTGTTGATACTTTTCCTTTAGCTTTAATAAGCATTTAATTTTGAAAAACTATACCATCACATTTCTGCACACCAAAATATTAAGATTATAAGGATCTCATTTCTATGTATCTTTCTTACTTTCCAAAGTAACTGGAAAATAATGCATTATGGATTTTGTAATACTAAATTAATTTGAGCAGCTTTATCAGTATTTATATTACACTGAACTACATATATATATAAAGTACATGTTATCATAAGAAATATCAATATTATCTTAATTTAGCAAAACGTTTGCAGTAATGAAGGAATGTTTCCAAAATATGTATTTTGATTGCATTTTGTAATATTTAATGCCTTATTCCTAATTCTATATTAAAGTGCTCAACAAGGCATGAAAATAGAAACTATTAATCCAGAATCCGTATAAATGGAGTGTTGCTTCAACTCTGTATCACTGCCATGTTTGAAATTGATTGCTTTTGTGATGTTTCTGATTAATTCAACTATCCTTTCCTTTCACCCCTAAAAGAAAATAAAAGTGTGAATATTCACCTGTCTTTCGGGCGTGTTTTTTAACTTAAATGTAACTTGTCTAAAACCATAGATTTTCATTTGTCTGGAGGGGTTGGAGAAGGTGCAAAAGATGGGATTAACCAATCCAACAGGGAAAAAAAACAATCAATCAAACCCTATCAGAAGGTTTGCCAAGGCGTCAACGGAAATGCCTATCTGGGGGGCAGCTAGGTGTTGCTGCACAGGCCCTGGATTCAGGAGGACCTGAGTTCAGATCTGGCCTCAGACACTTGACACTAGTTGTGTGACCCTGGGCAAGTCACTTAACCCCCACCGCCCAGCAAAAGAAAAAAGAAGAAAAAAAAAAAAAAAGATTCAGGAAATGCCTGTCAGACCTGTACCTATCTAGGGACACAGTGTCTCATATCCACCCTTACATTGTTGCTTGTCAATTTTTAAGGTGTCCTTTGCAGTGGACAGCGAAAGTATCAAGTTTTGTCTAGCCGTGTGATTACTAAGAAACCTCTATGACCAAGCTTGCACATTGATAAAGGGAATTTACTTCCTGGGAGTTCCCTATGCTAATGAAATCACATCTGGTCCAAAATTTTTAAAAGGCGGAGGGGGGTGGGGTGTGTCAACAGAAATCTGGCTCTCACCTCCAACTGCCAAAACTGAAAAATAATGAAATATAAATGTGTAAGAAATTTTCATTTTTCCTTTTTTCACTGTTTGGTAAAGTCAAGGAAAACAAATATACCTGTCCCTGAATGTGTTCTCTAAAAGACATCACTCTGCTTTTTTCAATCTGGTTTAGCAACTTTTTTGAAATAAGTGTGTGTGTGTGTGGGGGGGTATGGGTACCCAGGGAGAGGGCCTCTCCATCATACCCCAAATATCTATGACTATATATGTATTCCCTTGAGAGAGAGATTTTTTGGTGAGAAACTAATCTTAGGGGGCAGCTAGGTGGTGCAGTGGATAAAGCATGGGCCCTAGATTCAGTAGTACCTGAGTTCAAGTCCGGCCTCAGACACTTGACACTTACTAGCTATGTGACCCTGGGCAAGTCACTTAACCCTCATTGCCCCACCCAAAAAAAAAAAGTATATCTCCATTTAGCTCTCCTAGAAAATAATCTAATTCTAAAAGATGATCATTTAAAATAAAAGACAATTGACAGCTGGAATGAAAACTTTTTTTTTATTTTTGCCATAGAAAGCTTCTAAGAACTAACAGCAAGAATTACTGGTTAAAGTTTAAAACACAACTTTTAAAAGTTAAGCAAAAGACTGTACAAGTGTGTATATATACACATTACAGTGTTGGTGAAAATTAACAAATGAACAGCAGTTTTAATTTTGAGCTACATAAGTCAAAAGCTTGTAAGACAACGTACAGTTTATCAGGTCTTGGATCTTGATAATAGTCATGCCTTAACAACAGCAGAAAATAAATACGCAGCCTCTAACAATGATTACCTCGAATGTGATAGGCTCTTAATGATACTGGAAAGATGTAGCCTAGTTTCCCTTGGTGACAGGGTGGAGGATATTCACCACTAAAATCGTGAACATTTAAAGTATTTTATAATGGTTCTTGCGACTTTGATATGGCATTTTCCCCCTGGTTTTGCTAAGACTTTATGCGTCATCAAATTGTGTGATGGTTCTGAACGCAAGTACTGTTTCAAAGCATTAACATCTGCTAATATTTACAGGAAATTTAGCGTTAAGACCAAAAGGAAAAAGCTAGCTTAACAACCGAAAAAATAAGTGCAATAGGCTGAGATCTAAAGGCCAACAAGCCCCATCAAAAATTAATAATAAACAGGAGCCTCTACACATTTTCAACCCAATAAATACTAGAAGTGAAGGGTTTTATTAACCCCCCCCCAAAGTTTTTCATATGCGTTCTGGACTTTGGATATTGAAATTACTCCTAGGAAAACTGAAGACCCTGAGACACATGCAAGTAAGAGTCTTCTGGCAGAAATACAATGTAATGGTCAGTTTTCCTCCAAACCCCTGTTCCCCTCTAGCCCCCCAAAAGTGACCTTTAATAGGCACAGAGCTTAAATTTAAGGATCAGGACTTCAAAAGGGCACATTCAGCAGCAAATAATTACATCCATGCCCTTATGAATAAAGAATTGGAGTGGCACAAGGAATTCCCCATTTGTCACAACAGATTCATAAAAGTTACCAAGCCTTAGCATGACCAAATGTGTCTGCTTGTTTGACTGCACACAGGCCATTTAGTCTGAAAGGTCTGAAAGCTATGCTGGTATAGGTATTGTTCACACTCATAATCGTGTTTAACTGATGAACTATCTTAACGAAACGGACAAAGTTCAACCAAGAACATTTTTCAAAGCAAGTACACTCTTATGACCAAAGAATAACATCATTAACATCTATACCCAGACCCTACTACTGTGGTTTCAGGTAGCATAGTCTTAAATTAAAAGCTACTTCCCAATTTTTAAAGAAGGTAAATTTACAAAATGATTTGAAAAATCTATTCACACACAGGACAGAAAAGATATGCACAGCATACACCGGGATAGGCAAAGAATGACATGTTTTGTTCTCCTTTTATTAAAAATACTGATTTCTGGTACCTTTGTAGCTTTAGAAGCTTTAAAAATCATTATCTTCAAATCTAACTCATCTTGGCAACAGTGACATATGCATGAAAATTCATAATTAAAGCTTTAAGCTTTCAAAAAGTTATTTCTTATAATACATAAAAAGAAAAATTCTTTTAAACTGTCAGATAAGAAATATTTAATGAAAGGTTACAAATAACTATTACTATGCACAACCTTTTCAGATCTATTTACTTTTTTTGTATTTTTTTTCTTTTTGTAAATCATTTACAGAAATTCAACAGGTTGACTTAGGAAATACTAAGTGAAATATTGTGCTTGCTCACTTTTGGTACTAGCCTTTCCAATGAAAGTTTCCCATCAACTTTGTTTTCTTGATGTGTCAAACAGAAGGAGACACACACACAGGCCGTGTTTGAAGTATTCCAACTTGGCCTAGACCAAGAGGCCAACATGATTCCATACAAAGTTCCTGAATGCTATAGAACCACAGTGATTTGCAGGTAGAATGGAGCCAAGCATATCTTAGAATACATAAAAAGCTAAGCTGCTTTTCTTCAAGAAAAACAAAAAACAAAAAACAAAACCCCAAACCAAAATAAAACCACATCAACTGTTTCAAATAAAAACTTCCTACTAGAAAATTCTAAGTTTAGAAATTTACATTGAGGGACTCCTCCCCCCAAAACCATGGAGTTTAGTTATTTTTGTATAGCTTTATGCATATTTGAAAGCCCATAAGTGAAAGTAACATTACATAAATCTGGGCATGTCACAAGCAAATTAACTGCTTCTTAACTTCATTCTGTGTCTGAAGTTGAGAGCTCCTGATAATTCCCTAACTTAAAATGAACGCTGCAGGGCTTCCCCTTCTTCTCCGTTCCATACCGCTCAGATCTTAGTCCATCAAGATTCCCTCCACATATCCCATGTGGCAAAGGGATAAAGTGGACCAGTCATCGGTCTGGTTCGGTACATGGCCAGATATAATAAGTCAAGCTCCTTCTGACGAGCCCAATTCTATCATTGTTCCAGGTGACAAGCTTATGGGAAAGGCCAGGTTTAACTATCCGGATGAAGTTTAACAATCCATTTGGACCAGAGCACTATGGCACTGCTGGACCCAAAGTATGCCATCCAAGTGGATGGGCAGGATAGTTATCTTGAACCTTTTCAAAAGCTGTTGGATATTTTTGTCATACACATTAGACAACACAAAAACTGTAGACAATGCTCAAATGTTTTTGCAGAAATCAGCAGTAAAGTGCTATACATAAGAGAAAATTCATGATAGGCTCAATTTTTCAGGTATGCCAATAACAACTGTGAGAGGGGAGTGACTGTTTCAAATTCCTGTCAGAAAACTACCTTTTTATATCATTGATTTCTCTTAAAAACAGACCAATGAACCCCAAACCCCCAAAATAAACTAATGAACAGCTTGCCCTGGAGATAACTCCTCAATCTGTATTCAAGTAAAATTTCAGATAAATTTGCTCCTACCAATTCCCTGTAACTAAAAATAATGCAAATAAAAACTACTTTCCAATTACTTTGAAGGACTAATTAACTTGCTTTCACCCCAATTTGTTTTATAAGTGTTTACTGGTCTTTTGAAACCATTGCCCCCTGACACAAGCTCAGGTTTTTTCCCCCAAATCAATTCAGTAAGATTCTGGTATTATAAATTCAAACTCAGTGCTGCCATCTGTTACATTTTGTTTAAACATTGAATCATTTCCCTGTTGAATAAAGATATCATCCCAAGTCATTGGCTTGTTTTGGGGGGTAGATGTGGCAGTCTCTTCAGAAGGTTCTTTCCTACCATCAACCTTATACACAATTCCATCTTCCTTTATCACAGGTATACTCCTTGGCCGATCAGTAAGGTAAGCATATTGCCTTATCTGCAGAGACCTGCAAGGATGTAAACGATAAAGCTTGGTGTCACCAGAAGGGTCCTGACTATGGACTGACTTTATATGCGAAGACATAAACTGGTAATTGATAAAGGATTTGCCACAGGCCAAACACTGATACCGCCGCTCCCCAGTGTGATGAATCTCATGTTTGGTGCGGTATTCTGCTAGGGGAAACACCTTCTCACAATAACGGCATGGATACTTCTTCTCCCAAGAATGAATGTTAAAATGTCTCCGCAAACTTGTCAGACACACATAAGATCTTTTGCACACAATACAAATATAATACACCCTCCCATCTACAATTAATTCATAGTGATCATCATGTTTGACTTTCACGCGTTTGTTCGAAGGCTCATCACCAGATGTTTTGGGGACCTCACTATCACGCTTGGCCTCTTTTTCATCAGGATCATCTTTGACAGGAATCACTATATCATATGTGTCCTCCCCAATATTTGCATAAACTTTACAACCAGTAGATAAACCTTCAATTTCAGTAGCTGTATCTAGCGTAATGATCTTCTGACCTTCCATCACATGCTTCACACCTCCCCCTGAATCCTTACTGCTTTCAGTAATAACATTTGAAATTTTTAAAGAGTTAGAGAGTGGTTCTTGATGAAAAAGAGAGACCTGCTTTGACTGGACCACAGAGCCATTAAAAGAAGCATCAGGCTGGGGGACCAAAGAGGGATTACTGACTCCTGAGTCTGGACTAGAACTAATAGTGTCATCATCGTCATCTATAATCTCTGCTTCCACTTCTACATTAGCCCTACGTTTAGGCAAAGCCATGGTGTTATTTGGTATCTGCTGATGATTCTGTACAAGTAAATTAACTGAAGGAGACACCTGACTAGGATGCGAAGAACTCGGTAGGGCATTAAGAGATGGCTGATTTAACAAAATGATGTTGGGAGTCAGATGCTTTGGGGCATCTTCACTATTTCGGGTCTGGCTGGGGCCCGTCTGGTTCACAGAAGTAGCAAGTGTCTGCAGTGGTTTGTTTGTCAGAGGAGGAGAGCTACTAGTGCCACACTCCTTATCGGCAAAGGCAACAGGCCCTGGGTCAGGCTGGACTTGTGCTGCTGCTGCGGCCGTACCACCTGGCAAAGCCTCTTTGGGAGGTAAGACTTCAGAGCAGAAAATGACATCATCGTCTTCTTCAGAATCAGTACCGATTTTTTTCGTCTCGTAATCTTCAGCACATAAAGAAAAAGTCTCAGTTATAACAGGCATCATAGTCACCCCAGCCTCAGACCCTTCATTTTCTGCCTTCTGAACTTGAAGATCCTTTTCATCTGTGCCAGAAGGTAAGGTTTCACTACCATCGTGCTTTATTGAACTTGAGATACTTTTAACCTGTGACAAAGGTACACCCAGTTCTGCTATAAACTTAACTCCTAATAACTGCCCTGACTTAATTAGCTCATCAAGTAGATCCGATCTAATACGCATAAGTTTAGAACTATAAATATAGTTGAGGATTTCTGCAAAAATCTCTGCCCTTATAAAGTTTAGCTCAACCACTTGCCCAGCAACTGAAAAAAGCTGATGGAAGTAAGTGCTCGATGCAGACAGAACATTCCGGTGGGCCCGGAATTTTCGATCTTCCACAATAACAGTGACATCGCAGAACAGGCCATGGTCTCTTTGTTCATTCAAGGAATTCAGCAGATTACCGGAGTACTGGGTGTCAGTGGCAGAAATAAGCTTTCTGTTCTCCATGCCTATAGGGAGAAAAAAGGAAAAAGCAGGGAAAGGAAGGAAGGGAAGAAAACAAAAGCATTTTACTATTTTAACATTTTTAACCTATAATTTCAGTACTTGCACGTAGCTCCTTCTGCTTTCAATCCATGGACATTACACTGTATAGTCATAAGCACAATGGACTTGGAGGCAGAGGCCCTGGATTAGAATCCAAGTGCAGCCAATTGCTGTTTATGTGACTTGGGGCAAGTCCCTTTCCTCCCCTGGGCCTCAGTTTCCTCTTCTGTAAAATGAAAGTGCTGGGCGAGATCCTTAGGTCTGAGGACTGAGATCCCTTCCATGCTAATCCCATGATCCTATCTAATCTTTCTTACTTTTATATAAATTGTATGTCTTTTCCCTGAGGACTGAGCAAGGCTTTCTTGGCTGGTATGTACTAGTCAGTACAGTGTATCCCCTCTAATACAGAGCCTGCACACAGAAGGTGCTTCATAAATGCCCAGGAGCCAACCAAGCAAATTATCCATTCCTGCCCAATTTTCCCAAAGCTTCATATCTACCAATACACTATATCTTCCTAGGAAGAAAAGATGTGTTCCCATCCTCTTTGTATTGACTTTTCACAAAATGTGTTCCCTCACTTGTGGTAGCTCCCCCTCCCTTCCCTCCTCTTTCCCTCCCCCTCCCTCTCCTTTTCTCTCCCTCCTCTTCTCTCTCTCTCTCCCTCCCTCCCACCCCTCTCTCCCCCCCACCAATTGTGTCCAGCAGTCACTTTGTGCTATAACTTTGAAGCTTAGTTTAGTTCTGACATTTACCTATCATTGTTAACCACTAACCAACATGTCTTCCCATCTTCCTTAGCCCAGAAGTTCCTTGAAAATCAGCATTTAGAAGAAAAGTTCCTGATGATTTCTGGTTTTCACTCAAGTACTAGAAGACCTCTTTTTAGGGGAAAAACACTGAGAGAAATCACTCACATCCTTGTATTTGTGACTGGCCTGCTCACTCTACTCTCAGCAGTCATTGTCCACTCTAGTTCAAACACAACTGCCACCACTCAAGCTAGTTATCAACAAGAATAACGTCCTTCTCCCTCACAGTCAGGGGCAAAGAGGTTTAGTTAACTTCCTCAAAAGAATTTGTCAGATCTCTTGAGGAAGCATCATGGTTGTGGCCAGAAAACTAATTATGATCAAAGTCAGACAACATAGGTTTAATAATAGTAACAATAATAATAATAGCTGTTCTATAATAATAATATAGCACCTACTATGTGCCAGGCACTGTACTAAACACTTTGCAAATATGATCTCATTTGATCCTCACAACTGCTACTATTATCCTCATTTTACAGTTGAGGAAATTGAGAAAGACAGACTTGCCCCAAATCACACAACTAGGAAATGTCTGAGGCCACAGTCAAGTCTTTCGACTGCAGGACCAGCCCCCTATCTATCCAATGAGCCACTTAGGTGCCTAAGTTTGAATATTAACTTCAATACAGGTTACCTGTGTGATGTTGGGCAAGTTTTTGCCTATACTGGGCCTCAGTTTCTTTATCTGTAAAATGAAGGGTTAGGGGGCAGCTAGGTGGCACTGCAGTGGATAAAGCACCAGCCCTGGATTCAGAAGGACCCGAGTTCAAATCCGGTCTCAGACACTTGACGCTTACTAGCTGTGTGACCCTGGACAAGTCACTTAACCCTCATTGCCCTGCCAAAAAGAAAAATCAATTAATAAAATGAAGGGTTAGGACTATATCATTTCTGAGGTCCTTTCCAACTCTAAAACCCTACCAAACTGAGTTTGTATCCTAGCCCTACCCAGTGCCTCATCTTCCTCCTCTGTAAAATGAGAAGGTTGGACTAGATCAGGGCTTCTTAAACTTTTTCCATTTGTGACCCCTTTTCACCTGAAAAAGTTTTACTCAATCCCAAGTGTATAGGTATACGAAAGAGGTATACATAACCTTTTACTGTTGCCAAATTTTTCGTGACCCCCCCCACATTCTGTCACTCGACCCTATATGGGGTTACAACCCATAGTTTAAGAGGCTTTGGTATATAAAATAAGTGTAAATAACCTTTTACTCTTGCCAAATTTTTTGTGACCCTCAGAGTTTAAGAAACTTTGGACTAGATGATCGATAAATTCTACAATCCTAAGAAAGTAACATTTCAAACACACCACACAAGCATGGAATGACTTGTTCTCTACTACTATATCAAAGTTGCAGCTTTTGAATGCAGAAATGACAAAGGCAATTCAAAAATTCTCCCAAAAACAGGGAGTAGCCTGGCTAAAGATAATACTGAAAGCTTGATCTATACCTGACCTATCTAATCAGTAAGAACATTGTGAAAACTTGAAAAAGATGTTTAAAATAACAATAATTAATGTGCCAAGATCAATGTAAACACCATCAATAAAACCACACTGGTCTGTGAGAAAAAAAATTTAGTATCATGAATATTCTTTCCCTTCAGAGTTCTAAAGCAACATTTCTATGATGCAAGGTGCAGTTTTTCAAAAATCACCAGAATGTTATATGACTAAAATAGCACAAATATTACTTTATGGAGTATTTCTTGTCAATCCAACATCCAACAGTTTCAGGGTAACATAAAGGCATCCATCAGATGAAAAAGAGTGACTTCTGGGCTTTATGCCAACAATCTCAGATTCCTAAATGTGGGAATTTCAACACAGTAGTCAGTTTTTTAGTAGGCAGGATTTCCGAAAAAGGCCCTGCGACTTCCTGTGGTTCACAAAGGGGTCCTACTAAACTGGAAGCAAGAAAAATTGACATTTACAGGAAACCTTGCAAGTTGGTGGAGCTCCATTTGTTTGTTTGTTTTTCTTGGGTTGAGAAATTGAGGATCTACAACCAGACTGTGGAAAATCCCTGCAGCACAACCATTTTGTGACCAACCTCACTGGGGGGAGGGGGGGAGGCAGAGGTGATGGAGGAGGGGGTGTAGAGAGGAAATAACACAGGATCAGCTATGGGGGAATCAACCATAGGGGAAAATCAAACTGCAGAAGCTGAAACCTGTCCCCTTTCCTCCACCTGCTCCCCCCGCCCCATCCCCTACCCTTTGAGGCCAGTAGGTTGAAAGCAAGGTTTGCAACCTGCGTTTCCCTTAGGGAGGAAGAGTCTTGTACCAGCTACTGGTGCAAGGTGGGGGGTGGGGGTGGGGGGAGGGGTCAAGAAGAACAGGCACATATAGGGGAAAGTACAAGCTAGTGAATAGAGTGGGAAGAGTGGGGGATGTTGAGGGGGAGCCGATTGCTGGTGATTGAGGAAGGAAAGCAGGCGGCATTGTTATGGCCCGGGAAGTGGCCCGAAGGGGCGAGCAAGGGAGGGGAAAGAGGGGAGAAGCGAGGATTAGGCCAGGGTCAATTGGGAGAAAGAAGGAGCCCCAGAGGGAAGGGCACTGGGAATAGGAAAAGGCTCCCTCTCGTCTGGTCCCGGGCCTAGACACAGAAAAACCTGTCCATCCGGCAGCCGAGTCCTACACTCAGCACCTCCCCCCCCCCGCCAGAGGGCCCCCCACTCCAGGCTGGAGGAGCACCCCCCCTCCCGCACAAAGGAAAATGCCGAGGCGCAGAGCTGTCGCTTCCTGGTTTGTGTGAGGGGGGCACCGGCCCAGCCCAGGAGAGCCCCTCTCAGCTTGGCCCTACCTCACCTGGTCCCCAGGGGCTGCGGGCACCGTGGCCGCTCCTGCTCCTCCTGCTCAGCTCCAGCTCCGGCTCCTCCTCCTCCTCTCGCTCTACGGGAAGCCAGAAGCCCCGCTCCCAGCCCTCTCCCTGCTGCTCTGGCTCGGGAACTGCAGCCGCCGCCGCCGCTGCTGCTGTTCCTCCTGCTGTTGCTGCTGCCGCTGCCGTCGCCGCCGCCGCCGCCGCCTCCGCCGCTGCCGTTGGAGCCAGCCTCTCCTCTGCTGCCGCCGCTCGGAGGACCGACAGGGGGCGCTGTGCGCGGGGCGCCCGGGGCCCAGTGCCTCCTCACGCGGCAGCGGCCCCAGGAGCCAATCGCCGCCTCCCTCCGCGGGCTCGCGGCTACGGCCGGCTCTCCTTCCGGAAGCGCTTCCCGCCCCGCCGGTCCTCTACCCCCGCTCGGGGTGCCCGCCGCCCAGTGCTCCTGGAGGGAGGGAGGCGCTGGGGGGCCGGGGGCGGCTTCGGCAAGGAGGGCGCCAACCTCTTCGGGGCTCCTTCCGGGGCGGAGTGAGAGGGGGGGGGCTCCCGGCGGCCCCTTCCGGGACGGAATCGGGGCGCTCGGCTCCCTTCGGCTACTCTCGGAAAGGGAGAGAGGAGGGAAGGAGGAAGGGGGGGCTCAGCCCTCGCCCAAATTCCCTCTTTCCTAGGACTGGGCGGGGCGGGAGGCGGGGAGCCGTGGGCTGCTTTTCCCTCCTTCCGAAAGAGAGGGAAATGTTCGCTTCCCCCTCCCCCCTTCCCAAAGGGTGGGGCTGCTGTGCTCCTTAGCCTGGGACGGGTGGGGGGAGCGCGCCTTCTGCTACTTTCGGCTCCTTCTCAACGGGCAGGAAGCGCTCGCTAGAAAGCCACGGGGTCTCCCTAGAACTGAGCGACAGCTAGAGGTGCAACAGTCAGACGCTATGCAAACTTTTGGAATGGTGCAGTGCTATCTCTTAAAAAAGAAAGAAAAAAAAGTTAGGCATGCATTCCCCAACTATATCGTTTGGGCCTTCTAAAAAGTGAATTTGATCCTTCAAGTAGGAAGTATTTTTATTTGTATATTGAGAAATAGATCTGTGCATTATAAAATACCAAAAGAAAGGATGCCGTCAGTTGTATTGTAAATATTTCCATAAATGGTAGGGGGGAGCCTGTTGGCCCTCACTAAAAACATCTCATCGTTATTAATAATGATGGGGAATGAGGGGCAGCTAAGGTAGCGCAGTGGATAGAGCACCAGCCCTGGATTCAGGAGGACCTGAGTTCAAATGTGGCCTCAAACACTTAACACTTACTAGCTGTGTGACCCTGGGCAAGTCACTTAACCCCAACTGCCTCACCAAAAAAAAAAACACCAAAAAACAAAAATAATGATGGGGAATGATTTTAGTGACAGCAACATGATTTCTTTATTATTTCTAGAAACCTTGGTTCAATACTTTGTGATAACAGCAATTTGAAGGTCTGGTTTACAATTCAGTTTACGTGATTTTAAATGGGTGTCATCTCCATTAGACCGTGAACTCCTTGAGAGCAAGGACTGTCTTTTATCTTTCTTTGTAGCCTCAGCTCTTGGCACAGTGCCATGGATGAAGCACCATGTTCAGTCCTTTTCAGATTCTCCTTGACCCTATTTGCGGTTTTCTCAGCAAAGATACTGGAGTGCTTTGCCATTTCCTTCTCCAGCTCATTTGACAGCTGAGGAAACTGAGACAAACAGTGACTTTCCCAAGTGACTTTCCCAAGGTCACACAGCTAGTGAGTATCTAAGACCAGATTTGAACTCAAGAAGTTGAGTCTTCCTGACTTCAGTCTGGCACTCTATCCGCTGCAGCAGCACCTAGCTAGCTACCCATTAAGCACCATAATAAGTGCCTAATGGATGCTTGTTGATTGACTGAAAAAGAAAGTTCCTAAAAATATGTGAGAAAATAATTATTAATAATTTCTTGGGGGCCCAGGAATCAGTCCTTTCTCTCCCCCCCCCACTCTAGAAAGTCACAAAAGGAGCTTTGGATGGAGATTCTTTTGCCTAGATACCCCAAGAACTTACTGATGAGATTCAATCACACCTAGATGGACTTTGCCCTGATCAGCTTGGGGGGGGGGGATCTTGCATTCCTTTCTCTGATATCCTTGGACTTCATTATAATATAGCCTACCTTCAAGTCATGTCAACTATGGGAAAATGTTGGCTCCTCTCAGTTAATTTGAACTGTCTGGGAATACACGTACAGGGGGCTTAGTGTCTGGGAAGTGGATTCAAATTTAACTGGGAGAATAGAAGCAGATATTCAAATGCTAATATTCACTAATAAGGGGTTAATTTAAAGAGAAGGACTTCTCACTTGTGGAGGGGCAGGGATGCAGTGTTTTATTGATTAGCCAGAGGGAGGGCCAATCGCCCTTAGGGATAGGAAGAAGATGAAAAACAGGCCTTCAAGCCTGCCTCCTTGTTCCCTCCACTAGGGGGTGGCCCGTTCTCGCGAGAATGACAATAAAGGAGCCTTTGACACATCACCAACGCTGAGTTCCAGAAGTTATTGGAGTTCTATTTCTCACATCAACCATTTAGATTGGAATAATGCTAACCAATTAGATTTGTTTGATGTATAATGACCCGCCTCTTATCAAAAGGGATAAAAAACCTGGACAGGTAGCCATGTGCACTTGAGCAAGCTCTCCCTCTCTCCCCTCCCCCCCCCCCCCCCCGCACCACATCTGGGGGACCACATTACATTTTTAGGTTTTTAACAATGGCTAGCAGTTTGGCACTAATTATAGAAGTCCATCATGTATACAGCATACTAAAGCAAATGGGGCATCATGGCTAATAAACCCAAATAAACTTCTGAAGCAGGGGTTTGATATTAAAAAAAAAATTCTAGAAAACCTGGAAATTAGTCAGGCAGAAATTGGTGGTTGTCCTTCATTCTTGAAGAGGACCTTAACTATGACATAACTATGTTGGGGTCAAGGTACATAGTGTGTCCAACTGTGGCCGATCAGACTAATAGGAGTTCAGAAGGCTCTAGCACAGGTGTGGGACAAATGGTCCATGTGAACATTTGGAGTGGAGATGGTTCTAAATTTGTACATCTCATGCTTCTTTTGAGGTACTGCAAATATGCTTTGCTCATAGAACATAGCACCTTCTTTGGTGGGGGCATGCCATGTTGGAGGGTCCTGTGCCAGCAACTTCCATGTCTCACAATTGATTCCAAAGTTCTTCAGAGGGACCTTGACAGTATCCTTCTATCTGTGTTTTACAAAATTATTTACTAGTACTATATTTTATAAATTAATTGTTATTTAAATATTACTAGCAAGGGGCAGCTAGGTGGCACAGTGGATAGAGTACTGGCCCTGGAGTCAGGAGGACCTGAGTTCAATTCTGGCCTCAGACACTTAACACTTACTAGCTGTGTGACCCTGGGCAAGTCACTTAACCCCAATTGCTTCACCAAAAAAAAAAAAAAGTTAAATATTACTAGCTATTGCATCCATTTTGGCAGTAAGCATATATTATTAATGAATATATATGTATATTAGTAAAGTATTGACCACATGTCTCCCTAACTTCTCATAGTCTCAGGCCTTCATAGCTACATAGTCCTAAGAGGAAGGGCAAGCACCAAGAGACAGCATTCCAAGTTGAGGGAGCCAAGAGCAGCAACCCTCACCTGGTCAAGAGTTTTATTCACCTTTGATAGAGGGAGTCATTATACATTGATCAAAGCTAATCAGTTAGCTTCCTTCAGTTCCATTGGTTAACATGACTTGAGAGTAGCCCAAATTAAAATGAACTCTACCTATAACATAATGGAAGAGACCCTCCATGAGGACTAAGGTAAAATCCAGTATCAGGTGGTTTAATCCCTTCAATTAACAAAAGAACTGGAGACAGGTAGGTAGCACAGTGGATAAAGCACTGGCCTTGGATTCAGGAGGATTTGAGTTCAAATCCAGCCTCAGACACTTGACACTTACGAGCTGTGTGACCCTGGGCGTCACTTAACCCTCATTGCCCCGCCAAAAAAACCCACAACGATTCACAAAAGAATTGATCTCAATTTCCTTTGTTCCCTTGGGCTTGTCCCAAGATAAGATTTGCTGAAATTCCTCAAGAATTGGACTTTCCAGAGTGGGGGTTGGGGGGAAAGGAGAAAGGATTGAAACTCATCTCTGGGTCCCCCAAAGAAATCCATTATTAATCATTATTTTCTCACATATTCTCTTCTTCTGACCTGCTTGCCTTCTTTGAGATCTCTGTAAAAATAGTCTTTTGGGACCCACATGTACAAAAATATTTATAGCAGTTCTTTTTGTAGTGGCAAAGAATTGGAAATCGAGGGAATGCCCATCAATTGCTATCATTCCAATTGTCACAAGAGATCGGACCGGTAAAAGATTTTTAGCTTCTCCAAGCTGAAGAAGTACCTTACCTGAAAAGGAGAGGCAAAATTCAAAAAGGAAAAGCAGAGACTTCTACTGAACCCTCAAATCAACACCAGTGAAGAATCCTCATATTCATTGCCTTAGCAAGAACTTCAGGGGATGCTTCACAAGAATCCATCGGTCTTGTGCCTGGGTCTGAATCTTTTTGTGTTTCTGTATTGGAATAGAGTAAACTAACTTTTCTTATGGTCATGAAAAGTAACCATAGGGGCAGTGAGGTGGCATTGTGGATAGAGCACCGGCCCTGGCTGGATTCAGGAGGACCTCTGGCCTCCGACACTTGACATTGGACACTTACTAGCTGTGTGACCCTGGCCAAGTCACTTAACTCCCATTGCCTCACCAAAAAAAAGTAAGCATAGGGATTGTTGTTTGTCCTTTGTTGTCTTTTTGTTTGTTTGTTTATTTTGGTGAGGCAATGGGGGTTAAGTGACTTGCCCAGGGTCACACAGCTAGTAAGTGTCAAGGGTCTGAGGCCGGATTTGAACTCAGGTCCTCCTGACTCCAGGGCCGGTGCTCTATCCACTGCGCCGCCTAGCTGCCCCCTTGTCCTTTGTTTCTGAAGAGGACCAATGACATTATGGGGTGACATCTTGGCATGTGAGTAGGCTGGATTGAAGTGAGGCAGAGCTGCACCAAGTTGTCAGCCTCACTCTCTCTTCCAGAGTCATCCAAATCCAGTGGCAGGACAAAAATGAAGACAGTTGGTGATGGCCCTGGATGCCTTGGTGACCGTGGTGTCTTTGATGCCTGACCAAGCTTTAAGTGTTCTGTTTCAGCCTCCTTTGTGGCCAATGGAGCAAATTGTTTTCATCCACCCATGCCATACTTATACATAGGCATAATAAGCATATAAACGTGATCGGCCTTAAACAGAAACTGGTCATGAGGTGATGATATTTGTGGATCTGACACTGTTATGGTACCTCAAAATTGTAGATTTTGTTTTAGGAAAAGAAAAGATCATGTCTGTGCAGACTGTTTGAATTGTTTTAGGGAGAGAGGTGTTTTTTCCACTCTAGTTTTTTTTGTTGTTTTTTGTTTGTTTTTTGTTAGGTGAGGCAATTGGGGTTAAGTGACTTGCCCAGGGTCACACAGCTAGTAAGTGTCAAGTGCCTCAGGCCGGATTTGAACTCAGGTCCTCCTGACTCCAGGGCAGGTGCTCTATCCACTGTGCCACCTAGCTGCCCCTCCACTCTAGTTTTAAAAGTGACAGATTGATGGAAGTCAGCTACGATTTCAAAAACAGTTTGCAATTTGAACTTTATTCTTTTTTTTTTTTTTTTTAGTGAGGCAATTGGGGTTAAGTGACTTGCCCAGGGTCACACAGCTAGTAAGTGTTAAGTGTCTGAGGCCGGATTTGAACTCAGGTACTCCTGACTCCAGGGCCGGTGCTCTATCCACTGCACCACCTAGCCGCCCCTGAACTTTATTCTTTTTTTTTTTAATGTTTATAGTTATTTTATTTTTTTTTTACATATAAGGTATTTTATTTTTTCCGTTACATGTAAAGATAGTTCTCAACTTTTGTTTATACAAGCTTTACAATTTCAGATTTTTTTCCCTCCCTCCCCTCCCTCCCCCCTCCCCTAGACAGCAGGTAATCTGATATAGGTTATATCTATATATCATATACATATACATATAGATATATATATATATACACACATATATATATATACACATAATAACATTAATCCTATGTCTGCATTAATCCTGTTACAAGAGAAAAAATCAGAGCAGTGATGCAAAACCTCAAAATAGAAAAAAAAAACAACAGCACCCAAAACAAAAGAAATAATATGGTTCAATCAGCATCTATACTCCACAGTTCTTTTTTTTTTTCTTGGATTTGGAGATCCTCTTCTATCATGAGTTCCCTGGAACTCCTCTGTACCATTGCATTGGTGAGAAGAATATAGTCCATCACAGTAGGTCAACACTCAATGTTGATGATACTGTGTACAATCCTGAACTTTATTCTTGACCCCAGAAAAGAGAAAAGTTTATTTAAATCAAGAAGAAACTTGAGGGTAAGTAAAGTTTAATCCTTACTTTCAAGTAGCTTAAGTAAAATTGATTTTTAAATATTAGAAATTAATGGGGGGGGCAGCTAGGTGGCACAGTGGATAAGCACCGGCCCTGGATTCAGGAGTATCTGAGTTCAAATCCGGCCTCAGACACTTGACAATCACTAGCTGTGTGACCCTGGGCAAGTCACTTAACCCCCATTGCCCCACCAAAAAAAAAAAAAAAAGAAATTAATGGGTGCAGCTAGGTGGTGCAGTGGATAAAGCACTGGCCCTGGATTCAGGAGGACCCGAGTTCAAATCCAGCCTCAGACACTTGACACTTAATAGCTGTGTTCCCCTGAGCAGGTCACTTAACCCCAACTGCCTCACCCCCCCAAAAAAAATTTTTTTAAGGGGGCAGCTACGTGGCGCAGTGGATAAAGCACTGGCCCTGGATTCAGGAGGACCTGAGTTCAAATCTGACCTCAGACACTTGGCACTTAGTAGCTGGGAAAGTTACTTAACCCTCATTGTTCTACAATAATGAGGAGGAGGAGGAGAGTGAAAATAGTATGCTTCAGTCTACATTCAGGCTCCATCAGTTCTTTCTCTGGATGTGGATAGCATTTTCCATCATGAGTCCTTTGGAATTGTCTTGGATCATCATATTGATGAAAAGAGCTAAGTCAGTCATAGTTGATCATCCTTACAACATTGCTGTTACTGTGTACAATGTGCTCCTGGTTCTGCTCACTTCACTCAGCATCAATTCATGTAAGTTCTTCCAAGTTTTTCTGAAATCTGCCTGCTCATCATTTCTTACAGCACAATAGTATTCCATTACATTCAGCCATTCCCCAATTGATAGGCATTCCTTCAATTTCCAATTCTTTGCCACCACAAAAAGAGCTGTCTAGCTCGTTTCTAAGAGGTGCATTTTAACCCTAATTAGAACTTTGTATATAAGAAACTTCACAGTGTGATTTAAATTGATATGTTAACTTGAAATAAATAATAATAGATAGTTCACAATTGCACCCCAGCCCTAAAATTTTACATTGGTGTTCTGGGAAGCTAGGGGAGAACTCACAAGTTTGCTTAGAGTATAAAAGTGACTTGTTTGTTTGTTCATTTTGGTTTGGGGTTTCTTTTCGGGGCAGTGGGGGTTAAGTGACTTGCCCAGGGTCACACAGCTAGTAAGTGTCAAGTGTCTGAGGCCAGATTTGAACTCAGATACTCCTGAATCCAGGGCCGGTGCTTTATCCACTGCTCCACCTAGCCGCCCCTAAAAGTGACTTTTTGATGATTTGTGAGTATGAGAAAAAAAAGTAACTGTCCCAGCCCTGTACTGTAATCACTGAAATTTTGCTATTTAAAGTTAAATATTGTGGGACTGCAATTGATATTATTCTTAGCTAGGTTTCGGGTATGATTTCCCATGTAATTAAGCCAATAATCCATCATTTCAAGGGAAATGCCAGCTGCCCAAAATGACTGAGACCTGAGAACTGCTCAGTCAGTTGTTTCAGTTATTTCTGACTCTTCCTGACCCTATTTGAGGTTTTCTTGGCAAAGGTATTGGAGCGGTTTGCCATTTCCTTCTCCAGCTCATTTTATAGATGAGGAAACTGAGGCAAACAGGCTGAAGTGACTTGCCCAGGGTCACACAGCTAGGAAGTTTCTAAGGCCAGATTTGAACACAGGAAGATGAGTCTTCCTGATTTTAGGCTTGGCACTCTATTTACTGTAATATCACCTGGCTTTCCTGAGACCTGCTACATAAAATTTTCCCACCTGCCTAATTCTGAGCCTGGCTATAATATCCTCTTTTTTTCTTTCTTTTTTTTTTTTTCAGTGAGGCAATTGGGGTTAAGTGACTTGCCCAGGGTCACACAGCTAGTAAGTGTTAAGTATCTGAGGCTGGATTTGAACTCAGGTACTCCTGACTCCAGGGCCAGTGCTCTATCCACTGCGCTACCTAGCTGCCCCAATACCCTCTTTTTTTGAGAGGCACTTAACATGACTTGACCAGGGTCATTCAGCTAGTAAGTGTCAAGTGTCTGAGGCCAGATTTGAACTCAGGTCCTCCTGAATCCAGGGCCAGTGCTTTATCCACTGCACCACCTAGCAGCCCCTATAATACCCTATTAATTAATTATACCCTATTAATTAATCCTATTAACAATAGGCTTGAATGACAGATCTATCACCTGGACTCAAACTGAACTAGGGGAGTATTTTTCCCCCTGCTCTAACTTTGTCCCTCCCTTTCCTTTCATAGCAAATTTCTATAATTAGGACAGGTTACCTGTAAAGTATCTGTTGTTGAAATTCATATTTAGATATCTGAGTTAAGATAACTAGATACAGGTTCCTAAATTTGCCATCCACTTGCTAGTACGTACTCAGGTACGTATATATATACACATATACACATATTCATACATATACATGTATATACACATATATATACCTTATAGTACATGTGCATATGCATATACATGTACATGTACATGTAAATATATATAAGTGTATATATGTACACACACATATATATAAACATATACCATAAAGTATTCTTCAAATATCTCAGAATAATCAGACAATGAAGAAAAAAAGCTTGATGAACAAACAATTAACAATTAATAAAGTTAAAGGTCAGGGGGGGGCAGCTGGTGGCGCAGTGGATCAAGCACTGGCCCTGGATTCAGGAGGACCTGAGTTCAAATCCAGACCCAGATACTTGACACTTACTAGCTGTGTGACCCTGGGCAAGTCACTTAACCCCCATTGCTCTGCCCAAAACAAAAAAAAAAATTAAAGGTCAGACATATTTTTCTGTTTTGTTTTAAAGAAAGATTTTAGTGAAATCAGTTGCCTTAGAAAGGAGCAACTGGGGGCAGCTAGGTGGCGCAGTGGATAGAGTACCGGCCCTGGATTCAGGAGCACTTGAGTTCAAATCCAGCCGCAGACACTTAATACTTACTAGCTGTGTGACCCTGGGCAAGTCACTTAACCCCAACTGCCTCACTTAAAAAAAAAAAAAACAGAAAGGAGCAACTGAACATATTTTAGTGTTTTGTTATCTATTACAATTGAAGTTTTAGTCAAGTCCACCCACCTCTCAGGGTTGCTCGTGGGGGAACAGTTGCTTGTAAAGTGCTTAGCACAGTACCTTGCCCGTATCATATATCAAGCACTATAGAAATGGAGGGTATTGTGATTACTTTGTTTCTGGGCTCCATTCTAGATAATTATACACTAGGCTTTAGATGTGACTACTGTATAATACCTTAAGTGTTTTCATATATCATGCAAATTGGGAACCACTGTATGAGATCTCTTTTATGTTCCCTGGGCTCCAACCCCTATTCAAATTCTCAAGGACTGCTATTTGAGGATGTGGGGCCCGACCTTATCAGAGTGAGACCATATTCCTTAGAGCATTTTGCCTGGGCCCAAAATCATGATACCAGCCTCCCACCTACAATAGTAGAGTGAGAAACTTTAATAACAGTGGCTTAAATATGTAGCCCAGCATACTTTGAGCTGACGTAACAGTTATGAATTTAAACTGGTAGAACCTTCTATGCATTTCCCAGTAATTTTAATTTGAGACTCATTTGCCTTGTGTCATTTCATTTACAACAAGGTATCACTTCCTATTGGGATAATTAGTCAGAACATATCACCTTTCCTTGTCACCTGTTTCTCATTCTTTTTTTTTCTTTTTCTCTTTTTTTGTTTTTGTGGGACAATGAGGGTTAAATGACTTGCCCAGGGTCACACAGCTAGTGTAAAGGGGCTAAAATTTTAGCTATACTGTCTAAAATATCTAATGAGTGGTCGCTAATAAATTATAAGCTTTAGCAAGAGTTAGTCTTTTAAGCATTTATTAAGAATAAGAATTTGGTAAAGAGAAAGAAAGGCCTAGATTCCTCTATCTATTAAAGGGAGAGAGCATTCCTAGCTCTGCTCTCCGTCAGAGTCCACATGAAAGAGAGCGAGTCAGAGTGCCAGCCTCCCCCTTCTTCCTCCCACAAGCAAACGTCACTTCCTGACGCCAAAGAAAAGATGCATGGTCTTGCCCTCAGAGACCTTCTCCTCATGGTGGAGCTTTCCTACAGTAAGTCTCCAGCAGGTGGCATCATTCCAATCGTTACACTAGTAAGTGTCAAGTGTCTGAGGCCAGATTTGAACTCAGGTCCTCCTGAATCCAGGGCCGGTGTTCTATCCACTGCACCGCCTAGCTGCCCCCCGTTTGTCATTCTAAAGGAACAAGTAGTAACATCCACACATCTCTAGAGTTGTCCCATGTATATGATACCTTTTTGTTGTGCTGGTTGTGTCTTTAACAAAGTGTATTTTGCAATAATGCTTTTCCAAATTACAAGGATTATGAGCTTAAAAGTCACTTGTGATAGAATGAATGGTTTTCTATGAAGGATGATTTGGAAATACATTTACCCATTACCTCAACTTGTTACGGGATATGTGTCATGCTCTGATGGTTATTGTGTTCCTGTTGTGTCTCTGAGATTTCTTATATTTCAATGGAAATAATACCTTGTTAACATTGAGTTACATGGGGCAGCTAGGTGGTACAGTGGATAGAGCACCAGCCCTGGAGTCAGGAGGACCTGAGTTCAAATTTGACCTCAGACACTTGACACTTACTAGCTGTGTGACCCTGGGCAAGTCATTTAACCCCAATTGCCTCACCAAAAACAAACAAAAAACATTGAGTTACATGTTTCATGTACAATCATCTTTTTATAACACTCTGTTATGGAAATGCTTCTTTTATTCCATAAATTAAAATATCTATATCTATGTATATATTTTTTAAAATCAGGTTACATGCATCTCTTCAGGTTACCCTTGCCTGCAGAAATGATCAATTCTGCTTACCACGGCCTTACTGATTGCAAGTTGTGAAATTACTCAGTATAAGCAGCCAGCCATAGTGAGGAAACTTAGAATATTTCTTTTCCTGGACCATCACATACACCTTATGAAATGATATCTATTAGTGTATTGCAATCAGGTATCATTCTCTTCATTCCAACATTTTGCTATTTGAGGTAAAAATTTATTGGACTGTAACTTGACATTGCTCTCAGTTTGGATTCCAGTAATACAAATTGGAAATTGCCAATACGTTTTTTAACGTGTTCAAGGAAATGCTATGTGCTGTGGCCTGGCAACTGCTACTACAGGTGGATAGCTGTCCTTGGGAAAGGTTGAGGGGACGAGCTTAGCATGGACTAAGATAAGATCCTCCTGACTCAGTTTCCTAAACAAGAATTTTTCTCATGTAGTCAATCATAAGCCTGTCTTCCATACTCTGTGAATAACGTGATGCTTTCCTACATTATTGGCTGCCAAATAACTTGTACTTGAATCAAATAGAGGGGAGTATTTTCTCCCTGCTATGCCTATATCCCTCTCTGTCACAAGCAGGTAGCCAGTAAGACATCTGAGTAACTGCTGGTTCATAGTAAAAAACACTAAGATGACAGTAGAGAATATCGATTCCCTAACCAACTAACTAAAAAGAGTTTCCAAGCTTGTCACACCCTTAAGAATTGCGTGCTCCTAATGCATTGTTGGTGGAGCTGCGAACTGATCCAACCATTCTGGAGAGCAGTTTGGAACTAAGCCCAAAGGGCTATAAAGCTGTGCATACCCTTTGACCCAGCAACAGCACTATTAAGACTTTTTCCCAAAGAGATCATAAAAAAGGGGAAAGGACTCACATGTACAAAAATATTTATAGCTGCTCTTTTTGTGGTGGCAAGGAATTGGAAATTATGGGATTGCCCATCAATTGGGGAATGGCTGAACAAGTTGTGGTATATGAATGTAATGAATACAGTCTATTGTGCTGTAAGAAACAATGAACTGGAGGATTTCAAAGAAACCTAGAAGGACTGGTATGAAGTGATGATGAGTGAGATGAGCAGAACCAGAAGAACATTGTACACAGTATCATCAACATTATGTGTTGATCAACTGTTATAGACTTGATTCTTCTCAGCAATACAATGGTCCAAGATAGTTCCAAAGGACTCATGATGGAAAATGCTCTCCAAATCCAGAAAAAAAAAAGAACTGTGGAATATGGATGCTGATTGAACCATACTATTTCTTTTGTTTTCAGTGCTGTTGTTTTTCTTTTTTGAGGTTTTTCCTTTTTGCTCTGATTCTTCTCTTATAACATGACTAATGCAGAAATATGTTTAATGTTATTGTATATATATAACCTATATCAGATTACTTTCTGTCTTGGGGAGGGGCGGAGAGAGGGGAGGGAGGGAGAAAAATTTGAAATTGAAAATCTTATAAAAACAAATGTTGAAAACTATCTCTACATGTAACTGGAAAAGAATAAAATACTTTCATAATTTAAAAAATTAATGTTGAAAACTATCTTTACATGTAATTGGAAAAAATAAATATTATTAAGAAAAAAAAGAATTGCATGTTCACTATTGGTGGAGCTGTGAACTGATCCAACCATTCTGGAGAGCAATTTGGAACCGTGCCCAAAAGGCTTTAAAAATGTGCATACCCTTTGACCCAGCAATACCACTACTAGGTCTGTATCCCAAAGAGATCATAAAGAAGGGAAAAGGACCCACATGTACAAAAGTATTCATAGCTGCTCTTTCTGTGGTAGCAAACAATTGGAAACTGAGGGGATGCCCATCAATTGGGGAATGGCAAAACAAGTTGTCGTTTATGACTGTAATGGAATACTATTGTGCTGTAAAAAAACGATAAGCAGGGGCAGCTAGCTAGGTGGTGCAGTGGATAGAGCACTGGCCCTGGAGTCAGGAGGACCTGAGTTCAAATATGGCCTCAGACACTTAACACTTACTAAACTGTGTGACCCTGGGCAAGTCACTTAACCCCAATTGCCTCACCAAAACAAAACAAGATAAACAGATGGATTTCAGGAAAACCTGGAAAGACTTACATGAATTGATGCTGAGTGAAATGAGCAGAACCAAGAAAACAATGTACACAGTATCAACAACATTGTGTGATGATTAACTGTGATAGAATTAACTCTTCTCAAGCGATACAACAATCCAAGACAATACCAAAAAACTTATGGTGGAAAATGCTCTCCACACTCAGAAAAAGAACTATGGAGTCTGAATGCAGACCAAAGCATATTGTTTTCACTTTTGTTGTTCCTTTTTTGTTATTGTTCTTGTTTATTCTTTCTTGCATTTTTCCCCCTTTTGTTCTGATTAATGTGAAAATCTGTTTAACATTATAGTAATGTATAACCTATATCAAATTGCTTGCTGGCCTTGGGAGGGGGGAAGGAAGGGAAGGTGGGAGAAAAATTTGGAGCTCAAAAAATATCTTTACATGTAATTGAGGTGGTGCAGTAGATAAAGCACCAGCCCTGGATTCAGGAGGACCTGAGTTCAAATCTGGTCTCAGACATTTGACACTTACTAGCTGTGTGACCCTGGGCAAGTCTCTTAACCCTCATTGCCCTGAAAAAAAAAATAAATCTGCATGTAATTGAGAAAAATTAAAAATCAAAAAATCAAAACAAAACAAAAAAAGAATTGTGTTTTTATGTCTGAGAGTGGGTTTTCTTTCAAGGAGATGTAGTGATACTATCTTCCCAAGGGGAGATGTAAAACAAATATAAGAAAAAGATGGGGCAGCTAGGTGTTGCAGTGGATAAAGCACTGGCCCTGGATTCAGGAGTACCTGAGTTCAAATCCGGCCACAGACACTTGACACTTACTAGCTATGTGACCCTGGGCAAGTCACTTAACCCTCATTGCCCCGCAAACAAACAAACAAAAAATCTTCCACTCCATTTAATTTTGAAAGAAAGGGAAAAAAGACACTACATTTTGGGGGGGAGGCAGGGCAATCCACTTTGCCACCTAGCTGCCCCCAGATTTATTTTATTTGTTTATTTGGGGGGGCAAGGCAATGAAGGTTAAGTGACTTGCCCGGGGTCACACAGCTAATAAGTGTCAAGTGTCTAGGGCCAGATTTGAACTCAGGTCCTCCTGAATACAGCGCCGGTGTTTTATCCACTTCACCACCTAGCTGCCCCCACTCTGACTTATTTATTTATTTATTTATTTATTTTTTTTGCGGGGCAATGTGACTTGCCCAGGGTCACACAGCTAGTAAGTGTCAAGTGTCTGAGGCAGGATTTGAACTCAGGTACTCCTGAATCCAGGGCCGGTGCTTTATCCACTGAGCCACCTAACCGAACCCCAATTTATTTTTTAGAGCTTAATTCCAAACCGAAAGTCTTCCTTTTAGGCATTCTAGCTTCCGTGTCTATTTTGGTAGTCATCTTTACCAGAAGGGGTCATCTTAAAAGTCAAGCCCTCATGGATTTCTTTTTAGCATTCTCCCTTTAGACTGTTGATGGCAGAGTCCATATCAGGTACAAGGTTTAGGTAACAGCAGGTGAGATGTGAAAATTTAAATTCTTTGAACTTTTGGGTGAATTATGGATTCCTGATGCTTGAGCTAGTTATTGTAAAACCAAGTGTAGGAGGGCTGCTAAATCATGTTGAGGTCTGTTTTGTAAAATATTATGGTGGAAACATCTAAGAATGTCTACAAGTAACCTGAAGCAGAGAAGCAAATCTTCTGGAAGTCCCTCTCTTCAGAGCTGCCCAGAGAACAGGCCCATTCAAGAATGCCCCAAAGGAAATGTTTTCAGAACCCAGATGACTGCATAAGACATCTGAGCCCTAAGATATGATGTTCTGATGAAATGGACATGGGAAAAGGGTTACTAGGAAAGAGACTGAATGTTCACCCTTCTCTCTCATTTCTTCCCCATGCACTGCAGTGTTTGTCAATGTGTCTCAAAGACCAAGGGGTGAATTATTATAAGATTAAGCCTGATGGATTGGGTTGGGGGTCATCCACTCTCAAATTAGTCCAATGAAAGTAGAATATTTGGGATGAAATTTCTTTAGCCCCTATTCCCATATATTAGGGTTACAGCATTAGAACAAGCAGCTAGAAACATGTCACTTCAACAGAGATACTAACCCACATCATTTTTGTTTTTGTAATAATTGCTTTACTAAACGTTATGGGATCAATTGGGGAATAGCTGAACAAGTTGTGGTATATGAATGTAATGGAATTCTACTGTGCTGTAAGAAATGATGAGCAGGATGAGTTCAGAGAAACTTGGAAGGGCTTGCATGAACTGATGATGAGTGAGATGAACAGAACCAGAAGAACATTATACACAGTATCATCAACATTATGTGTTGATCAACTGTGATAGACTAGATTCTTCTCACCAATACAATGGTACAAGAAATCCCCAAAGGACTCATGATGGAAAAGGCTCTCCAAATCCAGAAAAAAAAAAAAAGAACTGTGGAATATGGATGCTGATTGAACCATACTATTTCTTTTGTTTTTGATGCTGTTGTTTTTTCTTTTTTGAGGTTTTTTTCCTTTTTGCTCTGATTCTTCTCTTATAACATGACTAATGCAAAAATATGTTTAATGTGATTGTACATATATAACCTATATCAGATTACCTGCTTCTAGGGGAGGGGGGGAGGGAGGAGAGGGAGGGAGAAAAATTTGAAATTGAAAATCTTATAAAAACAAATGTTGAAAACTATCTCTACATGTAACTGGAAAAGAATAAAATACTTTTATTAAAAAAACATTATGGGATTATAGACATACATGATTTTTACTAGACACTGATTTTTAACTTTGATCAGGCATAGCTTCCCAAGAATAAAACAGGAAATTATAACTGTAATTGTAATTGTAAAATTGAAAATTGATTTTAATTCTATTTTGATAGACTTAATATTTAATATTCCCTTTCGAGGTTCCTTCCCCTTGTAGACTTCACCCACCACCCATATCCCTAATAACCTTGCCTAAAGGTCAAGCTTTTATCTTTGTAACCCCATCTAGCACCCACTTTCCAGAGAAACTTTATTAATCTAAATGATCAAATATCAGAAATTTAAACTATTGTAGCATCTCCCATCAGTGTGAAGACTACTCTCATCACCTGAGAACCTTTATCTCATGATGTGAATCACATATCTTGGCTGTGAGTAAGGAGGTTTCAGAAGGGTCGGTCCAAATGATATAATCTCAAGTCTGAATATGTCATCAATAATCAATTAGAAGAACACACATCTATGTTGCTTGAGATTTTACACTATTACCTTGCCAATTGTTTTAAAAGACCCTGTCATCCCTCACTCAGTATTTTTTATCACAAAAAGAGATCATTAATCTATTTTATTAGTTACTGCTAGCCTAACTAATAAATTGATCATGCTTGGACCTTTGTCTTTCAGTTTACTTAATTTCACCATAACTTTAGTGAAATCATCCCTTTTGTCATTTCATACATTGCAATAATATTCCATTATATTAACTTATCATAATTTGTTTGCGCATTCCCCAGTTGATGGGTACCTCCTCAGTTTCCACTTCTTTACAACCATAAAAAGAGCTACTATAAATATCTTTTTACATGTGGGTCCTTTTCCTCTTTTTTATCTCTTTGGAATTTATACCAATAAATTGGTATTGATGGCTTAAAGGGACTATACAGTTTAGTACCTTTTTCAGAACAGTTCCAAATTGTTTTCCAAAACAGCTAATCCAATTCACATCTCCACCAACAGTGCACTAATATGACTGTTTTCTCTAAGTCCCTTCAACATGTTTTGCTTTTCAAAGGAAGAAATCCAAGTTATAATCAGCTATATTTTGTTTTGTTTTTTTGCAGGGCACTGAGGGTTAAGTGACTTGCCCAGGGTCACACAGTTAGTGTGTTAAGTGTCTGAGGTCGGATTTGAACTCAGGTCCCCCTGAATCCAGGGCCGGTGCTTTATCCACTGCACCACCTAGCTGCCTCTCAGCTATACTTTTTTATATTGAATATAATTTTATTTTCCAAAATATATGTAAAAACAAATTTTAACATCAATTTTTTAAAAATTTGTGTTCCAACTTCTCTTCCTCCTCCATTCCCACCCCCCACCCACTAGAACTCAAGCATTTCAAAATAAGTTATACATGAGTAGTCATGGAAAACATTCCCACATTAGCTAGGTTGTGAGAGAAAATAGTCAAAAAAACCCCAAAACTTCAGATTGAGGAATTGTCAGAGAAAAAAAAAATTTTTTTAGTGTGTTTCCAGGGGCAGCTAGGTGGCGCAGTGGACAGAGCACCAGCCCTGGAAGCAGGAGGACCTAAGTTCAAATCTGACCTCAGACATTAGCCGTGTGACCCTGGGCAAGTCACTTAACCCCAATTGCCTCACTCCCCCCAAAAAATGCTTCCAATTGGGGGTAGCTAGGTGGTGCAGTGGATAAAGCACCGGCCCTGGATTCAGGAGGACCTGAGTTCAAATCCGGCCGCAGACACTTGACACTTACTAGCTGTGTGACCCTGGACAAGCCACTTAACCCTCATTGCCCTGCAAAAATTTTTTTAAAAATTTTAAACATTATGAAGACAAACAACTCTGAAAGACTTAAGAATGCCTACCAATGCATTGACTAACCACAATTCCAGAGGACCAATGAACCACGCTGACAGGGGTAATGAACTCAAAAGGTAAAATGATACATAGATTTTCAGACATGGCCGATGCATGATTCTTTTTCCTTGACTATACATATTTATTTATTTATTTTTTAATCTTCTGTTTGGCTCTTTTTTTTTCTTTTTCTTTTTTTTTTTTTGGTGAGACAATTGGGGTTAAGTGACTTGCCTAGGGTCACACAGCTAGTTAAGTGTTAAGTGTCCGAGGCTGGCTTTGAACTCAAGTCCTCCTGAATCCAGGGCCAGTGCTCTATCCACTGCGCCACCTAGCTGCCCCGACTATACATATTTATTACAAAGGCTTTCTTTTTCTTTTTGCTCCATTTCAGGTGGGGGAAAGGAGGAAGGATCAAGAAAAGGAAGGAAAGAGGATCAAGGTATACAGTTGAAAAAATAAAAGAAATGAAAATGGTTCATTGAAACATTTTTACACCCACAGAAGAGAACAGAAGAAAGCATAGATAAGCAAAAAACTTTTTCTTTTATTATTATTTTTCAAGCAATGAATTTTTTTTGGTGAGGCAATTGGAGTTAAGTGATTTGCCCAGGGTCACACAGCTAGTAAGTGTTAAGTGTCTGAGGCCAAATTTGAACTCAGGTCCTCCTGAATCCAGGGCCAGTGCTCTATCAGTGCCACCTAGCTGCCCTCAAGCAATGAATTTTAAAAATTAATCGGACCCTCCTACTACTTCCTCTTATTGAATAAGTATTTTCTTTTTCTTCTTTTTATGGGGGGGGGTGTGGGAGGAAAAGAGAGGCTAGGGTAGGGGAAGTGGGAAAGGAAAAAAGATGGAGGGATAAGTTTGCAAAAAAATCATAAACTGGGGGCAGCTGGGTGGCGCAGTGGATAGAACACCGGCCCTGGATTCAGAAGGACCTGAGTTCAAATCTGGCCTTAGACACTTAACACTTACTAGCTGTGTGACCCTGGGCAAGTCACTTAACCCCAATTGCCTCACCAAAAAAAAAAATCATAAACTGAGTTATTGAAACATGTTTAAATGTCCAAAAGGGGACAGAAGGAAGAGCCAAAAGAAACCACAGACAAGCAGGACAGAAGTATTGTTCAAAGAATAACTGTGAAAAATTAAGTTATTCTGTGTATTATAAATACTCAAATCAACTACAAAGGACTTCTGACGGAAGATGTTATCCACCTCCAGAAAAAGACCTGACAAATAGAAGTCTGCATAGTATGGCTTGACATTTATCTTTGTCAAATGTTGAACTTCTCTAGTGTGGGATGGGGAGGGAAGGTGACAGTTCAGAACTTAAAATGTAACAAAAAATTAAATTACACTTTATCCTTTTTATTTATCTATCTCTCTGTCTGTTTATTTGGAGGGACAATGATGGTTAAGTGACTTGCCCAGGGTCACGCAGCCAGTAAGTGTCAAGTATCTGAGGCCGAATATGAACTCAGGTCCTCCTGAATCCAGGGCTGGTGCTTTATCCACTGTGCCACCGAGCTGCCCCCACATTTTAAAAAAATAATAGAAAATTGTACATTATTTTGATGGCATTTGAATGTAATGAAATGCTATTGCACTGTTGTTGGTGGTCCTTCATTCTCAAAGAGGACCATGACATCAGGTTGATGTCATGACTTGCAATGAATTGGATTTAAGTCGAGGAGGGCTGTGCAAGGTCACCAACCTCACTCTCTCCTCCAGAGCCATCTGGGTCCAGTGGCAAGATATACATCAGGACAACTGAAGATGGCCCCGGATGTTTTAAGGCAATTGGGGTTGAGTGACTTACCCCAAGTCACACAGCTTAGTAAGTGTCTGAGGTGAGATTTGAACTCAAGTTCTCCCAACTTCAGAGCCAGTGCTTTATCCACTGTGCCACCTAGTTGCCCCTTATTGAACTGTAAGAAATGACAAAAAGTATGGTTTCAGACATGTGAGTTCAAATTCACTGAAATCCTTCATTTGGAAAGTTTTTTAAACATGTTAAATTCTTTCTCTAATATTTTAAGTGTGTAAACATGGGAGCTTTTATAGATGGCATCTCATTTGCAGCAACACAAGCTTAGTTTTTAAATGTCTTGCTTCCTATCACCATGCACGGTATACACTTAGGGCCAGTTTCAGCATTAAAGTTAGTGGATTGGGGCAGCTAGGTAGTGCAGTGGATTAAGCACTGGTCCTGGATTCAGGAGGACCTCAGTTCAAATCTGATTGCAGACACTTGACACCTACTAGCTGTGTGACCCTGGGCAAGTCACTTAACCCTCATTGCCCCACCCAAAAAAACCCCAACAAAGTTAGTGGATATAACACCATATTTCAAATCATCTTCTTGATTTTGAATTTGAAGGGGGCAACTTCTTGTCTATGTGATTAGATTGTCATTGTCCTCACCTTGTATCAAGGAGCATTTGTAGTATCTTCAATCCACAGTTTCTTTGCAGGAATCTTTTTAAGCCACGTGTCCATTTTGTGAGAGTTAGTTTAGTTAAAACTAGACCATATCCAAAAATCCACTTAACCCAATTAACATGTAAACAAAACATGAGACCTTTGATGAAAGGCAACGAGCAGGTACACCACTGTCAACCCCTCAGTGGTGCAGAGCTCTTCCCTCGAGATACCTCTTGACACATAATCCATACTTGACACATGCCCATCTGGCATGTAGACCCTGTGATTGTGCCAGAGTCAATGTTTACATTAAAAATAAAACTCAGTAGATTCGGAAAACATTGTACACAGTAACAGCAACATTATTCTTTGATCACCTATGATTGACTTAGCTCTTCTCAGCAATGCAATGACCCAAGACAATTCCATGGGACTCATGATGGAAAATGTTCTCCACATCCAGAGAAAGAAGTGGTGGAGTCTTAATGCAGATCAAAGCATACTATTTTCACTTTCTTTGTGTGTGTGTGTGTGTTTTTTCAGTTTCTTCTGTTTCTTCTTTCGCAACACAATTAATGTGGAAATAAGTTTTATATGATTGCCACTGCATCCAGGGCCATCTCCAGTCATCCTGACATATATATCTTATCACTGGACCCAGATGGTTCTAGAGGAGAGAGTGAGGTTGGTGACCTTGCACAGCCTTCCCTCACTTAAATCCAATTCAGTGCAAGTCATGATGACATCTGTCATGGTCCTCTTCGAGAATGAAGGACGAACAACAATGTGGAAATATGTTTTAAATGATTGCATCTAAATAGCCTATATCAAATTGCTTACTGTTTTAGGGAGAAAAGGAGGGGAGGAAATAGGGGAGAGAGAAAGTTTGGAACTCAAAAATTTTTTAAATGAATATTAACATTTATCTTTTCATGTAATTGGAAAAAAACAGTTAAAACAAAGTTCAATTTCTTTCTTATTATTTTAGATAAAAATACATGTAATTTGAAAGTTCTGATATTTTTCCCTGACCTCAATGGATTCTCTTGGGCACTTGTAGGGTGCACACACCTCACTTTGGAGAGTAGTGCCCTAGGCAGCTGGGTGGTACAGTGGACAGAGCCATTCAACCTGAAGTCAGGAAGACCTGACTTCAGATCTGGCCTCAGACACTTACCAGATGTGTGACCCTGGGCAAGTCACTTTATATCTTTAAGTTGAGGTTTCCTCATCTGTAAAATGGGGATAATAATAGCACCTAAAACCCAGGGTTGTTGTCAGGATCAGATGAGAGATATTTATAAAGTGCTTTACAGGGGACAGCTGGGTGGCACAGTGGATAGAGCACTGCCCCTGGATTCAGGAGGATCTTACTTCAAATCTGGTCTCAGACACTTGACACTTACTAGCTGTGTGATCTTGGGCAAGTCATTTAACCCTCATTGCCCCGAAAAAAACCAAACCAACAAACAAAAAAACCAAACACACACACACACACACACACACACACACACACACAATAAAGGTCCCGATCCCTTGCTTAGTATTCTGTGATGGAAGAATATTCACCTTTGCCTATTGAATCAGTTGGAGCAGCTAGGTGGCGCAGTGGATAGAGCACTGGCCCGGAAGTGGGGAGGATCTGAGTTCAGATCTCACCTCAGACACTTACTAGACACTTACCCTGGGCAAGTCACTTAACCCAATTGCCTTAAAACATCCAGGGCCATCTCCAGTCATCCTCATATATATCTTGTCACTGGACCCGGATGGAGAGAGGAGGAGAGAGTGAAGTTTGTGATGTTATCGCCTTTTGACTTTAGGAAATTGCAGAAGGTGAACTCCTTGGGAGCCCGGATTGTTTCTTCTCTTTTCTTTTTTCTTTCTTTCTTTTTTTTTATCCCCAGCACTAGCTCAGTATCTGGTACATATGATAGGTATTTAATAACTGCTTGTTGACTGACTGATTGATACAAAAAGCCTCGGATACCAGGATAAGGAATTTGGAGTTTAGGAGGCAACTGGGAACTGCTCAAGGTTTTTGAGCTGGGGACTTGATCAGATTGGTTCACTGATTAAGGGCCCTAACCTGACTGCTGGATAGATTGGCAGCTAGATGGCGCAGTGGATAGAGCACCAACCCTGGATTCAGGAGGACCTGAGTTCAAATCCGACCTCAGACACTTGACACTTACTAGCTGTGTGACCCTAGGCAATATAGGCATAATAGATATTCCGGTTTTTATATGTGATCGATCATGATCACTTAACCCCAATTGCCTCACAAAAAAAAGAAATTTAAAAAATCAAAACAACTAATGTGGGGCCAGCTAGGTGGTGCAGTGGATAAAGCACCAACCCTGGATTCAGGAGGACCTGAGTTCAAATCTGACCTCAGACACTTGACACTTACTAGCTGTGTGACCCTGGGCAAGTCACTTAACCCTCATTGCCCCGCAAAAAACCAAAACAAAACAAAACAACTAATGTGGATAGATTGGAGTGGATCCCGGGTCTGTGTCTTAACATCAAACCGGTTCTAAGATCTGATTATTTATTTTTCAGAGTGATCATTTACACTTCAGAAATCAGCCAACACCCCAGATTAGAGTTGGATGGATCGTTTTTTTATCTTTCTAGAGCCACTGTCTGAACCAGATTAAAGTGTAACTGGGATGTTTAACAAAATAAACAAAAACACAATAGACTAAGATAATGTTTATTTGAGGTTTTCTAAATCAACAAGCAGCTCCATTTCTATTTGAGTTCATCTCCACTGGCAAGAGACTTGAGAAAGTGATGGAGGACATTTTAATAATGAATATTAAATGTAAAAGTGATGCCTGCCTACACTGGGGTGGGGGTGGAGGTTGTTTATTCACCGACATACCCTTGGGAGCCATTTCAGAGGTTACAGGAGCCGAGGTACTAGCTGTGTGACCCTGGGCAAGTCACTTAACCCCAACTGCCTCACTTAAAAAAAAAAAAAAGAAATTTAATGATGGAACAAAGGTCTGAAAGTAACCTCATCTTTCCCTCCTTACTGGAAGGTGATATGAATTGTAGACAGTCTTTACCTTGGGTAAGGACTGTGTCTTGCACATTTTGATATCTCCAGCACCATATACCATGCTTTTCGCATAATAGATATTCCGGTTTTTATATGTGATCGATCGTGAATGATGCTAGCTGTTTACATAGTGATTTGCCCTTATCTCTTCCACCTAGATGTACTTGGATGAAACAATACTCCTGTAAAATAATGTTTTATTGTCCCTATTTTAAAGATGTACAAACTGAGGCTCAGAGAGATGGAATAGAAAAGCATGTGTCAAATGCTTACTACGTGGCAAGCACTGGTATAGGTGCTAGGAATACAAGGAGATTTTTTTTTTCCATTGGAGATGGTCCTCCCTCTCAAAGAGCTCCCTTTCGGATTTGGAGAGGTCATGAGAGAGGAGGAGGAGGGCCATGGGGCAGGGCAGATTGTAAAGCCTGGTGGTCTTCCACTTTACCAAAAGGATTGTAACTGGTTGCTCCCAACTCACTGAAATGGTGTGAGTGGCAATGTCTGCCTTGAAGCCAGAATTGTTGTTATCGGTCAGTCATTTCAGTCGAGTCTAACCCCTCCCTTCCCCATTTTGGGTTCTCTCTCTCTCTCTTTTTTTTTTGCAGGCAATGGGGGTTAAGTGACTTGCCCAGGGTCACACAGCTAGTATGTGTCAAGTGTCTGAGGCTGGATTTGAACTCAGGTACTCCTGAATCCAGGGCCAGTGCTTTAACCACTGCACCATCTAGCTGCCCCAATTTTGGGTTCTCTTGGCAAAGATACTAGTAAACTACTTGAAATCCAAGTATCCAAGTCCAGTGTGCTTTCCACTACCTCTCAATCTACAGTCTCTCTTATTAATGAGACATATGAAACACTGGGCTATGGTTGACATTTATGGACCACACACACATGCATAGTGTTTCCCCCCTAGAGACATGACCAAGGGCATACTGGTAAATTGGGGGTTTTTGTTTGTTTTAGGATTTGCGGGTTTTTTTTGGGGGGGTGAAGCAATTGGGATTAAGTGACTTGCTCAGGGTCACACAGCTAGTAAATGTCAAGTGTCTAGGGTCGGATTTGAACTCAGGCCCTCCTGACTCCAGTAAATGTTTAACAACCAGCTCTCCAAATAAAATCTTCTCAGGACACACTATTTGTTTGTTTGCGGGGCAACGAGGGTTAAACGACTTGCCCAGGGTTACACAGCTAGCAAGTGTCAAGTGTCTGAGGTCGGATTTGAACTCAGGTCCTCCTGAATCCAGGGCTGGTGCTTTATCCACTGCGCCACCTAGCTGCCCCAGGACACACCTTTAAATTTAATCTGTGTTAACATTTTCTCTAATGCTTATAAAAGTCTAGATGATCAACCAATCAATCGAATAAAATTCATAGAGTTGGCTGATTTCTGAGGTATGGATACTCACACTGAAAACTTAATAATCAGTTTTTGTGAGGAGGAACTGCCTCCAGTGCACCCTTGGATGCTTTTGCCCCCTTGGAAAGCCCAGGTGGCATTTGAGGTTTAAGCTACACTAGCTCCGTGCAATCCAAGACTGCACAGACACCTCTAGTTCCTCCAAACCTCTGTACTTTCCCTAGTATTACTGACTAGTATTTATATCAAGGAGTATGGATTAATTCCCTAAAAATGTATCATTTGTTCAAACAGCCCCTTCTCACTTAGGGTCCCCAAACTGGCTTTCACTCAGCATTTAGATGAAAGGATTAAGAGCAAAGCACGTCTCCTTGGGAGTCTTATGGAATGAGGCATCTGTATTCACACCTGCCCGATGCATTTGGTTTCTGTTTCTTAACTGTAGTTTTTCACTGTAAGGGCTCTGTTGGAGGGAGAGGGGCAATCATTGAGAAGTGGCGATAAAAAAGGGGCATCGGGGGCAGCTAGGTTGCGCAGTGGATAAAGCACCAGCCCTGGATTCAGGAGGACCTGAGTTCAAATCTGGCCTCAGATACTTGACACTTACTAGCTGTGTGACCCTGGGCAAGTCACTTAACCCTCATTGCCCCGCAAAAAAAGGGGGGGGACATCATTAAACATTTTTAAAGGAGCAGTTGTGAGGTTGAAGTCTTGCTATCACAGAACATATGACAGACAGAAAGGATGATATTATAAAAACTGAGATGCTTATAGCAGCATTTTTTGTTTGTTTGTTTTTTTTATTTGTGGGGCAATGGGGGTTAAGTGACTTGCCCAAGGTCACACAGCTAGTAAGTGTTAAGTGTCTGAGGCCAGATTTGAACTCAGGTCCTCCTGAATCCAGGGCCAGTGCTTTATCCACTGCGTCACCTAGTTGCCCCAGCATTTTTTGTTGATATCGAACACCTGTCCATTCATTGGTGAGAGGTTAAACCAATTGTGGTACATGGAGGTAAGGGAACATGACTGTGCTGTAAGAAAGGATGGACCCAGAGGAGTATGGGAAGACTGAAATGAGCTGATGCAGAATTGAGTGAGCAGGACCAGGAAAACAGTATGCATAATGGGTACAACGATGTAAATGAAAAGAGCAATAAAACCAAACTGAAGGCTGTGTAATTGTAATAGCCAAAACTTGGCCTTTGTTTCTTTGCAGAGGTGGGGGACGAGGGGTGTGGAATCCTGTATATATACTCAGATTCCTTTGATGTGTTGGTTTTACTGAAATGATTTTTAATTTTTTAAAAATTTGGTTACAAAGGGGTATCCTTTCTCTGGACAGTGTTTCTTGGGTGGATTTTTCATTTGGCAATTTAGAATCTATTAGCAAAGAAAAAGAGAATGGGCATTCCTTGTAACTGCTACAGATGGGGCAGGTGAGCAGGCCTGGCTGAAAGAAAGTGCAAAACACTCTGAGGGAGAGACAAGAGATGGTATGTATCTGGTGAATCAAAGAGGAAGGTTATATTTGGAAACAAATATTTTAAAAAGAATATACAAAAGAAAGAAGAAAAAAGGATATCAAAACACATTTTTTAAAAGTGGGGCAATTGGGGTTAAGTGACTTGCCCAGGGTCACACAACTAGTAAGTAAGTGTCAAGTGTCTGAGGCCGGATTTGAACTCAGGTCCTCCTGAATCCAGGGCTGATGCTCTATCCACCGTGTCACCTAGCTGCCCCTCAAAACATTTTAACAAGGTTTTCCTGGATATAAATTATGTATTGCTCCTTTCCTGAGAGGAGGAAGAAGACAGAATTAGCATTGCCCCAAAGTGGTTCAGTCTATCTCATTCTGAAGCAGTGGGTTCTACCAGGCATCCTCAAACAATGCCTAGATGTATTATAGTGGGGATGCTTTTGAGTAGTCCAAGAATTTCACTAGATTGTTCTTAACCTTCTTCCAAATATGCAGTTCTGTGATTTGGAAAGATTCTGCATTAAGGTAGGTTTTAAACTGAATCCCAAGCTTAGGAAATCCTCTCCCATGTCCCTCCCCAGGCATTCTCTCAACATAAAGGAGCTAAAATGATGTGAGGGAATTATAATTGCAGGTGAGCTGGGCAGCCCAGGAACCTGTGAACTGATCTCTTTCATTGTATTTAGGGCTTAGAGGATTCTTTTAATTTTTAAAATTTTTTTTATTTTTATTTTTTGCGGGGCAATGGGGGTTAAGTGACTTGCTCAGGGTCACACAGCTAGTAAGTGTTAAGTGTCTGAGGACGGATTTGAACTCAGGTACTCCTGAATCCAGGGCCGGCGCTTTATCCACTGTGCCACCTAGCTGCCCCCTATTTTTATTTTTTGAATAGAATTTTATTTTCCAAAATATATGTAAAAATAAAATTTTAACATCAATTTTTTTAAACTTTGTGTTCCAACTTCTCTTCCCCCCTCTATTCGCACCCCCCACCCACAAGAACTCAAGCAATTCAAAATGAGTTATTCATGAGTAGTCATGGAAAAATTTCCATATTAGCTAGTTGTGAGAGAAAACAGTCAAAAAACCCAAAACTTCAGATTAATGAATTGTCAAACAGGAAAAGAAAAAAAAATTTAAACGTGTTTCCATCTGTTTTCAGATACTATCAGTTCTTTCTCTGCAGATGGGCTGCAATCTTCATAAGTCTTTCAGGGTTATATTCTTTTTTTTTTTTTTTTTGCGGGGCAATGAGGGTTAAGTGACTTGCCCAGGGTCACACAGCTAGTAAGTGTCAAGTGTCTGAGGCCAAATTTGAACTCAAGTCCTCCTGAATCCAGGGCTGGTGCTTTATCCACTGTACCACCTAGCTGCCCCCAGGGTTATATTCTTAAATGAGGATATTTGGGTAGCCCAATAAAGCAGTTAGAAATCCAACTGGAGACTTCCACCTGTGTCTTCCACCTTTCACTGCCTTTTGAACTACAAGCCAGCTACTACTATTAGCATTTAACATGAAGGATTTTCAAGGATCTGATCACAAAATAGTCAGATCTGGTCTGTGTTGGAACTCTTGTTGAAACTGGGTTGGGGAGGGGCAGCTAGGTGGTGCAGTGGATAAAGCACCGGCCCTGGATTCAGGAGGACCTGAGTTTGAATTCAACCACAGACACAGTAGCTGTGTGACCCTGGGCAAGTCACTTAACCCTCATTGCCCCTGGGGGGGGGCGAGAAAAAAGAAAATGAAGCCTTCCCTAGGTGTTGTCTTCTTCCCCTGCTCCCTCCCCCCATTAGAATGTGAGTTTGACAGCAGGGACTGTCTAACCTTTCTATTTGTATCCCCATGGCTTAGCACCGTGCTTGGCACAAAGAGAGCTCTTGGGGGGGGGAGGGGCAATGAGGGTTAAGTGACTTGCCCAGGGTCACACAGCTACCAAGTATCACGTGTCTGAGGCCAGATTTGAACTCAGGTCCTCTTAATCCAGGGCTGGTGCTTTATCCACTGCACCACCTAGCTGCCCTGATTCTTTTCAAAGGTGGGGGGCTGTGGGTGTGAAATACTGCATATGATCCAATTTGTTTGGTGCCTGGGTTAGTTAGTTCTTCTTTATTATAGAGGATAACTCTCCAGGTGGGGAAGGGAGAGAAGATTCATTGGGAAAGGAAGGAGATGTAATAAAATATAATTTTTAAAAATGTAATAAAAGAATCTATTCGTTAATGACAATTCTTGTATTCATGCATTGAACTGTTATTTTGCCCTTGTGTTTTTGTTTAACCAAGGCAGTGTAACCCAGAGGCAATATAAGTAACTCGATTTGGAAACAGCCTGTGTAAAGTTGAGAAAATTCATTCCTATTTTTGGACTTGGATCCCGGTCTGTAACAAGAAGAAATGGGACGGGGGGCAGCTAGGTGGTGCTGTGGATAAATTCCGGCCCTGGATTCAGGAGGACTTGAGTTAAAATCCACCCTCAGACACTTACTAGCTGTGTGACCCTGGGCAAGTCATTTAACCCTGGTGGGGGGGTGGAGGTGGCGGCGGGGGTGGAGGGCAGCGGTGGGACTAGGTGATTTCTTTTCTTTTTTCTTTTTCCTTTATTTTTTGTGGGGCAATGAGGGTTAAGTGACTTGCCCGGGATCACAGAGCTAGTAAGTGTCAAGTGTCTGAGACCGGATTTGAACTAGGTCCTCCTGAATCCAAGGCCGGTGCTTTATCCACTGCACCACCTAGCTGCCCCCAGACTAGGTGATTTCTAATGACCTTTCCAGATCTGACATCTTCACAAATTCACAAATTTTTTCCTCTCTGGATCTCAGTTTCCCCCTCTGTAACATGGTAAAGGCATTTGGCATCCATGATCCCAGAGAATAAATAATCAAACAAAACATTCTGCACAAGGGTGAGGCAAATCAGGGGTAGAAGGTGGGGGTGGGAATGGGTGTATGTGAAGAGTTTGAATACAGGATAGGCATCATGGGACCTCACCGGTTTGCCTGGCTTTGCTCTGTTACTTGGGAGAATTCAATGGGCGGGAAGTAATAACCCGAAGAGAGGCAGCTGAGTCCAGCGGAGGTATACAGGAGTCTAACCGAATCCTCGGATGGATATGGGAATCTGCCTACCAGGATTCAAATCTCTTGTCTGATGCATAGTGGTTATTTGACGCGGGATGAGTCGTTTTCCCGCGCAGTGCTCCTAAACAAGTCTCTATAACCGCAAATTGCTGAAGTTTAAAGTGTGCATTGGTAGACGGCTCTCCTTGCAGGGAGTTGCTTACTTTTTTCTGTTTGGATTCCATCTCTGATTACATTGGCATAGGGAACTATTGATGAAGCACTCGCTTTATCAATGCAAATAGGTAGGGGCAAGGCAAGAGCTGCAAGGTGCAAAGCCCAGCACTTGCAAAGGGCGGGAATCGAAGCCCGTGCACACGACGAAGTCGGGAGTCCCCGTAGCGCCGGCGACCCCACACGGAGAGAGACGCATGCGCGTTACGTGCTCTTTGGGAGCTCGCGCCACAAGTCGGGTGGACGGTTGAAGTTCGCGTCTTCGCAAGACAGCGGAGCGCCTCAGGATGTCGGCGCCTCGCCCACCCGACAGAGTTTTACACGTCAGGGTGGTTCGGGGAGGCCGTGTACCAGAGCGGTGCTCCCCGGTGGCTACCGAGTGCCGCACCCGAAGTCCGCAGGAGATGACCCACTCGCAGCAGCGGCAAGTCAGGGGCGGAGGTGGAGGTGGAGGCAGAGGAGGGGCGGCAGGTGGAGTCGGGGCGACTGGGCGAGGGATCGGGGGCAGCGGCCGGCGGCGGAGCAGCAGCAGCAGCAGCAGCCCCAGCGACGGCGACCGGCCGAGCGACTCGGGCGGGAGCCCGCGGCTCGCCAGCCGCTCCTCGCGGGGCCGCCGCACCTCGCGGGGCCGCCGCTCCTCGAGGGGCCGCCGCTCCTCGCGGGGCCGCCGCTCCCGATCCCGGGCCCGGTCGCGGGCCCTCTCCCGCCCCATCCCCGCCTTTTGCTCGAGCTCGCGCTCCAGCTCCAGGGAGCGAGAAGACCGGCACGACGGCGGCGGGCCCCCCGCGGCCTCGGCCACCGCCACGACGGGCACGACGGGCACGGCGGGCAGCGAGCCGCCGCCCAGCCCCCCGCCGACCCGGCGGAGCCCGAGCTCGACGCCAAGTCCTGTCCCCAGCCCGAGCCTCAGCCCCACCCGGAGCCCGGCGTGGGGCTTCGGGCCCCGCTTCTTCCTCGGTAACGGCCCCGTGCCCCTGCCCGTGCCCCTGCCCGTGCCCGGCTTCCACCGCATGCCCAGCTTCGAGCCGGGCCCGAGACCCAGCTTGGGCTTCCTGCAGCCCCGGGGCTGGCTGTCCGCCTTCTCGCTCCCGCTCTCTAGCGCCTCCGGGCGCTTTTGCCACCCCGCACCCCGGGATTACCAGCCCTGGGGCGGCTACTTCGAAAAAGCCCTGGAAGAGATTCTTCGGCAGAAGTAAGCCCCCCGGGCCGCGCTCTCCCCTCCCTCCCTCACTTTCTCCCAGTCTTCACTTGCCCCTTCCCCATTTTGCTCTCTCCCTCCCCCACCCTTTTCCTTTTCCTTAGGGTCTCCGTCCCAAGGCTCCCCGCCCCCCTCCAACCCTCCTCCCCAGTTTTCTTTCATTTGCCTCCTCTAGCCCTTTCCCAGCTTTCTTTCCCCTTCTTTCCTTTTCACTTTGGTTTCCTCTGCCCTCCCTTTCGCTCATTCTCCATTTGTTTTCTCCCTTCCACTCCTTTCCTTTCTCCTTGGGTATAGCTAACTTGGGCAATACTTGCGAAACGTTTTTGTCGAATCCCCCCTCCCCCAATCCCTCTGAGGGTCGGCGGGGTCCCTTGCTATATTCATCTGAGGCGGCGTGGGTGTATCATTGAAATATTAGATTTTAAACAAAAAAACCCCCAAAAACCAAATATTAGCTTTTGTTGGTGTTGGCTAAGCGTATTATGAAATCTTTTCTTTTAAAGAATGAAAACAAAAAAATTTTAAGTTAAAAAAAGTTTTTAAAAAGAATGAAAAGAACTTTTTTTAAGTGAAATCACTTTTTTTATTATTTATTTATTTGAAATGACCTTTTTTTAAAGAAAAAAAAATAGCACGTGCTAGAGAGCCTTGCCCTGGGGGAGTCGGGGGACTTAGGTTCGACGGTTACTGCTGGTGGCGTTAAGCAAGTTAGTTTCGAAAGCTCATAGGATGCTAAATTTAGACCTGGAAAGAATCTCTGAGACCCTTAAGTTTCAATCCCTTCGTTTTACCGACGAGGAAATTGAGGTGCAGAGAGTTTAGGAACCTGCCCAGGATTGCATAGCTAATAAATGGTCGAGAGACGGTTTTGAACCCTAGTCCAGAATTTGATGCATTTGGTGCCTTGGTTATCTCGTTTGTAAAATGGAAGGGGGGGGGGGAGGGGGACTAGATAGATAACTTCCAAAGTCTCTTCCCGCTCGAAGTATGTGAGCGCGTAAAAACCGCTGGTTTTCCCATTTACCCTTAATCTTAATCTCTACCTCTCTTAGGTGGTTAACGATGGTATTTTGTGAGGCAAAATATAGTGATGTGTAAAAACACGTGTATATGCACTTAGCCGAAAGCCTTCTGTGAAAAATAAGCGGTATCTTACCTTATTTATTACAAGAACGCAAGAGAGGTGAAGGGAATATGAGGAGTTACGGATTGACCCTGAATTTGCAAACCTGGATGACTGGAAGGATATTTGTGCCCCAAATATGTATAATGATATGTAATCATATTTATAAGTGCTACTGTACTAATGATTATGTACATTATAAAATTTACTCAATTTTTTTTAAAAAATGTGAGATAAACGATGAAATAATATTTGATATTAAAATAAACAGAAACATTCTGGAGTTTGCGTAGGACAGTGATCCAGTCCGAACTAGGATTTCGGCATGCAGTTAGATTGGAGAAGGAATAGATGACGTAGGAAAATAAAAATCAGACTTTTGCTGTAGTCTAGGAGAAGGCAATGAGATGCTGGTGACTGAGTAGAGAGAAGGGAGTGGATGGATCTTAGGGATATTATAGAGGAAGAGATAATAGAGTCGATAGGTGACTAGCTATATGAGGTGAGTGTAAGTGAGTTAAAGATGACACCCGAAAACCTTTACCATAAATGGGGAGGTTCTGAAGAGGAGGGGGTTTGAAGGGAAAGATAAGGAAATGAGATCTGAAATGCCGTATCACAAACCATCCCATGCCTGGTAGTTCCGGGAAATTCACTGTGTCTCTCAAAAGGAAAAGGGGAAGATCCAAAAAGTACGGAGAGGATAGAATAGGGGAGTGTTGGGGGATAAGAGGAGGTTTGATTGTGTTGGCTATGGGTGGGGGAGATTCAAACCATCTCCCCACCGTCCAGTTAGTTAGTTGATCACACCTTGGGGTGGGTAGTATCCATTTTGCATACCGCTGATTTAGATAGTACAATATAGTACAGGGGCAGCTAGATGGCGCAGTGGATAGAGCACCAGCCCTGGAGTCAGGAGGACCTGAGTTCAAATCCGGCCTCAGACACTTAACACTTACTAGCTGTGTGACCCTGGGCAAGTCACTTAACCCCAATTGCCTCACTAAAAAAAAAAAAAAAGAAAAGAATATAGTACAATATGTTTACCTAATGTCTATTCCTGTACCTTCCAGGAGATTAAGTGAGAGGGAGAAAATCGGAGAAGTAGGGGCACCTGAAGTTTGGGGACTTTCTCCAAAATCTGCTGAGATTGAGTAAGTGATTTTTCCCTCTCCAAAAGTAAAGTATTTTAGACCTTTTTTACTTTGAAGCTGTTTCTTCTTCTTCTTCTTCTTCTTCTTCTTCTTCTTCTTCTTCTTCTTCTTCTTCTTTTGGTAGCTAAATGAAAAGCTTCAAACCATGGTTGACTTTCTGTCTTTTGGCTCCATATTATCTTCCCCCTAAATTTTAAGTCATGAAACTAAATTAAGAAAGAAAGCTTTTTTTTTAGTGAAAATAGGACATTTAATTCTTTAAACACTTGTGTTTATGAGACGTTGATTTCTCATTCATAGAAACATTTAATATCAGATTGCTATTTGCAATGACTTTATTTTTTGTCCAGCCTTACAGTAACACACACACGTTGTATATGGATGTCCCAAAATCAATTTTAATAGGGATCAAATGGTTCTTCTGATGAATCAATTATATTCAGTACACTCCTTCACGGCCTTAAACCGTTTCTCCTCTTTGTCCATGTTTCCTTTTTCTTTAGCTATATACTTCATTTGGGGGTTCTCTTTTTCTTGCACATCTGGGTTCACTTTGCTGAGTTGCAGCAGTATTTGTAACCAGTGAGCTCATAATTCATGATGCTGTATGGAGCTGCATCACCAGAAATGTGCCCCTGTAGATACTGAAGAAAATTCCAGACTCTTAAAGGCTGAGGGTACTTGCATTCATAGAGGTCTGGAAGGAGCCCTTGGGGACTATGCAGAACCAAGACTAATGGGTAGAAAAGGGTAAAGACTCTGATTTTTAAATTAACATCAGGAAGGACTTTCCAACAACTAGAATGGAAGGAGGCTGTTTTTGTGAGATGGCAATGAATTCCTCATAGAAAAAGGTCAGATGATCACTTGTTGGAGAGGCATTTTTGCATGGGGAAATAGGTGGATTAAATGACCATTGAGGGGCAGCTAGGTGGTGCAGTGGATAAAGCACCAGCCCTAGATTCAGGAGGACCTGAGTTCAAATCTGGCCTCACACTTGGCACTTACTAGTTGTGTGACCCTGGGCAAGTCATTTAACCCTCATTGCCGCCACCCCCCCCCCATGACCATTGAGATCACTTCCAACTCTGTTGTTTTGACTCTTACATAAACAAGATCAAAACATCCCTTCTGAGAAGATGATACATGCAAGCTATACAGATGATTCACTTTGCAAGAGACCACTGGACAAGTTACTTTTCCACTCTAGGTGTGTTTCCCTACCTATAAAATGAGAGGAACAGACAAAATAATCTTTAAGGCTCCTTTCAGCTCTAGGATTCTATGGATTTTAAATGGTTGTGCAATCCTAATCTTTTCCATCTAAGTTTCTTAAAACTAGCCGAAATCCCTTATGTTGTGGTTGAAGCTCCTTTCCCTTTATTCTGGGAAGCTGAACAGGTGATTACTCTCCCTTACACCCTTTATTTACTTAGAAGAAAATTCGAGTCTTATTCCAGATTTTATGGCAGCAGGCTGAAGCTAAAATACATTTTCTTCACTTTCTGTTAACAAATTGTAAAATTATAAAGCGCTGGCCCTGGATTCAGGAGTACCTGAGTTCAAATCCAGCCTCAGACACTTGACACTTACTAGCTGTGTGACCCTGGGCAAGTCACTTAACCCCCATTGTCCCCCCACACACACACACACAACAAAAAAAAAATTGTAAAATTATAAAAGTGCGGGGCAGCTAGATGGCGCAGTGGTTAAAGCACCGGCCCTGGACTCAGGAGTATCTGAGTTCAAATCCGGCCTCAGACACTTGACATTTACTAGCTGTGTGACCGTGGGCAAGTCACTTAACCCCCGTTGCCTAAAAAATAAATAAATAAATAAATAAATTATAAAAGTGGAATGTTACATATGCCCCAAGCACTGTATAAGAATCATTTAAATTAACTTCTTATTTTTTAATGAGAAGGTACTATGGGGGCAGGGAAGAAGATGTCATTTATTGGGAAATAGTTGACTTCAAAATATATCAAAAAGAAGGTGGAGTGCTCAGGTAGTAATCATGGATCTATCAAAGCAGTAAACTATTTGATCACATTCCTAATTTTTGCAATTCTTTTCTTTACATTTAGTTCAGATGAGCTGACCCCCGAAGAGGAAAAGAAAAAAACTAAGGAAATTGCTGCTCCTGGTTCAGAAGGTATTTTTGCTTAAGGACAAAGCTTTTTTTTTTTTCTTGAATGGCATGAATGGGTTTGTGAAGAGTAAAGCAAAAGACTTTGAAAATCAGAAATATTTCTTAATAAGTCATTAATAATTTTTTAAAAGAAAAAAATAAGTAGTTAATTAAAAGACTCCAGTAATATATCTCCATAATTATCTATGTTAAAAGTAAGGATGATTCAATATTAGGAAAAACAGTTATGATTAACCCTAAGAACACATACCACACAATTATGTCAATTGATTCAGAAAAAAACTTTAATAAATAGAATACCCAGTTATGCTTTAAAACTCTAACAAGAACAGGCACAGAAAGTCCATTTTTAATAAGAAAAGTATGTAAAAAAAAAGCTGGCGTTATTTGTACTGGAGAAACACTTGAAGCTCTTTATGGGTGTAAAGCAAGGATACCCTCTATTATTTGACATTATTCTAGAACGGTTGGCAACGTCATTGAAATAAAAAATAAAATTAAAGGCATAAAGATAGGCGGATAGGAGACAAGGTTATCCTTGTATGCAGATGACATGATGATTTACTTAGGAAAACCTTAGAATCAGGAAAGAAAATGAGATAATAAATAGCTTCAATAAAGTAGCAGTACTTATATTAAACTAAAAATTAAAAAAATTTTAATCATCAACATTTTCATTTAGCAATTACAAAAACCAGGAGGGAGGTGATAAAGAAATCACATACAAAATGCATAAAGTATCTAGGAGTTAGTTGGCCAACACACCCGGCTTAATTTCAATACAATTACAAAACCCTCTTTACAAAAATAAAAGAAGATTTAAATAGAGCCATTATTTAGAGTCCAAGGCCAGTTCTTCCCAATATGATAAAAATTATAATGCTCCCTAAATACATTTACAAATTTAGTGTTACAGGAATTAAACTATCAAGAGTTATTTTACATAATAGTAATATTTATTTAGAAAAACGAGAGATCAAAAATCTCAAAGGAAAAATGGAAAAAAAGGAATAGCACTTCCATACCTCAGCCTGTAACATAAAGCAGTAATCATCAAAATTGTTTCATACTAGTCGAAAATAAAAAGTAGATCATTAGAATGAATTAAATTCAAAAATAAATTAATTCAGTAGCCCCGTTGTTCAATAATCTTAAGAACATAAAACTAGTTGGGGAAGAATTATTCATTGCAATAAAAGCAGTTGGGAAAACTAGAAAATAATTTGGTAGATAATTGTATCTCATACTATATACCACATTAAGTTACAGATGGATATGTGGTGTAAATGTTAAAGGTTTCATGATTTACAAATTAGATTAAAATGGAAGGAGGCACCTTTTAAAACTGGTTAGGGGGGAGAATTCTTTTTTTATTAAAATAAAAATATTTTATTATTTTCCAGTTACATGTAAGGATAGTTTTCAACATTTATTTTCTTTTTATCCATATAAATATTTTATTATTTTCCAATTACATTTAGAGATCAGTTTCAACATTTTTTTTTTGGTGGAGCAATGAGGGTTAAGTGACTTGCCCAGGGTCACACAGCTAGTAAGTGTCAAGTGTCTGAGGCCGGATTTGAGCTCAGGTCCTCCTGAATCCAGAGCCAGTACTTTATCCAGTGTGCTACATAGCTGCCCCATAACATTTGTTTTTATAAGATTTCTAGTTTCAAATGTTTTGCCCTCCCTCCCCCCTCCCCAAGACAGCAAGTAATCTGATATAGTTTATATATGTGCAATCACATTAAACATATTTCTGCATTAGTCATGATATGAGAGAAGAATCAGAACAAAAGGGAAAAACCTCAAAAAGGAACCAACAAGAACAACAAAAAACCAATAGAAATAGTATGGTTCGATCTGCATCTAGATTCCACAGTTCTTTTTTTTCTGGATTTGGAGAACATTTTCCATCATTCAACATTTATTTTCATAGGATTTTTAGTTCCAAATTTTTCTCCCACCCTCCCTTCCCTCTCTCCTCCCCAAGACGGAAAGCAATTTGATATAGGTTATATATGTACAATCACATTAAACATATTTCTACATTAGTCATTATGAAAGAAGAATCAGAGCTCAAGGGGAAAACCTCAAAAAAGAAGGGAAAGGGGCAGCTAGGTGGCACAATGAATAAAGCACTGGCCCTGAATTCAGGAGGACCTGAGTTCAAATCCGGCCTCAGACACTTGACACTTACTAGCTGTGTGACCCTGGGCAAGTCACAACCCTCATTGCCCTGCCCCCCGCAAAAAAGAAGGGGAAAAATAAAACCAGCAGGGAGAGAATTCTTAACCAAACCATAGATATTGGTGATCATGAAAGATAAAATAAAAAATTTCAGTTACATGAAATTGAAAAGTTTTTGTATAAAATCTCTACAGATAAGAAAAAGACCTGTCCTATGAGGGGGGGTCAGCTTTGCAATAAGTATCAGATAAAGGTCGATATCTAAGAGATGTAGAGAATTAAAACCAAATGTGTAAGACCAAGAGCCATTTGCCAATGGAGAACTATTCCAAATTAAGACAGTTCTGAACCTGAATCTTCACGTCACCCACCCGCCTCAAAATAGCAAATGTGACAAAAGACAAATAGTCGATGACATGGCTAATGTGGAACTATGTTTAACATGATTGCACATGTATAACCTCTATCAGATTTCTTGCCGTCTTGGGGGGAGGGCAGAGGGAGGAAGAAAAATTTGGAACTCAAAATCTTATAAAAATTAATATTGAAAACTATCTTTAGATGTAATTGAGGGAAATGCTATTTACTTAAAAAATAGTTTTGGAAGGGTTACAGGAATATAAGCAGGCCAACTCACTGTTGACAGAGCTGTGAATTGGTCTAACCGTTCTAGAAAATAATTAGGAACTGCTGAGAAAAGTGATAAAGCTGTTCATAAGCTCTCACTAACATATGTCACTGCTAAGGCACACCCCTAAGGAGGTCAAACAGAAAGGCTCCCTATATACCAAAATATTAATAGCAGCCTTTTTTGCAATAGCAAAGAATGGTAAACAAAGTAAATATACCTTGCTAGGGAACTGGCTGAACAAACTTGTATATGGATGAATGGAATGGAATAGTATCGTTCGGTAAGACATGACCAATATGAAGAATTCAGAAAAACCTAAGAGGACTTGTATGAACTGATGCATACTGAATAAAGTAGAGCCAGTAACATAAATGAAAAGAACAATACAATGAAGCCAATGGCTAAATGATTGTAATAGCTAATCTTGGCCCTGGAGAGGAAATAAGGAAATATATATCCCTCTTTGTGTTGGGGAGGTGGGGAACTGTGGGTGTGGAGTGTTACATACCCAGACATGACCTCTTTGTTGATTGATTTTACGTAGTTGTTTTTCTTTGTTACTAGGGAAGCTTTGCTGTGGAGAGGGGTATCCTGGGAAATGTCTTAATGAGTTAAACTTAGGTAGTTTCTCCCTTAATGCTCTTTAAATATTTGTACAGAGGGAAAGAAGAAGAGAAAGAAGAAGTCTAGTCACTCCAAGGAAAGAGCTAAGAAAAAGAAAAAGAAGTCAGTCAAAAAAGAGAGCGAGCATTTTGAAGACAGTGACAATGACTTTGAGTCCAGTGCCAACCTCGATGGTAAGAAGGCCAACCTTGCCTTGCTTGGTCCCCAGATGAGGTTTTTAGCTAAAATTTTGGTCATATAGAAGAGGGTCCCTGATTTTGTTTGCTTTCTTCCGATGTGTATTTTTGTCATTTTCAATACAGCCCTCCTCCTATGCCATCTTATGAGGAAGAAACCGCTTAACTCTCAGAGCTGTCCCAAAGTGAAATGGGCTGCCCTAAGAAGCGGTGAATTTCCCCTCTTTGGAAGTGTTTGGGCGAAGGCTGAATGATTGCTTTTCAGGGATGGATGTTGGAGGGAGACTTTCATGCTTCAGCAGAGGGTTGGACTAGACAACCTCTGGGATCTCTTCCAATTCTGGGAATCACTGAGAAATCTGATAATGGTTAACTCAGGGTAGCTAAAACTGTTTAGGATGGTCCAGCTAAGGTTTTCTCAGAAAGCTGCTTTTAAACAGGTCACTGATTTTCCTCTGCTTACACAGTTAATATCAATCCATTACCCTGAGTGCACTTTCTGTTGTTTTGCCAGATCCACTGAGTGAACTTTCTCCTTTGTAACAGATGAAACAGGAATTATTCTGTTTCCCAGGTTTGGGGGGATTTGTTTTGTTTTGTTTTGTTTTGTTTTGTCTCGTTTGATTACTTGTGTTTTTTTTTAATGAGTGCAGTGATGCCATGGTGCCTACTCAGAGGCAGGGCTTGTTCAGGTCTTTACCTCCTAATTATTGTCTGCTTTCATTGTCAGATTCAAAGGGGAAAGGGAAATCAAAGAAAGACAAGAAGTCCAAGAAAAGCAAGAAGAAGAAGGAAAGAAAGAACAAAAATGGCGTGTAAGAATGACTTTGAAATTACTTTATTTCACCTTTCTACAGGATAAAAGCTCTTTTGCAAGTTCCCTTAGATCCTTATATTGGGGGTAGAGAAAGGGACTTTGTGATTTTATTAAATAGGTTAGACTATTTTAAAGTAAAACCTATTCACTAAGAAGTGTGAATAGGATACTTGAGCTGAGGATTCTACCATGTAGTTTACCATCTGTAGTTTACTTTCTCTCTTGTGTCAAGCAGGGAAAATAAAATGGATTGACTGTTAAGAAGAAAAGCATCATATATACAACCTATATCAAATTGCTTGCCGTCTTTGGGAGGGAGGAGGGAAGGGAAACTGAGACAAACAGGATGAAGTGACTTGCCCAAGGTCACACAACTAGTGAGTATCTGAGGCCAGATTTGAACTAAGATCTTCTTGACTCCATGCCCCGAACTCTATCCACTGTGCCAACCAACTGATCCTAACTGGGTGTGTGTAAAGTAATAGAAAAGATGGTCTGGAGAAATAGAAAAGGGATCTCAAAATCTGATTTAAAATGAAGGGATAAATTAAATGGAGGGGGCAGCTGGGTGGCTCAGTGGATAAAGCATTGGCCCTGGATTCAGGAGGACCTGAGTTCAAATCCAGCCTCAGACACTTGACACTTACTAGCTGTGCGACCCTGGGCAAGTCACTTAACCCTCATTGCCCCACAAAACCAAACAAACAAACAAACAAAAACAAATAAAATGAATGTTATGGGGCAGCTAGGTGGCTCAGTGGATAAAGCACTGGCCCTGGATTCAGGAGGACCTGAGTTCAAATCTGGCCTCAGACACTTGACACTTACTAGCTGTGTGACCCTGGGCAAGTCACTTAACCCCCATTGCCCCCACAAAAAAAAAGAAAATTAAAAAAAATAATAAAATTATCTTTACATTTAATTTGTTTTTATTATATTTAATTTTATTATTTATTTAGTATTTTATTTCCCCCATTACATATAAAAACAATTTTTAACATTTGTTTTTTAAATTTTAAGTTCCAAATTCTCTCCCTCCCTTCCCATCCCCCCCATTGAGAAGACATGCAATTTGATATAGGTTATGCATGTGTAATCATGCAAAACATATTTCCATATTAGTCATTTACATGTAATTTGAAGAAAATACTATAAAAATAAAAGCATTCTATTTTTCTCAGATGCTATGAAATACCATTGTAAAAATGAAAGGGAAGCATGGCATAGTGGAAAGAACTTGGTTCTGAAGTCTGAGTGCTATATTTAACCTGTGTTGCCTTAGATAAGTCATTTCCCTGCCCTAGAGTAGATGTTCTCTCCCAGTTCTAGCGCTCTGACGCCTTAATACTATGAGCAAGACCTCTAGCTTGTCTAACAAGCAAATTTCTTTGCATCTTGATGGGTTTCCTTAGATATTTAACGTACGTCATAAATTATGATCATGACAGGAAGAGGTCAAAGAAGTGTAAGCAGAAGAAAAGATCACCTCAGTTGAGCAACCGAGACTCGGATGAAGAATTTCAAGACAATCCCTGGCTGGAGAAACCATCAAGTAAGTTCTTTGTAGGCAACCGCCATGGAATGACAAGTTCAAGGTAGGCATGGGTCTGATTCTGTAGGAGTAGCCCATACCATGAACTTGGTGTGTCCAGCAGTTCTCATAAGGCCCAAAGCTATTCCTTCTTGTCTGAGATTATTTTCCTAAATTGAAAGCTTCCATGATAAGGGATTTTCTTCCCTCTCATAAAGTACCTTGTGGATATCTTTTACCTGGTGGACTGAATATCCTCAATAAATATTCAGTTAACCAACTAGTAACCTTAATGTTTGTGTGGGGGGTTTTTTTTGTGTTTTAGCAGACGATGCCCAAAGTCAGGAATTGATTGGACCAGAAGCTCCCAAAGTATATTCTGCTCCAGATGACAAGCCTTTGAAGTGAGTAGCAGTAGAAATGTAGAAATAGAATACTCGGGTTTTTTTTTTTACTTTCTTCTTGTTGTTTCTTCCTTTTTGTGTGTGTGTGTGAGGCAATGAGGGTTAAGTGACTTGCCCAGGGTCACATAGCTAGTAAGTGTCAAGTGTCTGAGGCTGGATTTAAACTCAGGTTCTCCTGACTCCAGGGCTGGTGCTCTATCCACTGCACCACCTAGCTGCCCCTCTTCTTGTTTCAAAATTTCCAAAAATGAATGTTAATTTTTTTACATATAATTGGGGGATATCTAATGAAATAAATCAAACCATATTTTTTAATGAGGCAGTTGGGGTTAAGTGACTTGCCCAGGGTCACACAGCTAGTAAGTATCAAATGTCTGAGGTCTGATTTGAACTCAGCTCCTCCTGAATCCAGGGCTGGTGCTTTATCCACTGTACCACCTAGCTGCCCCTGTTGATAATTTTTTTTAAATTTTTGGTGAGGCAATTGGGGTTAAGTGACTTGCCCAGGGCCACACAGCTAGTAAGTGTTAAGTGTCTGAGGATGGATTTGAACTCAGGTCCTCCTGACTCCAGGGCTGATGCTCTATCCACTGTACCACCTAGCTGCCCAAACCATATTTTTTAAAAGAAAAAATAGAATGTTCAGGCTCGTCATGTTTATGTACCTTTCAAGCCTTCCCTTGGTGGTCACTTGAGCTATACTCTTCAAGTGAGCTACCACTGAGGCCCGTGATCCCTGCGCAGGGACTGTGGGTCAAATAAATGGAAATTTTAGAAAAGCTGTTTGAGGATTTGGATTGTTTTTTCATTTTGTTTTGTTGGGGGGGGTATTTTGGCAGGGCAATGAGGGTTAAGTGACTTGCCCAGGGTCACACAGCTAGTAGGTGTCAAGTGTCTGAGGCTGGATTTGAACTCGTGTCCTGAATCCAGGGCCAGTGCTCTAACCACTGCACCACCTAGCTGCCCCCTTGGTTTGTGTGGGGTTTTTTCAGGAGGAAAATTGGAGAGAATTAATTGGAAGAAAAACCATCAAGGCAGAGGGGAGTATTTAGATCTATACTTCTCTCTAATTGGTCATAATGATCCTTCCATTTGTCTGTCCCAAAGTAACTCTGCATTTCTAGGTCAAGCTGCCTACTCACTGGTTATTGCTTTCTCTGTGGTTTCCCAAGGAAATCTTGACTCACGTCTCCTGTTTGCAATCTCTCCTGTGAATATAGAGATGCCCTAATGGACAAATGCCTGTCTTCATTTCTTTGCAGCTACGGTCATGCTCTGTTGCCTGGCGAAGGGGCAGCCATGGCTGAATATGTGAAAGCCGGAAAGCGGATCCCTCGGAGAGGAGAAATTGGCCTGACCAGTAAAGAGATTGAAACATTTGAATGCTCAGGCTATGTCATGAGTGGGAGCAGGTAGGTTCTTGACATTGGATTCCATTCTCAGAGATTAGGTGATATTGTGTCACACCATAATAATTAGGGTCTTTGGGCAGCTAGGTGGTGAAGTGGATAAAACACTGGCCCTGGATTTAGGAGGACCTGAGTTCAAATCCAGCCTCAGATACTTGACACTTACTAGCTGTGTGATCCTGGGCAAGTCACTTAACCCTCGTTGCCCCACACCCTCCCCCAAAAAACAAAACAACCAAAAAAATAATTAGGGTCCTCGGGTAGTTATTTTACCAAGTGAAGATTTGGAATGAAAAGAATACAAACATGAATAGTTTGTTGGAAATTCAAGGCATCATAACAACAACAGTTATAATAACTAGTGTTTATATAATGATTTAAAGTATCTCATTGAGTCTCACAACTCTCTGAGGTAGGTGTTCTTATGAAACCCATTTAATAGATGAGGAAATTGAGGCTAAGAGAGATTAAGTGCCCCGGGGTTGAACAGCTAGAAAGGGTCTGAACTTGGGTCTTCTTGACTCCAAGTACAATGTTCCATCCATTGTACTACCAAGGTGCTCCGCATGTAGTTTGACCTCAAACTCAGCAAAAAACCGTGTCCCACAAATGTCTTTCTCTAGTCCTTAAATTGCCATGTGATAAATATTCTACAGCTGTCTTAGCCTCCGGGTGAATTTATCTGAACACAACTGTACATTTCTGCCCCTGGAGGACCCTAACATTTTGGGAATGGGAGTAGTGCCTTTCCACAAAAGAACATTCCCGGGGGCAGCTAGGTGGCACAGTGGCTAAAGCACCAGCCCTGGATTCAGGAGGACCTGAGTTCAAATCCGGCCTCAGATACTTGACACTTACTAGCTGTGTGACCCTGGGCAAGTCACTTAACCCTCATTGTCCCCACAAAAACAAATCAGAAAAGAACATTCCCTATTTCTTAGTTTGCCCGCGTGGCAGCTTACATCCAACGGGGAGCCAAGTTCTGTCTTTGAGAACAGGTCCAAAATGGGCCAAGCTTCATTCCAGGAACTAGGATAATGATCCTTGGCATAGAGAATACACTAACACTGACATACCTCTCTATAGGGTCTCCCCCCACACACACACACACACGTGTATACATGCACAGCTGGTAGGTTTTAATCTTGATATGTGGGATGTCAGACTATGTCCTTACCCTAGACCAGATGCAACACACCACCACCACCACCCCCGGCCAGGTCACCCTGTCTTTTTTTTTTGTGGGGCAATGGGGGTTAAGTGACTTGCCCAGGGTCACACAGCTAGTAAGTGTCAAGTGTCTGAGGCTGGATTTGAACTCAGGTCCTCCTGAATCCAGGGCCAGTGCTTTTATCCACTTTACCACCTAGCTGCCCCCACCCTGTCTTTTTAGAGGACTCTGTTACTGGGTTTTTTCCTCCTGACCATAAGAGATCGCTGCTGCCCTTTGTAGGGTCAGCCTCAGGGTGCTCTGTTGCTTTTTCTCCAAGGCATGACCACAGCTGACATGCAAGAATTTCTCTTTGATCAGAGCTTTGTACCTGGCCAGTTCATAGCCACAGGGGCTGTTGCTTATTCAGTGGACTGGAACCTTGCAGGGATTTTGCCCAATTGATAGCATGCTAGCCCTCATGTGCCCTGCTGTTAGGATCCAGCAGAGACATGGTTGCCTAGGTGATCCATTTGCTGACATCTAGTTATAATGCTATCCAAAGTAGACTACTGATAGCACCAGACCAGTCCTGTGCCCTCGGTGGTTAAGACTAAGTAGTATTTGTTATGCTGACAGAGCATCAATGATTCAGGAAAGATGGGTTGGATTGAATGCTAGAAAAGACACGCAATAAGCTTAAAATCAGCTGGGCTTATTTCAAATCTGACCCATTTCAAACAGTTTTTTTAATGGGCTACTTGGTATTCAGAAAGACTGGGAAGTCTAGGAGAACATTTGGGGGCGGGGGGGGGGGCGGGAATTAAACTTTACATTCTAATATTTTCTAGACACCGCCGAATGGAGGCCGTGCGTCTCCGGAAAGAAAACCAGATCTACAGTGCTGATGAGAAGCGAGCCCTGGAGTCATTCAACCAAGAAGAGAGACGGAAGAGGGAAAACAAGATTCTAGCCAACTTCAGAGAAATTGTCTATAGAAAGACAAGAGGGAATGAGGAAGACTAAGGAGTTTTCTCAGTTATGGAGCAGAAATTTAAGTGAAAAACATCCTCATATCAATTTCTTCTTTTCTCTTCTAGACATGATTTGTATTTCTGAATGTGCCTTTTATTTAGTGGAGGTTGTTCCTCTGCACAAATATTTTGTTGGTCAAATTTAGGTACTTTCTTTGTGGATGGGTGAAGTTGGCCCCCAAAGGATGCCAATTAATGAAAATTCAGGATCTTAAAATCTAGAGCTGGGGAGCTCAGGTAAAAGACTGGCTGAAAGTCACACAACAGATTGAGCTTAGGTCATCCTCACAGTTGTTTTCAACTTTGACCTTCTGTAATTCTACAAATGTACATTTGGGGAGAGGGGGGGAACATGACAAAAGTCAACTTGACAGAAGACAAGAAATGGAAATCTCACCCTGTAGGAGGATGCTTCTATTACCTGTGGATTACATCCTCGGGTGGGTTTATCCAAACTAGCCTCCCTTTAATGTGTTCTCAGCAGATTTGATGGAAACAGGAAGGAGCCCATTGTTGGTAACAAAAATGAGGTCATGATTGCAAAGGGAAAATAGGAAATTTGAAAATGTTTTGAATAATTGGACAAGCTGGAGTTTATTCCAGGGACAGTGAAGTGTTGATTCCTTCCGTCCTTGTTTAACAGACTAATTGAACTGCAGAAAAGAGAGCACAAGATTTCTACTCAATCTGGATTCAAATCTGAATGAAGCCACTTTCTTCCCTGTGTCACTTTAGGTCAGTCCTTTTATTCCTGTGGGCCTCACAACTCTTATCCATAAAATAAATCTGTTAAGGATTCCAGCTTTAGGGGGCAGTTAGGTTGCACAGTGGATAAAGCACTGGCCCTGGATTCAGGAGGAACTGAGTTCAGCTCCGGCTTCAGACACTTGACACTTAATAGCTATGTGACCCTGGGCAAGTCACTTAACCCTTATTGCCCAGCAAAAGAAAAAATATTTCAGCTCTAACTCCTATTAACCTCAGTTGTTGGGTTTTTTTAAGTAGCTTTGAGTTTCTTTAATTTTTTAAAAGCATGGGATGTCCAGTATACCAGTGTAATAACATTATTTCTGCTTAAATTGTGCCTAGAAAATAGCATCTAAGGAAATAGATTTCTAACTGTGATCCACAAATGTGATGTTAGGGAGAAATGAAATGTATTAGGATTTTTAAGCCTACCAATACTGAAATCTTCCCCTTTTTGTGAAGCTGGATCTTAAAAAAAAAGTGATTTGTTATCATTCATGAATGTTTGTTATATAGCTGCAATGCTTTATGGGGGAAGCCCCCCCTTGTTTTCATTGTTAAGAATAACTTGTAGGGGCAGCTAGATGGCACAGTGGAGAGAGCACCGGCCCTGGAGTCAGGAGTGCCTGAGTTCGGATCCGGCCTCAGACACTTAATACTTAACTAGCTGTGTGACCCTGGGCAAGTCACTTAACCCCAATTGCCTCACTTAAAAAAAAAAAAAGAATAACTTGTTACTTGAATAAACCATAAGGAAGATAGAGTCAGCTTACTGCTTTTAAAAGTATGTCATGCCATTTGAAGTTAGGAAGAAATGGAAAATACTAGCTGTATGTTTTCATCACTTACCGTTATCTTCCTAACCAATTTTGCTCTATCTTCTTGTACCAAGAGGAGCTAGGGAACTAAGTGAGAATATTGACTCCACTTGCTGATGTATTGAGTATGGATTATTTTTGAACAAATAAAGCAAATTTAATGTTTCTGGTGGTTTGAGTTGCATTTGGGGGCAACAAGGGCACCACTTCCTACAAGACTGAATTAAGTAACCATCTGTTTTTGTTTTGTTTTTTAACGGGGCAATGGGGTTAAGTGACTTGCCCAGGGTCACACAGCTAGTAAGTGTCAAGTGTCTGAGGCTGGATTTGAACTCAGGAACTCCTGAATCCAGGGCCAGTGCTTTATCCACTGCGCCACCTAGCCGCCCCACCATCTGTTTTTTTTTAAGCCTTGTCTCGGTATCTGCCAAACATCTGTCCTCTGCTCCTAGGCAGTTAGTGTACTTAAATCACAACTAACCTAGCCCAGACAAGCAGGTATCCAGCACACACAGCCCATTCCTTATGCTACGTGATGGGAATTGGAAATGATGTCTAGTCATCTGGAACTAATTTTAATAGCCTAACTACACTTAGGCTAATGGGAAAATCCATAAATTCAAGAAATGAAATGGTATCTCTACTCCAGAAATAAGACCCCAAAAGCCTACCTAATGACCCTAGAGTAGGTGAGGCTAAAATGTCAGAGTCTGACTCGTTAATTTGCCTGCTCATTTAGTATGATACTGCATTTACTCAAGTCCACTAAATGCTTTATTCCCTCATTAAATGTCCTGATCTCAATCCCTGAAAATAATAGCTCACATTTATATGTGAGCTATGTGTGGGGCACTGTGCTAAGTACTTTACAGATGGATGAACTTATCAAATGAGTAAGTAGAGGAGTTGAAAAAGCAACAGTTATTTAATATTGATTTAACAACTGCATAGGTCAGCTGTGTTGGAAGGGGAAGGGAAGGGTTGAGAAGCTGAAGGGAAATCAGGATGAAGAGGAGACTCAAAACCATAGGAAGGGTGTTTTTTGTTGTTGTTGGGCTGGGGGGGTTTTAACCTCAGAGAGGAAGAGATAGAACCAACTAGTCAAAGTTGTAGGGAAGTAGGTTTTGATTCCAGAGAAAGGAGAATTTGGTATCAATAGCAAATATTTATCCAGGATTTTAAGGATTGCAAAGCACTTTACACAATATTTTATTTTTTCCTATACCATCCCATTCCATTGTCTTCAGCAGATACCCTTTTCTCATACCTACTTTATTTTTTTTATTTTTAATTTTTTTTAGTGAGGCAATTGGGGTTAAGTGACTTGCCCAGGGTCACACAGCCAGTAAGTGTTAAGTGTCTGAGGCCGGATCTGAACTCAGGTACTCCTGACTCCAGGGCCGGTGTTCTAGCCACTGCACCACCTAGCTGCCCCTCATACCTACTTTCTAATCTTTAGTCACTCCCTATTTCCCCACTGATCACAAACATACCCATGTTTCCACCATCTTCCTTTTTTTTTTTTTTTGGTGAGGCAATGGGGGTTAAGTGACTTGCCCAGGGTCACACAGCTAGTAAGTGTCAAGTGTCTCAGGCTGGATTTGAACTCAGGTCCTCCTGAATCCAGGGCTGGTGCTTTATGCACTGCGCCACCTAGCCGCCCCCCACCATCTTCCCAAAAGCCCTCATGATCCAACCAGCTCTGCTACCTTTTGTCATATGCGTGTGTGTGTGTGTGTGTGTGTGTGTGTGTGTGTGTGTGCATCCATTTCCTTTCCTCTCTATAGTCTGGTTTCCGACATTCAACCAAAACCAAGATTAATGATCTTGATTGCCAAATCCAATGGCTTTGTCTTAGTCCGTTGTTTTTATCTCTCTGTAGTCTTTGATGCTATTGATAAACGCTCTTCTCCATGATACTCTTTTCTCTTCAGGTTTTTGTGATACTGTTCCCCTTCTCCTACTTACCTGATCACTCCTGTTTCCTGAATGTTCCACAAGGTTCTGCACTGGGTCCTCTTTTTCATACTCTTTTACTTGGTGTTTTCCTCAGCTTTCATTATATCAGTTATCTTTATCAAGCTGATGACTCTCAGACCAACTTGCCCAACCCTAACCTCTCTCCTGGCCTCTAATCTTGCATCTTGAACTGAATGTCCTCCCTTCCTTATTACTGTCCAAGGTACCCCTGGCCTCAGTCCAGTTCATTTTACTGATGAGGAAACTGAGGCAAACAGGGTGAAGTGACTTGCCCAGGGTCACACAGCTAGTAAGTATCTGAGGCCAGATTGGAACTCAGATCCTCCTGATTCCATGCCTCGAACTATGCCAAGTAGCTGATCATAACTGGGCGCATGTAAACCAATAGACAAGATTGGTCTGGAGAAATAGAAAACAACTGTCTGGTAAATTTATGAGTGTGTTTAAACAGAGAAAATGGAAAACAGAATTCCAGGCAGCTGGATTCTAAGTGTCGTGACAACTTTATTTCCCAAAATACACTCTATGGTTGAATTTGTAATGTTGTATTTAGCGCACATGGACCAGAAATCCAGTCCTGAAAACCCCAAACCCACCGTGAATCGTTGAATTAGAAGCTAATGCTGTTCATTAGGATAATCTTGCTTTCAATGATGTCCTTCAGCCACTTTTCTCGGAATCGAGATTTTCCTGGTCTGGAAGGGGGAGGGGGAGAAGGAGAGAAAGAGAGAGGAGAGAGGAAGAAAAGGAAAGAGGGAGAGAAGGAAAGAAGGAGGGAGGTAAGGAGAGAGGAGAGGAAGAGAAGGAAAGAGGGAGAAAGAGAAAGAGGGAAAGAGGAGAGAGGTAGAAAGAGGGAAGGAGAAAGGGAAAGAAGAAAGGAAGGAAAGAGGAGAGAGGGAGGAGAGAGGAGAGAGAGAAGGAGAGACAGGGAGGGAGAGTGCTTAAAATCACAGAAGCTAGGCAGGAACAGTCCATGTTGGAGGAGCTATGGGAAGATGGCCCAAGTAATGCATTCTTGGTGGACCTGCAGAGTAGTCCTATTTGAGATTTCAATTTGGAATCAAAAGAAAAGTGACTAAACTTTGCACACCCTTTCATCTAGCAATCTCATTACTGGGATTACCTACCCCCAAGGAAATCAAATAGAGAAATAAGAAATCAATATAGACCAAAATATTCATTCTATCATTCTTTGTGGTAACAAAGAGCTAGAAACAAATGTGGTGCCCAAGTAAAGAACGAACAAAGAAAAGAACTTTAATAAATAAATGGAATGGAATATTATGTGTATGACAGGTATAAGGAATTCAAAGAAATGTAGAGAGATCTGTGTGAATTGATGCAGAGTGAAATTAGTAGAACCACGGAAACAACATACACCATGAAAATAACAATGTAGATGAAAAGATCACCAAAAGTATATAATGGAAAAAACTAATGAAGGTCCCCATGATGAGAACTCTCTGACAGAGAGGTGGGGGACTAATGGGACAGACTAGTGTCTATATTTTCAGACAACGTTTCTGTATTTTGCTGAATGTTTTCTTTTACCACAAGGGAAGATTCAAGCTAAGGGGTGGGCGGAAATGACTATGACATCAAGACAAAAGACATCAATAAGATGTATTTTTTTAAAAGAAATGGGGGCAGCTAGGTAGCACAGTGGATAGAGCACAGGCCCTGGAATCAGGAGTATCTGAGTTCAAACCCAGCCTCAGACACTTGACACTTACTAGCTGTGTGACCCTGGGCAAGTCACTTAACCCCCATTGCCCCACGAAAAAAAAATGATAAAAAATTTTAAATCAGCATATAATAGATATAGATCTGGAATGGTAGTTTTAGGGGCCACAAATTCCAACTTCCTCATTTTTTTTTTTAGTGAGGCAATTGGGGTTAAGTGACTTGCCCAGGGTCACACAGCTAGTAAGTGTTAAGTGTCTGAGGCTGGATTTGAACCCAGGTACTCCTGACTCCAGGGCTGGTGCTCTATCCACTGCACCACCTAGCTGCCCCCTCATTTTTTAACAAGTGAGGAAACAGGCCCAGGGTCACAACAGGCAGTAAGTGTCTAAGGCAGGATTTGAACTCAGGTTTTTCCTAACCCCATGACCCATACTGTATCCACTGTACTACCTAACTGCTTCATTTCAAAGAAGCTACTAAATCTCAAGAGGATTTCAAGTTAATCTTTCACAGTCCTAGGAAAAAAAATACCTTTCAAGATTCAGAGTCACCCAGACCTTTCCTTGTGCCCTCTCATTCATTCTGCAGAGATCTATGAGCTAGGGGAAGCTAGGTGGCGCAGTGGATAGAGCACTGGCCCTGGATTCAGGAGGACCTGAGGTCAAATCCAGCCTCAAACACTTGATACTAGCTGTGTGACCTTGGGCAAGTCACTTAACCCTCATTGCCCCGCAAAAAGAAGGAAAGAAAGAAAAAGAAAGAAAGAAATCTATGAGCTAGCCTATTGGGAAGGTCCTTGGAGGGTGGGAGCATTTCAACCAAAGGAATGATTAAAATCCATAAGTAAGCCCTCCCAGCTGGAATTTTTTACTATTCCCCAGCCAGAAAGAGTAGGCCCCTCCCTCTTCCCTTCCCCATCCCATTCCCTGGTCCTCTCCCTCCATCCTCTTTTTATGCAGCCTCTAAACACATTACCTGTGAATATATCTGTTGGATTCCAGGACATAAAATACTTCAACTGGTAAACTCTGTGACAGAAAGAAGAAATTAAACATGAAGTTGAAGTTCAGAAATCCCTTTTCTCACAACACACAGCTGGGTAGCCCAGGTGGGTAGAGCACTGGGCTTGGAACTGAGAAGACTCATTTTCCTGACTTCAAATCCGGCCTCAGACACTCACTAGTTGTGTGACCCTGGGCAAGTCACTTCCCCCTGTTTGCCTCAGTTTCTTCATCTGTTAAATGAGCTGGAGAAGGAAATGGCAAACCGCTCCAGTATCTTTGCCAAGAAAATCCCAAACGGAGTCACAAAGAGTTGGACATGACTGAAAAACAAAATTCCTCACAACAGACATGCAAGTGGTTTTTTGGGGTTTTTTGGTTTGTTTTGCAGGGCAATGAGGGTTAAGTGACTTGCCCAAGGTCACATAGCTAGTAAGTGTCAAGTGTCTGAGGCCAGGTTTGAACTCAGGTCCTTCTGAATCCAGGGCCAGTGCTTTATCCACTGTGCCACCTAGCTGCCCCCTGCGAGTGTTTTTAATCCTATTTTATACATGAGCGAACTAAGGCTTAGAGAGATCAAATAACTTGCTCGGGGTCACAAAATTTGTCAAGTGTCAGAGCCAGAATTGAAGCCTGAGGTTTCTGAAAATCACTGCACCATACTGGCTCAGAGAAGAATTAGGAGACTTGAGATGGGCTTGGTCCACCCCAGGGGAATGTAAGCTTCTAGAGGTCAGGAATACTTCCTCTACCCACCCCCTACTGTCCTGCACATAGTGGGTTCTTAATAGTTTTTGAATGTAACTATAAGAAATGGATATGAAACTACAGCCAAGAATCACGTACCCAGCAAAACTTGTATAATCTTTCAGAGGAAAAAAACGGGATTTTAATGAAAAAGAGGACTTTCAGGCATTTATGATGAAAAGAACTGAACTAAATAGAAAATTTGACTTTCAAATACAAGACCCTAGAGAGGCATAAAAAGGTAAACATGGGAAGATAATACTTTGAGCTCATAAGAACTTTCTCAGTATTAGGGTAGCTGAAAGGAATAATACACTTAGACAGAAGACCCAAGGCAGATCTGAATATGAAGGGATGATATCTGTAAAGCATTTATTTTTTGTTTATCCTTGTTCTTTGTATGGCAAGCAGAGTGGAGTGCCTTATGTCTGGGGCCATATTTGGGCTCAGGACCTCCTGGGTCCAGGGCTGATGCTTTGTTCACTGTGCCACCTAGCTAACCCATGATGACATCTTTAAAATAGGGTTGAGGGGTAGGAGGAATACACTGGGGGATGAGGAAGGAAAAAAAGAAAGAAATGTATATGAAGACTTCAGAGATGCTTAGGAAGAATTCTATGAACTGACACAGAAAAAAATAATCAGAGCCAGGAAAACAATATACACAATGACAACATTGTAAGAGGAAAGAACCAAAATGAAATCTAATTGCTGCGTAATTATAATGATCAAGCTTCACCCATAAGAAGAGGTGAGAATATACACTTCCTTCCCTTCTCTGTAGAGGTGGGGGAACTACAGGTGCAGAATAGTGCATACACTGTAAGCCATGGCTGATGTATTACTCAGTTTTTCTGAACTGCTTTTGTTTCTCTTTGTAATTCTTTGTTACAAAGGAGGCCTGGTTCACTGAGTAGCTGAGGAAAGGAAGTGAATTAAAGACAAAAGATAACAGTAAAAATAAAATTTAAAAATTTTTTTAAATTTCTGAATTGGGTTCAATACATTTCTCAAAGCTTGCCTCCTTCATCCCTCTTCACAAACTTGCATGTTGCTGGAATTTCACCCTCCAAACTGACAGTGCTGTTGCTTTTGTAAAGGAATACAATTGACTGTCCTATGGTTCAACTGGGTATCCCCATGGCTCTCCAGAAAAAATGCCTTTTCTTAGCTACCACTCACCTTTCCAGGGGCAGCTAGATGACACAGTGGATAGAGCACTGGCCCTGAAGTTGGGAGGACCTGAGTTCAAATCTCACCTCAGACACTTAGGTGTATGACCCTGAGCAAGTCACTTAACCCCAATTGTCTCAAAAACATCTGGGGTCATCTCCAGTCATCCTGAGGTATATCTTGCCACTGGAGCCAGATGGCTCTGGAGGAAAGAGTGAGGCTGGAGACTTTGCAAAGCCCTGTCTCACTTAAATCCAATTCACTGCAAGTCATGACATCACCTCCCAGATGTCATGGTCCTCTTTGATAATGAAGGACAAACATGGAGCAGCTAGGTGGCAAAGTGGATAAAGCACTGGCCCTGGATTCAGGAGGACCTGAGTTCAAATCCAGCCTCAGATGCTTGACACTTACTAGCTGTGTGACCCTGGGCAAGTCACTTAACCCTCATTGTCCCACCAAAAAAAAAAGAAAAGAGAAAGAGAATGAAGTACAAACAACAGTTCTCCTTTCTGCATTATCTCCTCTTATTAGAATATAACCTCTTTTCTTTTTCCCAAAGAAATCATGGAAAGGGGAAAGGGACCCACATGTACAAAAATATTTATAGCTGCTCTTTATGTGGTGGCAAGGAATTGGAAGTTGAGGGGATGCCCATCCATTGGGGAATGGCTGGACAAGTTGTGGTATAGGAATACGATGGAATACTATTGTGCTGTAAGAAACGATGAGCAGGAGTTCAGAGTAACGTTGTGTGGGCTGATGATGAGTGAGATGAACAGAACCAGAAGAACATTGTACACAGTATCATCAACATTGAGTGTTGATCTACTGTGATGGACTATATTCTTCTCACCAATGCAATGGTACAGAAGAGTTCCAGGGAACCCATGATAGAAGAGGATCTCCAAATCCAAGAAAAAAAAAAAGAACTGTGGAGTATAGTTGCTGAATGAACCATATTATTTCTTTTGTTTTTGGTGCTGATGTTTTTTCTATTTTGAGGTTTTTCATCATTGCTCTGATTTTTCTCTTATAACATGACTAATGCAGAAATAGGATTAATGTTATTGTGTGTGCATATATATATATATATATATATATATATATATATATATATATATATATAACCTATATCAGATTACCTGCTGTCTAGGGGAGGGGGGGAGGGAGGGGAGGGAGGGAGAAAAATCTGAAATTGGAAAGCTTGTATAAACAAAAGTTGAGAACTATCTTTACATGTAATGGGAAAAAATACTTTATTAATTTAAAAAAAGAATAAATACAGCAGAGAGCTAAAAAAAAAATATAACCTCTTTGAGGGCAGAGATGGTCTCACTTTGGGCCTTACAAACAGAGCCTTAGAGTCAAACTGAACTGTGACCATAGGGATTTTCCTTGATACAGTGATATAGCTCAGGGTCAGGGGGTATAACTTTCCCCAGTCCTCTTTCAGGAAGGGGCCAGTGGCCAAAGTGGGAGGCACTTACTTTGGGCTTGATCTTGGAGATCTCAATGAGAAAGTAAACACAGGCAGTAGCCCGAGGGATGGGCTTGCGGGATGTAGGGATGCTCCAGCGCACCCTGTAATGGTAGCGAATGCTGAATTCCAGTTCTTCCTTATCCAAGTAGTCAGACCAGTGCAGCCAGCTCTCATGAAATTCCCATGTCTGCTCAACATAAAATGGGAAAAGAGGGGGGAGGGAGAGAGAAACAGAGAGACAGAGACAAAGACAGAGAGGGGGAGGTAGAAAGAGAGATTGAGAAGTAGTAGAGACAGAGAGGAGCCCAGGGGAGGGGGAGGGGGAGGGAGGGAAAGAAACAAAGACAGAGACAGAAACAAATACGGAGAGATGGGGGAGAGAGAGTGAGAAGGAGGAAGACAGAGTTGGGGGGGGCGGGCAAGAGAGAAAAAGATTAAAAAAGAAAGATAGGAAGAGAGATGGACAGAGAGAGAGGCAGAGAGAGAAAGAAAGTGACAGAGAAAGAGACAGAAAGATAAAGAGAAAGAGGGGGAGGAAAAATAGAGACAGAGACAGAAAAAGAAAGAGAGACGGAGAACAGGGGCCATCCATCGATGGCAGCTCTGCCACTGACCAGAGGGGAGTGATGGGGGGCTGCTGCACATCCCTTGGCCTGAGAGAAGTACAACCATTGAATCGTAGTTTGCTTTGAACAAGGGAACTTGGGGCTTCTGAGAGAAAGCATTGTACAGTGGAAAAGAATGCTGAATTTGTAGTACTGAACTTGGAATCCTGGGGATCTGAGTTCAAATGCTGGCTCTACCACTTTCTACCTCCATGACCTCAGACAAATCACCTCATCTCACTGGACCTCAGTTTCCCCCTCTTTAATATGAGGGGTTTAGACTAATTGGCCTGTAAGGTCACTTGCGCAAATCAGTCCGCCCCCCTGGGCCTCAGTTTCCTCTTCTGTAAAACGAGGGGATTGGACTAGATGAGCTCTGGGGTCCCAGCCCTAGATCTAGGATCTTTTGGGTGACCTTGGACAAGTCTCTTCTCTCTGGGACTCAGTTTCCTCCTCTGTAAAATGAGGGGATCGGACTAGCTAGGCTCTGAGGTCCCTTCTAGCCCTAGACTGAGGATCTTGCGAACTTTCTCTTTGAAGATTTCACTATGGTGAATACTTTTGTATGGCAGAGAATCTTTTTATGGTTTGCCCCTACTTTATTGAGTTCAAATGTAGGGCTTTTCCTGCACTCAAGTTTTCTAAAAGCAAAGTACACTAGTGAAGAGATCATTGGCCATCTTTCATTTACCACGTGTGTGCCCTTCAGGTATTGCACTTGAAGTCAGGGATTTAGCCTTGATACTTCTTAGCTATGCGCCCCTGGAAGGTCACTTCCCCTCTCTGACACTCACTTTTCTTCTCTGGGAAGAAAGCATCATAGAAATGCAGACTATTATTAAGGAATAATACTTCAACTTATTAGAGGGAGCTTAGTACAGTGAATAGAGGCTTTGGAGTCAAGAAACTCTGGGTTCAAGTCCCACCTATGGCACATGTTGGCTGCATGACCCTGGGCAAGTCATTTCGCCTTTGGCACCCTGAGCACCTCTCTAAGACAATTAAATTGCCAAGTAGTTGTCTACCCACTTTAGTGGGACAAATTCCCTAAACCAGGGAAGTCATGGGATGTGGTCTACCCAAAAATATTTGTATCCTACTAAGCTGCTCCTCCAATGTTTCATTGGGTAGAGTATAGAGATGGCCTTGCTTCTCTCTCTCTCTCTCTCTCTCTCTCTCTCTCTCTCTCTCTCTCTCTCTCTCTCTCTCTCTCTCTTTTAAGCAATTGGGGTTAAGTGACTTGCCCAGGATCACACAGCTAGTAAGTGTTAAGTGTCTGAGGCCGGATTTATACTCAGGTCCTCCTGACTCCAGGGCCAGTGCTCTATCCACTGCACCACCTAGCTTCCCCTGATGGCCTTGCTTCTCAAATGTTATGCCCGGGGAACACAAGTCTTTACTCATCCTGGCAAGATTTGGTGCCCAAGCCCAGATAGTATGTATCTGTTGTTCAAGCATCCACCTAGCCAAGCAATGAGAGAAATGATTTGTGTTTTAGGGATATTATTTTGGTAACTATGGAGAATGGATTGGAGAGAGAAAAGATTGCTAAGAAAAAGATCAAGCATTTATTCTTGTCTGTCTGTCTCTCTTTTTTTTGGTGAGGCAATTGGGGGTTAAGTGACTTGCCCAGCGTCACACAGCTAGTAAGTGTCAAGTGTCTGAGGTCAGATTTGAACTCAGGTCCTCCTGACTCCAGGGCTGGTGCTCTATCCACTGCACCACCTAGCTGCCCTTCCCAATCTCTCTCTCTCTCTCTCTCTCTCTCTCTCTCTCTCTCTCTCTCTCTCTCTCTCTCTCTCTCTCTCTCTCTCTCTCTCTCTCTCTCTCTCTCTCTCTCTCTCTCTCTCTCCTGGGCAATTGGGGTTGAGTGACTTGCCCAGAGTCACACAGCTAGTAAGTGTTAAGTATCTGAGGCCGGATTTGAACTCAGGTCCTCCTGACTCCAGGGCCGGTGCTCTATTCACTGTGCCACCTAGCTGCCCCCCAAGATCAAGCATTTATTTATCGCTTACCATGTGCTAGACACTGTGCTGGGAATACAGATACAAGAAAAAGACAGTCCCTACCCTTCTGGAAGTCACATTCTAACGGAGGGAGACAATGAGACAATACACAAAAGGGAAGTGAAAGGGGGCAGGGTAGAGAAGGCAAAGTAGTCCTGACTCATGGAGAAACATGTTACTCACTTCCTAACACAGAGGTAATGTGCAGAGTGCACACTGAGACATAATTTTTTGGACATTGTGAATGCAGGAATTTGTTTTGCTTGACTATACATGTTTGTAACAGAGGTTTTGTTTTTCTTTCTTAAGGGAGGAAGAGGAGATAAAATGGAGAAAGGAAGGAAGGAAGGAAAGAAAGAAGAATGAAAGAATGAAAAGAGGAAGGGAGGAAGGAGATAGGAAGGAAGGAAGTCCAGAGAATCAAGAGCTGAGCTGAGTGGGAACTGGAAGAGTGTTACAGGAGACTACTGCTGAGGGTCTGGACCAGGGAAAAAGTATGTGAATGGAGAGGAGAGGAGAGGAGAGATATTGCTATGGTATAAATACCAACCAAGATTTGGCAACTTATTAAATATAGGCATGAGGGAAAGGAAAGAATTGAGTGTGACTCCAAGACTACTCCTGAGAAGGCTAGTGGTACTGTTACCAGAAAAAGGGGAGTTAGGCAGAAGACTAGATTTAGAAGAAAATATAGGGACAGCTAGGTGGCGCAGTGGATAGAGCACCAGCCCTGGAGTCAGGAGGACCTGAGTTCAAATCCGACCGTAGACACTGGACACTTACTAGCTGTGTGCCCTTGGGCAAGTCAATTAACCCCAATTGCCTCACCAAAAAAAAAAGTCACTAGTTAGAGACTGAAGATGAGCTAAGAGGGAGAATGATACAAGGGCCAAGCTCCTGAAGGAGATGGGAGAGAATGGGACCCAGAGAACAAGGTTGAGGATAGCGTTGGCAAGAAGATGATCTCAATTAAAGCTGCGCCCCTCACTGGGCATCATTTTCCCCACCTAAAAAGTCGGAGCTCACTTACTAGCTGTGTGACCCTGGGCAAGTCACTTGACCCCAATTGCCTCACTAAAAAAAATAAAATAAAAAGTTGGAGCTAATAATTCTTGCCCTCACCACCTCACAGGGAAATTCTTTGGAAGCTGGCAAGCCCAAGGAGGTGAGCTGTTTGCCTCAGCCCTTGAGAACTCTCATTTCCAGCCAAAGACTTGGGCCAAATCCCAGGAGCTTTCATCCACAGTGGGAAGACAGTAAGACACTTGGCACTTGGACTCCTCAAAGATCTTTCGATGTACCCACTTACTGAAGGGGAATCCAAATGGAGGCCATAACTTATATCGTAGGGGGAAATAGGGGCAAAGAAGCCTTGGCTCAGTGGCCCCTGTATTCAAGTTTATCAATGATCAACCTAGTCTTTGGTTGGGCCCTTTAACTACCATAGGCACAGAGACCAAAAGCCCTCTTTACCAGTCAGGACACATACTGATGGTGGCTTCTCTAGGATTTTCTCTGCTCCAACTTCAACAGACCTCCCCAATTCTATTTCCTCTAAGAAACAAATACCACAGGAAGAATGGATTTTGACCCACTTTGACAATTATCAGAGGTAGCAATTCTGGAAGAAAGAGTAATAATAAGTCATATTTCCCCACAACCAGACTAGGATGTAGATTGTGCAAGTACCATTATCTGAATTTTACAAATTGGAAAACTGAGGCTTCAAGAGATTAAAGGGACTCACCCAAGGTCACAAAGGCAGTTTTATTTTTATTTATTTTTATTTTATTTTTGCGAGGCAATGAGGGTTAAGTGACTTGCCCAAGGTCACACAGCTAATAAGTGTCTGAGGTCACACTTGAACTCAGGTCCTCTTGAATCCAGGGCCGGTGCTCTATCCACTGCGCCACCTAGCTGCCCCTATACTATATATCTCTTGATGTACATAGCTATTGCTATGCATGTTGTTTCCTCCCCATTAACCTGTGAGCTCTTTGAGGGCGAGGTCTGTGTTTTTGCATTTCTTTCTATCCCTAGCAGGATGGCAGGCACATAGTAAGCACTCAAGAAATGCTAGTTGACTGACTGACTGACAGAACTTACTGAGATGTATTCTTCAATCTGCTGTCGGCCCAAGTCCACTGTGAAGTCCTTACATGCCATCCACTGTATGTTTTTGACTGGGTTATCTAAGTCTGAAAGCAAAGCAATGAGCCAGTTAATTAGCACAGTAGAGCCAAATAAGGGGGGTGAGTCAGAGGTCCCTAGTTCAGCGCCTTGCCCACTCAATAAATGTTTATCTGATGGCCTGCCGCTCCAGGATCACTACCTTCCAATGTCTTAACTGCAGCCAAAATGGCATCTTCAGTTATCTGGATAGATTTTGCCACTGCATTTGGGAATGAGGTGTCTGTATCCATTATCTTCAACCTGCAAGAAATTCAAGAAATTGCCTTTCGTCTCTTTCTCTGGTCATTCCCCTTTGCTGAGAACCAAGGATGGGTGCGGACATGTTGACTTCCAGCGGTGAGGAGTATTGTACAGTTTGGTGATTCTAAAACTTAGGGGCATCCTGATGCCCTGTGGCTCTCAAAACACCACCTCCCTCCTTCCTCCAAGTGTCCTATGGCATAGAGTCAAGTCCACTTGGGTTTGAAAATCTTGCAATTCCCCCTGAGATAACTGGAGATGCCTAAGGGTGACATCAAGGGTATTAGGAATCCAGGGTTGGAAATTTTCATTTCAATCAGGATGATTCCCATCTACCAACTCACTGATTCCTCAGGAACACTCAAAGTAGCCTTTGGCTCACACTAGGTACTTAATACATTTTTTTTTTTGGCGGGGCAATGAGGGTTAAGTGACTTGCCCAGGGTCACACAGCTAGTAAGTGTCAAGTGTCTGAGGCCGGATTTGAACTCAAGTACTCCTGAATCCAGGACTGGTGCTCTATCCACTGCGCCACCTAGCTGCCCTACTTAATACATTTTAAAAAAAAATTCGGGGCAACTAGATGGCACAGTGGATAGAGCACCAGTCCTGGATTCGGGGAGTACCTGAGTTCAAATCCGGCCTCAGACACTTGACACTTACTAGCTGTGTGACCTTGGGCAAGTCACTTAACCCCATTGCCTGCAATAAACAAACAAAAAACGTCATTGGTTCCTAGGCCTCCTCCTGTCTCCTCCTTACAGTACCCTTTGATAGATGTCCACTAGCCATAGGAGTCCCCTGAACCTCTGTCCTAGACCCTCTTCCCTTTTTCCTTTTCAGCATTTCTCTTGTTGATTTTATCAGTTTCATCAGTTTAAATCATCATCTTTATTGAGATGATTCCCAGACCCGTCCAGCCAGCTCTGGCCGCATCATCCTCTGCCTCTTTGTTGTGTTTCTCATCCTTGTTGTCAACCTTGGTTCCTCTATCATACTCATCCCACACATCCAATTCGTCGTCAGGTCTGTTGTTTCTACCCTTCTGACATCTCTCACATATGTACCCTCCTTTTCAGTCCTACAACCACCATCTAGGCAGCGAGGTGGTGCAGTGGATACAGTACTGCACTTGAAGTTGGGAGGGCCTGAGTTAAAATCTCCCCTCAGACACCTACTAGCTGTGTGACCCTGGGCAAGTCACTTAACCCCAATTACCTCAAAAACATCCAGGGCCATCCCCAGTCGTCCTGATGTATATCTTGCCACTGGACCCAGATGGCTCTGGAGGAGAAAGTGAGGTTGGTGACTTTGCACAGTACTCTCCCACTTAAATCCAATTCACTGCAAGTCATGACATCACCTTACTATGTCATAGTCCTCTTCCAGAATGAAGGACAAACAACACAACAAAAACAAACAACTGCCACCCTAGTGCATTCCCTCATTGTTCCTCAACTGGATGACTGTAATGGGCCTCTAATCAGTATCCCTGCCTCAAGTCTTGCCTGACTTCAATCCAACAATTCAGCTGCCAAAGTAATTTTCCCAAAGTGCAGGTCTGACCATGTCATCCTCGTACTCAATAAACTTCAATGGCTCCCTATTACCTTCAGGATCAAGTGGCAAACGCCCTCTTTTTGGCATTTTAAGCCCTTCATAACTTGGCCCCATCCTACCTTTCCAGTCTTCTGACATATTACTCCCCTCCAGGCACTTTACAATTTAGCTACATCGACCAACTGGCAGTTTGTGGGGCTGAATGTCCCATCTCTCACCTCCATGCCTTTGCATTGCTTGGCCCCCTTCCTGGAATGCTGTCTCCTGCTCTCTTCATCCTAGTTTCTCTGGCTTCCTTCCTTTCCCTATCCCTCTAGATACTAGTGCCTTTCCTGACATCTACTTTGTACCATCTTGTCTACACCTAGTTACTTTCACATTCTCTTTCCTACTGGACTGAGATTTTTGAGAGCAGGGATTGTTTTTGCTTTTCTTTATATTCCTAATGCTTAGCACAGGGTCTGGCACCTTATTAATGTGTGTTGACTGACTAACAATAAATTATCGTTGAATGAACAGCTGGGAAGTCACTTTTTCAAGGTAACTTGTTCAAAATGCTTTGTTTCCCATCCATTTGGAGTCCCTGATGCTCATCTAAGAACAACTGACATAACCACACTGTAAGAGGTAGGGAGTGAAAGGAGGAAGCTGAAGTTCAGATAGGGTAAGGGATTTCCCCACAGTCACACACCTAAGAAAAGTTGGAGACTTGGGGCAGCTGGGTGGCGCAGTGGGTAAAGCACCAGCCCTGGATTCAGGAGGACCTGAGTTCGAATCCGGCCTCAGACCCTTGACACTTACTAGCTGTGTGACCCTGGGCAAGTCACTTAACCCCCATTGCCTCACCAAAAAAAAAAAAAAGAAAAAAGAAAAAAGAAAAGAAAAGTTGGAGGCCAGATTCAAATCCTAGGTCTCAAAACCGGGGCTCTTTTCCACACTGTATCCCTGTTATTGATGAGATATTATACAGGGCAAAGAGGATTGCATCTGGAGGTGGGGGAACATGGGTTTAAATCCTGCCTGGATCTCATACTTGTTTGATCTAGAGCAAAACCACCTCAGGCCCAGCCTCAGTTTCTTCCTCTGCCAAATGAGGGGGTTAAAGTAGCTGGCCTCTGAAACCCCTTCCAGCTCTAGATCCAGGATCCTATATATGACCTTAGGCAAGTCACTTCTCCTCCCTGGGCCTCAGTTTCCCCCTTACCCCCCCCCTCTCTCTCTCTCTCTATATATATATATATAATGTTTTGGTGATTCAACAATGAGTCCATTCATTTAACTATGAGAACCCTAAAGAAGAGCTAACAACAAAAAAACTGAAAGGTGAGAAAGAAAGTGTATATTTCATCACACCATCTCTTCCTTCTCCTCGAACATCAGTCTATCCAACTGAGGAAACTAATTGTCAGGAAGGCTACAAGCACTCTGCTTCCTTTCTCTACTTAGTGGAACCAAATCATTGAGGTGTATGGAAAGGAACATAGGCTACATTTAAAGTCACAAGACCTAGATTAAAATCCGGCCAGTGACTGCGGGCTCTCTGAACCTCAGTTTCTTCCTCTCTAAAAGGGGAATAATAAGGGGCAGCTAGGTGGCACAGTGCATAGAGCACCGGCCCTGGAGTCCAGAGGACCTGAGTTCAACTTCGACCTCAGACACTTAACACTTAACAGCTGTGTAACCCTAGGCAAGTCACTTAACCCCAATTGCCTCCCTAAATCAATCAATCAATCAATCAATAAATCGGTGGCGCAGTGGATAGAGCACCGGCCCAGGGGTCAGGAGTACCTGAGTTCAAATCCGGCCTCAGACACTTAACACTTACTAGCTGTGTGACCCTGGGCAAGTCACTTAACCCCAATTGTCCCACTAAAAAAAAAGGGGGGGGGAATAATAATCCGAGCACCACCTACCTGGAAGGGGGGGGGAGGTTGATGGGGAGGAAAATCCTTTGGCAAATGGGACTTGTGGTGATTATTAACACGTCCTTGGCATTGAATTCTACGAACAGTAGCTAACATCCAGTAATCTAGGAGCTCAAGCACCTCAGTGGTGATCTTCCAGGGCTGCTCCACCCCTTGGGAGAAAATTAGAAAGTACAGTTATCCCCTTCCATGTGCCTTCTTTCCCCATGATTATATATATGATATATATATAGAGATTATATTATATTATATATATGATATATATATATATATATATAGAGAGAGAGAGAGAGAGAGAGAGAGAGAGAGAGAGAGATACACATACACATGAACACACACACGGAGTTATTCCTTCTATATTGTGACTTTCTCGATCATGGATTCAATATATCGCAGGTTGGCATAAGAAATAAAATAGGGGGTAGGGAAGCTAGGTGGCATAGTGGATAGAGCATAGAGCACCGGCCCTGGAATCAGGAGTACCTGAGTTCAAATCCGACCTCAGATATTTAGCACTTGCTAGCTGTATGACCCTGGGCAAGTCACTTAACCCCAATTGCCTCACTAAAAAAAAAAGAAATTAAATAGGGGGGGTATCGAGGAATTTTGAGGGAGTTTTGCTGAAGTTGCAGGCACCTGAAGGCCAGCAAACAACACAAATCCTATTACCAAATACTTAACCCACATTTTACAATAAGGTACTGTAAACACCCTATATAAGAAAAAAGTTCAGACTTTTTTTTTTTGTGGGGCAATGAGGGTTAAGTGACTTTCCCAGGGTCACACAGCTAGTAAGTGTCAAGTGTCTGAGGCCAGATTTGAACCCAGGTCCTCTTGAATCCAGGGCCGGTGCTTTGTCCACTGCACCACCTAACTGCCCCTGGAGTTCTTCTCTTTTACAAAGGGAGGGCCAAAAACTTTTACTCGGATTTTCTGGATTGGGGGGGGGGGTAACAGCGCCATGACCCTAACCCTTGTGATGTGGAAGGGATAACTATTCCTTAGGTGAAGGAAAGATGAAATGATCAGGCTGATTCTGTGTCCTGTTTTTTTATTTGATCCTATTTACATGTAATTAATTTTGTCCTGTTACTGCCTAAGTCATGGCTCTTTGTCTCTGAATTTAGTGCAGAAACTCAGCTGGACTGTAATGGGTTAAGTTTCAAAATCCAGTTCTCCTGCTAATCAGTCCTGTGAATGCTGGTCCTCTTCTTGATTTGGGTGTTTTGGTTTTTTTAATGGAGTGTAAACTGAGTTTTATATTTTGTAATAGCAACAGTTTTCAATCTGTTTCTCAAAACTATTTACTTTCGGGGCAGCTAGGTGGTACAGTAGATAAAGCACTGGCCCTGGATTCAGGAGGACCTGAGTTCAAATCCGGCCTCAGACATTTGACACTTACTAGCTGTGTGACCCTGGGCAAATCACCTAACCCTCATTGCCCTGCAAAAAAAGAAGAAAAAAAAAGAAAACTATTTGCTTTCACTGGAAAAAAAATCAGTGTTCTATTCTTGCATCAAGGAAATCCGGTGTCCTTGAGGGATGTGAGTGGACACTAGGGAGTCCGATACAGCACCAAGTTATCCTTCAAGGATGTCTGGTTTATTTTCCAAAGAAGTCAGAGCCACTATCTCAAATCTTGCAGATGGGCTCAAACAATGAACATTTCCTAGTCACGGGAGAGGAGATGGCTGTTGCTTACTCCCTTGTTTCCAGTTTCCAAACAATAATATCATCTCCCATGCCTCAGCTCATACTGATTTCACCATTCATGATGTCAAGCTCTTGTAACCAATCATAACTTATTCCCCACCTATGACCTATTCTTGTTCTGTGCTCCCCAAAAAACTATAAAAGGGAACTGTCTCCCTCGTTTGGGGTCTTAGCTTTGCTGAGGAAGCTGAGATCCTGCGTATTGGTCAATTTGTGCTTTATTAATAAATTGATAATGCTACAAACTTTGTGCCTCAGTTTACCTTAACAGGGTAACAATGGGGGGCAGGGAGAGGCAGGGGGAGATGAGATGATGGACAGTTGCCTCTTCTGTGTTCTAGAGAATTATCTAGCAGCATACCTCAGACCAGAGATGAAAGAGTTCAGGTTGGATTTAAATCCATTCCAAATGGATTTAAATCTGAAATTGGAAGCGTATTTTGTGGTCTGCTTGGTTCAAATGATACTTGAAAAGCAGTGGGCCACTGATGTCTTTCAGATTCACAGAGATGACTGCGTCATTTTTTTTAGACCGGAAGGGGGCGGGCAAACCTGAGATTTCATTGATATAGGGAACAATTTCCAATGTGGAAATTCCCTCCGCAAGTGCTGTTAGGCAGCTCTTCTGTAAGAGATGGTCCTGAAAAGCTACCTCAGGCGCTGGGAGGTTAGTTGACTTGCCTACTGTCACATAGCTGGCTATGAATCCAAATCTCCCAGATTCCGAGGCGGGCTCTACCTACTGCACCAAATGAAGACATCACGGGCCTCGACACAGGGCATCCTTTACTTTGCTTGGTAAGCATATGCAAAAGCAAACATCAGCTGGTTTTGCTGGTAACAGAAATCGGAGACAGGAAGGGTGGGGGACAGTTAAGCTCCCTTGATTTTCCATCTGGTTTCAAAACACCCGTTTCTCCCATCATGGCTAGAAATAGCTTGGTCTGATGGAATCTCAGGTTCCAAACTGGGGTCTGCAATTGGATCGCTCTGAAACTGTCACCCCGTTCCTTGCCTCTCTTTCTCCATATGTTGAATGGGGACAACAACGAATCCCCCTACCCGTCAGGTTTATTGAGTATCTCTTTTAAATAGCAAATCCTACAGAAAGCCCAGAAATCTTGTCCTAGGGATATCCTATTATCTTTATCGACTTCTTATTTCGTGAAACGGTAGAAATTGCACCAGAGAGCATGGGATGTCATGAAAAGGGCTCAGGGTGGCAGCTAGGTGGCACAGTGGATAAAGCACCGGCCCAGGGTTAAGGAGGACCTGAGTTCAAATCCGACCTCAGACACTTGACACTTACTAGCTGTGTGACCCTGGGCAAGTCACTCTATGTGATCTTTGCTAAGTTCCATTTGATCTCTCTAACTCAGTTTACCTGCCTCCCAGGGAGTGCAGAGACAGTATGGTATCATGCAATGAGCACTGAATGTAGAGGCAGAAGACTCGAGTTTGAATCTACTTTCTAGCTGTGTGACTGGGGGCACATCCATTCCTCACTCTGGGCCTCAGTTTCCTCCTCTGTAAAATAAGGGGACTGGACTAGAGCAGGGGTTCTTAACCTTTTTTGGGTGCTGAACCCCTCGGGTAAGCTGGCAAATCCTGTGGACCCCTTCTCAGAACTATGTTTTTAAATTTATTTAATAAAACGTCCTATAGGAGAACAAAGGAAGCCAATTAGATTAAAATCTATCAAACGATTTTTGTTTTGTTTTTGTAGGGCAATGAGGGTTAAGTGACTTGCTCAAGGTCACACAGTAAGTGTCAAGTGTCTGAAGCCGGATTTGAACTCAGGTCCTCCTGAATCCAGGGCCGGTGATTTATCCATATAAAACTATTTTTTAAAAAGAAGTTCTTGGACCCCAGGTTAAGAACCCCTGGACTAGGAGATGTCTCAGGTCCCTGCCAGCCAGAGTCTGAGAAAGAGCTTTAAGAGGTAATACAAGAGGGAGGGAGCAGCTAGGTGGTGCAGTGAATAAAGCACTGTACCTGGATTCTGGAGGACCTGAGTTCAAAGCCAGCCTCAGATACTTGACACTTACTGCTAGTGACCCTGGGCAGGTCACCTAACCCTCATTGCCCCACCAAAAAAAAAAGAGGTAATACAAGGCAAAGTGCCCACTTGTCTTCAGTGCCAAGTATACTCTGAGTTCTTTCCCACTTTAGCCTTCTCTGGCCAGATTGGAGGAAATCCAAGAGGGATACTTTTGTGATAATTTCTGTGTGTGTGTGTGTGTGTGTGTGTGTGGCAATTGGGGTTAAGTGACTTGCCCAGAGTCACACAGCTAGTAAGTGTCAAGTGTCTGAGGCCGGATTTGAACTCAGGTACTCCTGACTCTAGGGCTGGTGCTCTATCCACTGCGCCACCTAGCCGCCCCCAAGAGGGATACTTTTGAAAAACTTACAATCAAGTCCAAGACTTCTCTGAGTGCACTAGAGGATAATGGGTCAATGGCATCATTCAGGCCCTTCAAAACTGACTTCAGCTCACTGACAGTAGGTTTCTAGCTTATCTTTTGTCCCCGAATAAACCTTTCTCTTTGGAACCTTGAGGTCCTCTCCCTAGATCATGGAGACAAGGTGAGAGGCAGTCTCTGATCTTACAAGGACTGGAGATTTTTAACTGGAAACAGTGATTAGCAACAAAAAAACCAGTCCTATGATGACCAAGCTTGGCCCTGGAGAAGGGATGAGAAAATACACCTTCAGGGCCAGCTAGGTGGCACAGTGGATAGAGCACCAGCCCTAGAGTCAGGAGTACCTGAGTTCAAATCCGGCCTCAGACACTTGACACTTACCAGCTGTATGACCCTGAACAAGTCATTTAACCCCCATTGCCCCACAAACAAAACAAACAAACAAACAAAAAGAAACATCACTTTAGGGGGGCAGCTAGGTGGTGCAGTGGATAGAGTACCAGCCCTGGAGTCAGGAGGACCTGAGTTCAAATGCAGCCTTGGACACTTAACACCTACTAGCTGTGTGACCCTGGGCAAGTCACTTAACCCTTATTGCCTCACAAAAAAAAAGAAAAGAAAAGAAAAAAGAAAAAAAAATACCCCTCCGTCCCTTCTTTGAAGAGGTGTTGCATGTGTGGGGGGTGTGGCAGTGGGGTCACCTGGTGTGGAATAGTGCATACACCATTACACTTAGCTAGTGATTGGTGAGTTTTGCTGAATAGTTTTATTTTCCTTTTTCTTTTTTCATTCTTTGTTACAAAGGATGCTCTCGGGGCAGCTAGGTGGTGCAGTGGATAGAGCACCAGCCCTGGAGTCAGGAGGACCTGAGTTCAAATCCGACTTCAGACACTTGACACTTACCAGCTGTGTGACCCTGGACAAGACATTTAACCCCCATTGCCCCACAAACAAAAAGAAATATCACTTTAGGGGGCAGCTAGGTGGTGCAGTGGATAGAGTACCAGCCCTGGAGTCAGGAGGACCTGAGTTCAAATCTGACCTCAGACACTTAAAACTTACTAGATGTGTGACCTTGGGCAAGTCACTTAACCCCAATTGCCTCACCAAAAAAAAAAAGGTGTTTTTTAAAAATTAATTAATTAGTTAAATTGTTTAAAGGCACCACCATCCTCTGAGTCCCCAGGCTCACCTCCTCAGTGTCATCCTAGACTTCACACTCACTCCTACAAACCCAATCTGTTGTCGTCTTGTCATTTATACCTTCAAGACATCTCCCCTTCTCTCCACTGAATCACTTCAGCCACCTTCGTGCAGAACCTCATTACCCCTCTCCTGAATTGCTGCAATAAGAGAACAAAGCCTTCTGCTAGCTTTCCTCACCTCAGCTCTCCACTCCAGTTCATCTTCCCCTCACTGCCAAAAGGATTTTTCTGAAGTGTAGATAAAACCATGTCACCCCCTCACTCAAAAAAAAAAAAAAAAGACAGTGGCTCCCTATTACTTCCAGGATCAGATGTAAAATGCTCTGGTGCTCAACCAATCAGCAATCAGTCATTGCATTAGCATTTAGGTCCCTACTATGTGCTCAGCACTCAGCATGGCTCTAAACAAATCAGTCATTGGATAAGCATTTAAGTCCCTACTATGAGCTCAGCACTCAGCATAGTTCCCAACAAATCCCCTCACAGGATGCTTCATCGGCCTATCCCATGCCTTTGGGCTGGTTGTCCCCATGCCTACCTTCTTCTCTGGTTTTCTTTAAAACTCATCTCAAATCTCACCTTCTGCAGGATGCCTCTCTTTGTCTGCCTCCCACTTCCCTCTGAGATTCCCTTCTATTTTCACTGTATAGATTTGTATGTATTGTCTCCTCCATGAGAATGGGAGCTCTCTGAGGGCAGCGACTGCTTTTGCCTTTCTTTGTAGCCTGGGCACTTAGCATGGTGCCTGGCACATAGTGTTTATTATATGCTTATCGACTGATTGACTGACATTACTGGCTGACCATAATGTCGGAAGTTTTGTCTTTCTGGAACAGATAGATATCTGAGGTGCTTGCCTTGCTAGGGCTTCCTGAACCCCTGGACCACTACCCATGTGGGATGGCTCATGTGAATAAGAATGATGTTATCAAAGGATGCTATCAAAAGATGCTAGAAGAGGGGGCAGCTAGGTGGCACAGTGCATAGAGCACCAGTCCTGGATTCAGGAGGACCTGAGTTCAAATCTGGCCTCAGACCCTTGACACTTACTAGCTGTGTGACCCTGGGCAAGTCACTTACCCCCAATTGCCTCACCAAAAAAACAAAAGAAACAAAGAAGAAAAGAAACAAAAAGTAATAGAGAAGGAGGTTGGATATACTACCCAGAGGCCTCAGCTGTCTCTGTATCAATGCACAAAATGCACGTTAATAAAGTAAACCTGAGATTTTGAACAAAAGAGTATCACTTTGTGGGATAACTTTGCAATGACTGGAAAGTGAATAATGGCTCAAAAGAAGCACGGCTGATAGAGGAAACCAGAGATGGAACTAGGGTGGTACTGAAAGGGTTTTTGTTCCGGGGTGCTGATGTAGGAGGGGCCACTTCCTCTTCATAGAATGGGGAAGGGTAATTTGATGTTCCTGACAGGTCAGTCCCAGAAAAAGGAGCAGGGAGGAACGGGGGCAGCCAGAGAGCTAGAACACTTGTAGACCAGGTTCAACTCCCAGCATTCCCCGGCAGCCAGGGGATGAGTGTCAGAAGGGAATACTGTCCCCTGGGGACTACTTTTCACCCCGGAAAGCCCTTTGGGGGATCCTCGTCAGGGTAAGTCCAGAGAGGAGGGACATTTCAGCTCTAGGTAAAGGAGCCGGGGCCCAGTTCCTCCTCCTGTTCAAATACAGGGAGAGGAAGAGCTAAGCTCCCACGCAGCCCTGGGGTGAGTCGGGAGCTGGGAAGCTGCTTCTCTGACCATAATCCAACTGTCTCCCCTCAGAGAATTTGCGCCAGGCATCCAAATTCTGACTCTGGGGAAGGGAGCAGAATGATCCTGCATGTGGAGGAGGGAAGCACACGTATGGGAACCAAATGGTGGGACTGGGTGACAGGTACCTGATTTCCTGACCACCCCCATCCTTTAAAGTCCACCTCTAGGGCCATCCCTGTCATGTTTCTTATCTAACCTTTTAAAGCAGTATGGTACAATGGGTAGCTCTAAACTAGGACCAATGGCTAGAATTTATATAGTGTTTTCAGATTTGCAAAGTGCTTTACAAATATTATCTCATATTATCATTCAGCAACCCTAGGAGATAAGTGGTATTGCTCTTGTTCAGTTGTGATTCTCCTGGACCATATTGTCCATGGGGTTTTCTTTTTTTTTTTTTTTTTTTTTTTTTTAGTGAGGCAATTGGGGTTAAGTGACTTGCCCAGGGTCACACAGCTAGTAAGTGTTATGTGTCTGAGGCCAGATTTGAACTCAGGTACTCCTGACTCCAGGGCCAGTGCTCTATCCACTGCGCCACCTAGCTGCCCCCATGGGGGTTTCTTAACAAAGATACTGGAGTTGTTTGTCATTTTCCTCTCCAGTGGTTTAAGACAAACAGAGGTTAAGTGACTTGCCCAGGGTCACACGCCTGAGTTTGGATTTGAACTCAGGTCCTCTTGACTCCAGGCACAGTGTTCTATTCACTGAGCCACCTAGCTGCCTCTGTAAGTGATATTATTATCCCTATTTTTACAGATGGGGAAACCGAATCAGACAGAGGTTAAGTGACTTGCTCAGGGTCACACAGCTAGGAAAAGTCTGAGGCTGGATTTGAACTTGGGTCTTCTTAACTCTAGATCCAGTGCTCTGTCCACTTGCACCATCTAGATGCTCTATATGTATCTGCCTGTATGTATACAATGTACATGTGTGTATACATACACATGTATGTATATACATATATGTATATACAAATGGGCATCTCATTTGATCCTCAAAACAACCCTGAAGGACAGGCTATTATTATTCCCATTTTACAAATGAGGAAACAGGCTGAGAGAGATGAAGTGGTCAGGGTCACATAATGTCTGAAGCCGGATTTGAAATTGCGTCTTCCTGACTCCAGGTCCAGTAGTGGCTCTATCCACTGTACCACCTACTGAGATATACCATATACATACCTATTAAGTCAGAAAGTTCAGGGTTCATTCAGGCCTGAAAAAGCCAAGGCTCATGAAAGGTGCTGAGGCCAACACAAAAAACCTTTTAAGTTCAGTGAGAACAAGGAAGAAACATTCACTGGCTTGGGGCAGAAAGCATCCGGTTACCAGATGACAGATGAAACAAGACCAGTCTGCTTCTCTATCGAAGGCCCCATGGGTGGAACAAACAAGGCCAGGGGGTGGGAAGGGTTGGGACAGGGAGCAGAAGCCCAAGCCGGGTGCGGAGATGTTGAAGTCTGGATCACTCTCAAGCCAAAACCCTCCACAAACCAGGGCCGGATTGCAGAACATCTGGATAAGGCGAATGGATTTTGCCCATGGTGAACCACATGTACATACAACCTGCAATGTTCAGAGGTGGAGTAGGAGGAAGGAAGGAAGGGCTGAGGATGAGGACAGATGACTTCGACTTTGGGGTTAATTTTGTTTAATAAATAAAGTTTTGGTGATCTCTTGTTTTTACATGATCCACATTTCCCAATATGTCCCTCCCCTTCCCAAAGGTCCATAACAAAGAATAAAAAAAAATTTTCAACACATTTAAAAAGGTTTGACATTTGTACACAGTGTTACACATCCATAGCCCCCCACCCTTCCTACAAGGAAGAGGAAAAGGGATCTTCTTCTATCTCTTCTTTGGGGTGTTGTCCACTTTTCAATCCTGCCCCCACCAAGACCAAAAATATCAAACCACCTTCCCCTCCCCATCGAAACCACCCTACCACTCCTCCTCACCCCCCCCAGCAGAACCCAAAGTAACCAATAAAGAAGGAGGGCTAGCAACCCAGGCAGGTATAGGGTGCCCTGTGGGGTGAGAAAGTCCAGCCCCAGCCCTGCCTACCTGGCCAATTAGGTCCTTGGCTTGGAACCCTTTTCCACTGGCCAGCTGCAGCTGTTGGTGCTCCCTTGAGTTCATTCGGCAGCTGTTACACTGAGCTCCTAGATGGAATGTTTGCAAGCAATGGTTGTCCTAGCAACGTCACTTCCAGCCAATGGGAGGAGGCAGAGTGCGATTGTTTCTGGCTTCTATTCAGTAAAGGAACAAGGGGACCTAGTGAGATCACATCTTCCAGCTGCCTTCAATTTCAGAATTTGCCTAGGGGACCTGCAGCCTACTGCTGCCCCTCTAGGGATATACAGGGGTCTGGAGAAGGCAGTGGAGTGGAGTGGAGGGGAGTGGAAAGACAGCTTGGACCTGGCTTCTCCCTTTGTCACCTGTTACCTTTGTGGGGGGAGGGGGCTCTCTTCCTTCCCCTGGTCTGTTTCTCCATCTGGGTTAGAATAGATCAGGACTTATTAAACTTTTCCCATCCATGACCCCTTTTCACCTGAGAAATTTTTATATGACCCCGGGTATACAGGTATATAAAATAGGCATCCGTAACCTTTTACTGTTGCTACATTTTTGTGACCCCCACATTCAGTTACTTGACCCCATATAGGATGGAGACCCACAGTTTAAGAAACTAGGGACTACATCCAAAATTAGAAGGGAGACAGAAAACTGGGAAACATTTTTTATAGCCAGTACTTCTGATAAAGGTCTCATTTCTAAAATATATCGAGAACTAAATCAAATTTATAAGAATCCAAGTCATTCCCCAATTGAGAAATGGCCAAAGGATATGAACAGGCAGTTTTCTGATGAAGAAACCAAAGCTATCTATTGCCATATGAAAAAATGTTCTAAATCACTATTAGAGAGATGCAAATTAAAACAACTCTGAGGTACCACCTGACACCTATCATATTGGCTAATATGACAAAAAAGGAAAATAATAAATGTTGGAGAAGCTGTGGGAAAATTGGAACACTAATGCATTGTTGGTGGAGCTGTGAACTGATCCAACCATTCTGGAGAGCAATTTGGAACTATGCCCAAAAGGCTATAAAGCTGTGCATACCCTTTGACCCAGCAATACCACTATTAGGTCTTTTTCCCAAAGAGATAATAAAAAAGGGAAAAGGACCCACATGTACAACAATATTTATAACTGATCCTTTTGTGGTGGCAAGGAATTGAAAATTGAAGGGTTGCCCATCAATTGGGGAATGGCTGGACAAGTTGTGGTATATGAATGTGATGGAATTCTACTGTGCTGTAAGAAACGATGAGCAGGAGGAGTTCAGAGAAACCTGGAGGGTCTTGTGTGGGCTGATGATGAGTGAGATGAGCAGAACCAGAACATTGTACACAGTATCATCAACATTGAGCGTTGATCTACTGTGATGGACTATATTCTTCTCACCAATGCAATGGTACAGAAGAGTTCCAGGGAACTCGTGATGGAAGAGGATCTCCAAATCCAGGAAAAAAAACAAACAAAAAAAACCTGTGGAGTATAGATGCTGAATGAACCATACTGTTTCTTTTGGTTTGGGTGCTGTTGTTTTTCTATTTTGAGGTTTTTCCTCATTGCTCTGATTTTTCTCTTATAACATGACTAATGCAGAAACATGTTTAATGTTATATATATATAAATATACATATATATATAAAACCTATATCAGATTGCCTGCTGTCTAGGGGAGGGGGGAGGGAGAAAAATCTGAAATTGGAAAGCTTGTATAAACAAAAGTTGAGAACTATCTTTACATGAAATGGGAATAAATTAATTAATTAATTAAAAAAAAAAGAAAGGATGAGCAGGCAGATTTCAGAGAAACCTGGAAGGACTTGCATGAACTGATGATGAGTGAGATGAGCAGAACCAGGGGAACATTGTACACAGTATCAACAACATTGTGTGTTGATCAACTGTGATAGACTTGATTCTTCTCAGCAATACAATGGTCTAAGATCATGATGGAAAATGCTTTCCAAATCCAGAAAAAAAAAGAACTGTTGAATCTGGATGCAAATCGAACCATACTATTTCTATTATTTTTGTTGTTGTTTTTCTTTTTTGAGGTTTTTCCTTTTTGCTCAGATTCTTCTCTCATTACATGACTAATGCAAAAATGTTTAATGTGATTGTACATATATAACCTATATCAGATTACTTGCTGTCTGGGGGAGGGGAGAGGGAGGAGAGGGGAGGGATGGAGAAAAATTTGAAACTAGAAATCTTATAAAAACAAATGTTGTAGCTAGATGGCACAGTGGATAGAGCACCAGCACTGGAATCAGAAGGACCTAAGTTCAAATCTGGCCTTGGATACTTGACACTTACTAGTGTGATGTTTAAAATCTAGATTGTATGATCGCCTTAAATTAAAAAGCTTCAGTACCAGTCTTTGGGCATTAAACATTTATTAAAAGCATACAGGTATTCACATGGAGTTCAGTAAGTTAAGAAAAAGAAGGTCTACCTAGTCTAGAGTTCCAGCCTTGTTTGGTTCCTCCTCAAGTCCTCCATCACCAGCCTGCTTCAACCAGGAACTCACTAGCAAACTGATTGTGGGAGCTTTTTATAGGTCTTGAACAGAGGTGGCCCTTACACACTGCTTGAAGCTCATTGGTTGCTGTCCTCCAAATCCATTGGTTCACTGAACTTGAAGATGTTCTCAAGTTAAGTTCAAAGTCTAGCTTCTGAGAACCATACCTTCTTAAGGGCTAGCCAGGTGTGATTACAATCTAGTTAACTTTGAAGTAGACTAATCAGCAGTCAATCACTCTCACTTGATACAATCAGTTTAGATTAATCTCCAGGTGGGTCTTTGAGTATCTGCTAAATCCCATTATTTTATCACCCCCCCCCTTTGTTTCTTCTAGGAACAGGTGTTCCTTGATGAAACACTAGCTGTGTGACCCTGGGCAAGTCACTTAACCCTCACTGCCCCCCCCCACACAAAAAAAATTAAAATAAATAAAAACAAACGTTGAAAATTATCTCTAAATGTAACTGGAAAAATAATAAAATATTTATATGGGGAAAAAAGGAAGCTAGGGACTAGGGGCAGCTAGGTGGCACAGTGAATAAAGCACTTGCCCTGGATTCAGGAGGACCTGAGTTCAAATCCAGCCTCAGACACTTGACACTTACTAGCTGTGTGACCCTGGGCAAGTCACTTAACCCTCATTGCCCCACCAAAAACAAAACAAAAAAGCATATCTTACCAGGGAGAATCAAGACATGTAACCGGTGTGTATCTTGTTTTAAGACAGAGTCTCTTTCCAGCAAAGAAAAAAGAACACTGCACCATCCTGAATGTGTTTACCAAGGAGGTGGGTGGGTGGAGAGTTCAATGATCACTTAATCAGTATGGAATATATATTCTACAGTGATGTCCTCTAGATCCTCCACTATCCATGATAGTGTCTAAGCTCACTATGAGCCAGGTACTGTGCTAAGTGCTGGAGATTCGAATGCAGGAACTGAAACAATATCTGCTCTCAGGAAGCCTCCATTTTATTTTCCATACATATATGGGCATATAAAAATATTTGGGATATGGCTAGAGACTGGACCTGTGATTTTATCGGTAGAGGGAACTCCCAGGGAGAACACTCTCTGCCAAAGGAAGTTGGCCCTTACTCTGGAATTTACAATTGTAGAGAGCTACCCAGAACAGAGGAATCAAATAAGCAGCCCAATGGGTAGCAGAGGGGTAGGATGGGAGAGAGGAAGCCAGATTTAAATGGAACTGGAAAATTCTAACAAAATAAATAAAAATACAATAGGGTATAGATAATGTTTATATGTGGCTTTCTATGTAATATGCTGCCAGCAGGGATGTTTGGTGTCTCCCATTTCTATTTGAGTTTGATACCATGGGCCTAGAGCACTGAGAGGTTAGGGTCACACAGCCATAAAAATATATATAGGCATATGCAACATATAGGTATATGAAAAAAAAAAATATATATATATATACATTTTTTTTTTTAGGGCAATGGGGTTTAAGTGACTTGCCCAGGGTCACATAGCTAGTAAGTGTCTGAGGTCTGAGGCTGGGTTTTGAACTCAGGTCCTCCTGAATCCAAGGCTAGTGCCTTATCCACTGCGCCACCTAGCTGCCCCCTTTAATGTATATAAAGCAGCTACAATGTATGGGGTCAAGTGAAAGGCAACACTTTGAGATCTACCAAAATCATGAAGTCAATAAACATTGCCTACTTTGTGCCAGGCACCGTGCTAAGCTCTGTGGATACAAAGAGAGGCAAAAGACCATCCCTGGGGCAGCTAGGTGGCGCAGTGGATAGAGCACTGGCCCTGGATTCAGGAGTACCTGAGTTCAAATCCAGCCTCAGATACTTAACACTTACTAGCTGTGTGACCCTGGGCAAGTCACTTAACCCCAATTGCCTCACTAAAAAAAAAAAAAGACCATCCCTGATCTCAAGGAGTTCACAATCTAATGGGGTTTCCAGAGGGTGGGTTCCCCAAAGCAGAAGGCTAGAATGGGCAACATCATTCAATCTCAGGGGCATGAGGAGAAATAGAAAATGTAGACCACTTTCCTGAGGGCAAGAAAATCCCTCCCAGTGACGCTGCAAGAAATCGTTGCAGAAAGGCCCACTGACATCAGTTCTAACAAGGGCCCTCAGGAAACAGATCTTGCCACCCTGAAAATCCAACCCATGAAATTCAGTCAAACTTCAGGGATTGAGACTCAGCTCTCCCATTCACAGTCAGTATTTATGGAAAACCAGCTCTGGGAGGTTGAAAAGATATCAGATCATGGAGACCACTTCATAAAACCCTCACATTTTACAGATGAGGAAACCGAGGCCAGAAAAGTTCAGTTCAATTTAGTTTAACAAGCATTCATTTTTTTATATGTTGGTGTTTTTTCTTTTAGTGAGGCAATTGGGGTTAAGTGACTTGCCCAGGGTCACACAGCTAGTAAGTGTTAAGTGTCTGAGGCCAGATTTGAACTCAGGTATTCCTGAATCCAGGGCTGGTGTTTTATCCACTGCACCACCTAGCTGCCCCAAGCATTCATTTTTTAAATGAATTTTTCAAATGAACAAAAATGGATTTTCCCCCTCCTCTCCTACGCTCACCATTAGAAAAAAAGAAAGAAAAAACAGAGGTCTCAGGTGACTGGGCAATATTTGCTCAGCAGTTTCCCATTACACCTTCTGGGGCCAAGTTTAATGAGTATAATAGTTTATCAGTGTTTTATGTTTCTGCATTTGGTTTGGGATGCCTGTGAACTTTAAAGGTTGTCCCATATCTGATGCCCATATTGTCCACAGAGTAACTATGAAGTGGTTGGGAAGCCCATTACTCCCATTTGGGGAAACCAAGACACAAGCCATACATAAACTTCATTCAGATTTCCTTGGAGTTTACCTCTGGGGTAGGGGTTATGAGTCAAAGAGATGTTGACCCCCTTGGGGTCAGTCAAACGCAGTCCATGGGCTGCCCCCCAGCCTATGGGTGACACATTCTGTTGAGAAAACAACATGAACATACAAAATATATACTGTACAAAGTCATTTCCTGGGGGGAGGGTACAGGAGGGCTATAGTGAGAGAAATGATTTATTGGACCTCTTTTATTCGTCAGTATTAATCAGTTTGGTGGTATTCCATAGGGGTAATGATTATTAGTAATTATTAGTAATATACTCATCCAGTAATACACATTTTGTCAGTCTGGTCTAAAATAGGGATTATATATATCAATATGTACTTTACATATCTTAGATATAGGAATAGATAAGGTAAAAATGGATTCTTTCTTATAATAGTATAAATGCACTCTTCACTACTTACTTACTAGTTAGAAAGTTCACTTGCCTAACCACAAGAAGGCTGATGACCAAACTCTGTGTGGGTGGGATGTCTTGACATGATATGGAAAGTCCCTCGAGGTATTTTTTGTACCTCCAGACCACCCATTCTTGCCCTGCATGAGGAGGGGGACCATCTGAGGACCACTTAGTCATTGAAAATGACCCTTGTCTTGCCCATCCTGTGACTACCCATGCCAATGTATCATTTCTGGCTCTCCTGGAGGATCAAAAGCAAGATCTACCAACCAATGAGACCCTCTACTTTGCTTTGTCTCTTCTGCGCATCTGGGTTTAAAGCCCGATAAAAGTAAGGTCCTGAGGAAAGGGGGTATCTCAGATAGTGAGGAAGATCTGAGGTCCCATTTTTTTTTTTTAGTGAGGCAATGGGGGTTAAGTGACTTGCCCAAGGTCACACAACTAGTAAGTGTTAAGAGCCTGAAGATGGATTTGAACTCAGGTACTCCTGACTCCAGGGCCGGTGCTCTATCCACTGCGCCACCTAGCTGCCCCTGAGGTCCCATTTATTGAATGATTTTGGTCCCTTTAATAAATGGTTAATGATGTCACCAAAAATCAAAGCAGGTTTAGGCCTGAAGTAGCTTGGGTATTTGATTCTTTGGGACTCATAATCAGGCCAAACTTTCAACCAAATTTTTTTTTTTAGTGAGGCAATTGGGGTTAAGTGACTTGCCCAGGGTCACACAGCTAGTAAGTATTATGTGTCTAGTGAGTATTATGTGTTTGAACTCTGCGCCACCTAGCTGCCCCCAACCAAATTTTGAAGGGGTAAGGAAGCAATGAGGGCAGGCCTCAGAGACAAGACAACCTGGGTTCAAGCCCAGCCTCTGACACATACTTGTTGTGAGGCTGTGGTTGAGTCACCTAACCTGTTTCCCTAAAATCATAAGTTGTAGAATGGTGTACTCCACTGGTAGAGCGGGTTTCCCCACCCAGAATTCCCAATCCCAATGAATACACAGGTCTAGCCCAACAAAAGGGTGAAGAAATCCGATTCTGCTTTTTCATTTACCGTACCACATGTGGTGCTGACATACTCCCTTGGAGCATGCCACCTTTATTATACTTGCTCATTTTTTCTGGTTACTTTCAGGTCTTTCCTCATCCCGTACTATTTTAAATCAACAGAACTGGTAACCATAGTTGTTGATCTTAATGAAAAGTTACCTTTTAAATGTCTAAAGTCTTTCTTTAAATGAAAACTTACAAGTCAAGGGCTTTTGCCTAAAGTGAACTTAATCCTCAATTTTTAAAAAAATCCTTTGACTTCAGGAAGGCAATGATCTTTGGTTTGTTTGTTTTTTCCCATATAAATATTATTTTCCAGTTACATGTAGAAATAGTTTTCAACATTTGGTTTTTTATAAGATTTCTAGTTTCCGATTTTTCTCCCTCCCTCCCCCCTCCCCCCTCCCCAAGACAGCAAGCAATCTGATATAGGTTATATATGCACAATCACATTAAACACATTTCTGCATTAGTCAAAACAAAAAGGAAAAACCTCAAAAAAGAAAAAGAAAAACAATAGAAATAGTATGGTTCTACTATTTCTTGTTTTTGGTGCTGTTGTTTTTCTATTTTGAGGTTTTTCCTCATTGCTCTGATTCTTCTCTTATAACATGACTAATGCAGAAATGTTTTATATATATAAATATAAAACCTATATCAGATAACCTGCTGTCTAGGGGAGGGGGGAGGGAGGTAGAAAAATCTGAAATTGGAAAGCTTGTATAAACAAATGTTGAGAACTATCTTTATATGTAACTGGAAAAAAAAATACTTTTATCAGAAAAAAAAAAAAAAAAGAAAGAAATAGTATGGTTCGATCTGCATCCAGATTCAAGTTTGTTTTTTTTTCCTGGATTTGGAGAGTATTTTCCATCATGAGTCCCTTGGAACTATCTTGGACCATGAGGCAATGATCTTTCAAAGAAATATACCGACCTCGGACACTTAACACTTACTAGCTGTGTGACCCTGGGCAAGTCACTTAACCCCAATTGCCTCACCAAAAAAAAAAAAAAAAAAAAAGAAATATAGAGGGGGCAGCTAGGTGGCGCAGTAGATAGAGCACCAGCCCTGGATTCAGGAGTACCTGAGTTCAAATCCAGCCTCAGACACTTTACACACTTACTAGCTGTGTGACCCTGGGCAAGTCATTTAACCCCAATTGCCTCACCAAAAAAAAAAAAAAAAAGAAAAGAAAGAAATATAGAAAACTTAAGTCACAGCCTCTGACATAATACAATCCCTATCCTTTAATCAATGTTCACTGTGGAATCCACAGTAATTTATTAAGTCTCTTGGTTTAAGCTATTAGTTGTTGGACAAGACTATAAATAGCCCACCTACAGATGGTCAGCATTGCCTCTAAGGGATCAGACAACACTAATGATATATGCTGGACAGCCTGACCCTTATAATTTACTCCTGGATGAATCTCTGTAATTTGTACTTCTTTTATTGCCCTATGGAGTCCCTGAAACTGTCTGCTCCTGCCTGTTGGCCTCTACCAACCTAAAGATCTCTCTGATTTGCTTTCCCTTTTTGGCTGATAAATGCTCAGTCCCTGGAACTTTAATGTAAACCTGATAGTACAAGATGATTTTTTGAACTTTCTGGAATTATTTTCACAAGATTATACAAGCTCCAGATTTTTTTTTTTTTGGGGGGGGGGGGGATACCTAGGCAGGACACTTGTGACGACTGCCCTCCAAACAGGTGTTTGACCTAATTAACAAAAGGAGTTTCTAAAAGAACTGATCATTGAATACAATGCTGAATGACTCAGTTTATTTTTCTGACAAAACAAACTGAAGAATTCCTCCAGAAAAGAAAACCCTAGCGATTCCATTTCTTTCCACTGGCTTTCCTAGCCCTCTCTGAAGAAACTCTGATTGGGCAGTATTTTTAAATACTTCTAATCCTCCTTTGGATTTTCTAAGGCCTCATGCCTAAACTCAATGTCCAAGTTCTTGGCTATGCCTATATAAAAGAAACAGAGGAAGGGGTGTGTGGGTTTTGAAGGCAAAAATAACAAAGAGACCTGTTCTCTGGGTAGTTGTTTTGTCTTTAATGGGCACCAGACAACATATTGTATAAGTGTTCTGCAATCATGAAGATGGGCATCATGCATCTGCTCACGCGTCCTCATTTATATTCTCCAACCCCTGAAAAACAGTAAGGGGAAAGAAATGTGAATCCCACCGTCTCTGCTGGGAGGTCAGCACTTCTCACTTCGGGCTCTTTCTACAAAGCAGCCATCAATCAATGCCTGTATTCATATTGATGTAAAAACCAGACAGTTGTAATTGAAACACACACATTATCACACATGATAATATATCAGATATTGTTGAAAATTACACACCCTGCCTATTTCCAAAAGGACTGGTAGCAACTTTCAGATGGAAATATACTAAGTGATGAAAGGCACTGTGGCCCAGTGGACAGGGCTGGCCACAGAGCTAGGAAGATCTGGGTCTGAGTTCCACCATGGCTGTTTCCTGCCCATGGGACCCTGTACAAGTGGCTTACTCTTTCAATGCTCCAGGCAGTTCAACATCTATAAATTGCAGAGAAGGTACAAGACCTACATAGGTAAAAGGGAGGGTTCCTCACCTAGAAGTGATATACAGAGTTCCCTTGTATTAGTGTGTGAGAAATAAGTATCTTGGGGCAGCTAGATGGCACAGTGGATAGAGCACCGGCCCTGGAGTCAGGAGTACCTGAGTTCAAATCCGACCTCAGACACTTAACACTTACTAGCTGTGTGACCCTGGGCAAGTCACTTAACCCCGATTGCCTCACTAAAAAAAAAAAAAAAAAAAAGAGAGAGAGAGAGAAATAAGTATCTTGGGAGGGGGGCAGCGGTGTTCTCCCCTTCTTTCTTAGTCCTTTCTTCTCCCCACTTCAGTTCTCCTTGAAAGTAAGATTCATCTTTGTCAGACCCATCCAAACCATACCCAGGTAACGACTACTGTGCTCCAATTAGCTTGAGTAGGGTCTGCATTCTTTCTCTGATGTCTTTTTCCCCCCCAATTCCCCAGTTGCCAGTGCTCTATAGTATTCCATAACTTTGTATTTTTTAATTTACTTATGTACTATGTGCACTGCCCCAGCCCCAGAGTAATCCCCTTAAAGGAACCTTCATTTTTTCCATTTCTGTTTCTGCCCACACTGCCTAGCACACCACAGAAGCTTAATAAATGCCTGCTGAATTTAACCAAAACTAAGCCCACCTGCCTTAGTTCTTCTATTCCAGGCATAAGACTGAACCAAGCTTCCAGTGAACCTCATTTTTGAGTAAGGGGTTCTTTTGAAAATAACTGGGGGGGGCAGCTAGATGGCGCAGTGGTAAAGCACCGGCCCTGGATTCAGGAGTACCTGGGTTCAAATCCGGCTTCAGACACTAGACACTTACTAGCTGTGTGACCCTGGGCAAGTCACTTAACTCTCATTGCCCTGCCAAAAAAAAAAAGAAAATAACTGGGAAGGAGTAGATGGTACAGTAGATAGAGCTAGACCTAGAGTCAAGAACTGAGTTCAAGTTCTCAATCCCTTACTAGCTCTGTGACCCTGAGCAAATCACTTAACCTGTACGTTTCCTCAACTGTAAAATGGGAATCATAACCCTGCCTCAAAGTATTGTGAGGACCAAATGAGGTAACTGTACGATGCTTGGCACAGTGTCAGGAACGTGGTAGGTTCCACATAAATATTACTATTGTTATTATGTGGGTGAAGAAGTATTCCTTTCAGGACAAAGAAAAAAAGGATGTCAAGATACTAGGATTTATAGCCCAGCACTTCCACTTAACAGTCGTGTTACCAGGGACAAGTAACTTCCCTCATAAGCCGAAGGAAGAGGGAGGGAGGGAGGGAGGAAGAGAGGAAGGAAGGAAGGAAGGAAGGAAGGAAGGAAGGAAGGAAGGAAGGAAGGAAGGAAGGAAGGAAGGAAGGAAGGGGAAAAAAGAAAGTCTCTGATGTCTTTTTGACCAAGATTTGAGTGACCTAAGTCATGTATCCCAAGACTTCAAAACCCACCTCCAATCAAGTCAACCAATTGGATTTGATTGCTGTGTGATGGACCACCTACAGTTCAAAGGGCCCCACAGCCATAAGGGGTCTTTGGTCTGAGAGGTGTCCATTGACCATCCTTTTATTAATAACCTGCTGACCTATTAGTAAAAATGATTAAATTACCCAGAAACTATGTCTCTCATATTTTTAATCATCACAGGTGAAATCCCAGGTAGAGTACCCATCCTTGCAGAGACACTTCAGTTATAAAACAAAACTGAGGCCCATCTAAAAGGAGGAGTCAGTGCCTTCATATACCATTATACCTGGGACAATAAATCTAGCTGTTAAAGTAAAAAGATAACTCGACCAGCAAGCATTTATTAAGCGCTTACTGTGTGCTAGGCACTGTTCGAAGCACTGAGAAACCCAAGAAAAAGTAAAAACAGTTTCTACCCTCAAGGAGTCGCTCACATCAAGTTCCCTCATTTCCTTTTCTAACAACAGGTTTCCTGATTGGTTGTTAGATCTTTTCTGGAATAAACTTGGAGTGGGCATTCACTACATACTCCCTTATAGAAAGCACAACTGATAACAGACAATGGCTTCTAAATGATACAGAAGCAAGGTTCAGGAGATGGTTCCTATGCTCCAAGGAAAGACATGTGCTGGAGAAAGTCAGGAAGGAATCTGCTTTGTAAACTCTAAAGTGCTATGGGAATGGAAGTAAGCAGGAATGGTTAAGAAATTTTGAAAAACAACCTGACCAAAGGCACCAAAGGAATATCCTTTGTGTGTTCTGCTGTCTGGTGGTGTCTCTGGAGAGAGACTATTTAGGTAATCTGGGTGAATAGATAGTACAGTTATCCTTCCCACATCAAGGGGGTAAGGGGTGTAGCTCCCCTGCGATCTAGAAAAATCTGCATAAAAATTTTTGGCCCTTCCTTCATACCAGAGAAAAAGTCTAAATTATTATGATATTAAAAGATAAAATGTTGATATTATACAATTTTATACATATATTTTATGCATTTCTGAGTTTCTAAACTTTTTCTGTGTCATCTGTTGTTGGCTTTCACACGTTGTCAGCAGCTTCTGCAAAACTCAAAAAAAATTATTTCATTTCTTATGCCGACCCATGATATACTGAAACCATGATGAGTAAAGTTGCAATGTGGAAGGGAGAACTGTATGTCTTTTAGAATTTTTCTCTCAAAAGGTGGACAGATGCTGTATCTCCTTGGAGTTTACACTCCAATCCCCTCATAAGTACCTATAATTAAGAATTTCTATGCTGTGGACTAAAATGAAACTAGATCTTTATCATTTCCCCTCCTTAAATGGTATTTGATATGATTAAGATGATTCTGCAGGAGGAAAAGCAATTAAGATCATGCCTTTTAGCAGATATGTTCAATTAGTCTGTTCGTTTATTCCAAGTCACGAGAAAGAATTTTGGGCTTGGTGCTGTTGAAAAAATAAAGTGATGGTACAAATTTTTAAAACACCACAGTCACTGAGTTAATGATTCAGAAAAAGTTTAGCAAAGCCTCTTTTATAAACAAGTAAATTTTATAATGTAAAAATTACTCTAACCTTGAATTGTTATTTGCACTTTCAAAGTCTATACCTCATACATTCCCACTTTATATACAGTAGGAGTCTACAAACGTAACTGTTTGGCCAAAGAATGCTGTTAATAATATGTAAAATTCTTTGATTAAACGCTTATTACTTAAAAAAAAATAAAGTGAGCTGACAAATCATAGCCATTGGGGGATAGGGGGGAAGAACCTACCCTAAAAAAAAAAATCCTACCTAACAGCAATTTACTATTTAAAACATTCATCCCAGTCTTTCCTCTCTATGACACATCAGATCTCTGATTTGTGCAGAACTGAAAAATATTGGGAGTTAGAAGGGACGTAAGCCACGTAGCCTAAGCCAAAGGAAACTCCACAATAATATAACAGAAAAGTGATTATCGTCCAGTCTTGGCTTGGATACCACTAAAGAAGGGGAACCCATTCCATTCTACTTGGGGACAGCTCAAATTGTCAGAAAGGAGTTCCTGGGGACAGCTAGGTAGTGCAGTGGATAGAGCACCAGCCCTGGATTCAGGAGGACCTGAGTTCAAATCCAGCCTCAGACACTTGACACTTACTAGCAGTGTGACCCTGGACAAGTCACTTAGCCCTCATTGCCTCGCGAAAGAAAGAAAGAAAGAAAGAAAGAAAGAAAGAAAGAAAGAAAGAAAGAAAGAAAGAAAGAAAGAAAGAAAGAAAGAAAGAAAGAAAGAAAGAGAAAGGAGTTCCTAAACTGGCTTGTTTGCATCCTCCCCCATTGTTGCTCCTTCTGTTTTCTGGAGTCACACAGGACAAGGCCAATCCTGCCTCCATGGGACAGTTGGCCCTTCCAAACCTCAAGCACCGCATCCTCCCAAGCTTTGTCTTCTCTGGGCTAAACACTGGCTACAGTTGGCACGGCCTCCTCCGGTTACATGTCCCAGCTGTTATCTCAGAGTCACTGATAGACCAAGGACTCCCCTGCAGATTACCATTGTTTCAACTGTACATTGTGGCTTAGTTTAGGCACATACCTCCCCAAAAAAGAATCAAGATGCATTTATGTAACATTCTGTGTGAGTTCTTTTCATGTGATTCTTACAACAGCCCCGTGAGATAGGGCATTATTAATCCCAATCGGCAGCAGTGGGAACTAAAGTTCAAAGAGGAAAAGAAAAAAACTCTCATGGCACAGCCACCAAATGTGTGTCGGGCCTGGAGCCCAGCTCTATGAAATCTAAGGCCAGGATTCTTCCCTAATGCACACTGGACTGCCTTTCACAAATCAGAAAGAGAGTCACTCTACCAAAACCCAAACCAAAAAACCAGTCAGTTTCCTCCAGATTTGGGTCTACAATTCCCTTAGGTTTCATTCTTCACTTTGTTACTAGAGCGCTTATAAAGATGTCAAAGCTAGACTGAAGGTGGAGAAATTCGCCCTTCTAAATGGTGTAAAGGACCGTTAAGGGGTTCCCTGAACTGGTCTTTTTGAGTTGCCATATTTTCCAGAAATACCAGATCCAGAATATGCAAGAGGCTCTGAGTGTCTCGAGGACAAAGTGCCTCCCCACCCAAGCTGACACAATTTGTTGTTGGCATCCCAAACTGTACTCCCTGTGTGTCCTTGGGAGTCAAGATGGGCACCAGTCAGTCTGCCCCAGACTGGGAAATTGCTTGTACAGCTGGGACCCTTGCAGATAAGCAGACCTTCCTATCTTCATGGCCTAGCAGTTCCCAAGAGCAAAGAATGCAGCTTTTGCTGTTGCCTTGCTTCTCTCCTTTGAAGGATTTTGTTCTTTTTCCACCCTTACTGCACCATTCCCACTCCCATGCCATGCCCACTAAGGTAGATTTCTGGGATCTCCTCCTTCCTTTGTCCTGCTGTTATAAAAACGCAAACTTCTGTATGGATTGGGAACTCTTTGGGTTCCACATGCATTCGTTTCTCTTGGAATAAACCTAGTTTTGGGGCAGTTAGATGGCACAGTGGATAAAGCACAGGCCCTGGAGTCAGGAGTACCTGAGTTCAAATCTGGCCTCAGACACTTGACACTTACTAGCTGTGTGACCCTGGGCAAGTCACTTAACCCCAATTGCCTCACTTTAAAAAACAAACAAACTAGTTTTCACATAAGTTTAGTGACATTGTGATTGCCTGTTGACAATGATTACCCAAAGAAAAGAAACTATGGCACACGCTAACAGTACCAAGTAGTGAGATACTGGACCCGTGGCAAATTCTGAGGAATTTCACAGTGTGTCCTGGACAGAGCTAGAGGCAGCAAACTCCCTCACCCAGGTACTGAGAAATCACATGTTATAGTCTCCAGTGCCACCAAGTCAACTGAAAGATTCCTGCAGGGTAAGACACTTCCAAAAGGAACCCAACCCACCAACTCAGACACACAACCAGCAGGACACATTTTACCTTGGCCTCATAATAACGATTGAATCCAGAGATCCGCCTGTCCCTTTCCAGTAGATTCCACTGGTATCGATTACGGGCAATTCTCTTTTCCTATAAAGAGAACACTGTCATGACACTGCAGTTCAAATGGCCCAGTGGCCAGAGATTAGAAGATGGAAAAGAGGAGGCAGCTAGGTGATGCTGCAGTGGATAAAGCACCAGCCCTGGATTGAGGAGGACCTGAGTTTAAATCCCGACTCAGACACTTGACACTTACTAGCCGTGTGACCCTGGGCAAGTCACTTAACCCTCATTGCCCCATCCCCCCCCCCCAAATATTTACATGCAATTGGAAAAAATAAAATGCTATTTAAAAAACAATCCTATGCCCCCCTCCAATGATAACCAGCCTCCTGTATCCCACACAGATTATATTTAGATCGTGCTTCAAGGGTTTTACTGGCAACCCTGTAAGATATGATAAATACATTAGTCTTAGTTTCCCAATTGTACAAATGAGGAAACAGAATCTGGACGGTTATGTCACTTGTCTGTCACCATGGCAAGTGTAAGAAGGGATCTGAACCCAAGTCCACTGAATCCAACACTCTTTCCATTCAATCAACCGATCACTAAGCATTTATAAAGTACCTACTATGTGTTAGGTTTTCTTGCTTTCATAAGGCTTACCTCCTATCTGAGGGAGATAGCATGTACATATATACAACAACCCCCCCCCCCATCTTACATATGAAGCTAAAGGGGATAAGGAAAGGCCTCAAGTATATATGAGGCAGGACTTGAATTGGGGTCCTCCAGGATCCAAGTCCAGGGTCCTATCCACTACACCATTCCACTTCTCACTTAACAGGCATTAGAGATTATATGACATCTGTGTTGTTACTAGATTGTGAGTCCTTGGGGGGGGGGCTGAATAGGTCTGGTAATGGAGAGAATGTAGTTTGGGGGAAATAACTGAATTGTCTCCTTTCCACTTGGTCTTGAACCTCTCTACCTTAATTTCAATTTCTTCTTGCCACATGACCCCCTTTCTTCATATTTTCCCCTGATTTACCCATTCCCTTCTACACCCAGCTCAGGCAGGTCCTTTGCTTTTCCTTAGGACCCTTCAGATCTCTCCTCACTATTAAATTTTTTTTAAAAATCTGTATATTTATATAGATTTAATACAGATTTATGTATCATCTTCATTTCTGAATATCCCACCTCCAACTCTACCCTGCAAGCCATCCCATATGATAGAGAACAAGAAGGAAAAAAAGAATTTAGACAAACTAACATATTCTAAATCTGACAATATGTGTAGTGCTCCATACTCATGGTGGGAGAGGAGAGGAAGAAAGCGCATGAGAATTTATACAGTTTATGTGCCAGGTAATGTGGCTAAGCTCTTTCACAATTATTATCTCATTTAGGGGCAGCTAGGTGGTGCAGTGGATAAAGCACCAGCCCTGGATTCAGAAGGACCTGAGTTCAAGTCCAGCCTCAGACACTTGACACGTACTGGCTGTGTGACCCTGGGCAAGTCACTTAACCCTCACTGCCCTGCAAACAAAAACAAAAACAAACAAATACTATCTCATTTGATCCTCTCTAACAACCCTGGGAGATAGGTGCTATTATGATCTCGCTTTATATAAATGACGAATTTGGAGCTAAGAAAGGTGAAGTGACTTGCCCAGGGTCACACAGCTAATAATGTATGAAGCCAGATTTTAACTCACCTTCCTGACTCCAGACCCAGTGCTGTAACCACTACACCACCAGATAGATTCCCCTATTTCCGTAAAGGAGGAATTCTTTTCATTTTCTCAGGCAACAGAGATGCCTCCAACCTTCTATTTGCATTACAGAAAGAAAGTCAGGGCTTGTCCCCTAGTTTAACAGTATTTAGGGCAAAACTAGAGAGGGTACTCCTTTACTTAGCACAGAAAGTATTTACTTTCTGGCCAGTCATCTGAGTGAGGTAGATGAGAAGCTATTAATGGAAAGAACGCGGGATTAGGAGTCAGAGGACCCGGGTGTGAATCCTGTATGCCCTCGGATACGTCACTTCCCCTCCCTGGGTCTCCATTTCTTCCTCTGTAAAATGAAGGGGGGAGGGGTTGAATTGGATAGGTGCTGGGGTCCCTTCCAGGTCCAGTTCTACCATCCTACATGAGTGACCTGGACCGAGTCCCTTCCCCTCACCGGGCCTCAGTTTCCTCCCCTGTAAAATGGGGGGGTTGGCCTCGATGGCCCCTAAGGTCCCCTCTCCAGCAAGAATCCTATACGCGATCCTCCCCAGTTCCCTTCCCTTCCCCTCCTCGGGCCAGCTCTGGGTCTCTTCTCCAGGCTCTAGGGCTGTAGAGACACGCTCAAAGCCCGAAGGGGCACAGGGGCACGGAGCCCCGCGTCCGGGTCCCCAGCCCGAGTGTGCGGGGCCGATAACAGGGGGGCCGCTGACCGGCAGCCACTGCTGTACTTTTGTACCTTGCCCCCATTGCTGTACTTTTGGATGATCGTGGTGCTCACTCCCGGGATCGTCAGACACACGCCCATTACGGCCAGGCCCGGAAGAATTTCGAACCACATCTCCGCCGAAAGCTCGCGGCCACGGACTGTTAGGGGTTGCAGGAACGCCACCGGCAGCGGGGTTAAGGTGACCGGGGACACTTCCGTTCCCAGCAGCCCCCGCGCCGCCCCGCCCCCGCCTGTGGCCAATCAGCTCGCGCCGCAAAGGCCCCGCCCACCTTTCGCTTCCTAGCGACGGGACGTGACGTCGGCGGCGGCCAGTACTCAAGAGTTGGTCTAGTGTCGGAAGTCTGCCATCGCAGACCGAGCGAGATGGCCGATGAGCGGCCCCCGGAGCCTCCGGCTGTACCGGTGTGTACCTTCCTCTTCAAGAAATCGGGCCGCAAGGGCGCCGCGGGGCGCCGGAAGCGGCCTGCCTTCGACAAGCACCCCAGGGGAGGCGGCGACGGCAGCAGCAGCAGCAGCAGCAGCAGCGATGAGGGCAACGTCGTGGTCCGGCGGGAGAAGAGGCGCCTGGTCCCCAACCCCATGATCCAGAAGACGCGCGGCAGCTGCCGGGAGAAGAAGGCGCCCGCCGCCTACAGCGGTGCCAGCAGCGGCGGCGACGACGAGAGTGAGCCTTCGGCCGCCGTCAGCGTGGTCTACAAGTCCACCCGCTCGGCCAAGCCCGTGGGCCCCGAGGACATGGGCGCCACCGCCGTGTACGAGCTGGACACGGAGAAAGAGCACGACGCGCAGGCCATCTTCGAGCGCAGCCAGAAGATCCAAGAGGAGCTGCGCGGCAAAGAGGACGATAAGATCTACCGGGGCATCAACAACTACCAAAGGTACGTGAAGCCCAAGGACACGTCCATGGGCAACGCCTCGTCGGGCATGGTGAGGAAGGGGCCCATCCGCGCGCCCGAGCACCTGCGCGCCACCGTGCGCTGGGACTACCAGCCCGACATCTGCAAGGACTACAAGGAGACCGGCTTCTGCGGCTTCGGGGACAGCTGCAAGTTCCTGCACGACCGCTCCGACTACAAGCACGGCTGGCAGATCGAGCGCGAGCTGGACGAGGGCCGCTACGGGGGCCCGGACGAAGACAACTACGAGGTAAGCAGCGACGACGAGGACCTGCCCTTCAAGTGCTTCATCTGCCGGCAGTCTTTCCGGAACCCCGTGGTGACCAAGTGCAAGCACTACTTCTGCGAGAGCTGTGCCCTGGCTCACTTCCGCACCTCGCAGCGCTGCTATGTCTGCGACCAGCAGACCAACGGGGTCTTCAACCCAGCCAAGGACCTGATCGCCAAGCTGGAGAAGCACCAGGCAGAGGGGAAGGCGAGCATCTCTGACCCCTTAGATAGCTCAGATGAAGGCGTAACCTCCATCACTTAAACCTAGTGTAATGGTAACAATAAAAAAAACCTCTTTTCTTTTAAACTTCAAAATGAGTGGAGATTTCTGACTCAAGCGTCTCGGGGGGAGTGGGGGTGGGGGCTGGACGGGGGCGAGGGGAAGAGAATGGGGAGGCTTGGGATGGGCGGTATCTGGGATGGAGGGGGGTGGGGGGAATGGAGAGGAGGGGAGCCTTGGATTGCAGGTACCATGAAGATTTCTGGCTAAACGGGCGGAGGTGGGGAATGGGGAGGCTCAAATTGCTTGGTATCCACTGGGGGCCAAGCTGGAGGTGGGAGAGAGGGAGTCGGGGAGGCTTGGATTGTCAGGTAGTCAGGGTTCAAAGTAATCTGCTACCTGGCTAATATGCCAGAAAGATCTGGGATACACTTTGAAGAAACTCTCAAGGATGTCATAATGAATGAATAAAACATTTAGTAACTTACTATGTACAAAGCACCAATCACTTAGGGAGTGATTCCATGGAGGAGAGAAACACATAAAAGGGTTCAGCTGTAAGTCCAATGGAAAAGTCCCACGGTCCTTAGGGTGAGCAGCAAAGCAGATGGTGATGTAATAAAGGCTTTTGTCCTGTTTCTTAGATAGGGATCTACATACTGGGACATCTCTTTAGGATCATAGATCTAGAGTTGAAAGGGATCTCAGAGGCCACTTACTCCAACCCTCTCCTTTTATAGAGGAGGAAACTGAGGCACAGGGATATTAAGTGACTTGCCCAAAGTCAAACAGGTAGTAGCCATCAGGGGCAGTGTTTTCACTTCTGCCCACTCATTCTTTAGAAGTAGAGTGGTTATAGAAGTGTGCTGCCTTCATGAATGAAGGAATGAGTGAATAAATAAACGAATGAGTGTTAGGCACCTGCTAAATGCCATAGGTCAATTACCAAACCTAAGTAGTCTGCTCTCTAAGAAGTGGTCTGTTAAACTATTCATTGTTTTCTGACACCTTTGCTTTCAAAAACGTTTGAGATTCTCCTTTCAGTATCAACAGTAAACATTAAGCATAGCCTCTAGTCGCAGTCTGAAATCCTACTCCTGTGGAGGGACCTGACCACTTCAATTAGGGACACAGACCTTAAGGTTTGGAGAATCTTTTCTTGGGAACATCCTTTTTTTTTTTTTTTAAAGCAAGGCAATTGGGGTTAAGTGACTTGCCCAGGGTCACACAGCTAGTAAATGTTAAGTGTCTGAGGCCGGATTTGAACTCAGGTACTCCTGACTCCAGGGCTAGTGCTCTATCCACTGCGCCACCTACCTGCCCCAGGGAATATCCCTTTTGAAGTGTGAACTCCCCTGCTCAAAAGTCTTATCTTTTCTTTTTTTCTTTTTCTTTTTCCTCTCTTTTCTTGGTTAGCTCGGTGAACACGAGTCTGATTGACTAGCATTTGATCTAATTATATTAGGTAATGGTGACTGATATTCATTCCCATTCCCATTGCTGAACTGGTGTAGATCCCTAAAGTACACACGACTACCAGATTTTTTCATTACAAATGTACTTCTAAAGCCAACTGTTTATTTACAGTGACTTCTTTAAGAAGCGACATTGCTTGTAAATGTAAAAGATAAAAGTCAGGATATAAGTTTATCTGAGTGTAATTAATAGACTAGAATCAACTTTTTCTACACAAAATGACTGTCATCTATTTCTCTGGCCCTAATCTTTTAAGGCAGTGCCAGTCATATATGCCCCAGTTACCTACTAAGCATTTTTACTTACATTTTTCCTTCAGCGGCATCAAACTGAAGGTTTGCTCCCTAAAAGAAAACAATTCATCTTCCCAAATTAATCTTTTGGCCTACTGAGCAGGGCTATTGCAAGAAATGAGTCAATAACCAATAATAAGATAACAACATGGGGGGGGGGAGCCAAGATGGCGGAGGAAAGACATTAAACGCACAAGGCTCCTGATACAATCACCCCCAAAATAAGATACCAACATATTTATGAGTCCTGAAGGTCATACATTTATACTATTTAACATTTTATACATATCTTTTTGTAGCCTCAAGGTCACGAATTGATACTTTCTATTTCAAGATGTATTTTAAAATAGGGGTGAGGGATCTGCCCCTTAGGCTGATGCTGACCTGGAGCTTAATTTCATCTGGCACAAAGACAAATACTAATATCTCTAATTATACCTTCAGAATTTCAATAGATTGGTGATCTCATCAATCTGGATTCCTCCAACTCCATGAATGAAAAGCTATACTTATAATTGTAAAAAAATAAACACATTGTGCACAGTGACAGCATATTGTAACTCAGCAATATAGTGATCTAAAACAATCCCAAAGGACTAGTGATGAAGCATACTATCCACCTCCAAAGAAAGAACTGATATTGATTGAACACAGACCACTTTTTCTTTTATTCAAGTTTTCTTGTACAAAATGACTAATATGGTAATGTTTTACATAACCTATATCTGATTGCTTACCACCTCAGGGAAAAGGAAGGAGAGGGAGGGATAAAATTTGGAACTCAAAATTTTAAATAAAGGAGTATTTACTGAAAGGTGAAAAAACACATTGGTTTAAAAGTTTTAGGCTGCAATTGGTTGCTTTTATATGTTGCTAGATTTCTTTGTGTAGCACTTCTTGATAGCTGGGTGTGTCTCTTTTTAGACTCCTTTTGTTTTGTTGCCTTGGGCTGTCTGCAGGTGTATCTCATTCCCCTAGTTTCTGTTTTTGCCACTCACTGACTTTTCTTCTAGCCTTAAGTCATCTTTTCTCACTCTCTCTTTCTCCTTTTCTCCCTCCCTCCCCTTTCCTTAAAAGTCATAATACAAAAGTGACATACATTTGCTCTTAAGGGAGAAAAAAGGCCCTTTCCCTTAACTCCAAAGAGTAACTGAAACTCAGTTACGAAGTCACTCAGGTTTAAGAAATCTCAACATTTTTCTTAATTCTTCTCTCTTCCGTACACCCCACCGTCTATGCATGCACGATGCAGTGCTATGTCCTGACGATTCAATCTACACAACACATCAAGACTAAAAAACCCTTTAAGATTTTGAGCTGGAAGGAACCTCAAGATCATCTAATCCAAAAGGATGAGGTAAACAAAGCACTGGACTTAATGCTGATTTCAAATCTGGACTTCCTACCTGTGTGACCCTAAATTCTGGACTTCCTACCTGTGTGACCCTAAACAAGTCACTTATCCTCGCTTCAGTTTCCTCATCTGTAACATGGGGATAATAATATTTACTCAGAGTTGTGGAGGTAAAGGAGATATTTTCAAGCACTTTGGTAGCTGCTATTATTATTTACAGGTGAGGAAACTGATACTCAGGGCAAATGTCTCTATCAAAGAGTGTTGAAAGCAGGACTAAAACCCAGGTCTTCTAGCTCCATATTTATTTAGTGCTAGAACTAAGTCAACAATTTGGGAATTTGCATTTGTAGTACTATTCAATCAGTAGTTCAGGATTACCAGTAATTTTGGTTAGCTCCAAGAAGCTGTGCAAGCCCGGTAGAAACCGGATTTAAGTCAACCCGCAAATGATTGCTTAGTACTCACTCCGTGCCCAGGTACTGTGCTAGGCAGGGCATCGAGGTAGGATAGTGGATAGAGCTGGGCCTGGAATCAGGAAGGCTCCTCTTCCCATCTGGCTTCAGACCCTAGCTGTGTGACCCTGGGCAAGTCACTTAACCCCTTTAGCCTCAGTTTCCTCATGTCAAATGAACTGGAGAAGGAAATGGCAAACCACTCCAGTATCTCTGCCAAGAATGCCCCAAATGTCGTTAGAGTCCACCAGGACTGAACAACAACAATCAGGCGATGGATACAAGAATGACTAGGATACATGGAAAACAAGACTAGGATACAAGACAAGCGAACCATTAAAACAGTAATTGACCTCAAGGAGGTTACTTTTTATTCAGGAGAGACGAGTATGTGGGAAAAGAAAAATAAATATTAAGGTAATGGGGGGGGGGTGAGGGGATGTATTAAAGGCTGGAGGGGCAGTCAATGCAAAGGCAGGAGATGGGAGATTAGAGTGTAGTGTGAGTGACTGTAAGAGGAACGACTTAGGGACACGATCCGCAGAAGGATCGCGGGCACGATACAAGGTCAGCTCAATAGCCTAAGGTTTCGTTTCCTACGAGTTTAAGACTCAAAGGGGCGAAACCGAACTCGGAGTCCCTGGGCCCCGGGACCAAAGTGCATGCTGGGGGCTGTAGTTCTCCAGGCAGTCGACTGAAATTGATTCCGGGGGAAAGGGGCGAGGCCAACCAGTGGATACCCAAGACGCCGGGGACCGCGCCCTGAGCCTAGCAAGGAAGTGGGTAGCGAGCGGCCTCCGGCGGATTCGGTCAGAAGTACTAGGGTGTCACCGGGCCGTTAGCTGGCGGAGGGGAGGGACGGGCGCTACCGAGCAGTCTCGCGCGATTGAAGTCACTGCGCCACAATTGCGGGTTGGGCCTGGAGGATTTGGGGGGAGGGCCCCCGGGCTCGGGGTGGGGCGGGCTTATGGTGATGACATCCTGACGCTGCCTTGGGTATAGGCTGGGCCATGAAAGAGGATAAGGAGAAAGCGAGGCCCAAGGAGAAGCGGCCGCCCTCCTTTTCAGTCTCGTCTGCAGCGGCGACAGCAGCGGCGGCAGAGACAGCGGCGGCGGCGGTCACTGCAGCGGCGGTCACCGCGGCGGCGGCGGCGGTCACTGCAGCCTCAGCCCCGGCTCCCGCTCCGGCCCCGGCCCCCGCCCCAGCCCCAGCCCCACCCCCAGCTCCAGCTTCAGCTCCAGCTCCGGCTCCGGCTCCGGCTCCGGCTCCGGCCTCGGCTTCGGCGGCGGCAAGCGCGGGCGCGAGCTTCAGCGGCGCCGGTTCCGGGGACAGCGCCAAGACCCAGGACAGAAAGGGCGAGCGATTCAAAGAGAAGAAGGAGATGCTGAGCAAGGTGCGGGGGGGGGGCGCGTACAGCTTCCTTCCATAAAGGAGCCGCCCGGCCCCGGCCGCGCCCGCCCCTCCCTTCCCCCCCCCGCCCCCGCCCTCGGACCCCCGAAGGGCTCGGGCTGCCGGCGGTCGAAGACCGGGCACGAATTTTATTGGGGGGAAGGCAGGCAAGGAAAGGGTTAATGGGGCAGCAGAGAGCTGGTGTGTGGGGGGGATGGGAGAGTTCGAATGCGGGTGAGGCGTGCTTGGGGTGGTGCCCATTAGGGTGGAGAGAGCCCTGGGGGCCCCGAGCAGAGGAAGGGGGGGATAGTGGGAAGGGGGGGTAGTGGGAAGGGCGGTAGGGAGCAGGTAGTGTGGGGGAAGGGAGCCAGGAGGTAGAGGGGGGCGGGGTGGAGATGGTGGGGGAAGGGATGGAAAAGGCGGGGAGGGGAAGAGGATCGATGAGGGCGGGGCAGGCAGAAAGGGGGAAGTGGGAGGGGGGCAGGTAGGGTGGGGTGGGGGAAGGAATGGGGAGGGCTGAGGGGGGGAATGCTGAGGATTCGGAGGGCGGGGCAGGGGGGGGAGGTGGAGAGAGGGGAGGGGGACGCAGGGGATCCAGGAGAGGGAATGGAGAAGGGGAAGAGGGAAAACGGGGGTGGGAACGGAGGAGGGAGGGGGACCCTTCCTTTCCCCCTCCCAGAAAATACCCGATCTCACTCACTGGGGATGGGCCCCCACCTTGAGCTAGCGACCCCCTCCCCGTGAGCGAACCCCTCCCCTTTGGAGAGCTGATGTTCACATGCGCAGAGCTGGCTTTGGCTGGCAGGGTGGGGATGGTGGAGAGGGCATGGGTGGTTTTGCAAATCAATCTGGGCTTGTGAGGACTGCGGAGGACTTGGGCTGAGAAATGGATTCTTATTGTTAGCTTTACTGGACAAGCCCCGGGTAGCACCTGGCTGCTTCTGTGTGATATTTTAGAAGGGGAAAAAAAGGGGGGGGGTAGATCTTTGTGCTGGGCTTGGGCAGACCTCTGATGCTGACTAGCTGTTGCTACAGGTAGGTCAGAATCTCCCAAAGCCTATTTTTTCTCTTCTGTGAAATAAGGTTGGTCTGGTTGCTTCTGAGGTCCTCCCAAGTCATTGAGTCCAGTCTCCTCGTTTTGCAGCAGAGGAAACTGAGACCCAAGGAGGGAAAGAGACTCAGCCAAGGTCACATACAAGTTGAAACAGAACTGGACCAAATTCAGTAATCTTTTCAGTTTAACCCACTATGAAGCCTTCTACACACTGAACTAGGAATTAGGAAAACTACATTTAATCCTTAATTATTTACTGGTCTCATCCTTGGGCCAATCACTTTCCCTTCTCTGAGTCTTAAATTGTTCAATCATGCCACAAGGGAGTTGGACCCAGGTTAATAATCCTTTTCCAACCCTATTGACCCATGTCTGACCAAACCTCTTGAGTTACCACATCTGTGAAGGAGATATAATGGAATGGACACATTCCCCTTCCTCACAAGGTTGTGAAAAATAAATATGTGGATATAAAAGCTTTTTTTGTACTCATAAAATGCTATTTAAAAATGAGGCTATGGGGGCGGCTAGGTGGCGCAGTGGATAAAGCACGGCCCTGGATTCAGGAGTACCTGAGTTCAAATCCAGCTTCAGACACTTACTAGCTGTGTGACCCTGGGCAAGTCACTTAACCCCCATTGCCCCGCCAAAAAAAAAAAACAACCAAATGAGGCTTACTGATAAGTAAGTAGGATCTCCAACAGACTATCCTGTGAATGTGTATTTTAAAATAAGCTTGAACTTGGAGTATCAATATTGAGATATGATAGGCAAAGCTTTGCAGGCAGAGGACGAAAATTCCTGCCCTTGACAGCGCAATCCTAGCTTGTGCAACTTAGTTAAAGCTTCTCGTTGCCTTAACTGTTAAAATCAGGTTGAAAGAAGCAACAGAGTTGCCAGTTTTGTACCAGCAAGGAACAAATTGAAAAAATAGCCCAGGAAATAAAATCATTGGGTAGAGCAAAAACCAGTACTGACCTTGCCATCGTGGGATGGGAAACTAATGTTGTCCATTCTTTTTCCTGGTGTCAAGGTGATCATTCGGAGGCTGCCTCCTACTTTGACCAAGGAACAGCTTGAAGAACACCTTCAACCTCTGCCTGAACATGATTATTTTGAGTTCTTTGCAAATGATTCTAGGTAAAAAAAAAATTCTTTTGGTTCTTAAAGCTTCTTCAGTGCTTGCCTTGCTAGTGCTTCTCATTACGCTTTGGGGCCTGTCTCCATAGATAATTAACATGCATATTTGCAACTCAGCAAGGAACCTTCAAGCACATTTACATTTTGTTCTTTCTTTCTGCAGTTTGTATCCTCACATGTTTTCTAGAGCGTACATCAACTTTAAAAACCAGGAGGACATTGTTTTGTTCAGGGATCGATTTGATGGTTATGTTTTCGTGGATCATAAAGGTGAGTCTTGGTAACTAACACAAAGAGGGCCTTTGATATGTCTGCTTGCCTTAGAAACATGGTATATCCAGTGTCCATGCCACCCTCCCAGATTTTCAAAGCTCTTTGTGTGACATAATAACAGCTACATTTTTACTCAGCCACTAACCTTAAGGCATCCTTGCAAATAAGTATAATGCCTTGATAGTAAAAGCGGCCTGGTGGGTGGAATGCTAGATTTGACTTGAAGATTTTGTTTAAATTCTGCCTCTGGTACTAACTAGATGACCTTGCTCAAATTGTTGGAGCTCTCAAAGCCCAAGGTGGCTCTTAACACTTAGAAAACTCTTGGGGCAGCTAGATGGCGCAGTGGTTACAGCGCTGGCCCTGGATTCAGGAGGACCTGAGTTCAAATCCAGCCTCAGACACTTAACACTTACTAGCTGTGTGACCCTGGGCAAGTCGCTTAACCCCCATTGCCCCGCGCAAAAAAAAAAAAAAAACAACTTAGAAAACTCTTTAAGTTACACACAGGTTAGGCTTCAACATTTGACCTTAGTAATCACACCTGGAAGTATAACACTTTAACAGCCCTCCAGATGTCTTATTAACCTCTTAGAAATCAACCAATCAGGGGCAACTAGATGGCACAGTGGGTAAAGCACCGGCCCTGGATTCAGGAGGACCTGAGTTCAAATGTGGCCTCAGAAACTTGACACCTACTAGCTGTGTGACCCTGGGCAAGTCATTTAATCCTCATTGCCCCGAAAAAAGAAAAAACAAAACCAGAAATCAACCAATCAGCCACCATTTATTAAGTATCTACTATGTGCTAGCTACTCTACTAGGGAAGAGCCCAGTACTTGAGAGTCAAGGAGATATCAGCTTGATTCCCCCACTAACTCTCACTCTGTACTTTGGGGAATTGATATCTCTTCTCCTGGCTTCCAGATCCTTCTGAAATCTAGAACTGGAAGGAACCTCAGAGGTCACTGAGCCCAGTTCCTTTGTTTTTACAATCCATCAAGGTTATGGGACTCACCCAAAGTCACCAAGGTTACTGGGTATCCAAGGTAGAATGTCAATCCAGGTCCTCTTGCTCTCGATCCATTGCTCTTTCCACTGTTTCATGTTGTTTGTCCCTCCCAGCCCTAACATTCTAAGGTTCTCTGCCGTCTTCACGGGTTAGTAAAATGAAAGAATTCCTCATTGTTCACTGCACACCTGATAGGACTTGTTGCCAGCTCTGGCCTGAATGATGCTTTGTTTTGAACGCTTGGATGATGTCGGCTTGTGCCCATGTTAAGGTACATAACAGGTTTCAAATATTCCCTCTCAGCCCTAGGGATTCTGTCTGTTATTGACTCAATTGAGCTCAAACCTTTTAAGCCAGTGGTATTCTAAGGTAATGTTGTAAATGTCTTCCCTGATGAGACCATTTCTTCCCAAGTGAGTCTGGAAAATTCTCTGCCTAATCCCACCAATATGCTCTGAAACACAGGTAATTCAAAGGTAATCCACCAACTATTGTTCCACTTTTGTCTGTACAACCATAGGTAAAAAGGGGCTGTGGGTGGGGGCTTTTGGGCTTGGGACATTACTTCAACTTTAGTAAGATGAAAGCTGCCTTTTTAAAAAAAAAATGTTATTGTTGCTTTTAATTTTACATCATGACATTGACATCTTTAAAATTGTCTTTATTATGAACTTAAATGTGAACAAACATAAAAATTTTTGGTATCTAAAGGAGAACAGAAAAGAGTACGTGAAACCACCCCACTTTCATGTTCTTTGACAGACTCCCTTCTGTGTTATTTTTTTAATGTTTCATTGACAACTTTCTTTCTTTTTTCCTTTTTCCATGATTATTACTACCACCCCCTTCTCTCATAACAAATAAGTCTATTTAGACCAAACAAAACGTTGGCCTATACCTCTACTCCATCACCTGTTTAAGAGGTGGGAAGGAGGATGCCTCATCAGTCTTCCTGGAGACAGGATTGATCACTGCCTTCGTAAAATTGTAGTCACTTTGAAAAGAACTCTCCTGAATTTGTTCACTCTGCTCTGTATCGGTTCATTCTGTTCCTCCCAGGTTTCTTTGAAATCCATCATATTCATCATTTTCTGCTGAGAAATTCAGTTAGGTTACATTCATATAGTAGAATTTGTTTAGCCATTCTCCTCATTAGATTGACACCCACTTTGTTCTTTGCCACCAAAAAAAGAACTGCTATCAAGATTTTTGTGCATATGGGTCTTTTTCTTCCAATTTTGGCCTCTTTGGGTCCAAGGGCATGAATAATCTAGCAATTTAGGACCAGATCCTTTTCAGAGAATATGCCAATAACAGTTGAACCAACATAAGCATTCCAAAGTAAAGGGCATTCCATTTAATATAAGAAAGAGCTCATCTTTTTCTTTTGCTGTCTAACAAAAAACCAATGGGTTGGGGCAGCTAGGTGGCGCAGTGGATAGAGCACCGGCCCTGGAGTCAGGAGGACCTGAGTTCAAATTCGGCCTCAGACACATAACACTTACTAGCTGTGTGACCCTGGGCAAGTCACTCAATTGCCTCACCAAAAAAAAAAATAGATATTAAAAAAACAAACAACAACAACAATGGGCTGCTTTGGTAAGTAGTATGTTCCTATTGGTGGAGGTGTCTGAGCAAATGTGGAATGGCTCTTCGAGGAAGGCTCTGGAAGAGATTCCTGTAGTAAATGGAAAATTAGAGTGGCCATTCCTAAAATTGGGAAGGTCTTAGTATTCCTCTGCCTTAAGGAAAATGAATTAGAAAAAATCAGGATAGCTTTTATCAATTTGCTATTTCAGTATTCTTAGAAATAATTTTGAATTTTGTTTTTCCTGTGTGTCAGAAAAAATAAAAAATGAACTATTTGTCTCTGAATTTTTAATGATGCTGATTCAAAATCTGTCTCATTAAAGTATGTAGCTTAATACAGCTGTCCATTAGATAAGGGGGGGATGAATTTAAGAGGTACTCCACCAAGAAATTTTGAAGATTTCTCTGTTGCTATCTTTCTGTAATAGTTCAATATTCTGAAAAGACTTGTTCTCTCTGTGTTTCTGTTTCTCCTCCCGCAAATCATTAACCTCTTTATATCCTGATAATATCTGTAGTGATGTTCTAGTAGGCTCCTTTTGGGTCTGATGAAATTCACATCAAGTGATTTGAAAAGGAGATAGTAATGTCCACATTCAAGGTGGAATTATACAGAACTCTTTGAGAATGAATTAGTTGGGGGGGGGGCAGCTAGGTGCCACAGTGGATAAAGCACTGGCCCTGGATTCAGGAGGACCCGAGTTCAAATCCAGCCTCAGACACTTGACACTTACTAGCTGTGTGACCCTGGGCAAGTCACTTAACCCTCATTACCCCGCAAAAAAGGGGGAGAGGGGGTATGAAGAATAAATTAGTCTGGATGGTACTTCTGTAAGAACTAGGATTTAAGAAAACCACAACACTGACCATTTTGGATGGAAATCTTTGTAAAATGCTTGCTTACATTCTGTAACTGAACAGCTCACAACTTTTTAGGTGATGCCTTTGGATCGTGATTATGATTCATGATTCTGAAATTTATTCTGTGCCTATGATACACTGAAATCCTCAGGGCCTTTGTGGAATAAGGCTGTTGGTACTTCTCATAAATGGTCCAGAATACTGTAGTTCGTCTTATGCTTGTCTCCTCCCTTCTTGTCAGCTGATACATCCTACTCCTGCCTGTAGCTCTCCCCTTCTAAGGATGGTGGGTTTGGAAATCAAATAATAAAAACTGTTGGATTTGGGTGATCTCCAGGATCCATATGGAAGCCATTTCTTCTGGGATTGTAGACACTGAGCTAAAAAGGACCTTCGAGACCACTTAATTTAGTCTAACCTCTTCGTTTTTCAGATGTGCAAACAACTCCAGCAAATGACTTGCCCAAGGTCATACAGGTAGCAGAGCCAGGGCTTTGAACTCAGGTCTTCTTAATTCCTCTGAAGTTTCTTGACATTTGCCTCTGGTGGCAATGATCCCATTTTACATTGTATTACTGTTAGGTTTTTACAGGTTGTATCTCTATAAGGTCCTGGATGGCAGAGACCAATGTTCATCATTTTATACCTTGCCTAGAGAAGTTTGGGGGGGGGGTTTTTGGGTGAGGCAATTGGGGTTAAGTGACTTGCCCAAGGTCACACAACTAGTAAGTGTTAAGAGCCTGAAGATGGATTTGAACTCAGGTACTCCTGACTCCAGGGCCGGTGCTCTATCCACTGTGCCATCTAGCTGCCCCGAGGTTTGGGGGTTTTTTGTTTTTTTAAATTAACTGAATCCTATAATGAGGACACTAAGAGGAAAGTACATGAATTTTCTTTTTAAACTTCCTGCCTTTCTGTTCTCTTTCAAGTAGCTACGGTGTTGTGTTTCTTTTCAGTAAATCTGTGAATAGAGAACTTCTGATGAAGAAACTCCTTTTGGCACCTGTTTTGCAGTTGGCACTTTGGGGGGCACTGAGAGGCATGTGGTTTGCCCAGGGTATATGCTAGGAATAGGACTTGAGTCTGTCAGGGGTTTTTTTCTGAGGCTTGCAGAAAGTAGCTGGAAAAGCTACTGTCTACATTGCTAGTCTGGTGTTATTGTATAGCAAATATCTAATCTCCAAACAAGTTGTCCCCTCTGTGGCTGAAGAGCCCTTTCTATATCGTTTTTTACTTATTTATTTTTATGGGGAGCTAGGTGGCGAAGTAGATAGAGTTGGGCCTGGAATCAGGAAGGCTCATTTTCCAGCTTTCAAATCCACACTTAGACACTTAGTAGCTTTGTGACCCTGGGCAAGTAACTTCACCCTGATTGCCTCTGTTTCTTCATCTGTCAAATTAGCTGGATAAGGAAAGGGCAAATTGCTCCAATATCTCTGCCCTAGATGGGGTTGCGAAGAGTTGGACACAACTGAAACAACTCAACAACAATTTGTAGCCTCAAATACATGGCTCCCTGACATGTCATCCCTTCCAGGGATGAAGGGCCCGTTCTATGGTCTTTTTTTTAATGAACTTTTTTTAAAGGTTTTTTTTTTTTTAAGGTGACTGGAGTTCAATCCACAGAAATGTCTTCGCTCCCTTCTAAGTTGTCTTTTCTTATGATAGTTGGGGTTTTTTGTAACCCAGGTCATAGTGGTTCTCTTGATGGTAAGAGGTGAGAACTTTCTTGGGGAAGGCTACCTGGGAAAGTAGAAAGAGCATTAGATAATTGTTATCAGAGAGGTCCTAGCCTGCTACTACTTCTCTTATGACACTGGGTGATTCACGTACCTTCCTTGGGCCTGGGGAAATGGGGAGGAGAGCAAAGTACACCACCTTTCAAGTCCTTTCCTGCTCTAAATCTGAGCCTAAGATCCTACTGCCACCTCGTAGGACTTCTCCAAAGGAGCAACTTGAATTTCTGGCCTTCGTTTTGAAGGCACTGCCTTTATGAAAGTATGTATTGCCTTGTGACTATCTCTCACAGCCTCAGTTTCCTCATGTGTAAAACCAGGACTGATGATGCAATACCACCCACCTCTTGTTACTTAGTAGCAGCATGTTAAGAACCCTTGGGAACCATAAAATTATATACGAGCAATTGTTGTGGGGGGGGGTTGTTGTGTTGTTTTTCCAAACAGGTCAGGAGTATCCTGCCATTGTAGAATTTGCTCCTTTCCAAAAATCGGCAAAAAAGAAGAACAAGAAGAAAGATGCCAAAACCGGGACTATTGAGGATGGTACGATACCACCATGGCGGTATATGGGGTCAGAGTTGGGGGCGGGGGAAGAACTTGCGTTCTCTTTTTTGCAAAAGGCCAAACTGATGAGATCATTCAGTGGTGGGGATTGGACTGTTAAGTGGTTAATCTTGAAAGGAAAGTCAGATTTCCTGGTAAAGAATGTTGATTTTCTCCAGCTAACTGAATTTTATTTGTAGACTCTGGGGAAGATAGTGTAGTCAGTACAAGAAATCCTGTATTTCTCTTGCTGCTATTGATGATGATGAGGGCCTTTGTTTACAAGATGAAGACACCTCAGATGGGCCAAAAGAGAAGCCTGTGTTTGACCCCCGAGCCTTCAGTTTTCCTCCTCTCTAAAATAAGAGGGTTGGACCGGTTAGCCTCTAAGCTCACTTCTGGCCGTGTTAACAAAAACAGCTTTGGTTTCCATTTCTGTCATCTTCATGCACACCAAATCTGAGACAAGGTTGGTCATTCCGATCTGTGGATGACAAAGCACCTTCATCAGGCTGTGATCTCTCTTTTGATTTGATTTGGTATGACTCAGAATTAATGCTCAGTTGGTCACTTCAGGCTCTAAAATTGGAACAAAATGTGTGTTGCTAATTGTCTGGGCACGTCAGCTCAAATCCACAGATAGCAGGAGTTGGCGATCATAGCTCCCACTTGAATATGCCAAGCTCGTGAGGTTTGCGAGGTCTCTGGCCAGCCTCTGAAATAGAAGATACCCCTGCCAGTCACTCCTCAAGTTTTTTTAAAATCAAGGGACCCTCATGTTCAACTGACCTTTTACAAAACCAATCCCAGAGCAAGCAGAGCTTGTATCTTATAAGGAAAATGCAGTGCAGGGTGCTAGGTGGCACAGTGGATAGAGCACCGGTCCTAGAGTCAGGAGTACCTGAGTTCAAATCCGGCCTCAGATGATTGACACTTACTAGCTGTGTGACCCTGGGCAAGTCACTTAACCCCATTTGCCTAAAAAATAATAATAATAAAATGCAGTGCAAACCTAATAACATAATATTATGAATTCAGATGCATTGACCTTGGGATCAGGTCACATCCATCCCCACCTTGCATTCCAAATGGTTTTCTTTTGAAAAACAAGGGTTGGGTGAGGTAATAGTAACTAGTCTTTATATGGTGCTTTAAGATTGGCAGAGTGCCATGATGTTAGTGCCTTTGTTCCATACAATAATCCTGGGAGGGAAGGGCTGTTATTACCATTCCCATTTTACAGATGGGGAAACAAAGGCTGAGGGGGTAGGTGATCTTCCCAGGATCACACATCTAATAAGTGTGAGGCTGGATTGGAACTCACATCTTCCTGATGCCAAGTTCTACACTCTTAACCACTTTGCCACCTCACTGGCAACAAGTGCCCTAGGAAGAACTTGTGATTTTTGTCCCCTCAAATGCCATGTTTAGGAACTTACATTCAGCCTCTCTGAGGTAGTATAAGCAGCATCACATTTCGTGGTGTTCTACAAAAGTAAATATAGACTACCTTCAAGCCTTGGTGGCCTAGAGAAGTTTTCTATTGAATGAACTCATATTGGGATAAAACATTTATTGGCCCAAATTTTATTTGTGCAAATCTGGATTTTCATCTATTGAATCATTTTCGGTCAGTCAATAAACATTTTTTTAAGGGCCTACTATGGGCCAGGCACTGTGCTAAGAGGCAAAAGATATCCCCTGCCATTAAGGAGCTTACAACCCAATGTTTAAAGACTGTGTGCCAGGAAAGGCATTTGAATTGTCTACAGATGCCATTACGGTGAGGCCTCTTGCAAGTGTGACTCGGGGTGGTTGGGACTACAGCTTTTCAAAGCATCCAGGGGGGATGGAGCAAGTTCTTCGCACAGGTGTCCCCTTATCAAAGAGCCAAAGCAATAAAATCTCAAGTGGTCTTTTTCTTGGTCCTTTCTTGGGGGGGGGGGATCCAGAATGGAGTTTGCATGAAATAGGGAGTCCCTCTGACAGACTTGTATGCAGTCTGACATGGAAAGGCTGCCATACTTAATTCCTCGATTCCATATTTAGACCCCGAGTACAAGAAATTCTTGGAGAGTTATTGTGCAGAGGAAGAGAAACTGACGTCCACTCCGGAGACTCTGTTGGAAGAAATAGAAGCAAGAAATAAAGAGCTGATAGGTAAGGGGGGAGGGAGGGTAGAGAGAATGCTCTTAAGGTAATGTGTGCCTCTTTAAAGGGTCATCATTTTTATTAAACTTTACAATTACTGTTCAATTACAAACACATCGCTGTACTAAACAAATGGTAAGTGCCGATCTTGGGAGCATATCTTCTAAATCAATGTAATTATATCAATGCTTTTCATTTTTCATGTTAGTCCCCTTTGGATAAGTGTTAAATAAAGCCCATTTGACAGTGTATGTGGTATTTATATGCCCATAATCATCCACCTTCCTACCTAAAAAGTCTCTTCTCTCGGGACTAAAATTCATTATCCCAATCACCCAGAGTTGGTGTACATGATTGTGGTCATTGCCTTACCTTGCTCTCTCTTCGCTCTTCCTCGGTTCATACAAGTCTTCCCATGTTTCTCTGTATTCCTCATATTTGTTATTTCTTTTAGTGGAATAACATTCCATTGTATTCATAGATCACACTCTGTTCAGCCGGTTCTCAGCCGTTCTCCAATCAATGGGCACCTACTTTGTTTCCAGTTTTTTGCTGTCACAAAAAGAGCTGCTATGAAATCCTTTGTATATTATGGGGCCTTTCTGGTTTTTATCTTCTTGGGGTGTAGAGGTTTAAGAATTGTAAGTTTTTAGGACCTTTGAATTTCTGGTAAGTTTTTGAAGATCTTTTGGTGTTTTCTACTACTTACAAATGGATATTTCTAGATAAAGAAACTATGCCTAAGCGACTGTGCTGGGCCCTATTCCCTTTTCCCTGTAATATACCATTTCCTTTGGTGACCTCATCAGCTTCCGTGGGTTTAATGCTCATCTATGCTGATGGTCCCCAGTTCTATTTGTCAGACTTATCTTCTCTCTCAAACGCCAATCCTGCATCACCAACTGCCCATTAACCATTTCCCACAGCATCTCAAACTCCAAAATAGAACTAACTCTTGTGAGGACTAACATACTTCCCGTTACCCAGCTTCCCAGTCTGTGTGATCCTGGATGACTCACCCTCCCTCACCTCCCATCCAGTCAGTTGCTAAATGTTACTTGCTGTACCTCTATGACATTTCTCTAATCTATCCCCTTCTCTCTACTCCCATAGACACCAGCCTAATTCAGGCCCTCATCCTGTCTCACCTGGGCTATTGCAGTAGCTTCCTATTCAATGTTCCTTCTTCAAGTCTCTCTCCAGGCTAATCCCGCTCTTAGCTGCCAGAATGATTAACCTCAAACCCTTAAATCTCACCCTATAACTCCCAAACTAAGGAAACTCGGCTGGTTCCCTTTTCTCTTCAAGCCATAATCCAAACTCATCATCTGTTTGGCCTTTAAAGCCCTTTGAAGCCTGGTTCCACTCTACTTTAACAGCCTACTTATGCTTTTTTCCTGAACTCTGCCTTTCAGCTGGGCTAGCCTTTCCTCTGTTTCTCACATATGACATTCCTTTTCCCATCTCCATGCCTTTGCATTTACTGTGCCCTGTACCTTGAATAAACTGCCTCACTTTGGCCTTTTGGGATCTTATTTCCTTCCAAATTTGGCACAAGGCTTCTCTGTAAGAAGCCATTCCCCATTCTTCCTGACTGGACTGTCCTATTCACCCCACCCACCCAATTAATTACCTTTTACATCTGCCTATCTACCCGCCTTTGCTCTTCCTTTGTTCTCTCCCTCCCCTCCCCTGGGACATGAGCTCCTTGAGAACCAGGGCTGGTTTTTTTCCTTTTCTTTGTATCTCCCGTACTTAGCACAAGGCCTGACATAGTAGGTGTTTAATAAACGTTTGCTAGTCGATTGCTGGGAAATAAAAGCCTGATATCATTTCTTTTTCTTTGGTCTTGTCATAAAACCAAAGAACGTTTGCCTTGAAAGTCCAGGTGTAACTGCAGTTCCTTCTTCAAGGTTGGCTGGCTTCATTCACGCTCCGTGGTTGGTGCTGAAGAGGTGGTCTGCACCCCGGGATAATGCCCCAGACCTTAAATCAGTACCACGTGCCCTCTTGAAAGCCCAGAGCCAGGATCCTCTGTATGAGAGCTCTTACTGAGCTACAAGGCACTGGACAAATGTAGGGATTGGTTTTTGCTGCTAAGGTTTGAAATGAAAAACTTTCTTCTGATAATATGTTAGAGGTTGTCCTGGCCCTGAAGGTCAGAAGGAAGTCCTTGCAAGGTGTATAATTGACACTGGATTTTTCCCCCTTATATTTATGTAGCCAAGAAGACAACTCCCCTTTTGAACTTCTTGAAAAATAAACAGGTAAGAAATGTAATGACGATGTTCTCTTGATAAATTGGATCTCATTTACCCTGGGAATTGGGGCTGGGGGGCTTCCAAGTATATGCTTATGGTGGTTCCTAGCCACTTGAGCCTGGGAGTAGGGAGAGTCTAGTCCTGCTGTCTTTAGACTTGGCCCCTCTGCTTGACTGTTATGGGGGAGATACAGGGGAGATCAAAAGCAAAAATGGATATAAAATGCTTTGTAAAACCTTAAAGCACCGTTTAAACGCAAAGTGCTATTTTTGCATGGCTGGCTTGCCCTCTGGGTGCCCTTTGTCTTCTTGAAAGCCATAGGTAGAGCATTTGATCAGCTGCAAAGAGATTCTTGCCTAGCTGGGGCACCTCCTTTCTATAGGAAGGTGGGGTTGGACTTAGTCTACAGGGTAGAGAAGAAAGCTTGCCTTTGCTAGATGTAGGGTACCCAGCATGCTTTGTGGCTGCTGGCCATCTTGTTTAAAAGACTTTGAATCCTCCCTTTTTACAGAGGATGAGAGAAGAAAAGAGAGAAGAGAGACGGCGGAGAGAGATCGAGAGAAAAAGGCAGAGAGAAGAAGAACGGAGAAAATGGAAGGAAGAAGAGAGGAGAAAAAGAAAGGATACAGACAAGATAAAGAAGATTGAAAGAGGCCCAGAAAAAGAGAGGGATAGATCAAAGGATGAACCAAAGATTAAGGTATGAAATCCATGTTGCAGAAAAGTCGCATGGAACAACTTCCCGAAAAATGTATGGAGTGTCCGTGTATTGAGTGTCGGTGTAGACAAAATAAAGTTTCTTGTGGCAAACCAATAAAGCAAACTTTTTTCCTCCAACACTATTATTTTGACTTTGAGAAGTGGGAAGCCCTTGGGCGCATTAACCAGCACCTCTCATACCATTTAATTTGTCATTACAAATTTTGTCCTTTTTTTTTTTTTTTAATTTTTTTTTTGGTCCATTTTTGCCATTTAACATGCTCCATTACTGGATTTCTACTTGTTTCATAGTCATTAAGGCCTTCCGGTTGGCTAGTGGGGCGGTAGAACTTTCTCCATGTTTTCCTTCACACTGACACTCAATCGGGGTTGGCTCGTCTGCGTGTTTTCCCACTGTCTTCTGGTACACAGGTTAGAAACTGCAGATCACCAAAGTAATCAAGGCCCAGCACAACAGAGCACTTTGTCATGTGACCAGGTCTTCCCAAGTATTTGAGGTGCTAGGGTTAGCAGTGGAAACACCTCTAAGTCCCATGGTAGGGTTGGGGGTGGGGTGAAGTGACAAACCACAGGCCCACTGACTTCTCTTTGCTGCGTATTCACAGCTTGTGGAGGAAGGGGAGCTGGTTAAGTCCCTCTCCCTCTGCCATCTGCAGGCTAACCCGGTTGCCTGGGGGCCACTGAGGGTGACCGGCCTCCATGGCATTCTCCTCCCTCTCTTGTCTGTTTCCTCCATCATCCTCATTGTGCACAGGACTCAGTAGCCAACCAGCAAGCAGCTCCCAGTCACACATGCTCCAAATCTCTCCTCAAGGAAGGAACTAGAGCTAGGCCCTGCTAGCTCCCCCTCTGAATCAGGGTTTGGGGAAGCTTTTGCTCTGCCGAACTCCGTGGACTATTTTGTTCCCTGACACTTTGGGAAAGGTGGGGGAGGCATTTTGCCCCAAAGCAGGAAGCAATCCCTACTCAACTCCTGGGTCTGGGTCGGGAGGCCTGATATCAATGCATTCTCCACTTGCCCCACCCCCTTTTGCTTCTCTCGATGCTGGAGTCCCCTCAGTTACTAGACTCCCAGCTCATTCAGGGGGGTGGGGGATATCCTCAGGCTTCTTCTCAGTCTCTCATACACACCCTGTGCCTGCCACCTCAGCCATGACTTGCGCTTTGCCCCCCTCTTTCCAACGAGGCAGCTCCCCCTAAGCAGGAGACACACTTATTTGCATTCCTAATAAGAGTGCTAAGTATTCTGGCTTCTCCTAATGTGCAATCAACTCCTCTCCAGAGAAGAGCTAAGAAGAACACACACTGTGGACCAGCACCTAGAATGATGCTTTCTTTTGCCTGTCATGCTGTTCAGATTGGACTTTTAGCCCTTTGCAGGGAACTTGTTTGTTTCTGCTTAATTAGCTCCTGCTTCAGTGTGTGCTGTGCTATTACGCCCTTCGCTCAGTGACGTAGTGCTGCATGAAGCCTCCGTCCTAAGACTTGGAGTTCTTATGTTTTCCATAAGAATATATCCTGATGGTATCGGGTCACTTGGGGAGGATTTGGGGCAGGGGAGGGGTTTTCTTTGCACACCGGGAATCTTAGAGCTCATTCCTACCTGTGTGGCAGTTTTGAACCCTATCTTTGAACAAGTAAACATTAAGTATCTGACTCCTGCTCAGCAGAGATGGACCTGTAGGCCCCTTTGTACCATGTGAGGCATTTGGCTTTATTAACCAGCTGCTGGGTGGTTCTTAACCATTCAACCGGGTGCCATCGCAACAAAAAAAAAGCCTCAAGCAAAAATGATTTCTGCGAGGTGGATCGGTCCCTCACTGACAGACATATTTGTCACTCGGAGCGTTAGGCTGAAACCAAAACCCAGCAGCACCCAGCCATCCAGCATGTTTAGGTTTTTAGGTTCATGATGTACTCTGCCACAAAGCATCACCAACTGCAATAGCTAGCCCTGCTACTTTGCTGTGGACAGCATGCTTGGAAATTGTGCATTGGCCTTTCTAAAACCGAAGAGTTGGGATCCTCTTGCTCCCCGATTTCAGATTTCAGGGAGTGGGTGACATGTGGATGCTGGTCTTGCCTCTTTTTTTCTTTTTTCTTTATTTTTTAGTAATTTACCTTTCTCTGCATTATCTGTCAGCCTGAGAAAAGGAGCGCACCTCCCGCCATTTTCAGAACGGGGAACCCAATGGGAGCCACTGGGAGTGACCTAAGGCTTAGATGGGCCAGAATGTTGTTCTCTTTAGATCTTTTTTTTTTTTTTAAAAAAAGAACACTCCCTTTCGACCCCTCAAAATGAAAATAAACTTGTTCTTTTTCAAGTTGCTCAAGAAGCCAGAAAGAGGAGATGAAAAAGAATTGGAAAAAAGGGAAAAAGCCAAGAGGTTGGACAAAGAGAATCTGAATGAGGAAAAAACCAGTGGGCAGAGTAGTGCCGCGGCCAAGCGTTCTGATGGGGAGACGAAAGAAGAGAAAGCCAAGAAGTTAGTATTCTAGGGCTCACCAGCATGGCTCCTTTAAGACTTGTCCCTGCAGCGTTGAGGTGAATTCTACAAACAGTTAAGTGGCTCCTATATGCAAGGGTGCTATTGGCATTGGTTGCTCTGTCCTGGCTTTGCGGCTGAATGAAGATCCGCTACTGTTTCTAATTAGATGGTGGGGAGGAGGGTCCAAAAGACTCCTTGTCATGCGTCTCTTGGGGCAGCTTTCCAGAGGAGCTTGAACAAATGCAGGGTCACGAGATTGTGGCCAGTTTCAGCACGCTCTTGTGGCCTTTTTTTTCTAGGTAGCTTCATTTCCGTAGCCAGGTCGAAAGCACAGTGTGTCTTCCACTTGCGATGCCCAGAACGCTGAGGGTTCACTCTCAGATTTGTTTTCCATGCAGATCGGAAGATGAGGGTGGCAAAGACCACAGGGAGAGGGACAAGGACTATGAAAGAGACAAGGAGCGAGAGAGGCAGCAGCGAGAGAAGGAGAAGCTGAGACGGCAGGAAGAAGACAAACGGAGACAAAAGGAACGCTTTGAGAAGGAGAAGACCTTTAGAAGAAAAGAAGAGGAAATGAAAAGGGAAAGAGATCTACTTAGGGACAAAGGAAAGAGGAATGATGGTACAGATTTAATAGGCACCTCAGACAGAATGACCAAAGAGGACAGAAAAGAAGATGCAGCGAAAAGAGATCGCATAAGAAACAAGGTGCTACTTTTCTTTAAATTTGTTTCTTTTCATAAGGTGGTTTGGTGTTTTGTTTGTTTTGTTGTTGTTTTTTTTTAAAAAAAGGGATTGTTAGCTTTTTACTTGTTCCTTTGAAACCTAAGTTTCTCGATGGCCACTGTAAACAGCTTATCCAATGGCTTTCATTGAGGAGGAAAGATAAGTTAGGTTGGTGAGATATAAAACAGGAAGAGCCATCTTGGAAGTGAAATTTCCCTAAAAATAAAACCTTGGACACTGAACCTTCTGGTGGATGGTTTTTAGAGCAGTTATCTTCTAACACAGACTCCTTGAAAGGCTAAGCAGGGTGCTCATCTGGCCTTCTCTTTTTGTGAAGCCTCATATTTTGAAGTACTACTGAAATAGTGTGCTTGGAATTAGGCCTAAAGGAGTGACACTGTGGGTGCTAACCTTATTCTATCACTCAGGGAGAGGGCATGCAAGAACTCCTGGTGTTTGGGGTTGTCCAATGGAAAAAGGCCCTTTGAGGGGGACCGTAGTATAAGAGTTGTCGAGTATTTAAAGGGTTGCTGTATAGAAGAATTATTCTGCCTGGCCTCCAAGGGCAGAATGAGGAGTGACCGTGGGGGTGGAGCAAGGTCAATTCAGCCTTCCTGTTGGTAGGGGGGGAGAAATCCTAATAATTAGAGCTGTGGAATAGGATATTCTGGTAGGTAGTGAGTTACTCATCACTGGTGGTCTTATAGTAGAGATTGATTGCTTTCTTGTTAAGAGATGTAGAAGGAGTACCTTCTCAGGTAAGGGTTAAACTGGGTGGCCTCTGGAGCCCCCCTACCAACTCTCCGATTATGTGAATTGAATTAGAATTTCATATGAAGTCATGAATCAAACATATTACTTGTACAGAATGGCTTTACCAAACCTTTGTTACAGCATGTGGTGGGCACAGAGCCTAGCACCCAGGTGTTATGTTGTTGGCCTCTTGTCTTGCTGGTTGTGTCTTAACAGTTATAGGGCTCTGACAAAACTGCCTGCTTAAGGGTTTTGTTTGTTTGTTTGTTTGTTTGTTTTTAAATTCTAACTGGAAAGAGGTAGGTGATGGGTGTGGTTCCTAAACTGAAACATTTTAGGTTGGTTGAGTTCATTTTCAGATGGTCCTGAAATTTGGACAGATGATTTGGAGGTATATGTGTGTCTTGGGTAGCTAAGAATGCAGTGGAGTGCTTATGAAAATGATCTTTCATTTTGGATTTTGCAAGCAAAATCCTAGTTGAGGTTGACTATTGGACCATGAACTTAAATTTTGGCCTTTGGGAAGTCGGAAATCCTGGCTGTTGGTGCCACTGAACTTTTACTACCACTGACACAATATGTGGTGCTTAGGACGTTCCAAAAGCTACGAAAAGGGCCAGAAGCAACTTGCAGGTCAAGTGCAGCCCACTAATGCGTCTCACGCTTCTCTTTAGGACCGCCCAGCAATGCAACTCTACCAGCCAGGTGCCCGGAGCCGGAACCGCCTGGGACCCTATGAAGACAGCTCTTTGAAATCTGCAGAGCCAGCACCAGATAAAAAGCAAGACAATGAGAACAATAGTAGGAAAGAAGAGGAATGATGGGCCCAGATAGCTAACTGTTCTGCCTGTGCAGACAGCCAAAGACAGGAATCAAGCAGTCTAGCAGTACCTTCAGAAAGAAGGATTAGAGAGAAAGAATCTCAGAGGGTCCAGATGCTGGTGGGGGCTACCTTTCAGATGAGCATGTTGGGGATGAGGGGGGAGAGAAGTGGAAATCTTTGTTCAAGAGGCTAAATTCGAGGCGATTCTTATCTATGCATCTATAGGAATTTTATTTTAGGGTTTTCAGATAACCATGAGGATGAGGAAAATGATTTGAGGATGACTTACTTGATTTGAGGTCTGCTTGAATGTGAAAATGTCTTCTGTGGCCTTAATCATGGCACATCTGTGTGCTAACAGTCCCAAGCCTGTACCTGATATTGAAAGGTTTTGGTCAGCAGAGCTGAGAACGCTTTCATTTGAGGGCGAATTGAGCCACCTCTGAAGGAGGGCTTGGCTCCACCTTAGTCATACTGCATCATGGGTATTAATTACCAAATCGGAATTGGCCGGAAGCAGAAAGCATCTTATTACTTTAGGCCCAGAATTTGAATATAGGTTAGTATATGAGAATATTTCAAGTATTTCTTCTTTGGGGGGGCCCCTTTTTTTCTTTCAAACAGAATTACCCAAAATTCAGCCCTCCAAAATTTGTCATTTCCATCCTTGCTTCATCTTACCATCCCCACGCATGAGTACATTTCCTGTCTCACGCACAATGGTCACCATCACCTATGGTCACCTTTTATCATAGGAACTTTCAGTCTTCATTATTTTGTACAGATATCAATAAAGATCTGACCAAGCAGTAAACCCTGCAGGCTGTGCTGAAGTACATTTGCAAAGGTTAAAATAGTTTTTAGCTGTAATTCCATTAAAAAAAAAAATTTAGTTCCTCTGCTTTGTGTGCCAGAGCTTAGGAAAGATAAGCTAGGAGGAAGGAGGCCCTTCCCCATCTTGAAGAAGTCTACAGTGGGGGGAATGCTGCTCTTATTCGAATTTGTAATATTATACATAAAAGGAATTCAGAGTGCTTGGAAGATCATGTTCAAGAGCCGACATGGTTTAGTCCAGGGCTTTTTAAACCTTTTTTCCACTTGAGACCCCTTTTCACCCCCAAAATTTTGATGTGACCCTGGGCATATAGCTATATAAAATAGGTATACAAATCAAATAGTTAATGCCAAATTTTGGGGGACCCTCACGTTCAGTTTAAGAAGCTTTGGCCTAGCAAATAAGAGAGCTAGCTTCTGAGCCAGGAAAACAACTTGAAAACTAAATTGAAGACAAGGTACTGACCTAAGAGGGGAGAGGGAGTTTTCCCACCTGAGAATTCCCTGTAGCTTTGAAATTATAGATCCCGATTTCTTGGAGGCCTGACCCCTCTGTCCCACTTTGGACCGGATGACTGGAAAGACCCCTCTTACATATGTTAAACACCTCCTACAAACAGGCTTTGTGCTAAGCCCTGGGGATACAAAGAAAGCAAAAGACAGGCCCAGCCCTCAGGGAGCTTACAGTCTGAAGGAGGAGACAGCCTGAAAACTGCTAGGTCCAAACAAGCTCTATATAGGATCAGTTGTAAATAAGCAACAGGGGGAAGTATCTAAGTTAGAGGGACCAAGAAAGCCTAACTATAGAAGATGGTATTTTAGCAGGGACTGAAAGCTGGGAAAGCCAGGAAGCAGAGATGAGGTGGGGAGAGTATTTTAGGCATGGGACGACGCAGCTAGTGCAAACTGCAGTCAGGAAATGGATTTTCTTTTGCAAAGAGGCCTACGCCACTGGATCACAGTATGTGTGTCTGGGGGAGGGGTGGGAGGGAACTATGCGATTTAAGTAGACTAGAAAGGGCAGGGCAGGTTATGTAGAGCTTTAAATGCCAGAGGATTTTACATTTGATCTTGGAGATGAGAGGGAGCCAATGGATTTTATTGAGAAGGGGTGTGTGAGACTTGTGACTCAGACCAACACTTTAGAACAATCACTGGCCACCAAGTGGGAGATGGACTGGAGTGGGAAAAGATTTGTAGTGGGCAGATTAACCAGCAGGATTGAAGAGATAAGGGACAGGATGGTGGCAGTGCCAGAGGAAAGAAGGGGGAGTGTAAGAGCGAAGTCGTGACAGTAGAAATGACAAGACTTAACAACATATTGGATGTGGGGGGAGGTGAGAGAGCTCTCTCCGAGTTGAAAATAACACCGAGATTTTGATCTTGGCAGATTAGAAGTATGGCAGTACCCTTAACAGTAGCAGGGAAGTTTGGGGGAAAAAAATAAAATAAGTTCAGTTTCAGACATGTTAAATTTAAGATGTCTGTGGCAGGGGCAGCTAGATGGCACAGTGGATAGAGCACCAGCCCTGGAGTCAGGAGTACCTGAGTTCAAATCCAGCCTCAGATACTTAACACTTACTAGCTGTGTGACCCTGGGCAAGTCAACCCCAGTTGCCTCACTAAAAAAAAAAAAAAAAAAGTCTGTGGCATATCCAGTTTGAGATGTCCAAGGGGCAGTTGGAGGTGTGAGACTAGAAGTCAGCAGAGAGGTTAGGGATGGTTATATAGATTTTAAAATCATTAGCTTAGAGATGATAATCGAATCTATGGAAGCGAATGAGAGCCGTCACGTATGTAGGGAAAAGAGAAAAGGGCCCATGATAGAACCCTGTGAGACACTCATAGCAGAAGATCCAGCAAAGAAAACTGAGAAGGAGCTCTCAGGTAGAAGAATCCAGAACAGCGTCCCCAAAACCTAGAGAGAAGAGAATGTCAAGGAGAGGGTGGTCCACTGGGTCAAAGGCAGCAGAAAAGTTAAAGGAGGATGAGAATTGAGAAAAGGCCATTGGATTTGACAACAAAGGGATCACTGGTAAGTTTGGAGAGAGCAGGCAAGTTCCATCGAAGAGCTCCAAAGTCAGAAGAAAGTTAAGTGGGGACATTTATTGTCTCATTACTTTGTTTTGGGGGTTTGTTGGGGTTTTTTTGCGGGGCAGTGAGGGTTAAGTGACTTGCTAGTAAGTGTCAAGTGTCTGAGGCTGGATTTGAACTCAAGTCCTCCTGAATCCAGGGTCAGTGCTTTATCCACTGCACCACCTAGCTGCCTCCACTTATTGTCAAACACGAGAAGGGAGATGGGGCAGAGTGGATAATCCAGTTTGGCTGAGTCTTTAGTGAATGTGAGACTACCCACAATATGGCGGCCTGGAGAAGAGCAGCAGACAAAGGTTATGGGGGGAGGTACGGAGAGAAGTGGGTCTATCGACTTCCATTTCTAATGTTACCATAGAGATTGGCTCTAGTGAGGGCCCTGCACCATGTGATTCAACTTTTTAGAAGGGGAACAGAAGCTTTCAGGGAAAAGGGCGGAGAGAATGGGAAGAGTTAAGGATGGGTCCAGAGCAAAGGCAGTGGAGCCCAAGCTCCTAGAGAGACCCAAAGTTCCATAGAGAGTTTTGTGGACTGTTAGACCACAAATTGAGGAAGGATAGTTATTGATATTAATTCTTCACATAGCTTTCCTTTCCAGATTTATCTGCCCTTTCTTATAACAAAGAATACCGAAGAAAGGCAGAGACAGGAAGCAGTTCAGGAAACTAAAACACATCAACCAAGTCTGAGGGTATATGCAATAATTCTTCACCCCTAGTCTCTCATTTCTCCCAAGAAGACAGGAACATTTTTCGCATCTTTTTGGATATCATAATCATACATTTATTTTTGTTTTATTGTTTTGCCCCCCATTTACACTGTCATAATCACTGTATTTGCTCTCCCTGTTCTGTTTACCTTACTCCATGTTCCTCTGAGTCTTCCAAGAGCCTGTTTTGTTTTTTAAATAAGGTAAGCTAAGAAGCCAGCCGCCTCAAAACACTTGGCAATAAGAGTAATAACAGCTCCTGCCACATCCTTAGTGCTTCCAAGTTTGCCATGGGCTCCCCTCCCAACATCTCTGAGTGAGACTGCAAGGATTTTGAGCACCCAACCCTCTTCATCCCTAACCAATGTGGCATAGTGGCTATGGCACTGGACTTGGTGTTGTTCAATCATATCTGAAACCATTTGGGGTTTTCTTGGCAGAAATACTGGAGTAGTTTGCCATTTCCTTCTGCAGCTCATTTTACAGATGAGGAAATTGAGGCAAACGGTAAAGTGACTTGCCTAGGGACACATAGCTATTGTGTCCAAGGCTGGATTTGAACTCAGGTCTTCCTGACTCCAGGCTCATCAGTCTATCACTGTGCCACCTAGCTGCTCATGGAGTCAAGAGAACCTGGGTTCAAATCCTGCCTTGGACACTAGCTGTTTGACCTAGGACAAATCATCAGTCCTTCCATTCTCATCTGTAAAGTAACAGGTTTGTACTGGACCTCCCTCCAAGAGCCCATCCAGCCCAAGATCTCTGAGCCAGTGATCTCTTCATTCATTCATTTAGCCTCAAAGTTCTCCTTTCAGGTGGGCAGCATCCAACCAGTTGCCATTAGTCTGGGAATACTGAAAAGTGTTCTCTGTTCTCAGGGCCCCCAGGGTGTTGCTTCCAGATATAGGGAAGCGTTTATACAAAAACAAGATGCTCATTTCCCTCAGGGAGCTTACAAAGTCACTCAGAGATAGATAACACAAATGGAACTGGTCTTCTGACTGCCTAATTGCACACAGCTTAGCAACCTCCACACATTTACATGGTTGGTGCTTTAGAATTCTAAAGTGGATTACTTCCACTATCTCAGGGAAACCTAACTACAGCTCAAAGATTGAGGTCTCAGGTGTTTCCATTTTACCATTAGTGAAGAAACTGAGGTCCAGAGAGGGGAATTAACTCATCCAAGGAGGTCGTGACCAATAAGTGACAGTACTCCAAGATGAACCCATGGTTTTCTTCGAGAATGAAGGACAAACAACAATGTCTCCCGGTCCGAACTCTTCCTGATGTCCCTTGTCTGATAATGTACCTTGATATTATACTTTAAAACCTCGCTGAGGGGCGGCTAGGTGGTGCAGTGGATAAAGCACTGGCCTTGGATTCAGGAGGACCTGAGTTCAAATCCAGCCTCAGACACTTGAAACTAGCTGTGTGACCCTGGGCAAGTCACTTAACGCTCATTGCCCCACAAAAACAAAAAACAAAACCTCGCTGGGTCTGAGATCTCATTGATGTGGGTATGTCCTCCAGTGGCACAGATGGCAGCCCATCTCTCTATGTCTGGTCCTGTTCATCTCAGTTTCGTGTCCTGTTTGTCTCAGTTTTGTGTCCTGTTACCATCTTGCTCCATGACCAGTCTACCTCCTTGAAAAATAAATCTTATCTTTATTGATATCTTTTGTTTTTACATGTTTTCCCCAAATTTCTGAATATATCCTACCAGTCATATAATAAAAACAATCCCCCCCCCCAAAAAAAAAAAAGTGAAAAAGAAGTTCAACAGATCTAACTGGGCTAATGATATCAACCATTTCTGACAATTCATGTAACACTCCATACTCCTAGTCCCCCACTTCTGCAAATAGGGAAGAGATCAATCACCTGTTTTGATCACACACCCCCAGGATCTCTCATGTCACCATCTTACACACAAGTCATGATATCACTGAGGAGGGAGGTGGCCAAATAATAAAATTTTGGTTCTTCTCAGGTATTTTTTTTTTTGATGGTAGAAGCCATAAATGCTTTGAGGCATTGAAAAGTCTTCACTGGTGATGAAGGGTGAAAAAAACAACCACCCTGAAATAAAGAATGTTTTCAGGAACCTCAGACTTTTTAAAAATCATTTTTACTTTTGATTACTCTGAACTTAACAATTACCCATCCACACATGAGAATTTCCATGTAGATCACAAAAGAATATAGAGGAAATCACAAATCTGTTATATATACAGCTGCATTTTTTTAAATGTTTTATTTATTTATTGCTGGGCAATGGGAGTTAAGTGACTTGCCCAGGATCACACAGCTAGTAAGTGTCAAGTGTCTGAGGCCAGATTTGAACTCAGGTCCTCCTGAATCCAGGGCCGGTGCTTTATCCACTACAGCTGCATTTTTTAAGTAATAAATTCAACACATTCCTTTCAGAGTTGTCCTGCTTGTCTCTGACTCTGACTGGTCTCTCTTCTGTTCCTTAGAGATCATTTTGTCCCAGGTCTCCATTTTGGAGAGGAGGCAATTAGGGCTTAGGTCACTTGCACCCACAGTCAAAGCTAGGACAGGAACACAGGGCTCCTGACTCCATGTACTTTCCATCCCATTCTACTTAGGTTTCAATGTTCTGCCAATCTATTCACTGGCTCAGTCATAAAGAGGCATGAAAACTTGCAGAATGGAGAATTTGTAGCTAAAAGCACACACTGCTCTTAGAAATGCAGAAACCCTCATTCAATGGGGTTAGAACACTCTGCAACCAGCAATAATGATGACTTGTTTCTACCTGACCCCCATTTCTGTTCTCTTTGTAAAACCTTTTAAAATTCTGAACTTAAAACACCGAATAAAATGAGTTTCCACATTAAAAGTAAAACAGAGGGGCAGCTAGGTGGCTCAGTACATAGAGCACCGGCCCTGGATTCAGGAGGACCTGAGTTCAAATGTGGCCTCAGACAGCTGTGTGACCCTGGGCAAGTCAACCCCAATTGCCTGACCACAAAAAAAAAAAACAAGAAAAAAAAAACAGAAAAAAGACTGTGTGAAACTGCAAATCCCTATCATTTTACCCCTTTTTCAGTATAAAATAAATTGAATACACAACTTTAAAAGCGACTTGTCTGTGGTTCTTCCTGGCTTTCTTTCCTTCGGTGATTTAAAAAGGCTTCAATAACCCTCTTTTCTTTTGGCAGCCCTGTTCCAACCTCTTTCCTTTCTCCCTTCCCCTCCAGATCAAAAAAAAAAAAAAAAGAGCCCATGTAGCAAATATGCAAAGTCAAGCAAAACCAAATCCATATTCCACATCCATAGTGCCCCAAGATCTGGAAACAAGAGAAGGAGCTACATTTGCTCAGCTCTTTTCCAGGATCAACCTTGATCCAAATGGATCTAGAATTGGAAGGGGCCTCAGGAGTCCCCCACTCCCACACTTTTTAATGGCTGACGAAACGGGTTTATCTCATTTTTTTTTTTTAAGTAGCAGATGCCACTTTAGGGTATAGACAAATTTCTCAGCCCCTGTGTCCCAAAAGAGATACTGGCTATTTAAAAGCAGTGGTTAGGGGCGGCTAGGTGGCGCAGTGGATAGAGCACCGGCCCTGGATTCAGGAGTACCAGAGTTCAAATCCAGCCTCAGACACTTAACACTTACTAGCTGTGTGACCCTGGGCAAGTCACTTAACCCCAATTGCCTCACTTGAAAAAAAAAAAAGGCAGTGGTGCAGTCTCAAAGGATCAACTTCAATTCAACAGAAGATCCTGATGAATAATAACAGCTTTTAACAGATGAGGGAACTGAGGTCCAGAGAGAGTACATGACTCCCCAGGGTCACCCCGGGAAGTACCAGAGACAGGATTTGGTCTTGTATCCAAACATCAGAGGCTAGAATACCACCACCAAGAAGAAATTTATCAAGAGATTTAGTGGGGATAGTTGGATAATAACTATACTTTCCTCTAGAAATATTCCAGAAACATGATTTCCAAACCAGTGAAATTATAAGATGTTGGTATATACCCTTGGAAAACAAAAAGTAATCTCTTTTATTGTCTTTCTATGAATATGCATAGTAAACTCTCGAATTTATTTCCTTTCATATTCAATAAAGTTATTTCCCTGGAAACCGGGGATAGGGTTACCTCCTTTGTAAAAGCTGGGGAGGGGGTGTCCGTGAGTGTTGCACATTGCACATAATATCAAATTTTTTCGATGTATTGATTAATTTTACTGATTGTTTTTTCCTCTTTTTCTTTTTTCAAATCATTCTTTGTTTTAAGGGATATTCTAGAGAGGGGGAAAGGATACAGGGGGGAAACAGACGATAGAAAACAAACAAAATCCATTAAAATTATTTTTTAGGAAAAAGAAAGGGAACAATAGAGTGTGGGCTGCGGGGGTGGGGGTGGGGAGGGAAGCTGGTGAAAGTCCGCACTGCAGCACTGAGGCTCTAGGCAGAAAAACAAGAACAGGATGATGTCACCTCCAAAAAGCCGCAGTATGGGAGGCGGGGTCTGGGTATCCGGGGCTCAGGACTGCTGTGAGACTTAAGACAAACTGCCGCAGTGCCCCCAGGGAGCCTGCAGAGGGCGCAGCCTGTCGCCAGTGCGCAGGCGCAACTCTCCAAGCTCCGCCCTCTGCAGAGCCTCTAATAGCGAGCTTCCGCCAGCTTTTCTCCCTTTTTCGCCCGTCCAGCCATCGTGGTGGAAGCTCGGCTGTCATCTCATCATCATGGTAAGAGAATCCGCAGCCATCCTCCCCAGCCTCCGCTCCAGAGGCCCCGGGAGCAGCGGAGCAACAGAGAGGGGACATTCAGGAAAGGTTCTAGGAAGCTTTCGAAGAGAGCCGAGCACTTTTTGTGCTCCGAAGCTGGAGGCTGCCTTTTCCCCCCATCTCTCCAGCTTCGAAAGCGGATTCCCGGCCAGGGAGGGAAAGTTCTCTAGGCTCCGCCTAGAAGAGCTGGAAGTTAGGAGGAGGCATAGAGGGGATCCCCGGGGGACGCCGAAGCTTTAAGGCGCGCGCGGCTTGGATTCCTCCCCTCCTCCCAAAGGGGAAAGAATTGGGTTAGGAAAAGAAAGCTATCCCTCCCATGGGCCCTAGGATGACATTGATACGACTTTGGGGCAGCGAGCGTAAAAAGGTCGGAGGTTTAGAGCCAAGGGGCTCCTTGGGAAGGCATTTTAAACCCGGAAAACGGGGGGGTGGGATCCTTCCCCTTTGGCAGGCAAGCCAGCAACAACCAGAAATGCCCGTAGCCTCTTTTTACCACTAATTAAAAGGGCGGCAACGTGGCAGAGCCAAAGGGGCGCCTTAGTACTAGAATCTGAGAATCTGGCTACAAGTGTCACCTCTAATCTTGGGCAAGTCAGTTTCCTCATCGGGAAAAATAAGGGGATTTGGTTAGATGATCTTTCTTTGCATCTAATTAGAAGGTGCTCTAAGGCCAGTCATTTCGTTTTAATTTTTTTAGCCTCAATTTACTTAACCTTTTCCAGGTTTTTTATCCTGTAACTTGGCTTTTTTTTTTAATTATTCGTTTTTGAAAATGGCTTAGCCAAAAGAAAGAAAAGGGGTGGGGGGGAGAAATGGCTTGACAGTTGCTTGTGACGTCAGCTTGTCTGCAGCCATCTTGTCCCCGCCCCCAATTCTGCAGAGGCTACTGGATCAATGGCTCTGCGGTATTGTGAATGGGACTAAGTGGGCGGGGCTCCTCCCTCCCCTTCCCTCTGAATAGAAAGGGGCTTGGCTTAGGTAGGATCCTTTTCAACAATGCTTTTCTTTGTTAGTCCTCTCATAAAACATTCCGAATCAAGAGGTTCCTGGCCAAGAAGCAGAAGCAGAATCGTCCTATTCCTCAATGGATTCGAATGAAAACTGGTAATAAGATCAGGTAAGAAGCGGCTGCCCCTCCAGATTAATGGTGACTTAATCAATTAGTCCATTCCCCAGATATACACAGATAAGGGAAGGTTTGGATCGAATCGCAGTTTCAAGGGCGTTTTCACTAAACCCTCCAAGGGGGAAAAAAAGGAATTAGTGTAATTATATAGCTTGTTTCCCCCAGGAAGATGCTGGCTTTGAATTGAAAGCAGTTATTTGAGTAACTTGGCCCCTTTGTTCTCTTCCCCCTTTTCACCATCTAGGTACAATTCAAAGAGGAGACACTGGAGGAGGACCAAACTCGGACTGTAAAGAATGGCCAGTACAACGAAAGACATTCTACATATTCCCCATTCTACCACCCACCCCCTTTACCATGTCATCTATCCAATCATTGATCCATCAATCACCAGATCCATCAATAGCCTCATTGCACTAGATAAGAAGGAAATACTACGACTGCCCTCCCCATAAGAAGGAAATAATAGTAAGCCTGCCCTCCCTATTTCGGACACCGTCTGCTAAGATGCAGACATCCAAAAAAAAAGACAACAAAATGTTAGGTTTGTCTTGCCCTTAATGTGTTTCATGGATTGCATTCATGCGTTCGGGTAATGTGTGTGTTGTGATATAGTTTAAATTACTGTTACCTGCATCTCTGTGTAGCATTTGTATGTTTGAGGTTATGCTTAAGAGGTAGAGATCATAATGAAACAAGTTAATCCTGTCAAGAAAAGAACCAAGCTCCAGCCCTGCCTCGAAAAAGCCGTCACAATAACCTCTCTGTGTTTTGTTTTGTGTTCTAAGGAGTTTTAAGAGAGCACCTACCTCACAGGGTTGTTGTGGGGATCTAAGATTTGCACGCCTTCAGTGTAAGCCTCCAGTGCTGCTAATCCTGAGCTGTCTCAGCCAGATTATGCGCAGCTGACTGTGCTCATTTATCAAACTCACAGTCAGAGAAGTAGCCTGTTGACCCCCTGCTTATTTCACACAATAAGCTGTCTTAGTTCCTTGTTGGGAGGTGGTAATTAAGTGTTGGCAACCTAAAAGTTGTCGGTTCTTTGTGTGTTCCGGGAAGGCCCAACCTTTGTTAGGAACTAGACCTGGTCCAGGTGAATGGCTTCACATTTTTCTGAAGATGCAATTCTGCTAATAAAGGGCTTCTACAAAAAAAAAAATGGTTTGTTATTTGTGGTTATTTGCGACGGGGGGGGGGGGGGAGATGGGGGGGTTCTATGCTTAACGCTACATACACTGGGTAATAAGAATAAAGACTGGATAAAATACAACACCCATTTCTGTTTGAACACTAGGAAATAGGAAGAAATGAGGAAGTAAGATACTTTAATGTGGTATGATCTGTAAAACGCAGGATACTAGGGCTCAACCTAAAAGAACATTTGTTTATTGGCAATAAACATGCAGCATGTAGAAATTCTAAAGAATGTATAAAATGAATAATAGTTCATTCAGTTCCTGTATCTTGATAAATTTCACATGGAATATCAAGACTTAAGTGGAGAGATGATTGGGGGGAGGGTGAACCAATATAAAAATGACTACATTTCTTTGGTACTATAACAAACTACCATTTTGAAAAACTAGGGTTAAGGGAAAAATCAATTGAACAAAAGGCCAAGAATTACATGGGGAATAATGAATAAAGTGGGAAGGAAGGAGACTCAGCAATACCTGATCTCAAACTTTATAAAGAAGTTGGTCAGTGTTAGATTAGGTATGTATCGAACTGAATATCCCATAGAAACATAACCCTAAATTTTAACCCCATAAGGAGGCATTATCTACCCTCCCCTTAAATTAAGGGGGTACTACCACCCGGTCATCCAACCTCTCAACTTGGGTATAATTTTCAAGTCTCTCCCCATACCCAAGTCCTGTCTAAAGTTCTACTTTTGCAATATCTCTAGATATGCCCCCTTACACTGCCACCAACAATAATCTGCTTGGTCTGGCCTTAAATTTCTCTCCACTCACCCATCAAAGTGATCTTTTTTGTTTGGTTTTGTTTTATTATATATACGTGTGTGTATATATATATATATAATTGTCTTGACTCAACTTGAGGCTGCTAGAGTAGCCTTGTGCTCCATATACCAAATGACTTAGATATTTTTGAAAAAAACAACATAGGGGCAGCTAGATGGTGCAGTGGATAGAGCACCGACCTTGGAGTCAGGAGTACCTGAGTTCAAATCCGGCCTCAGACACTTAACACTCACTAGCTGTGTGACCCTGGGCAAGTCACTTAACCCCAATTGCCTCACTAAAAAAAAAAAAAAAACCACAATATAAATTAGACAGAGCCAAGATTTTAGAGTAGAAAGAAGTGTAGCAAGTTCCCTGCCCTCTCCCCACCAAAAACTCCTTCAAACAAATCTAGAAAATGTACCCATATAAAACCAGAAGCTTATTTTATGAAAAAATTTGATGTATTTAATACCTAATTGGTTATTATGATTTTAAAAATAGAGAAGAAAACCAAGTCACTCTCAAAAACAAAAAAGGGTGAATATACCAGTAATGAAGATGAAATTTAAGCAATTATTAGGAGGTATTTTGCTCAATTACATCCCAATTTAATGATTTAAATGAAATGGAAGAATACTTACGGAAATATAAACTGACCAAATTAACAGAAGAAGAAATAGAATATCCAAATAAATCCATTTTAGAAAAAAAAAGATTGGACAGGCCATAAATGAGCTTCCTAAGAAAAAAGCATTAGGACCAGATGGATTTACAAGTGAATTCTACTGGGGGCAGCTAAGTGGTGCAGTGGATAAAGCACTGGCCTGGGATTCAGAAGGACCTGAGTTCAAATATGGCCTCAGACAGGTGACACTTACTAGCTGTGTGACCCTGGGCAAGTCAGTTAACCCTCACTGCCCCGAAAAAAACAAACAAAAACAAGTGAATTCTACCAAACATTTATAGATCAACTAATCCCAATATTAAGTAAATTATTTGGAATAACAGGCAAAGAAGGAGTCTTATCAAACTCCTTTTATGAAACAAATATGGTGCTGATACCTAAACCAAGAAGAGCCAAAAACAGAGAAAGAAAATTATAAACCAATTTCACTAATGACTATTAATGTGAAAATCCTAACTAAAATGCTAGCTAGCAAACTATAGCAATATAGCACAAAGATTATTTATGCATTGTGACAATGTGGGATTTATCCCAGAAATGCAGGGCTGGTTCAATATAAGGAAAACTATTAACATAATTGATTATATCAATAACAAAATCAACAAAAATCATATTGTTATATCAATAGATGCATAAAAAGCTTTTGACAAAATATAACCCACATTCCTATTAAAAACACTTGATGGGGCAGCTAGGTGGTGAGGTGGATAAAGCATTGGTCCTGGATTCAGGAAGACCTGAGTTCAAATCTAGCCTCAGACACTTGACATTTACTAGCTTTGTGACCCTGGGCAAGTCACTTAATCCTCATTACCCTCTTCCCCCCCCCCAAAAAAAAAAACACACACTTGAAAGCATTGGTATAAATGGATTTTTCCTTAAAATGATAAGCATCTACCTAAAACCATCAGCAAGCATCATTGATAATGGGGATAAACTAGAGGCCTTCCCAAGATCTGGAGTGAAGCAAGGATGCCTGTTATCACTGCTATTATTCAATATTGCACTAGAAACACTAGCAATAGCAATAAGAGAAGAAAAAGAAATGGGCAATGAGGAAATAGAACTTTTTCTTTTCATAGATAATATAATGGTATACTTGGAAAATACTAGAGAATCAACTAAAATTAGTTGCAACAATAATTTTAACAAAATGGCAGGATATGAAATAAAGCCACATAATCAGTATTTTTATATATAGTTCATTTAAAATAACCATAGCTAATATAAAATACCTGGGAATCTACCTGCCAAGACAAACCCAGGAACTACATGAACATAAATATAAAATATCTTAATACAAATAAAGTCAGATTTAAATAATTGGAAAAATATTGTTTATGGGTGGGCCATAATAAAATGACAATTCTACCAAAACTAATCTACTTATTCAGTGCCATCCCAATTAAACACCCCGAAATTATTTTATTGAGCCAGAATAAAAAATATCAAAGGAATTAATGGAAAACTGTTAAGGAAGGACATCTAGCAATACCAGATAATATGGTAATTATCTGAACTATCACTGTCTAAGATATAGGATGATAGATTAATGGAATAGAGTAGGTATACAATACATGGTAGTAAATGAGTATAGTAACCTCATATTTGATAAATGGAAAAATCTAAGCTTTTGGGATAAGAACTCACTAGTTGGTAAAAATTGCTGGGAAAACTAGGAAGTAGCCTGGAAGAAACTAGGTTTAGACCAATATCTTACACCATTTACCAAGATAAGGTCAAAATGGGTTGCATGACTTAGATAAAGGGAGATCTCTTAAGTAAATTAGAACCACATGCAACATATCACCTATCAGATTTATGGATAGGAGAAGAATTTAGGAACAAATGAGAGATAAAAAGCATTGTGGGATGTAAAATGGATCATTTTGATTACATTAAATTAAAAAGGGTTTGTACAAATGAAACCAATGTAGACAAGATTAGAAGAAAAGCAAAAAATTGGGGGAAATTTTTATAGCCAGTTTCTCAGATAAAGGCCTCATATCTTGAATGTATAGAGCATTGATTCAAATTTATAAGAATATGTGTAGGGGCGGCTAGGTGGCACAGTGGATAAAGCACCGGCCCTGGATTCAGGAGTACCTGAGTTCAAATCCGGCCTCAGACACTTGACACTTACCAGCTGTGTGACCCTGGGCAAGTCACTTAACCCCCATTGCCCCGCAAAAAAAATTTTAAAAATTTAAAAAATAAGAATATGAGTCATTCTCCAATTGACAAAGGGTCAAAAGATATGAATAGGCAGTTTTTGGAAGAAGCAAAGCTATAGGGGCAGCTAGGTAGCTCAGTGGATAAAGCACTGGCCTTGAATTCAGGAGTACCTGAGTTCAAATCCAGCCTCAGATACTTGACACTAGCTGTGTGACCCTGGGCAAGTCATTGCCCTGCAAAAAAAAAAAAAAATAGAAGCAAAGCTATATAACAGAACAGCTACGTGGTGCAGTGGATAAAGCACCGGCCCTGGATTCAGGAGAACCTGAGTTCAAATCTGACCTCAGACACTTGACACTATCTATGTGACCTTGGGCAAGTCATTTAATCCTCGTTGCCCCGCCCCCACAAAAAAAGAAGCAAAGCTATATGTAATTGTATGAAAAATGCTCTAAATCATTATTGATTAGAGAAATGAAATGTAAATTAAAACAACTCTGAGATACCCCCTCACAAGTATAAGATTGACTAAAATAAGAGAAGGGGAAAATGACAAATTCTGGAGGGGATGTGGAAAAATTGGGACACTAATATACTGTTAGTGGAATTGTGAAATCATCCAAATATTTTGGGGAGCAACTTGGAATTATGACCAAAGAGTTATAAAACTCTGTATACCCTTTGACCCAGAAATACCACTATTAGGTCTGTTTCCCAAGACAATCAGGGAAAAAGGAAAACGACATATATGTTCAAAAATATAGCAGCTCTCTTTGTGGTGGCATAGAACTGGAAATTGAGGGGATACCCATCAATTGGAGAATGGATGAATAAGTTGTGGTACATGATTATGATGGAATACTAGTATGCTATAAGAAATAATGGGGGGCAGCTAGGTGGAGTAGTGGATAAAGCACAGGCCCTGGATTCAGGAGGACCTGAATTCAAATCCAGCCTCAGACACTTGACACTTACTAGCTGCGTGACCCTGGGCAAGTCACTTAACCCTCATTGCCCTGACCAAAAGAAAAAAAAAAGAAATGAGCATGGTGATTTTAGGGAAACATGGAAAGACTTGTGTGAAATAATGAAGAATGAAATGAGTTGAACCAAGAGAATGTTGTCTATTTAAAGTAACAGTGATATTGTCTGGAATAATTATGAATGACTAAGCCCTTCTGAGTAATATGATCATTCAGATTAACTATGAAGGAAAATGCTGTCCACCTCCAGAGAAAGAATTGACATATGGAGGTATGGCTCCATACACACAGATATACACACATATCTATATCAAATTTTGGCCTTCTCTAATATGCAGTTGGGAGGGAGATAACTCAGAACTCAAAATACAACAAACGAACAAACAAACAAACGAATGAATGAAAAAATGACAATGCACCCAAATGAATCCTAATGTGGGAATCCAGATAAAAGTTACCGTGAGTTGGCACAAGGAAATAGACAGCAGGAGCAAGTCTGTGGACACTGAGTAAGGGTCTGGCCAGGAGCATGACGGAGCTCTCCAGTGCCCAGAGAGAGGCCAGGGCAAGGGGAGGTTCCAGGCCATACAAGGCACTCCAACAGGAACAGGTGCCAACTGGCAGCTTTGTTGTTCACTACCCAGTTCTGGGTCACAGATCTGACATGCACTGAGGAAAGGACCTGCCTCCAAGGGTAGCATCCGAAGCATAAGGAAAAGTATCAGGCCCTGGGTAGCGTACAGAAGCAAACAGCAGCTGTGTGACTTGGGCTTCCTCAGGAGTGGAGTGGGGGTTCAGCTCCAGCTTCTAGCCCAGTCTGAAGCCTGCAGAGGAACCAGGGCAGGAATCCCAGACCAAAGGGGAACCTATAGTTCTGCTGCTGAACAAGCAGAGTTTCCTAACTGGCTGATACTGACTTGTTGCTTAGACCCAGATGCAGGTCAGGAACTTGCTGAGTTCAGGCTAGGGGAAAGAGCAATCATACCTCCCTGGACCTAACCATTTGAAGGTCACCAGCCTGAACTGTCCTTAAGATCCTAGAATAATATAACACTGTTTTGTGACAGTCCTCTGGCATAAGAGAGTCTTTCCTGGGAGAACATAGGGCTCCTCTATTGACCTTTGTTTTCTACAACTGGGATCACAGTGCCCTACTCCCCCAATTGTCGATAGGTTAAGTTCTTGTCAGGGTACCCAGTTTATGTCTAAAGAAAGACCCAGGGGTGGCTAGGTGGGGCAGTGGATAAAGCACCAGCCCTGGATTCAGGAGTACCTGAGTTCAAATCCGGCCTCAGACACTTGACACTTACTAGCTGTGTGACCCTGGGCAAGTCACTTAACCCCCATTGCCCCGCAAAAAAAAAAAAAAAAAAGACCCAAGGGCCAGCCAGAGATGTAGGGGAAAGCAACCCTTTAGGGTAGGTGTTGGAGAATAAGATAAAAAGGGGATTCAATTCAATGCAAAGCTTCATTGCAAGCAATGTGAAAGAGGGGAAGGGGAGAGGATGGGGACTTGATTTACAACTCAGACTCACTAATAGAGTATAAGTGATATAATATGGGCAATGCTACACTGGAGAGCACAGAGACAAGGGTCCATTCAGCAGGAAGGTGGGCTCCTGCTGGAGGGGAGAGTGTGTTCCAAAATGCCCTTAACAGAGTAGAGTTCTTATACTATGACTCTGGATGGCCTTCCTGGAGTTGGCTGAGTTACAGATCAGGGGTATGGGCAAAATATTATTTTGGGACTTTGTTATCAGGGAGAAAAAACAAGCTGGTGATAGACAAAATATTATTTGGGGGGGAGTTGTATATCAGAGAGAAAAACAAGATAGTAGACAAAATATTATTTGGGGAAAATGAAATTTGAAAAAATATTTGGAAAATATTATTTTTGAAATCTATTTGAAAAATATTATTGTCAAAATTATTGTATTATTCTATAAGTGTATAGCCTCCCTTAAGGGGAGACTGTCATGATGGCCTCTAGACCATTAGGTCTAATCTTGTGACAATTGTTTCCATGTGTAGATTCAATAAGCTATAGCTTCCCTTCTAAGGGGAGACTGTCATGGTGGTCTCAAAACCACCAGGCCTAATCTTATAGCAAACACTCAATAATGACAAGAAAAAAAGCAACAGGAGTAGCCCAGACCTACCCTTCAGAAGGGTGAATAGCCCAGCCCTAACATCAAGTCCAAACTCAGGAAGAAGACTGGGAGAATGGGAAAATTTAAAAATGAATTTCATCATAAAAAGCTATTATTATGGCAGGGATGCTTAAGACACAAATTCAGAAGAAGGGAAATGATACCAACATATCTACAAGCAAAGCCTCAAAGAAAAACACAGCTTGGGCACAAATTCAACTAGAATTCCTAGAAGAGATGAAGTGATATTTTTAAAAATAGTTAAAATATTTTTATATATGAAATAAGAATACTAGAAGAAAACAATGGAAAAGAAATGAGAACTATGGAAGAAAGAATTGGAAAGGAAATTAACAACTTGGCATAAGAAGTACAAAACCTTGTCAAACAACAAATTCCCTGAAAATTAGAATGGACAAAATAGAAGCCAATGGCTCCATGAGGCAACAAGAAATATTTAAAACAAAGTTGGGTCAGCTAGGTAGTGTAGTGAATAGAGCACTGGCCCTGGATTCAGGAGGACCTGAGTTCAAATCCGGCCTCAGACACTTAACACTTACTAGCTGTGTGACCCTGGGCAAGTCACTTAACCCCAATTGCCTCACCAAAAAAAATTTTTTTTAAAATACAAAGTCACATTTAAAACAAAGTAAAAAAATAGGAGAAAATGTAAAGTATCTCATAGCAAAAACAATTGACATAAGTAACAGATCTAGGAGAGATAATTTAAGAATCACCAGACTAATGGAATGCCATGACAAAAAATAATTGCCTTGTTTCAAGAAATTTTAAAAGAAAACTGCCAAGATATCTTAGAATTAGAGGGCAAAGTGTAAGTAGAAAGAATCTATCAGTTACCTCCTGAAAGGAACACCAAATAAAAACTCCTAGGAACATTATAGTAAAAATCCAAAGCTTCAGGTCAAAGAAAAAAATATTGCAAGCCACCAGAAAAAAGGAATTCAGGGACTGAGGAGCTATAGTCAGGACCACACACAATTCAGCAGCCACCACTCTAAAAGATCAGAGAGCTTGGAATATAATATTACATTTAGGATTAGGTTAAACTTAGGTTAACCCTAAACTAAAATTAAAATTTTAATTTTAAAAAGGAGGCAAAGGATATGGATCTATTATCAAGAATAACTTGGGGCTGGGGCAGCTAGATGGCGCAGTGGATAGAGCACCGGCCCTGGATTCAGGAGGACCTGAGTTCAAATCTGGCCTCAGACACTTAATACTTACTAGCTGTGTGACCCTGGGCAAGTCACTTAACCCTCATTGCCTTGCAAAAAACCCCCAAAACCCAAAAAACCTTACCCAGAAAAACTGATTACAATACTAGAAATAGACTTTTAATGAAATAGAGGACTTCTAAACATTCCTATCAAAAAACCCCAGAACTTTGTAAACACTGAACATATCCAAAATTGAACTTTCCCCCCAAACCTTCCTCTGTTTCAAACTTCCCTATTCCTGTCAAGGGCACAAGCATCTTTCTGATACTCTTAGGCTGGCAACCTATGTGCCATTCTCTACTTCCCACTATCTCTCATCCCCGGTATCCAATCTATTGCCAAGGCCTGACAATTCCAGCTTTGTAAAATTTTTCATATATCCCCCCTTTTTTCCTCTGATACTGCCACCACACTGGTGCAGGTCTTCATCACTTTACTCATGGACTTTTGTAATAGCTTCCTGGTCATTTTCGGTGCCTCAAGTCTCTCCCTAGTCTAGCCTACCACCCACTCAAACTGATAAGGTAATTTTTCTAAAATGCAGGTATGACCATGCCACTCTCCCTCCCCTACTCAATAAACTATTGCTCCCTATCACCTTGAGGATCCAATAAAAAAAAATCTCCTATTTGGCATTTAAAGCCCTTTATAAACCAGTCCCTACCCCAGCTTTCCAATCTTCTTTTTTTTGTTTTGTTTTTGCATGGCATTGAGGGTTAAGGGACTTGTCCAGGGTCACACAGCTAGTTAAGTGTCAAGTGTCTGAGGCTGGATTTGAACTCAGGCTCTCCTGAATTCAAGGCCAGTGCTTTATCCACTGTGCCACCTAGCTGCCCCTTTCCAATCTTCTTACACCTGATATGACCAAATACTCTGATCCAGGGACAGAAGCATCTTGACTGTTTCTTGCAAAAGATACTCCATCTCCTGACTGGGCATTTTCACCCATGCTCGGGATGCTCTCCCTCCTCATCTCTGCCTCCTTCAAATCCAAGCTTAAATCTCATCTTTTGGGAAGTCTTTCCCAAACTCTCTTAATTCTAGTGCCTTCCATGGAAATAAGTTTAACACGATTGTACATATATAACCTATATTAGATTGCTTACTGTTTTAGGAAGGGGGAAGGGAGGGTCAGAAAAATGTGGAAGTCAAAATATTATAAAAATGAATGTTGGGCAGCTAGGTGGCACAGTGGATAAAGCACTGGTCCTGGATTCAGGAGGACCCGAGTTCAAATCCAGCCTCAGACGCTTGATACTTACTAGCTGTGTGACCCTGGGCAAGTCACTTAACTCTCACTGCCCTGCCAAAAAAAAAGAATGTTAAAAATTCTAGTGCTTTCCCACTATTATTTCCTTTCTATACTATGCAGAACTTGTTTGTACATCATTATTTGCATATTGTCTCTCCTATTAGATTATTAGTTTTTTGAAAAAAGAGACTATTTTTTTTGTCTTTCTTTGTATACTCAGGGCTTAGCACAGTGCCTGGCACATAATAGGCACTTGATAAATGTTATTGACTGCCTGAGTCTAATTTGGCAAGATCTGGGAATAGTTTTTATACCTGGATGATCTTAAGAGAAGAATGGAAAGAGAGGGGACTACTAGGAATATACTGAGGGGTGGGGTGGGGAGGAAAGAGGAAAGGTTAGGAAAAATCATCTCACATAATCATGGTGCACAAGCTGATACATATACAAATAAGGAGGAGGGGGTGGGGTAACAGCTGACACTTGAACCTCACTCCCAATCCTAAATTGTCAAAAGAGGGGAAAATACACACACACACACACACACACACACACACAATCTGGTACAGAAATATTTTCACTCAACAGATAAATAGGAAGGACAAGGGTAATTAGAAGGACAGTAGATTAAAGGAGAGGTTAGTCCTAAGCAAAATAATCTGTAAATAAGAATGTACAAAAATATTTATAGCTCTTTTTGAAGTGGCAAAGAATAGGAATCTGAAGAGATCCCCATAAAGTGGAGAAAAGTTTGAACAAATTATGGTTTATAAATGTTATAGATATGTATACACACATATAATATATATGTATATACATGTGTGTATCTGTAGAGACATATATACATATATGATATGTATAAAAAGATTAAGGAGATGGTCTCAGAGAAAACTGGGAAAACTTGTATGAACTGATGCAAAATAAAGTGAGCAGAAGCAGGAGATCAATTTATATGACAACAGGGTAAAGAGAACTTTGATAGACTTAGGAACTCTGATCAACACAATGATCAACCACAATTCTGGAGGACTAATGCTGAAACCTGCTGAACACCTCCTGATGGAGAGGTAAAAGAATAAGAATGCAGAATAAGACTTTTTTAAAGGACATGGCTGATGTGGATTTTTTTTTGCTTGACTATACATGTGCGTAACAGAAGTTTTGTTACAAACAGAGGCAGGATGGGGTGAAAGAAATAGAAGGTGGATTTTTTTCCGATAGAAAAAAACAAAATGTAATTTGAAAAAAAAAATCAGATGAACAAGGACAACATTTCCTTTCAGATCTATGGATAGGTGAAGAGTTCGTGGCCAAAAAATGGATAGAGAGGATCAGAGAAAGAAAATGGACAATTTTGATTGCATAAAATTTAAAAGCTTGGGGCAGCTAAATAGAGCACTGGCCCTGGAGTCAGGAAGACCTGAGTTCAAATCCGACCTCAGATACTTAACGCTTACTGGCTGTGTGACTCTGGGCAAGTCACTTAACCCCAATTGCCTCACCAAAAAAAAAAAAAAAAGGAAAAATTTAAAAGCTTTTGCAGAAAAATCAATAACGTTAAAACAAGAAAAGGAGCAGTAAAATATGGGGAAAAGTCTTTATTGTACATCTGATAAAGGTCTCATCTATGGCATATGTAAGAAATCGATTCAAATTTAAAAGATTAAGAGCCAATCAAGAAATAGTCAAAGAATATAAACAGTTTCAAAGGAAAAAATCTAAGCTATCAACAGCTATAAGGAAAAAAATTATCCAAAGCACTAATTAGAGACATGCCAATTAAAGCAAATCTTAGATCCTGCTCACACCTATAAGACTGGCAAAAATGACAAAAATGGAAAATGACATGTTGGAAGGTCTACAGAAAAACAAGCCTGCTAGTATACTGATGATGGAGCTGTGAATTGGTCCAGCCATTTGGAAAAGCAATTTGGAACTAAATCCAAAAAGTTACTAATCTGTGCATACCCATTTACCCAGATACGCTACTACTAGGTCTTTTCGTGTGTGGGGGCAACGAGGGTTAAGTGACTTGCCCAAGGTCACACAACAGCTAGTAAGTGTCAAGTGTCTGAGGTCAGATTTGAACTCAGGTCCTCCTGAATCCAGGGCTAGTGCTCTATCCACTGCGCCATCTAACTGCCCCTACTACTAAGTCTTTTCCTCAAAAGAAAAAAGATCAAAGAAAGAGGAAAAGGCTCCCCTATACAAAAGTATTTATAATAACTCTTTTTGTGGTGTCAAAGAACTGGAAAATGAATAAGTTATGGTACATAAATGTAATGTAATATTGTCCTGTAAAGAAATAATGAAAGATCCCCAATTGAGAAATGGTCAAAAGATATGAACAGGCAGTTTGCAGATGAAGAAATCAAAGCTATCTACTACCATATGAAAAAATGCTCTAAATCAGTGTTGATTAGAGAAATGCAAATTAAAACAACTCTGAGGTACCACCTCACACCTATCAGATTGGTTAATATGACAAAAAAGAAAAATAATAAATGGAGAAGCTGTGGAAAAATTGAAACACTAATGCATTGTTGGTGGAGTTGTGAACTGATCCAACCATTCTGAAGAGCAATTTGGAACTATGCCCAAAAGGCTATAAAGCTGTGCATACCCTTTGACCCAGCAATACCACTATTAGGACTTTTCCCCAAAGAGATAATAAAAAAGGGAAAAGGACCCACATGTACAAGAATATTTATAGCTGCTCTTTTTGTGGTGGCAAAGAATTGGAAATTGAGGGGATGCCCATCAATTGGGGAATGGCTGAACAAGTTGTGGTATATGTATGTAATGGAATACTACTGTGCTGTAAGAAACGATGAGCAGGTAGATTTCAGAGAAATATGAAAGGACTTACATGAACTGATGCTGAGTGAGATGAACAGAACCAGGAAAACATTTTACACAGTATCAACAACATTGTGTATTGATCAACTGTGATAGATTTGACTCTTCTCAATATAATGGTCCAAGATAGTTCTAAAGGACTCATGATGGAAAATGCTCTCCAAATCCAGAAAAAAAGAACTATGGAATCTAGATGCATATTGAACCATAGTATTTCTACTTTTTTTGTTTTTCTTTTTTGAGGTTTTCCTTTTTTCTCTGATTCTTTTTTCACAGCATGACTAGTGAAGAAATATGTTTAATGTGATTGCACATATATAACCTATATTAGATTGCTTTCTATTTGGGGAGAGGGAGGGAGGTAGAAAAATTTGAAACTAGAAATCTTATAAAAACAAATATTGAAAACTATCTCTACGTCTAACTGGAAAATAATAAAAAAGAAATAATGAAAGGGATAGTTTCATAGAAACTTGAGAAGATCTTTATGAACTGATGCAGAGTCAACTAAACAGAACCAGAAGAATAATTTATACAATAACAATGAAATTGTAAAAGATAAATAACTTCTTTTTTTTTTTTTTTTAGTGAGGCAATTGGGGTTAAGTGACTTGCCCAGGGTCACACAGCTAGTAAATGTTAAGTGTCTGAGGCCGGATTTGAACTCAGGTACTCCTGACTCCAGGGCCAGTGCTCTATCCACTGCGCCACCTAGCTGCCCCAAAAGAAATAACTTTGAAACACATAAAAACTCTGATAAATGCAATGACCAACCACAAGTCCAGAGGACCATTGAGGAACTATGCTACCCACCTCCTGACAGAGAAGTGATGGACTCAGGGTGCAGAATTCAACATACATTTTTTTGGACAAGGCAGATGCAGGAATTTATTTTGTTAGAGTATGTATATGTATGTATGTATTGTGAGAATGGTGTGTATGTGTATGTGCACATATATTTGTTGCAATGATTTTCTTTTTCTCTAATGATGGGGATAGAGGGAAGAGAAAATTGATTTTTTTGTTAAGTGAAGAAATAAAATAAAATTTTAAGTTTTAAAAAGAAAATAAATGCTCATTAATTTTAAAGTGAATTAAATATTTAAAGAAGAAAGGCAAAACTACCATGTGAAAATTATTTATCATTTACGCATTACATAGTCCTATGTCATAACACTTAATACAAATAGATTCCAGGAGTTTATAGAAGGGAGTTAGCTAAAGTCTGAATAATCAACTTTTAGAGGTAAAGGAGGACCATTAACACCAACAAATTTGACTTGATACATGGGAGAAAAGTGCTCAGAATGGTGAAGCAATTTACCTAAGGTCACTGATGGAGGAGGGGCTGCAACACTAGTCCCTTGAGTTCCACTGGGCCCAACCAGAAGTGGCAGCCAGGCTAAGCAAAGACAGTAGAAATAAATAAAATATGTATGGCCAACAGGTCCTCTTGGGAGCATTTCTAAAGAACTTTGGTTGGGTGGCCAAAGGGCCACAAATACCAAGGGGAAGAGTTTACATTGCAGTAAGGCATCGTGGGGTTTTGAGCCATAAGAGTATCAAGAAAGATGTTTTAGGGAAATAGTCTGGCAACAATATACCGAATGAATTGGAAAAGGAGGTCAGGGCCTGAAACCAGCATTGACTCAACTTTTAAATGACTTGGAAGCTGTCGCTGAAGGTCAATGTGGCAAACAGTGGGCTGCTGATTTGTCACCTCACCTCCCTACTTATAAAACAGCTGTGGGTTTTTTCCCCCTCTAATCAGTTTGAATCTCTTATGTTCCAGTACATTGGTAAGGACACGGGGCAAGCACAGAAGGAAGATAACAGTTGTACAGACTATGATTTCCTAAGGGCAAAAATAAAACATTGAGATCTTAGAAAGAAATGTGACCTTGTACAAAAAAAAAAGAAAGAAAAAAGAAAAAAGAAAGAAATGTGACCTTGTTACAATATTGACTAAAGGATGAATCCTTTGGGCTAAAAACCATATAGGAGTCAGAGCTAGAGCAAGAGGCCATCTAGCACTAGAAAAATCCAAGAGACTCATTGACCTATACACAGGGGAGGTTCTTTCTTTTTTGGGGGCTGGGTATTTCTTTCATATCAGCTTAGTGGCTGCTATTAGCATTGCCCCTCTCGAACCTATCTCAGATTTAGGGTAGAATTTAAATCTGGTACCAGAAGGTTTCTACATGTTATGAGATCACACAAGTGCTCATGGAGTCCCACTATCATGGAGGAACTAGGATTTTCTGACATGTAGAAAGGTCTTAATTAACAAATGGTATGAAATTAATCCTCCAGCCCACAAGCATTTATTCATCACTCACCATGTGCCAGGCACTGTGCTAAATGCCTGGGATACAAAGAAAGACAAAAGACAGTCCTTACTCTCAAGGAGCTCCCAGTCTAATGGGGGAAAATAACATGCAAACAATTATGTACAAACAAGCTGTATATACAAGATAAATAGGAGATAATCAACAGAGGGAGGGACCCAACATTAAGGGAGGATTTGAAAAGGTTTCCTGTAAATTCTATTGTGACAAGCAGGAGTTCAGAGAAACCTGGAAGGACTTGCATGAACTAATGATGAGTGAGATGAGCAGAACCAGAAAAACATTGTACACAGTATCATCAACATTATGTGTTGATCAATGGTAATGGACTAGAAACTTCTCACCAATACAATGGTACAAGAAAGTTTCAAAGGACTCATGATGGAAAATGCTCTCCAAATCCAGAAAAAAAAAGAAATGTGGAATATGGATGCAGACCGAACCATACTATTTCTTTTGTTTTGGGTGCTGCTGTTTTTCTTTTTTGAGGTGTTTCCTTTTTGCTCTGATTCTTCTCTTATAACATGACTCATGCAGAAATATGTTTAATGTTATTATGTATATATAACCTATATCAGACTACCTGCTGTCTAGGGGAGGGGGGGAGGGAGAAAAATTGGAAATTGGAAATCTTATGAAAACAAATGTTGAAAGCTATCTCTACATGTAACTGGAAAATCATAAAATCCTTTTATTTAAAATAAATAAATAAATAATTTTTTTTTAAAAAGAAAAGAAAAGGCTTCCTGTAGAAGATAGGGTATTAGCCTGGATTTGAAGGAAGCCAGAAAAGACAGAGGGTAGAGATGAAGAAGGAGATAATTCCAAGCATAGGCAACAGCCAGTGAAAAGGCCCAAAGTTGGGGAATGGAGTGTATTGTGTAAGAAGCAGTAAGGAGGCCAGAGTGACAGGAACAAAGCATACTCAGGGTAAGGAGTAAGGTGTAAGAAGGTTGGACAGGTAGGAAGAGGCCAGGTTATGAAGGTCTTCAAAAGCCAAACAAAAGATTTTACATGTGATCCTGGAGGTGATAGGGAGATACTGGAATTTACTGAAGGGGCAGGGAGGGTGTGTGGGGTGACATAGTTAGACCTATGCTTTGATACATGAGTGGAGGATACTGGAGTAAGATGAGATTTGTCTCCTGGAGGCCAAGCAGAAGGCATGACATGATTGAACCTGGACCAGGGTGGTGGCAGTGTCAGAGGAGAAATATTGCAAAAGTCAAGTCAACAGGACTTGACAACAGATTATATATGGGGGATGAGAGAGAATGAGGAGTCAAGAATGACACCTAGATTTTGAGCTTGGCTTACTGGGAGGATGGTGGTGTTCTTCCTATAATAGGAAAATTGGGAAGAAACTAGGTCTAGAGAGAGGGGAAAGAAGGAATTTCAATTTTGGACATATGAGTTTAAAATGTCTATGGGACAGGGCGGCTAGGTGGCACAGTGGATAAAGCACCGGCCCTGGATTCAGGAGTACCTGAGTTCAAATCCGGCCTCAGACACTTAACAATTACTAGCTGTGTGACCCTGGGCAAGTCACTTAACCCCAATTGCCTCACAAAAACAAACAAAAAAAATCAAAACCAAAAATGTCTATGGGACATGAAGTTTGAGATTTCCAATAGGCAGCTGGAGATGTGAGAGCAGTGGTCAAGAGAGGGGTTAGGAATGGATAAATAGATCTGAGAATCATTTGTAATAGAGATGATCATTGAATTCATGGGAGGCGATGAGATCACAAGAAACAGTCTAGAGGAAGAACAGAAAAAAGTCCAGCGAAGACAAGATATGGAACCAGGATATCTCATGGAGATTTATAACAAGCTCATTCATGTGGTTTGTAACAGAACTTTATTTAAATATACTGAAGCATAGAGGCAGCTAGGTGGTGCAGTGGATAAAGCACCGGCCCTGGATTCAGGAGAACCTGAGTTCAAATCCGGCCTCAGACACTTAACACTTACTAGCTGTGTGACCCTGGGCAAGCCACTTAACCCCAATTGCCTCACTAAAAAAAAATACTGAAGCAAAAAAGTATACTCCTGATATCTTCATTATGCTCACCAGATTTTCTCAATTTCCACCAAAGCCTACTCTTTTTTTTTTTTTTTAGTGAGGCAATTGGGGTGAAGTGACTTGCCCAGGGTCACACAGCTAATAAGTGTTAAGTGTCTGAGGCCGGATTTGAACTCAGGTACTCCTGACTCCAGGGCCGGTGCTCTATCCATTGCACCACCCAGCTGCCCCTAAAGCCTACTCTTAAATTAGTCCAGAGACGGAGAGATCAAATGCACTTCCATGATCCTATCCAAGGAAAAGCCTTGGAGTATAGGATTTGACTTAGAGATAGGCCAAAATTGAGTTTAGGTCAACAACTAAATAAATGCTCTCATAAAGCTTGACAGACCATCAGAATAAAGCCTTCCTAATGTCTAGGCAGAATGGTATAGAGTAGGGGTTCTTAACCTGGAACTCAGGATAGCAGTATATCAGTATAATTGGTTTCCTTGGTAATTTTATATGTTTTATTTCAGGGAATTAAACATTTTAAAAGAAAAATAAAATCATGTATTCAAAATTTATGAAATAAAATACCCTTGAATTACCTGAGTTCCTTATTTATTCATTTCAAAACATTATTCTGGGGGCAGCTAGGTAGCTCAGTAGATAAAGCACCGGCCCTGGATTCAGGAGGACCTGAGTTCAAATCCGACCTCAGACACTTGACACTTACTAGCTGTGTGACCCTGGGCAAGTCAATTAACCCTCATTGCCCCACCAAAAAAAAAAAAACCCAACCCAAAAAACAAAAAAACAAAACATTATTCTGAGCAGGAATCCATAGGTTTTATCCAAGTTCTACAGGGGTCTGTGACACAAACAAGGTTAAGATCCCTAATAAAGAGGATTGAATTTGAGAAGATGCAGGTTAAAGTGCAGCCTCTGACACATACTGGATGTGTGATCCTGAATGAGAAAGGCACCTAACCCTTCAGTGCCTCAAGCAAATCTTTAAGACAATTCATTGTATTATCAGTAAAAGCATTTCATAAAATACTTATTGATTGATTGGTTGGTGCACTGGAAAAAAATGCTGGATAGAGTCAGTCAGAGGACCTGGGTTGAAATCCTGGATCTGTCATTTATTATTTGTGTGACCTTAGGTGGGGGGGTCATTTAGCTTCTAAAGTCCTTGAGTTGCTTTATCAGTACTCGGAGAGAGATGGAATGGATGATCTCCAAGTTGCATTCAAGCTGTAGATCTAGAATCCTATGAAAAAGGCTGCTACTTGGCAAACATGCCTTGTTTCCTCATCCCCATGGTCCTCAGTGAGTTCACTCCAAACCTCCCAAGACAACTCACTGTGCCCTCTAGAAACATTGGCTATTATTAAGATTATGCTTCTTATTAAACCCTTTATGTGGAAAATGTTTCTAATATCGCAATCATGTAACCTTGGTTCCCCTAGAACACAGTGTCCCTGGCCAACATTTTTCATAATATATGAAAATTGTTCATGGCCCCCCAACACATTGAACCAGGAAGAGCTTGACAGGAGTAGAGCTAGAAGGAACCTCTAACCTTAACCCTACCTCTAACCCTTACTCTAACCTTAACCCTAACTCTAGCTCTAAACCAAAGCCTACCTCTAGCCCTAACCCTAACCCTAACCCTAACCCAATTCTTTGCCACCACAAAAGAGCAGCTATAAATATTTTTGTACATGTGGGTCCTTTTCCATTTTCTATGATCTCTTTGGGATACAGACCTAGTACTGGTATTACTGGGTCAAAGGGTATGCACAGTCCCAAAGCCCTTTGGGCATAGTTCCAAACTGCTCTCCAGAATGGTTGGATCAGTTCACAACTCCACCAATGACGCATTAGTATTCTAATTTTTCCATAGCTTCTCCAACATTTATTATTTTCCTTTTTTGTCATATTAGCCGATCTGATAGGTGTCAGGTGGTACCTCAGAGTTGTTTTAATTTGCATTTCTTTTATCAATAGTGATTTTGAGCATTTTTTCATATGGTAATAGATAGCTTTGATTTCTTCATCTGAAAACTGCTTGTTCATATCCTTTGACCATTTTTCAGCTGGGGAATGACTTGGCATTCTTATGCATTTGATTTAGTTCCCTATATATTTTAGAAATGAGGCCTTTATTAGAAATACTGGCTATAAAAATTGTTTCCCAGCTTTCTGCTTCTCTTCTAATTTTGGCTGTATTGCTTCTGCCAAACCCTACTTCTAACTTTAACTCTAACCCTAACTCTAACCTGGGGAGGACCCCTTAAATTAGAGCCCCAAATAGGTTTGTTCTTCAGGAATCTGAGATAATGATAGAATTGAAGCCATTAGAACCCAGTATTCCTATTAAGGAAACAGAAGAACCCTAAAGGAATCAGCCCAGGGCAAAAAAGTGAGAGCAAACAAAAGACAGAGAATGGGGGAAGTCAGCAGTCCTTGTGGTCTTAGCCTCGGGGCACCTGGCTCACTTTAGTGCTAGACTGGTATCTGTCACACAAACTTTGGCGATGCTCTTAATATGGGAGCTGAATTGCCAACAGACTGCACTTCCTGAGCTCCAAATAGATATCAGTCTTTCCTATTTGGGTGCACTTAGCTTTCTTGCTGTTCATGCAATTCTTCCTTGTTGACAGACTTGGAAGCAACTAGAGTCCAGCTACATGGATGATTAAAGACTCCTGAGGGGGTCCCAAGACAATTTTGGGGGGGTCTATGGGGTCAAAATGCCTTTCATAATAATACAGAGAGATGTTATTTACTTATTAAAATACTCTTCCCTTTTCCATCCACATAACTGTGTAAGGCTGGATTTTCTTCATGTCCTTTAAAATCAACACAGCATATCACACCAGATGGAATGCAGGAGCAGATATGAGAAGTCAGCTGTCTTTTTCATTAAACCAGACACTAAAAAGATTTTCGAAAATTTACAAAATAATGCCTCTCTTCTCACTCAGTTTCTTTGGAAAATATAATTATTTTCCATAAAAATGTTATTTATATATTTTTTTAAATAGGAGGTGACACCTGAACTGAGCCTTGAAAGTAGATAAGTATTCTTTTTTTTTTTGGTGAGGCAATTGGGGTTAAGTGACTTGCCCAGGGTCACACAGCTAGTAAGTGTCAAGTGTCTGAGGTCAGATTTGAACTCAGGTCCTCCTGAATCCAGGGCCGGTGCTTTATCCACTGTGCCACCTAGCTGCCCCCCAATAAGTATTCTGAGAAGTAGAAGTGAGGATCAAGGGTGTATATTGTAGGCATGGGAGAAAGCCTGGGCAAGGCCATGGAGACAGGAGATGGAGGGTTGAATTTGTAGAAAAGTTTGACTAAAAGACAGAGTGTGTTCAGGGAGTAATATGGAATAAGTCTAGAAAGAGAAGTTGGAGCCACTTGGAGAAGGACTTTAAATGGCGGGTTGCCTAGAGGCAACAGGAAACCACTGACTATTTCTGTGCTTAAGGAAGATCCTTTTGGCAGCTGCATGAAGAATGGGTTGGGGAGGGGAGAGCCTGGAAACAGGAAGACCCATTAAGAAGCTAAAGGTCATGAAGTCTTCAACTAAGAGAGTGGTTGTATGAGTGGTGATGGAGAAGGAAGAGATGGCGTTTAGGTAGCATGGATGGGACACGGCAATTGATTAAACATGAGGGTAGGGGAGAAAAAAAGAGGCAAGGATGACTCTGAGGTTGTGAAGCTAAGAGACAGGAAGGATGGTAATATTCTCAACAGAAATAAAGAATGTTTAAAGGAGAGGCAGGGTTTGAGGGGAAGATAATAAACTCTGTTTGGGACATGTAGAATTTGAGATGTTGAAGGACCCTTCAGGAGATGTGCAGCAGATAGTGGGAGAAACAGGACTAGAGATTAGGCTGAGAGAGGTTAGGGCTAGATATATAGATCTGGAAGTCATCTACATAGAGATGATGGTCAAATTCAAGGAAATTGATAAGATTATCAGATGAGAAAGAGAGAGAAAAAGAGTCCAGGTTAGGCACTTGAGAAATGCTTTTGTTGACTGATTGTTTGACAGAGTCTAGGAGAGCCCTCATGCCTGAGGGACAGAAGATAGAATGGTGGGCCATCAAAGGAGACCTTGACTTGGTAGAGTGGAGGAGAATCAGGAGAGACAGGAGCCAAGGGAGGAGAGCACATCCAGAAAAAGTATAGTTGACTTTTCCCAGGAGTTTCAGATAACAGTTTGCCAAAGATGTTATTTTGACACTGGCTCTCTTGGTAAGTGGCATGGTTCATTTAACCTGGGGGGTTATGGGAGGGTTGACTTCTCCTTGATGTCAGCCATCACCTCCCTCAGACTCAGTTTCCTCTTCTATAAAATGAAGTGTGTTGGACTACATGAGATCTCTCTCAAATCGAGTGCTATGATTTGGTGATCCTGTCCAAAGACTAGGTAGGAAGCCTAGAATATATTCCCTCCTCACCTGTCACAGGACTCTAGATCTAGAGTTGAAGGGATCTCAGAGGCCATCTAGCCCAAGTCTTTCATTTTACATATGGGGAAACTGAGACCCAAGGAGGGGAATTTGACTTGCCCACATAGGAACATAGATCTAGAGCTGGAAGGGATACCAGAGGCCATCTAGTACAATCCCCTTGTTTTACAGAGGAGGAAACTGAGGCACAGGGAGGGGAAGGGACTCACCTAAGGTTCTATGGGTAGTAAATAGCAGAGCCAGAATTTATACCTTGATCTTGACGCCAAATCTAGCATACTTTCCCCTGTACAACAATGCCTCCCGAATCTTCATCCTCCCTTGGACATTTGTAGTTTACAGAAGTTCATTTGATGGTCTATTTTGGCACTTGCATGACCAACTTGGTTAGATATGAAAGCAGTTTTCAATAGGTTTTCCTATAGTCAGCTGTTCCCCTCCCATCATGTGATACAGCCTTGCTTAACTTCTCCAGGCAAATTCAGGGCTGAGCTGCTGAAGGGGGAGGGCTCTCTTGCTCAAAATGCCCCAGGCCTACCATCCAGCACTTGCCCCAATGACCAGGAGGAATTGTAGTATTGCTTTGAGTTGTTTCTTTTCAGGGCAGATTACAACTGGTACTCAGCAGATGTAGAATGGGCTAGCCCTTATTGTGATTATCCCTATTAGGAATTACACATCTTTCCCCACTCCCACCCCCACCCCTCCAAGCCATTCACTGGCCTCAAAGTACAGGACTAATTTGATAAACATTTCTTAAACACCTATCTTGAGCCAAGCACTGGGCACAAATCCATTGACATATAAAGCTCTTTGTAATACAGGTCTAAAGTATCTTTCTACACTCATTTCACATTATTTCCCTCTCAAGATCTCTACATTCTAGCTAAATAAACTCCACATGACATTCCATGATCCAAATCTCCTGCCTCTATCCCTCACGCCTAGAAAGCTTTTGCTCCTCCCTCACCTTTGACTCTTACCATCCCTAGGCTGGCCACTCACTGCCACATCTCCTCTGTTGATTCATTCAAAAAGTACTTATTAAGTATCTACTGTGTGTCAGGCACTATGTTAAGGCTACAAAATCAGCAACAGGATTATCTCGGGAGATAGATGAATAAATACAAGATATATACAATTTGTGTATGTTGGGGTCATTAGAAGCTGGGGAGATCAGCAAATGCCTCATGTAAGACATACTATATGAGCTGAGCTCTGAAGGAAGTTATGGGTTCTAAAGGTTAGGAGTGAAGAGAGAGTGAAGTCCAGGAATGAGGAATTTTGTTGTTCAGTTGTTTCAGTTGTGTCTAACGCTTCATGACCTCATTTGGGTCAGGGGTGAAGTGACTTGCCCAGGGCCACACAGCTAGTGTGCTTCTCTGAAGCCAGTTTTGAACTCAGCAAAGAAAGCCTTCCTAACTCCAGACCTGGCATCCTATCCACTGCAGCGCCACCTACAGTCCACAATGAATGAGGAATAAAGAATACAAATGTACAGAGGTAGCAGATGGGACGTCATATGGAGTCAACAGTAAGTAGGCCAGGTTTGGCTGGGGCAGTGTGGGAGGGGGAGTAATGAATAATCAGCATAAGTGATAGATATGATCCAGACCATTAAGGTTTTTAAATGCCACAGAGAGACATCTGATTCCCTGAGTTCTTTAACAGTGGAGAGGTGGTGCAGTCTGAAGCCTGTTCCTAGCTCTGTGACCCTGGGCAAGTCACTTCATGCTGCTTGCCTCAGTTTCCTCATCTGTAAAATGAGCTGGAGAGGGAAATGGCAAACAACTCTAGTATCTTTGCCAAGAAAACCCAAAATTGGGGACAGCTGGGTGGCACAGTGAATAAAGCACTGGCCCTGGATTCAGGAGAACCTGAGTTCAAATCCACTTCAGACACTTGACACTTAATAGCTGTGTGACCCTGGGCAAGTCACTTAACCCTCATTGCTCTGTCCCCCCCAAAAGAGATCTTAGATATAATATTTAAAGAAATGATAAAGAAAAGCTGTCCTGACATCTTAGAATGAGAGGGTAAAATGGAAATTTAAAGAATCCACTAATCATCTCCTGAAAGAGATCCCAAAATGAAAACCCCCAGGAATATTATAATCAAGTTCCAGGGCTCCCAGATGAAGGAAAAAATAATTGCCAGTAGCCAGAAAGAAACTATTCAAATGTCATGGATCCATAGTTAGGATCACACAAGATTTAGCAACTTCCACATTGAAGGAGTAGAGGGCTTGAAATATGATATTCCAGAAGTCAAGGGAACTAGGATTACAACCAAGAATAATCTACCCAGCAAAATGGAATATAATGCTTTTTGTGGGGGGGGGATGGATATTAATGAAGTAGAAGACTTTTCAAGCGTTCCCAATGAAAAAAACTAGAGCAGAATAGAAAAATCTGACATTCAAACATAAGACTCAAGTGAAGCATATAAGGTAAGCATGAAAGAGAAATCATAAGGGGCTGAATATATGGGAAGATAATACATGTCACTACTAACAACTTTATCATTATTAGGGCAGTTAGAAAGAGTCTATGTAGAGAGAGGGTATGAGTGTGAGTCAGTTGTGTTGGGATGATCTTTTTAAAAAATGGAGGGATGAGAAAGAAGGATCCACTGAGAGAAGAGGGAAGGGAGAGGAAGAATGGAGAAAATTATTTCACATAAAAGAGGCACACAAAGAAGAGGATTTACATTGAAGGGAGAAAGGGGGGCTGGGCAACACGAGCTTTACTCTCATCAGAATTGGTTCAAATAGGGAAGAATTATACATAAACACATATAGCTGGGTATAGAAATCTATCATATCCAACAGAGAAGTAGGAGGGGAAGGGGATAAAAGAAAGGGGGGATGATGATAAAAGGGAGGATAAATTAAGGGAGTCAATGGTCATAAGCAAAGCAGACTAAAGGGGAGGGATGGTAAAAGAGAGAGAGGAGAGAGAGGGAAGGAAGGAGGAAAAGAAGGATAAACAGAAGAAAATAAGATGGAGGGAAAAGCAGAGTTCATTTTAACTGAGGGGGGCAGGTAGGTGGCACAGTGGATAAAGCACCAGCCCTGGATTCAGAAGGACCTGAGTTCAAATCCAACTTCAGACACTTGACATTTACTAGCTGTGTGACCCTGGGCAAGTCATTTAACCATCATTGCCCTGCAAAAAATAATAAATTGAAAAAAAATTAATTGAGAATGTGAATGAGATGAAGACATACATTAAAATGGAAGTGAATTAAAAGGCAGAATCTAATAATATGTTATTTATAAGAAACACACTTGTGAATAAAGCACTGGCCTTGGATTCAGGAGATCCTGAGTTCAAATCCAGCCTCAGACACTTGACACTAGCTGTGTGACCCTGGGCAAGTCACTTAACCCACACTGCCCTACAAAAAAAAGAGAAAGGAACACACTTGAAACATATATATATATATATATATATATATGAGAAACATATATATATATATATATATATGGAGAGAGAGAGAATAAGGGATAAGGGGCTGGAGCAGAATCTATTATGCTTTAAAAGACAAGGTTAAAATGCAAGGGTACCAATCATGATCTCAGAAAAAGTAAAAATAAGCCTAATTAAAAGAGATAATCAGGGATACTAAATCTTACTATAAAGTATCATAGACAATGAAGTAATATCAATACTAAACATATATGCACCAAATGGCAGAGCATCCAAATTCTTTTTTTTTTTTTTTTTGTGCAGGGCAATGGGGGTTAAGTGACTTGCCCAGGGTCACACAGCTAGTAAGTGTCAAGTGTCTGAGGCTGGATTTGAACTCAGGTACTCCTGAATCCAGGGCTGGTGATTTAAGAGCATCCAAATTCTTAAAGGAAAAAAATGAGTTGCAGGAGGAAATAGTAAAACTATACTAGTGGGAAAAAAGTTAAGGAAATGAATAGAAAAATTAGATATGATAGACCTCTGGAGAAAAGTGGATGAGAATAAAAAGGAGTATAGTATACCTTTTTCTCAACTGTACATAGCACCTTCATAAAAACTGGCCATGTATTGGGGCATAAAAATCTCTTTCCTTTCTTTCCTTTTTTTTTGTGCGGCAATGAGGGTTAAGTGACTTGCCCAGGGTCACACAGCTAGTAATTGTCAAGTGTCTGAGATCAAATTTGGACTCAGGTCCTCCTGAATCCAGGGCCAGTGCTTTATCCACTGTGCCACCTAGCTGCCCCCAGGGCATAAAATCTCAGAAATAAATGCAGAGAAGCAGAAATATTAAATGCACCCTTTTTGGACAATAAGCCGATAAAATTCCATTCAATAAAGAGCCTTGGAAACACAAATCTAAAATCATTTGGAAATTAAATAATCTAATCCTAAAGAATGAGCAGGTTAAAGAACAAATCATAGAAATAATCTATAATTTTATTAAAGAGAATGATAACAATGAAACAACATATGAAATTTTATGGGATATAGCCAAAGGAGTATTTAGGGGAAATTTTATATCTAAATGCTTACATCAATAAAAGAGAGAAAGAGCAGATCAATGAATTGGACATGCAACTAAAAAAAAAACTAATTAAAAGAACAAATTTTAAATCTCCAAATTAACACTGAAATAGAAATCCTGAAAATCAAAAGAAAGATTAATAAAATTGAGAGTAGAAAAACCAAGAAACTAATAAATAAAACTAGGAGCTGGTTTTATGGAGGAAAACAATAAAATAGATAAAGCACTGTTTAATCTGATTTTTTAAAAAGACAACCAAATTATCAGTATCGAAAATGAAAAGGTTGAATGCACTGCCAATGAAGATGAAATTAAAGCAATTTTAGGACTTATTTTGCCCAATTATATGCCATTAAAACTGACAATCTAAGTGAAATGGATGAATATTTATAAAAAATAAATTGACCAGAGGCAGCTGGGTGGTACAGTGGATAGAGCACCAACCTTGGATTCAGGAGTACCTGAGTTCAAATCCGACCTCAGACACTTAACACTTACTAGCTGTGTGACCCTGGGCAAGTCACTTAACCCCAAATACCTCACTAAAAAAAAAATTGCCCAGATTAACAGAAGATGACACAGAATACTTAAATAACCCTATCTTTTTTGAGGGGGTGAGGCAATGAGGGCTCAAAGGGATATAAAATTGTGCAAATATCCTTTGATCTAGCAATACCACTACTGGGTCTGCTTCCCAAAGAGATCAATGAAAAAGGGAGAGGACCTATATGATAAAAAAATTTTATAGCAGCTCTTTTTGTGGTGGCAAAGAACTGGAATTTGAGGGGAATGCCCATCAATTGAGGAAAGGCTAAACAAGTTGTGGTATATGATTATGATGCAGTAATATTGGGCTATAAGAAATAACAAGGGAAATGGTTTCAGAAAAACTTGGGTAGACATATGAACTTATTCAAAGTGAGGTGATCAGAACCAGGAGAATATTGAAATGATGATCAACTGTGATCAATACAATGATCCAGGATAATTAAGAAGAATTCATGGTGAAAAATTCTATCCATTTCCAGAAAGAGAACTAAGTACAAATTGAAGCATACTTTTTCCACTTTTTCTTGCCTTTTTTTTTTTTTGCAACATGGTTGATATGGAAATGTGTTTTGCATGATTTCACATGTATAATTGATATCATATTGCTTGTTTTCTCAATGGGTGGGGGAAGAACCAGAGGGAGGGAGAGAATTTGGAATTAAAAAATAAATAATATTTTTAAGAAGGAAAAATATTTATGAAAGCTCTTTTTGTGGTGGCAAAGAATTGGAAACAGAGGGGATGCCCATCAATTGGGGAATGACTCAACAAGTTATGAGATATGAATGTGATGAAATACTATTTTGCTGTAAGAAATGTTGAAGGGGGGCAGCTAGGTGGTGCAGTAGATAAAGCACCAGCCCTGGATTCAGGAGTACCTGAGTTTAAATCCAGCCTCAGAAACTTGACATTTACTAGCTGTGTGACCCTGGGCAAGTCATTTAACCCTCATTGCCCCGCCCCCCCCAATCAACTGAGAAGTGTGCAGAGTGAGAACAATTTATACAGTGACAATTTTAGAGAAAAAGCAAGTCTGAAAGACTAGAACTTTGATCAATGCAATGGTAAACCTCAAGTTCAGAGAGCCAATAATGGAGCATGGTGCCCATCTCCTGACAGAGAGGGATGACAGAGTACAGAATGAAACACATATTTTTGGACATGGCCACCATGTTTTGTTCATTTATCCACATTTGTTACAAAACTTTCACAACAATCCTTGTAAAGTTTTTATAGGACTTTGGGGGGAGGAGTCTTTGTGAGGCTTTATAAAGGCTTTTTAACGCCGGGGGGGGGGGGGGGGCTGAGAAAAAAATGATTGTTAACAACAACAAAAATCAATGACACAAAAATAATTGACTTTCACCAGGGATCATGGTGAGACTCCAATCCCTGGGCTTTCTTTCAGTAACTCGCTGACCACAGTGCTGATCCCATCACCTCTACAAGTCTGTTTCTTACTGTAAGGGCTAAAATTCTAGCTATACTATCTAAAATATCTAATGAGTGGTCTGAGGCCGGATTTGAACTCAGGTACTCCTGACTCCAAGGCCAGTGCTCTATCCACTGCGCCATCTAGCTGCCCCCCCCCAAATTTTTTTTTAGTGAGGCAATTGGGGTTAAGTGACTTGCCCAGGGTCACACAGCTAGTAAGTGTTAAGTGTCTGAGGCTGGATTTGAACTCAGGTACTCCTGACTCCAGGGCCGGTGCTCTATCCACTGTGTCACCTAGCCACCCCTGGAATTTTTTTTTTTTTTAAAAGAAGGGACCTCAGAAGCCATCTAGACCAATACCCTAATTTTACAGGGGAGGAAACTGAGGGCCAAGGAGGGGAAGGTACTTGTCCAAGGTCACACACAGGATCCTAGCTCCAGAGCTGGGACTTCAGATACCATCCACTCTAACCCTTTTGTTTTATCAATGAGGAAACTATGGCATAGAGAGAAGGGATTTGCTCAAGGTCACCCAGGTAGTAAGTAGGATTTGAACCCAGGTCCCTTGACTCCAGGGATAATGCTCATTTCAGTGTGCCACATTGAAATAACTTGCTGAGGGTTACACAAAGGAATAGGGGCAGGATTTGAATCCAACTCTTCTTGCTTCCAAGACCAACGCTACATTCTCCATTAGACCACACTGTCTTATTTGGTCCATTATGGACCCCACTTGAAGGGGTTTAGAAATGGAAGGCTAAAAAGTATTTTGGCCTCATTCATAAGGGTGTGTGTGAGTGTGTATATGTTTTGCATGATTTCACATGTATAATTGATATTATTATTGCTTTCCTTCTCAATGAGTGGGGGAGGAGCCAGAGGGAGGGAGAGAATTTGGAATTAATTTTTTTAAATGAATTTGAAAAGAATTTTTTTTTTAGTGAGGCAATTGGGGTTAAGTGACTTGCCCAAGGTCACACAGCTAGTGTTAAATGTCTGAGGCCAGATTCGAACTCAGGTATTCCTGAATCCAGGGCCGGTGCTCTATCCACTTCGACATCTAGCTGCCCCCTAGAAATATTTTTAAAAGGAAAAATATTTATGATAGCTCTTTTTGTGGCAGCAAAGAATTGGAAACAGAGGGAATGCCTATACACATAAACATACACCCCTTATGGATATATATACATATATATACACACATGCACACATATAATCTATGTATATTGTATATATCTGTGTGTGTACACACATAATACACACATGCTCCTGAAGGCAACCTTATAGTGAAGTTTCAATGTAAAAATGACTCTTTAGCTTATTGAGTTTGGAAATCACCAGTAGAGTGTCTCTCCCCTCCCTTGGCACAAGGAACCAACAGTCAACAATAAGTGGGCAGGGAACTTTGGGCCAATTTTAGAAGTCCGGCTGCTTTCTGAAGGGAAGAAGGATGTTTGGGTGGCATCGAGGAAGACAAGCAAGTCTATCTTTGGTGGCACTGTCCTAGATAGACTAGCAGGCTGGGTGGCTGGTGGGGGCTGAGCGTCTGCCATTTCTTGGAGTCTCTGTGTCATATATTTTACAATGAGTCAATTTCCTGCTAATCAGGACTTGGTTTGAGAGAATTCTAGCAAACACAGGCTTGGCATTAGAAGGGATACTCATGCCCAGGATGTCATCATGATTTTTGAGAAAACCAATGTCTCTACTTTCTGTGATATTTCAGAATCCAGCAACCACCGATTACTTTTCCCTCTCACACTGAGTCAAGCTCTGAATTCATTTTTAGCTAAACCCAAGCACTTTTCCAAACCACAGCTGTTAAACTTCGAAAAGTGAGGAGAAGAGCCAGTACCACTGACGGGAGCGGGGAAACCTATTGGCGGGGGAAAAAAAGTGATGGGATATGTTTCATCAATAGAGGCCCGGGAGGTATAATGTGTGACTCAGCACTCACATAACGGAAAATGAGACTCGAGTTTGTTCCCCCTTTTAGATCCTTCCTCTCCCCACTCTAGCGATTCTCCAACTCTTGTGCTCTTCGTCTGGAGATGAGGGTCCAGTAACGCTCAAATCAAAAGTTAGGGAGGGGAAGTCAAACGTGGCTCCAAGATGGGGGATTATTTGTGAGTGCTTCCCTTCTGATACCAAAGCTGAGACAAAGGCCGCTCCAGATCATCAAAGCTTTCGCTTAAAGCACCGGGGAAGTTGCCCCTTCATCGCCAGGAGCTTGGGCAACTCCACCCTCCTGCCACTGTCAAGCACACACACGCACACACACACACACACACACACAGACACAAGCAGGCGCACACGGACAGCTTCGTCAAGTAAAAGAAGAAAATTCCCATTTTTAATATTCGGGAGAAGTCAGTCCTGCGGCCGATTTCTTCTCCTTAGCAGGACTGGCCCTCCCACCTGACTGCGTGATAAGTTCTGCTTCATCTATAACCGTCCTTGACAAAGTTAGGAGCTGTTCTTGCACGCGGAGTTTCCGGGTTAACTCCTGGGTCTCCCAGAACATGTTCTGTACTAAACGCCAAGAATGGCTCGTCTGGTATCTTGAATTTCACTCCTACACAGCTGAGAACCCATTCCTTCGTTCCTTAGAGCCGCTGTCCCAGGCCAGGCCCGTCAGGTCAGGACTGGTCCCAAAGGCAGCTTCCTTCCTTCCCCCCCTGACCCAAGGTGGTTTTTGAGAGGAATATGGCAGGAGGGAGAGGTCGGGCACTTCAGGCCCCTCGAGTCTTTAGAGGGGCTAAGTCATCCACCCAAGTAGCTCAGAGACCTGGAGGGTGTTGGGGGGAGGGATGTGGGACGAAAGGACACGCGTCTGGCCACTAGTGTGCTGACTTCTGAGGGTAGTTTGCAAACTTCTAGACTGAGATTTGGTTTTTCAGTCACTCAGAAGAAATCCCAAGAGACTGCGTTCCCTCCCCCACCCCCCACCCCACCCCCGTCCCGCCGTGAGCTGAGGGTCTTCCTCCCCCCAACACAGCCCCGGGCAGGGGAGGGTCCTAGGAGTAGGTGAAGGGGAAACCTCTCCCGCCGCCGCCCCGAGGATCTCCAAGCTTTTCCGGGCCCTCACCGGTCTTGGAAGAGGGAGAACAGTTGCCGGAAAAATCCCTGGATCTGGGTCACCCTGGAGCCCTTCTCCCCACTCGCCGGGGCCGCCCCGTCCGTCCGGTCCGGCAGCAGGGCAGTCCAGCTGTTGCGGCCGCTGCTACAGTTGTTGTTGACGTTTCCGGGCGGGCCCCTGCGCCGCACCGAGCCGGCTGTGGCGGTCGCGGCTCTCCGAGCGTCTTCGCCGTCCTCGGCGCCCGCCAGCTCCCGCAGGCCCGGGGGGGCATCGGGCCGCAGGTAGTGGCACGCCCGGCGGCCGCTGTGGTCCCGGCGGCTGCAGTCGGCACCCAGGGCTCCCACCAGCACCTTGATGACCATGTCGTGGCCCTGCTGCGCCGCCAGGTGCAGCGGGGTGAGGCCGCCGCTGCCGGGGGCGCTCACGTCGAAGGCCAGCCCGCGGCTGCGGCCGAAGTCGTGCGCCAGGATGAGCCCCTCGTGGCTGCCGTGCTTGGCCAGCCAGTGGAAGGCACTGTAGCCCGTGACCGGGTCCACGCGGCTCAGCAGCCCCGGCTCGGCCTCCAGCAGCTCCTGCAGCGCCTCAAAGCGGCCCTCGGCGGCCGCCAGCATCCACGCGTGCTCGCGGGGTTCTAGGCAGAGCCCGCCGGGGCCCGCGGACTGCTGCTCGTCCTCCTGCTCCGGCCCCGCCGGCAGCCCCAGCAGCTCCCGCAGCGCCCCTCGCCGCCGCCCGGGCATCCCCAGCGACAGCCGCAGCGAGGCCCGCCAGTCGGGCTCCCGCGGGGCCCTCCCCAGGCTGCGGCTGTCCAGGCTCGGGGGACGGGACCGGCTCCGGCTGCTGCGGGGGGCCGGTTCCCCCGGGGCTTCAGCCATGGCCCCCCGCCTGCGGGGGCCGGGTCTCGCTGGGAGCCCGAGGAGGGCGCTCGGGCCGTAGCCGCGGATGGATGGAGGGGGAAGGCCTGGCCCCCAGACCCCGCTCCCCGCCCCCGAGCTGCCAGCCGCCCGGCCCGCCGCGGTCGCCCTGGGTCGGGCCCGGCTCCGCCCTGGCCGCGGCCAGGTGCGCTCTGCAGGCCCGCCTCCTGGGCTGCCCCGGCCGGCCGGGACACGCCCTCGGCATCCCAGGGTCCGGCCCGGCTGGCCGCTTCTGCCCCGCGGCCCCCTGCCAGGGGCGGGGGCAACCTGCGGCCGCCTAACGGAGCTCCTCCCCCGAGCTCCCGGCGGTTGGGCCCCGCCCGGCCCCTTCCCCCGCCCCCTTTCCTCTCCATTCCTCACTCTCCGGGCCCTCTGAACTTTGTCCCGCAGCCGCCTTTGTCCCGGGGTGGCGTTCAGTCAAGGAGACTGCCCGCGTCCCTCCCGCCTTCCTCTCTCCCCTCCCCGGCCTATTGCCCGACCTCGCCTCGGAACCACCCTCCTCCCCCAGCTCCGAGTCCTGACAAGGAGCTGTCCGGGGTCACCCCAGGAGAACCCCCAGAAGAAGCAAGGACGGGGCACCCTTCCTTTTCTGAGCAGAACTTGGTATTTTCCCCCTCCCTCCAACAGAGCTCTTCTTCTGCGAAGGCATCCACTGCCCCCCGCCCCCCCACCCCCCTCCGCCTCTCTTCCCAAGTCTGGGACCTCTGCACTGCAGTGAAGGAGATAGCAGGTCCAGGGTTTTAGAAAGAAGAGATAGATGCTTTTCCTTCTTGAACTCATTACTGAGCTCTTCCTCCAGGTGATTCACTCAGGCGTTCACAACATACAGTGGATAAGGCCAAGTCAGGTTTCTGCAAACGTGGGGGTGGGGAGGGGCGGGGAGGCGTCCCTCCGTTTGGAGAGTGAAGGAAGGAACCTAGCATTCTTTGCCATTCTATTCCGTCCCTTGGTGTCACTTCAGAAATACTCCGCTAGCTGTACCACCCACTCCCACACCACCACCTTAGCAAAATAACCAGGTACTTGCTATCCCTGGGCCTTGGCAGTTGCTTTCTAACTAGTCTCCAAACTGTCTCCCCTCCTATCCTGCAAATCCAGCCAGAATAACTTTCCTGTGACCTTGATAAGCCCTTGTCCCAAAGTCTTCAGCCATTCCCCACTGTCTATAGGGGAAAAACAAGTTCAACTCTTGAGCTTGTCATTGTTGGTCTTCTGTAATCTGGCCCCAGCCTGACATATCCCACTGCTCTGGGAAGAGCCCCATATGCTTTGGCCAAACTGGCAGCATCCCTTGACCCAGCAAGTCTTGCAATTTTCCACATCTACACTTTTGCAGTTGGTCAGTGTTTATTAAGCACCTACTTAAGTTCCAGGCAGTATGCTAAGTGCCCAGGCTACAAAGAAAGACAAAAACAATCCCTGGCCTCAAGGAGCTTACATCCTAATGGTAAGACAACATGTAAATAAGTTTGTTTCATATAGCATACATGGATGTTGAAGGGAAGGATCTAGAAGCTGGGGCAGCCTGTTGATCCCCACCTTGAGGTGTCCTCCTCCCTCTTATTCATTTTTCTAGACCAAGTCAAATCCATTTCCTCCTGTGGGAATTGGCATCAGGCTCTCTCCCCCAACTCTTACCTCTGAAACCCTCTGGCCCTGACTGTAACAGTGATTTACACTCAGTATTGCCTACCCTTGTATTATAGTTATTTTTTCATGTGCACAAATCTTATCTTCCTGATTCTGCAACTTTAATTTGGTAAACATTGATGATAATAATTTCTCGGGAGGAGGGAAGAGGACCAGACCCATGATTTTCCAGATGGGGGTGGGGAGGAGCAAGGATAAAGTCACAAGTGCATATCTGGAAACTTCCTCTGCAGAGTATATGCTTGGGGTCACTGAGGTTAAGGGGGTAACCCAGGTTAAGGGAATAACTCAGCCTGAGTCAAGCAGGATTTGAACCCAAGTCTTCCTGATTCTGAGGCCTCTCTCTATACTCTTTTTTTTTTTTTTTTTGCAGGGCAATGGGGGTTAAGTGACTTGCCCAGGGTCACACAGCTACTAATTGTTAAGTGTCTGAGGCCGGATTTGAACTCAGGTCCTCCTGACTCCAGGGCCTGTACTCTATCCACTGCACCACCTAGCTGCCCCTCTCTCTATACTCTTAATACTGCTGCCTCATGAAATGAGGCATAAATGTAAAAGGTAGAGGGAACCTCAGAAGCCTGCTCTCCAGCCCCCTCATTTTACAGATGAGGAAACTGAGGCCCAGGGAGTTAAGTGAATGACTTGCTCCATGGAGGTTAAATGATTTTTCCAAGGACACACTGGAACTCAGAGGTAAGATCTGAACTCAAGTCTTCTCACTTCAGAGCCAGAGTTCTTTCTACTGTACACTGATGAATTATAAGGTTCTCATTCTCATTTGGAAATCAGGGAGCTGGAGGGGCAGCTAGGTGGCACATCGGATAAAGCACTGGCCCTGGATTCGGGAGGACCTGAGTTCAAATCTAACCTCTGACACTTGACACTTACTAGCTATGTGACCCTGGGCAAGTCACTTAACCCTCATTGACCCACCAAAAAAAAAACTTATTAGAAATCAGGGAGCCAAAAGCTATATCTCTGGAAGTGAAAGTTAGAGGCATGGGGTTCTCCCAAACCCCAGGGGCATCCAATCAATAACTGATGATGTGGACGGTTCAGTGAAAATGTCAGCAACAGACAAGATCAGCCCACTGAGTCCAGAGGTGAGAAGGCCTTGTTGCTTTCATTTTCTAAGCCAAAAAGAAGAAATTCAAAACGGTCTGACAAACAGCACTTCCTTTTCCCCGGGGGAACTCCCCTCCCTCCCCATCCCTGCTCTGTAAACACCAAACCGCAGAAAAATCCCAGCCCATGTCAGCTGCTGCCTCGATTTGTTTAGTTTTCTACTCTGTTTCCAGTCAAATGCCAGTGTGGAGAATGAAGGCCAAAGCACCCCCACCTTGCCAGCCCTATCAGCGCTAATGCTATCTTGAGTTCCACGCCAAGGAATGCAAAGGCACCTGATGAACCAGCCCCACAGAGCCAGGGCTGGCTGCCTCCCTGCCCTTTCTCTTTCTCTCCTCTGGTGCCCTAGGCTAGAGCTAGGGCTGCTTCCAGGCCTTTTGTCCTGCCTGGGCCTTGCCCATTGTGCATCCTCCACCAGACCACAGTTCTTTGCCTATTTCGGTGAGTCTGTGATGTGCCGGCTTCTCCAAATGGAAGAAGCATCTGCTCTCCTCTTGCCCTAACCGTCACCAACTTGAGTCGAAAAATCTCTATAGTATAGAGAGTTCCCCCATTTAGCAAGTATCTGATAAGGGAGAATTAGTCACTCGCTTAAGGGTCTCATTAAAAATTAGAAATTTTCAGTGGCACAGTGGATAGAGCAACAGGCCCTGGATTCAGGAGGACCTGAGTTCAAATCCGGCCTCAGACACTTGACACTTACTAGCTGTGTGACCCTGGGCAAATCACTTAACCCTCATTGCCCTGACCAAAAAAAAAGTTTCAAAAATTAACAATTGTCAGTGAATTAAAGTCCCTGTAAATAGATCGCCAGGCCTGGAGTCAGGAAGGCCTGAGTTCAAATCCAACCCCAGACACTTACTAGCTATGTGACCCTGGGCAAGTCACTTCACCCTGTTTGCCTCAGTTTCCTCATCTGTAAAATAAGCTGGAGAAGGAAATGGCAAACCACTCTGGTGTCTCTGCCAGGAACAAGCCAAATGGGGTTATGAAGTGTCAAATTGAACTGGACAACAACAACAAATTCTAGATACTAGAATGTGAGATGAGGTAGGGGTCTCAAAGGTCATCCAGGGTTTTCGGACCCAATGGTGGCAGGGTCACCAACAGACAAAAGCCAAAATGGGAAGATCTCATAGAAAGTTTTAACCCAGGTAGAGGCAAAGAAGGAGGTGAGTCAACAACCATTTATTAAGTCTTTACTGTGTATCAGGCATCATGCTAAGCAATGAAAATGCAAAGAAATGGAGGAGGGGTGAGAAAGGAGAAGAAAGGATACCTTCAAGCAAAGGATGGAGAATCACATGTTGGAGATGTTCTGGTGGGGATTTCTTTCATGGACAGTTTGGACTAGAAAGCTGCTGAGTTCCCTTCTGACTTTTTTTTTGGTGAGGTAATTGGGGTTAAGTGACTTGCTCAGGGTCACACAGCTAGTAAGTGTCAAGTGTCTGAGGTTGGATATGAACTCAGGTCCTCCTGACTCCAGGGCCGGTGCTCTATCCACTGTGCCACCTAGCTGCCCCCAACTTTCTTATTCTATGACCTTCGAGATACCCCATTTTATAGATGGGGAAACTGAGGCTCCAAGAGAGGAGAAAATGCCTTATTTGCTCAAGGTCACACATAGGATCATAGAGCTAGGGCTGATAAATGCTTATTGCCTGACTAGATGACCCCTAGAACTGAAAGTTCTAGATTTAGGATCCTATAAAGGACCGTGGGCAAGTTAATTCACTTCCCTGGGCCTCAAAGGTTCCTGCTCTAGAGCATGAGAGGATTGGAGTAGATTATTTCTGAGATCCTTTTCATCTCCACTGTGATCACTTCTTTTGCGTTCCAAAGCTCCTTCCAACTCTAGGATTCTGTGGCTCTAGGACACATACAGTATATACCTGTTCAGTCATTTAATAAGCGCTAAGTAACTTCTACATGCCGGGCATTGTGCTAGCCACTGGGGGTACAGAGACAAAAAAGAAACCACCTTCAAGGAACTTACTTGGGTTTTTTTTTGGTTTTGTTTTGTTTTTAATCATAAAAGCATTTTATTACTTTCCAGTTACATGTAAAGATAATTTTCAACATTTGTTTGCACAAGATTTTTAGTGCCAAATTTTTCTCCCCTCCCCAAGACAGAAAGCAATCTGATATTATAGGTTGTGATGTTTAAAATCCAAATGTGTGATTGCCTTAAATTAGAAGCTTTAGCACCAGTCCTTGGGCATCAAGCATTTATTAAAGCATACCAAGTATTCATGTGGAGTTCAGAAAGTTAAGAAAAGGCCTATCTAGCCTGGTTAGGTTCTTCCTCAAGTCCTCCACCAGGAGCCTGCTTCAAGCTGATTGGAAGGCATTATCCAAATCCATTGGTTCAAGGGACTTGAAGGTGGTCTCAAGTTGAGTTCAAAGTCCATCTAGTTAACTTGAAGTAGGCTAATTAGCAGTCAATCACTCTCACTTAATTCAATCAGTTTAGATTAATCTCCAGGTGAGCCTTTGAGTATCTGCTAAATCCCATTATTTTATCACAAGGTCATATATATATATATATATATATATATATATATATAAGTACAATCACATCAAACATTTCTGCATTACTCAGGTTGTGGGAGAAGAATCAGAACAAAAGGGAAAACCTCAAAAAAGAAAAAAACAGAAACAAAAACAAAAACAAAAGTAGAAACGGTATGGCTCAGTCTCTATTCAAACCCACAGTTCTTTTTTCTGGATGTGGAGAACATTTTCCATGATGAGTTCTTTGGAATTGTCTTGGATCATTGTATTGCTGAGAGGAGCTAAGTCTATCACAGTTGATCATCTCACAATGTTGTTGTTAGTACCATGTTCTCTTGGTTCTGCTCACTTCACTCAGCAAGAGTCCACTTAAGTCTTTCTAGGTCTTTCTGAAATCTTCCTGCTCATCGTTTCTTACAGCACAATAGTATTCCATCACATTCATATACCACAACTTGTTCAGCCATTCCCCAATTGGTGGGCATCCCCTTGATTTCCAATTCTTTCCCACCACAAAGAGAGCAGCTATAAATATTCTTGTACATGTGGGTCCTTTTCCCTCTTCTATGATCTCTTTGGGATACAGACCTAGTAGTGGTATTACTGGGTCAAAGGTTCCATAGCTCTTTGGGTATAGTAAGGAACTTACATTCTATTGGAGGGAGCAATGTGTACACACATAAATGTAGTCAGTGTCTCCCATTACTCACAAGGAGGTGCTCCCCCCATAGACAACTATACCAGGTTCAAGGTGCTCTATATGAATCCATCATCCACTAAAACCATAGCTCACAAGCCCCCAGAGATGTGTTTACTTTTAATAGTCAGCCAAAGGAGGACACAATTAGGTAAAGGTAACAATAAAATATTTCCCACAAATAAACACACCATCAATGAGAATAGTGAACTCAACCATGTAAAGAGGTAGACATACAAGGAAAGAGAATGGCCCTGTTACATACATGGAAAGGCACACAGGAAGCAGGGATGGCCGGAGGGCATGCTTATAAGCAACATATGTGACCAGGGAACACACAAAGAAAGTACATTTCCCCCAGAACTTCTATTTTGGGGAAGAGCCCCAGAACAATCATCCTTAATTCTCTGGATTGGTTCCTGTGGGCCACTTCTCCCATTGATGAGTTCTCTGCAGAATCTCCTTTTTGGGGAAAGGCCCAAATCAGCACCTCTCATTTTTTTTTTTTGTGAGGCAGTTGGGGTTAAGTGACTTGCCTAGGGTCACACAGCTAGTAAGTGTCAAGTGTCTGAGGTCAGATTTGAACTCAGGTCCTCCTGACTCCAGGGCCAGTGCTCTATCCACTGTGCCACCTAGCTGCCCCCCAGCACCTCTCATTCTTTAGACTCAGCCCCCATACCCCCATATGGGTACCTCCTCCCCTCCCTAGTTGGTTTCCCTTTTATATGTTGTCTTCTCCCATTAGAAAGTAAACCCCTTGAGAGCAAGGGATTGTCTTTCTTTTTGCTTGTATTTGTATCCCCAGAGCTTAGCTCAGTGCCTAGTACATTATAATTGCTTAATAAATGCTTGTGGATTGACTGACGAAAGGTCAGTTTATGTCTCTGATGCATCACAGGCACTGAAGTCAGCTGGTGGTACCATTATTCTGCACTTACCAAGGCTGCTCCCCACTTATCTCCATGGGACACAGTCTTCACTGATACTTCTGGTCACTGCTTCAGTGGACACATACCCAGTCCCTGCTGGATGTTTCTGGTCTCAGCCCCACTGAAATGTGGTGGAGCTTTTCCAGCTTCCCAGATAATGACAACAATACCTGACAGGTATATGGTGCTTTATGGTCTGTGAAGAACTTTGCAAGTATTATCTCAGTTGAACCTCCCAACAACCCTGGGAGGTAGGTTTTATTATTATCCCCTTTTACAGATGAGGAAACTGAGGCAAACACAATTTAAATGACTTGCCCAGAGTCACACAGCAAGTAAGTGTCTGGGGCTGGATTTGAATTCTGACTTTCCTGTGTTCCAAGCTTTTTATTCACTGCAGTACCTAGCTACCTCAAATTTTGAGGTTCATTTGAAATCCTTGACTTCTGAACTGTCAAAAGTGTGTGGTTTAGGGCAGCTAGGTGGCACAGTGGATAAAGCACCGGCCCTGGATTCAGGAGTACCTGAGTTCAAATCCAGCATCAGACACTTAACACTTACTAGCTGTGTGACCCTGGGCAAGTAACTTAACCCCAATTGCCTTACCAAAAAAAAAAAGAAAGAAAGAAAGAAAAAAAGTGTGTTGTTTAGTTTTAAAGTCAGAGACATTACAAAAATAGGTTTTTAGAAAATCAGCTACCAACTACTCCTGATTTTAGCAAGATGGGGCAGTAGAGGAAGTACTGCAGCTTAGTTCTCCCAATATTCCCCTCAAAACAACTTTAAAATAATGCATCGAATTGAATTTTGGAGCTGCATAGTCAACAAAGCAGTTTAAGTGAGACATTTGTTGAGCCCAAGACAACATAAGAGGTTAGCGGGAGAGGTTTTTGTGATACTGGGATGAGGACTGGCCCGGAGTGCACATGGCAGCAACACAAGCTGTGGGCTTTGGAGGCAGCAGCAACAGCATCAATAACAGCTTTGGGAGGTCTCAGCCTCGAGACAGTAAGGGGATTGAAAAATTGGTCAGATTAGATTCTTCTCACCAATGCAATGGTACAAGAGAATTCCAGGGGACTCAAGATGGAAGGGGATCTCCAAATCCAGAAAAAAAAGTGTGGAGTAGAGATGCTGATTGAACCATAGTATTTCTTTTTTTTTTTTTTAGTGAGGCAATTGGGGTTAAGTGACTTGCCCAGAGTCACACAGCTAGTTAAGTGTCAAGTGTGTGAGTCTGGATTTGAACTCAGGTCCTCCTGAATCCAGGGCCAGTGCTTTATACACTGCTCCACCTAGCTGCCCCAGAACCATAGTATTTCTTTTGCTTTTGGTGCTGTTGTTTTTTCTATTTTGAGGTTTTTCCTCAATGCTCTGATTCTTCTCTTATAACATGACTAATGCAGAAATAAGTTTAATGTTATTTTATATATATATATAAATATATATATATAAAACCTATATCAGATTACCTGCTATCTAGGGGAGGGGGAGGGAGGGGAGGGAGGGAGAAAAATCTGAAATTGGAAATCTTGTATAAACAAATGTTGAGAACTATCTTTACATGTAACTGGAAAAAAATACTTTTATCAGAGAAAAAAAGAAAAATTGGTCAGAGAGAGATTACAGGAGGCCCTTGTGCTGGTACTGGGTGAAGGACCAAGTGTTGTTTAATAACTCCATTGCTTATACTCAGTTCTGGATCAAAGTTAAAGGGTGGAGAACAGAACTATCCCTTGTGGCTATCTCTCAGCCCCCCCCCCAAGGTGAGAAAATCCCAACTTTAACATAAATTTCAAAGTCAAGAAATAGGCTGGGAAAATGAGCAAATAGAAGAAGAAGAAGAAGAAGAAGAAGAAGAAGAAGAAGAAGAAGAAGAAGAAGAAGAAGAAGAAGAAGCTGACCATAAAAAGTTATTATGGTGACAGCAAAGATCAAGACACAAACTCAAGGGTAGAGTCAATATGGTGAAGTAAAGTTAGCAACCCATCCAACTCTCTCAACATTCCCCACCAAACAACTTTAAAACAACACATCAAATCAAAGTCTGGAGCAGAATAGTGAACAAAAGGTCAGGGTGAGACATTTTTCCAGCCTGAGACAACTTAGGAGGTTGACAGGAAAGGATGAACAGGATGCTATCAGGAAAACCTGGAAAGATATGCATGAACTGAAGCAGAGTGAAATGTACTGTATATAAAATAACAGCAATAGTGTAAGATGACCTTCTGGGAAGCATGTGGTGAGCCTTGGGGGCAGCTGTGACTACAGCAGCAGTTTGGGGAGCTTCAGCTTAGATATGGTAAGGAGATTGGGCAGCTGGTCAGAAAGAGACTACAGAGGACCCCATGTACTGGCCCTGGGTGTGGAGCTAAGTGCTATTAAGGAACTTCATTATGATTTTTTTTGTATAGAATTTTATTTTCCAAAATATATGTATAAACAAATTTTGACATCAATTTTTTAAAACTTTGTGTTCCAACTTCTCTTCATCCCTCCCTTCCCACCCCCACCCCCAAGAACTCAAGCAATTCAATATAAGTTATATATGAGTAGTAATGGAAAACATCTCCACATTAGCTAGGTTGTGAGAGAAAACAGTTAAAAAACAAAACTTCAGATTAAGGAATTGTCAAAGAAAAAAAATTTTTTTAAGTGTGTTTCAATCTGTTTTCAGATACCATAAGTTCTTTCTCTGTAGATGGGCTGCAATTTTCATAAGTCCTTCAGGATTATATTGGATCATTGCCTTGCTGAAAACAACCACATGCTTCCCAGAAGGTCATCTTACACTATTGCTGTTATTTTATATACAGTACATTTCACTCTGCTTCAGTTCATGTATGTCTTTCCAGGTTTTCCTGATAGCATCCTGTTCATCATAACTTTTATATAGTACCTTAAACCTGACAAAGAATTTTCTTCACAATAGCCAAGCAAAGTATGTACCATACATTTTGCCATTATACTCAGTCATCATAACTACTTATTAAGGAATTTCATTACCAAATGTGGCTACAGGGCAGAGAAAAGCACTAGTGCTTATGGCTGCAGGGGAGCTGGGAATCTTGTCACAGTTCAAGAGCAGAAAGGAACTCTACTGCTTGTGAATGTAGGGGAGCAATGCTGTTCCTAGGTAAAAAACAGAAAGCAGACCAGGAGAGCAGTGACCATAACCCTAATCACACCACCTTGGAAGCACTGAAAACTTATAAACCTCCAGAACTAGCTCTGAAAACAGCAGTATGAAAAAACCTGAAGCTTGGGACAGTACCTTTCCCTCACCCCCATGGTGAGCAGATTCCAACTTTAACACAAAGTTCAAAATCAAGAAATAGGGTGGAAAAATGAGCAAACTACAACAAAGAAGAAACTGGCCATAAAAAAATCTATTATGGTGATAGGAGAAGATCAAGACATAAACCCAGAAGAGGACAATGTGAAAACAGCTAGAAACAAAGCCTCAAAGAAAAGATGCAATTTGGACAGAAGTCCAACAAGACTTCCTAGAAGAGCTAAAGAAAGATATAAGTGGAGCAGAGGTAAAATTAGGGAAAGAATTATGAAAGATAATTATGAAAAGATAATTAATCGCTTGGTAAGAGAAGCACAAAAAATTTATGAAGAAAATAACACCCTAAAAAACAAAATTGACCAAATGGTAAAAAAAAAGGCAGAACATTCACTGAAGAAAAGAACTCCTCAAAAAGGAAAATTGGCCAAATGGAAAAAAAGTATGAGAGCTCACTGAAGAAAATAATTCCTTAAAAATTAGAATTCGGCAAGTGAAAGCTAATGACTCCATGAGACATCAAGAAAAATTAAACAAAGTCAGGAGAATGAAAAAAAATAGAAAAGATTTGAAATATCTCATTAAAAAGGTAATGACCGGGGGGACAACTAGGTGGCACAGTGGATAAAGCACTGGCCCTGGATTCAGGAGGACCTGAGTTCAAATCCAACCTCAGATACTTGACACTTGCTAGCTGTGTGATCCTGGGCAAGTCACCTAACCCTCACTGCCCTGCAAAAACAAAACAAAACAAAACAAAAAAATCTTTAGGATAAAGTAAGAATTTTAAGAAAAATAGAAAAAGGGGGCAGCTAGGTGGCACAGTAGAAAAGGCACCGGCCCTGGATTCAGGAGGATCTGAGTTCAAATATGACCTCGACACTTGACACTTACTAGCTGTGTGACCTTGGGCAAGCCACTTAACCCTCATGGCCCCACAAAAAAAAAGAAAAAGGAATAAAAAGGTAATGACCTGGAAAATAGATCAAGGAGAGATAATTTAAGAATTATTGGACTACCTGAAAGTTATGATAAAAAATGAGCCTAGATATAATACTGCAAGAAATTATTTTAAAATTTCCCTGTTGTTGTTGTTGTTCATTTTTCCTTTTTTTTTTTAAGGGCATTGGGGGTTAAGTGACTTGCCCAGGGTCACACAGATAGTAAGTGTCTGAGTCTGGGTTTGAAGTCAGGTCCTCCTGAATTCAAGACTGGTGCCTTATCCACTGCACCACCTCACTGCCCCAGGTGCTCATTATTCCTTGAGTTTTTTTTTCCTTTTGTTCTTATTCATCTTTTACAACATGACTAATGTGGAAATATGTTTAACATGATTGTAATGTATAACCTATATTAGAATGCTTGCCAGCTTCGGGAGTGGGGAGAGAAGGGAGGTTGGGAGAAAAATTTGCAATTCAAAAAATATCTTTACATATAACTGGAAAAAATTTTAAATAAATTAAAAACAAAAAACTTCCCTGCTATCTTAGAATGAGAGGCTAAAATGGAAATTGAAAGAATCCACCAATCATCTCCTGAAAGAGATCCCCAAATGAAAACTCCCAGAAATATTATAGCCAAGTTCCAGAGTTCCCAGATCAAGGAGAAAATATTGCCAGAAGACAGAAAGAAACCATTCGAATATCATGGCTCCATAGTCAGAATCACACAAGATTTAGCAGCTTCCACATTGAAAAAGTAGAAGACTTGAAATATGACATTCCAGAAGGCAAGGAAGCTAGGATTAGAACTAAGAATAACCTATCCAGCAAAACTGAATATAATCCTTGGGGGGGGGGGGGCGGGAAATGGATATTTAATGAAGTAGAAGATTTTTCAAGCATTCCTGATTAAAATACTAGAGCAGAGTAGAAAATCTGACATTTAAACATAGGGCTCAAGAGAAGCATAGTGTAACGACTGTAATGACGCCACCTGCTGGAGACTTACTGTAGAAAAGTTCCGCCATGAGGTGAAGGTCTCTGAGGGCAAGACCATGCGTCTTTTCTTTGGCGTCAGGAAGTGACATTTGCTTGTGGGAGGAAGAAGGGGGAGCCTGGCGCTCTGACTTGCTCTCTTTCCTAAGGACTCCGGTGGAGAAGGGAGCTAGAAATGCACTCTCCCTTTAATAGAGAGATGAATGTAAGCCTTTCTCTCTTTACCAAATTCTTATTCTCCTTAATAAATGCTTAAAAGTCTAACTCTTGCTAAAGCTTATAATTTATTGGTGACCACTCATTAGATATTTTAGACAGTATAGCTAGAATTTTAGCCTTAACAATAGCAAGGTAAACATGAAAGAGAAATCATAAAGGACTGAATATGGTTATACTATTTACATCCCTATATGGGAAGAAAATATATATAACTCATAAGAATTTTATCATTATTAGGACAGTTAGAAAAAATCTACATAGAGAGAGGGTATGAGTGTGAGTCAACTATGTTGGGATGATCTCAAAAAAATAGGTGAAAAAGGAAGAATGGGGGAAATTATTTCACATAAAAGAGGCACACAAGGAAGAGCTTTTACAATGGAGGGGAAAGAGAAAGGTGGTGGCAGACCTCAATATCATCTGAACTGGTTCAAAGAAGAAAAAAATATATAAATCCTCATTTAAGTATAGAAATCTATCTTACTCAATAGGGAAGTAGGAGGGGAAAGGAATAAAAGTGGGAGGGGTTGATAAGCCAGAGGATAGATTAAGGGAGTCAGTGGTCAGAAACAAAACACTTTTGAGTAGGGAGAGGGCAAAAAGAGAGAGAAGATAAAAAGAAGAAAATAAGATGGAGGGAAATACATAGTAATTATAACTGCAAATGTGAATAGGATGAACTCATCCATAAAATGGAAGTGGATAGCAGAATCGATTACAAAGCAGAATCCAATGACATGTTGTTTATAAGAAACACACTTGAAAAAAAAAGACAGAGTTAAAATAAGAGACTGGAGCAGAATCTCTTATGCTTCAGCACAGACAGAAATCATGATCTCAGACAAAGCAAAAGCAAAATAGGCTAATTAAAAGAGAGAATCAAGAATACTACACCTTGGGGGCAGCTAGGTGCCGCAGGGGATAAAGCACTGGCCCTGGATTCAGGAGGACCTGAGTTGAAATGTGGCCTCAGACACTTGACACTTACTAGCTGTGTAACCCTGGGCAAGTCACTTAACCCTCATTGCCCTGCACCAAAAAACCCCCAAACAAACAAACAAAAAAGAATACTACACCTTGCTAAAAGGTACCATGGCAGGGGGAAAAACCAAACCTGCTTTATAAATATTGTTTAGAGGCAGCTAAGTGGTGTAGTGGATAGAACACTGGCCCTGGAGTCAGGAGGACCTGAGTTCAAATTTGGCTTTAGACACTTGACACTTACTAACTATGTGAGCCTGGACAAGTCACTTAATCCCAATTGCCTAACCAAAAAAAAACAACAACCCCAAAACAAACTTGCTTTATAAAAGGTACCATGGGCAATGAATATCAATATTAAACATATATGTACCAAATGGCAGAGCATCCAAATCCTTAAAAGAATAGTTAAATGAGTTATAGGAAGAAATAGACAGTACAACTATACTAGTGAAGGACCTCAACTTTCTCCCTCAACTACATAAATCTAACTTCTTTATTTTAATAAAGAAATTGAGTAGATTAATAGAATTTTAGAAAAATTAGATATGATAGACCTCTAGAGAAAATTGAATGGGAATAGAAAGTAGTATGGTTTTTTTTCTCACCTGTACATGGCATCTTCACAAAAAATGGTCATGTATTAGGGCATAAAAACCTCACAAACTAATGCAGAAAAGCAGAAATATTAAATGCACACTTTTGGGACCATAAGGCAATAAAATTACATTCAATAAAGGGCTTGAGAAGCATAGATTAAAGATTAATTGCTTTTTTTTTTTTGTGGGGCAATGAGGGTTAAGTGATTGCCCAGGGTCACACAGCTAGTAAGTGTCAAGTGTCTGAGGCTGGATTTGAACTCAGGTCCTCCTGACTCCAAGGCAAATGCTTTATCCACTGTACCACCTAGCTGCCCCAAGATTAAAGATTAATTGGGAACTAATCTAATCTAAAGAATGAATTGGTCAAAGAATAAATAATAGAAACAATCAATAGTTTCATTAAAGAGAATGACAACAATGAGACAATGTGCCAAAATTTGTGGGATGCAGCCAAAGCAGTAGTTAGAAGCAATTTTATATCTCTAAATGCTTACAGCAATAAAAAGAGAAAGAATGAATTGCACATCAGTATCAATAAATTGCATATGTAACTAAGAAAATTAGAAAAAGAACAAATTAAAAATGTCCAATTAAACACCAAAATAGAAATCCTGAAAACCAAAAGAGAGATTAATAAAATGGACAGTAGAAAAACCATTGAACTAATAAATTACAGAAGGGTCTGGTTTTATAGAGAAAAAGTCAATAAAATAGATAATCATTGGTTAATTTGATTTTTAAAAAAAGAAATTACCATTATCAAAAATGAAAACAGTGAACACACCACCAATGAAGATGAAATTAAAGCAATTATTAGAAGCTATTTTGTCCAATTATATGCCATTAAAACTGACAATATAAGTGAAACTTATAAACTTATAAAATCTAAGTGATACTTATAAAACCATAAATTGCCTAAAGTAACACAAAAAGGAAGTGAAACTTCTAAACTTATAAAATCTAAGCGATACTTATAAAACCATAAGTTGCCTAAATTAACACAAAAAGGAAATAGAATACTTAACCCCATCTTAGAAAAAGGAATTGAACAAGCTATCAATGAGCTCCATAAGAAAAAAATCACCAGTCCCAGATGGATTCATGAATGAATTCTACTAAACATTTAAGGAACAATGAATTATAATACTATTTAAATTGCTTGAAAAAATAGGTAAAAAAGAAATTTTACCAAATTCCTTCTATGGTTCAAATATGGTGATGAAACCTAAAACAGGGAGAGCAAAAATGGAGAAAGAAAACTATAGGCCAATTTCCTAATGAATACTGATGCAAAAATTTTAATAAAATACAAGCAAGGAAATTATAGCAATATATCACAAAGATTTTACACCATAACGAGGTGGGATTTATATGAGGAATGCAGGGTTGGTTCAATGTTAGGAAAATTGTAAGCATAACTGATCACATTAATAACAAAAACAAAAACAAAATCACATGACTTATCCCAAAGACATCCCCCCAAAGAGAAAAAGACCTATTTGTACAGAAATATTTATAGCAGCTCTTTTTGTGATGGCTAAGAATTGGAAATCAAAGGAATGTCCATAGTATTATGATCAAACAAGAGATAGAGGGGATCACAGGCAGTGAGGTGGGTAATTTTGATTACATGAAATTGAAAAGGATTTGCACAAACAAAACCAATGCAACCAAAATTAGAAGCAGGAAAGTTGTACAGCAAGTTTCTCTGATAAAGGCCTCATTTCTCAAATATATATATGGACTGAACCAAATTTATAAATATAATAGCCATTTCCCAATTGACAAATGGTCAAAATATTTTAACAGGCATTTTTCAGAAGAAATAGAAATTATCAATAATCATATGAAAAAGTGCCCTAAATCATGATTGGTTACAGAAATACAATCTAGAACAACTCTGAGGTACCACCCCACACCTATCAGATTAGCTAAAATGACAGAAAAGGAAAATGACAAATGTTGGAGGGGGATATGAGAAAACAAGGACACTAATGCATTGTTGGTAGAGTTGTGAACTGGTCCAACCATTCTAGAGAACATTTTGGAATTGTGCCCAATTATCTGTAATGCAGATAAACTAGAAGCTTTCCCAGTAAGATCATAGGTGAAGCAAGGAAGCCTATCATCACTATTGTTATTCAGTATTGTACTAGAAATGCTATAGGTATAAGGGAAGAAAAAAAAGAAATTGAAGTAATTAAAACAGGCAATGAAGAAATAAAACTATTACACTTTGCAGATGATATGATAGTGTACTTGGAGAATCCTAGAGAATCAACTAAAAAACTAATTGAAATAATTAACAACTTTAGCAAAGTTGCAGGATATAAAATAAACCCACATAAATCACCAGCATTTCTATATATTACCAACAAAGTCCAGCAGCAAGAGATAGGAAGATAAATCCCATTTAAAATAACTGTAGACAATATAAAAAACTTGGGAGTTTACCTGGCAAGACAAACCCAGGAACTCTATGAACAGAATTACAAAACATTTTTCACACAAATTCAGATCTGTTTAGATCTGAACAATTGGAACCATGTCCATAGGGCTATAAAATCGTGCATACCCTTTGACCACTACTAGGTTTGTATCCCAAGGAGATCAAAGAAAAAGGAAAAGGACGTAGTTGTACAAATATTTATAGCAGCTCTTTTTTTCTTTTTTTTAAAAATAAAAGTATTTTATTATTTTCCAGTTACATGTAAAGATAGCTTTCAGCATTTGTTTACATAAGATTTCCAATTTCCAATTTTTCTCCCTCCCTCCCCTCCCTCCCCCCTCCCTCCTTCTCCAGACAGCAGCAATCCAATATAGGCCATATATATATATATATATATATATATATATATATATATATATATATATACACACACACACACACACACACACATATATATATATACATATATACACACATATACACATACATAACAACATTAAACATATTTCTGCATCAGTCATACTATAAGAGAAGAATCAGAGCAAAAAGGAAAAACCTCAAAATAGAAAAACAACAGCACCCAAAACAAAAGAAATAGTATGGTTCAATCAGCATCCACATTCCACAGTTCTTTTTTTTTCTGGATTTGGAGAGCCCTTTCCATCATGAGTCCCCCGGAACTCTTCTGTACTATTGCATTGGTGAGAAGAATCCAATCCATCACAGTTGATCAACACATAATGTTGATGATACTGTGTACAATGTTCTTCTGGTTCTTATAGCATCTCTTTTCATGGTGGCAAAGAATTGGAAATTGAAGAGATGTCCATCAATTGGGAAATGACTGAACAAGTTATGGTATATGATGGAATATTATCGTGCTGTAAGAAATTATGAGTAGGATGGTTTCAGAAAAACCTGGGAAGACAAATATGAACTCATGCAAAGTGAAGTGAGCAAAACCAGGAGAACATTTTATATAGTAACAGCAACATTGTAACAATAATCAACTGTGAAAGACTTATCTGCTCTGATCAAGACAATGATCCAAGACACTTCCAAAAGACTCATGATGAAAAATGGTATCCAATTCCAGAGAGAGAGAAATGATGAATTCTGAGTGCAGACTGAAGCATACTTTTTTTACTTACTTTATTTTTCTTGGGGTTGTGTGTGTGTGTGTATGTGGTGGTGGTTTTTTTTGCAACATGGATAATACGGATATGTTTTGCCTGACTTCACATGTATAATTGATATCATATTGCTTGCCTTCCCAATGGGTGGGGGAGAGACTGGGAGAGGGGAGGAAGGGAGAGAATTTAAACCTAAAATTTTTTTTAAATGAATGTTAAAATAAAGTATTAGAAAAGAAGAGAAAAGAAAATTGGCTGCCTTTGGATTTGAGTCATAGGACCAGCAACATCACTGTGGGAGGAAAAAAAGCAATCTTCCCCTAGTTTATGGTGCAACACCTCTGGATTTCAATCTCTGAAGCCTACACAAAGTTATTATCCCCATAAGGGCTATTTGCATAATAACTACCAAACCACTCAGGAGTATTCCTGGGTTTCAACCTCAAGTCTCTTCAAGTCTCCCCAGTTGATGAGTGGATTCAGAAAAGGCCGGGAGACAAAGCTAAGTCCAGGGAGCAAAGTCATTGTCTCTTCCTGGGGCCTAGCCACATTCCTGGGCTTTCAGATGTAGATACAGGCAGCAAAATTTAAGTAGGCTTTGAGCTCCCCCTAACCTCAGTAAATACAAAATATAGGAAGTAATTGGTGGTAGGGTGGGGCACTAGTCCCATGGGGGATCTAGAAAAGCTTCTGATGGAGGAACACTGGAGGAAGATAGTGAGTCTATCATGGCTAAAAAATGCCAAATGGGCTATGGCAGAAATTAGGAATTTGGAATATTCTCTAGTTCACGAAGGCTTCTCTCATAGAGGCAAAGTCTCCAACAACCCTTGGGGAATCCTGGGCTAAAGAGTTTAGACCTTGAGGTTGATTGAGGGGGGATTTTCTCATAATTCTTGTCATGGGGAATTTGTGGTAATCCTTAGGTATTCCTCATTAAAGAATTACACTCTCACACACAGTCCAATTAGAATGAAAGTGGTCTTTTATTTGTGCTAAGGAAAGTGACCCAGTGGGAAGTCAAAGACTTCACCCCTCTGGGAGGAGGACTTAGAAACATTCTCCTTCTAGAACAGAAGGAAGGCAAAAGCTTTTATAGAGTGTAGTCCGCTTGAAAACTGGAAAGTTCACTTTTGGAGTGGGGTAGGGAAAGCTTGGATGCTTGTCATATTACTGCATCTAGGGGAATTTTTTTGAAATGATGGTCCCGACCTTTGGGGTTATCTCTGTCTCCTAGCTCAGTCTGGTAGTAGCCATGCCTAATTGACTTTCTTGCTATAGAATTTTATCTCCCCTTACTTCTTAGGTGTGTCTGTCCTGATATCTAGCTGGTCGATCTAAACTTTAATAGTCCCTTAATTCCTCAATATGTCTGTCTGTTATCTGGTCATCTTTGGTTTTGCTTCTCACAGGGGAAACTTCTTCTGATTTATCCTAAGCCCCATGTCAATTCTGATTTCAATTTAATAGAGTAGGGTTCCAGCGCTTGAACTGTGGAAAGCAGAGGGATGAATGAGTCAGTGCCTGCCCTCATGCTACTTATAGTCAAAGAGGAAAGATTACAAAAGGAGCAACGTAGTGTGGTAAAAATGCTCTGGATCAGGAATCTGGGGACTTAGGTTCAAATGCTGACTCTGCTACTTACTAGCTGCGTGATTTGAGGTAAGTCACTTAACCTTTCTGGGCCTCAGTTTCCTAATATGTAAAATAAGGGTTTCTGGGTCATTACCAGTTGTTTTGACTTATGTCTTGCCACTGGATCCCAATAATTCTGGAGGAGAGAGTGAGGCTGGTGATTTTGCACAGCCCTGCCTCACTTAAATCCAATTCACTTGGGGGCAGCTAGGTGGTGCAGTGGATAAAGAAAGCACCAGCCCTGGATTCAGGAGAACCTGACTTCAAATCCAGCTTCAGACACTTGACACTTACTAGCTGTGTGAACCTGGGTAAGTCACTTAACCCTCATTGCCCCACAAAATAAACAAACAAACAAATAAGTGAATGAATAATTTAATGAATAGATCCAATTTACTTGCAAGGCATGACATCACCTTGCTGGTATCATTGGTCCTATTGGAGAAGGAAGGACAAACAACAGTCAAGAGTTTAGACTAAATGACCTCTAAGGTCTTTTCCGGCTCTAAATCTATGATTTTAAGATTAAATTCCTGCAAAAAAAGATTAAATTCCCTCTTGGCCCCAAATCCTGTGTTCATGGTACAAGTGTGATGGATAGGTTCAAAGTGCTATGGGAAATTTGAGGAGGTTGAGAGCTCCTTTCCAACTGAGGGGAATAGGGAAGTTCTGAAAGGAGGGAGTGGCATCTGAACTGGACTCTTGAAGGGGAGAATTTTGAGAGGTGGCTATGGGGAGGAAAGCCTTTTTACATAGAAAGGAAATGAGAAAGGGAAGGATGAGTTGGAGGAACAGTCAGTCAACAAGTATTTATTTATTAAATACATACTTTGTGTCCAACAGACAAAGAAAGTACTGAGAATACAAAGAAAGGTTAAAAAAACCCCACTACCTTTTCTCAAGGAGTTCACAGTCTGATGTGGGAGACAACATTGCAAACAACATATTGTACAAACAAGCTAGAGACAGACTACCTTGGATATAATCAACAGAGGGAAGGCACTTGCTGAGAGGATCAGGAGGTGGGGGTTTTAGGTGGGACTTGAAGGAAGCCTGGGCATCCAGAAGGCAGAGATGAGGAAGGAGAGAATTCCAGGAATAGTTGAGGAACTCGCAATGAAACTGACTCTGAAGTTCCTTCTTCTTCTTCTTCTTTTTTTTTTTTAAGTGAGGCAATTGGGGTTAAGTGACTTGCCCAAGGTCACACAGCTAGTAAGTGTTAAGTGTCTGAGGCCGGATTTGAACTCAGGTCCTCCTGACTCCAGGGCCAGTGCTCTATCCACTGCGCCACCTAGCTGCCCCCTGAAGTTCCTTCTTTATTGTAGGGTCATAAGTAGCTAAGTTTAGATTGTGCTTTAAGCTTTCCAAAGCTCTTTCCATATATTATCCCATAAAATAATACCCAGGATAAGAAGAGACCTAGACCAATCTAGTTCAATTCCTTCCCTCCAAATTTACAGATGAGGAAACTGAGACCCAAAGAAATGAAGACATTTGCCCATGGTCACAACAAGACCTCTGCAAGATGACATAGCAGCTGCTAGGTAGAAAGCTCCTTACCCAACTGATTGATGAGCACCCAAATATCAGGGGGACACATCCCCCCCAGTGGGGTCCTGGATCCCAGTTAAGAGAGAGAAAAGCACTTGGATGCCACTGTCTGCGTTCAAAGATATGGCTTGGTTTTCAGAGTCAGGTAAACTCCATGAACACTGTGTCCAGAGTATCTGGCTAGAGAGTGATAGTGTCAGAGACAAGGGTCAAAGTAACCAGAGTGGGGGGCAGCTAGGTGGTTCAGTGGAGGACCTGAGTTCGAATCTGGCCTCAGACATTTGCCACTTACTAGCTGTGTGACCCGGGGCAAGTCACTTAACCCCAACTGCCTCACCAAAAACCAAAAACAAAGTAACCAGAGTGGGGACAGGAGACCTGTCAAAGCCTAACTAATGGCTCTTGATGAGAATTTCACTTATTAAAGTGTGTGTGGGGGGGAGGGAATTATTACAAATTATATGAATGCTGAACTTAAAATTGATTTGTTCTCTGCAATAACTCTAATGGTCACATGAGGGCACTCTAAACAAGTAGCAAAGACGTTTTCTACATGAGCATTTAAAAAAAAAAAACTTCCCACAGTTTTTTTTTCTGATGAAAGTACATTTTAATTTTTTCTTTGTTTTTATTTTAAAAATTCAATTTTATTTTATTTTCAGGTCTAAATTATCTCCCTCTCACCACTCCCCACCTTAAGAAGGAAAGAAAAACAAAACCCATTAGAAACACATATAGTCAAGCAAAACAAAATCCTGCATTGACGGTGTCCAAAACCAAAAAAAACCAAAAACCCCTCCAAACTCAGTTTTCTTTTCTTTTTTTTTTTTGCAGGGCAATGGGGGTTAAGTGACTTGCCCAGGGTCACACAGCTAGCAAGTGTCAAGTGTCTGAGGCCGGACTTGAACTCAGGTACTCCTGAATCCAGGGCCTGTGCTCTATTCACTGCGCCACCTAGCTGCCCCCCCAAATTCAGTTTTCAATTTCCCCTCTGAGTCCATCAACTCTGTCTGGGAGAGTACAGAATATATTATCAGGAGTCCTCTGGAATTATGGTTGGTTATTGTGTTGGGACAGCTAGGTGGGGGTGGTGGACAGAGTGCCCCAGTTTGGAGTCAGGAAGACTCCTCTTCCTGAATTCAAATGTGGCCTCAGACACTTACTGGCTATGTGACCCTGGGCAAATCACTTAACCCTGTTTTCCTTAGTTTCCTCATTTGTAAAATGAGAAGGAAATGGTAAACGACTCCAGTATCTTTGCCAAGAAAACCCCAAATAGGGTCACAAAGTGAGAGAGACATGACTAAAAATTCACAACAACACATTGTATTGTTCAGAGTTCCTAAGTCTTTCAGTTCAAACATTTATTTTTCTATTTCTCCTACTTTGTATCAACTGAACGATTATTTTTAAAGTGCCGTATAACAAATATGTATAGTCAAAGGAAACAAATTCCTCTACTGGCCACATCCAAAAAGATACAGGTGGTAAAAAAAAAAACCCAGAGCAAAAAGATACAGACATGGATAGGGAAAATAATATACATTGGTGCCCTTTGTCTATCTATAGCACTGCTGAATTGTAGCCTTTGTCCTTGGTCAGGTGAATCTGTCTTTCCACTTGGAGTATAGCAAGGGAAGGAGAAAAGCTGCTCCCAGGTAGGCCAGGGGCTGTGGTGAGACGCCCAGTGTCCATGGGGAAAGAAACTAAGGGGTCACTGGAAATAGACCAGGAATCAGCTGGAAAGGGCTGTGCTGGATTTCTTTATCTAGACCAGATTTTATTTTCTGATGTGACTGTTCTGAGAGAGGGGATTCAGGCCAGAGTAGGGGGCTGGCCTAGTCAGATCTATGCTTTAGGAATATCAGTTCCTAAGGAGAAAGGAGGACACTGGGAGGGTCTATGGGCTGGCAGAGCTCCCTAGGGACCTCAACAAGGGGGGCCAAGATGGCTTCTGAGCCAAGTTCCTGCTTGAGGGGGCTGGGGGAAGCAGCACAAAAGAGGCTCCATGAATGGCCTGGCTTCCTGACCTCCCAATGCCTTTGTCCCCATAGCCCGGACCACAATCCCCACCCACAGAATCAGCCCCACCCAGGGTTCTGGGCTGACCTAGCCCCTCTACAGAGGCTCCAGACCTTGACAAGGGCAGGCTTGCACTTGTCAAAGGCACTCTGACCTTGGAGCTAACTCTGACAACCAGGCTATTGCCTCATTCCCTGAGGCCCCAACTTCTTTAGATGGTGGCCAATCTTATCTCCTGTGTGTTAGACTCCAGGGGTTCCAGAGGTAAAAATCTGCAAAGAGGGGCACAGGTGGCACCTGAACCATAAGTAGAAGAGGGCGTAAGTGTGGGTAGAGGCCCAGCACCCTAAGCCTGAGGTCCTGTCTTGGTTTCCTGCCAAATCTCTTCCTCTGAGACTGGGACCTTGCCTTATTCCCCCAAGGCCTTACAGGGATCAGAGTTGTGAGAAAATAATTATTAATAATGAATTTCTTGGGGGGACCCAGAGATCACTTTCAATCTTCTCTCTCCCTCAACCCCAAAAAGTTTAGCTCTTTTCTAGGATGAGCCCAAGGGAACAAAGGAAATGGAGACTGATCCTTTTTTGTGAGGCAATTGGGGTTAAGTGACTTGCCCAGGGTCACACAGCTAGTAAGTGTCAAGTGTCTGAGGCCAGATTTAAACTCAGGTTCTCCTGATTCCAGGGCTGCTGCTTTATCCACTGGGCTACCTCACTGCCCCCATTCCTTTTGTTTTTATATCATCTTTATTTCTGAATATTTTTCCCTCTGACCCTTTTCATGGCAAGTTTATCCTTATAAAAAGATAGAAGATCAAACCCAAGAAACAATCCAGCAAAACCAACTAACCAATTTCAGGACATCAGCTATGTGTTGTAGCATATACGCACAGGCCTCACTTCATCAATGAAATGAGGGCAGTGCTTTTGCTTGTGTGTTCTTGATAGCCAAAGCCAGCTCCTCCAGGAAGTCCTCCCTGATTCCTTTCTCCTCAAAGGGCACTTCCCTGGCGGCCTCCACCACTCTAGTGCACTTACTGCGTAATATTGTGCCCATTAGTTATCTGTCTTGGTGTCTTCTCCCTGTCTTTAGATTGTGAGCTCCATGAGGGCAAGGACCTTCCCTCTATGAGGGCAGGGACCTAGGCCAGAGCTCTGCATGCAGTAGGCACTTCAATGTTTCTTGGTTTGGATTAAATTGAATTAAAGGGGCAGCTAGGTGGCGCTGCAGTGGATAGAGCACTGGCCCCGGATTCAGGAGGACCTGAGTTCAAATCCGGACTCAGACACTTGACATTAACTAGCTGTGTGACCCTGGGCAAGTCAACTTAACCCCAATTGCCTCACCAAAAAAAAAAGTTGAATTCAAAGCTTCCATAACCTTGTCCCTCACTTCATGATCCCATGATTTCTCTCTACTCCTAAATAGGAACCCCCTCCTCTAATGAAATTGGCTTTTTCACTCTTTCCTAAACTTGCCACATTTAGTCCTGCCCTGGGCCCTTTATTGACATTGCTCCCACATTTAGAGTGCCTTTCAGTCCCTGATTGTTAGATGTCCTTTGTGAGTACTCACAACTAACAGCACTATGGCAAGTGGGCTTTGCTGTTGTTCAGTCATTTTCAGTGGCACCAGACTCTTCCATGACTCCATTTAGGGTTTTCTCGGCAGAGATACTGGAGTGCTTTGCCATTTCCTTCTTCAGCTCATTTTACTTATGGGGAAACTGAGGCAAATAGGGTGAAGTGACTTACCCAAGGTCACACAGCTAGTAAGTGTCTGAGATCGGATTTGAACTCACAAAGATGACACTGCCAGGCACTTTATCCCCTGCAGTGACACCTACCAGCTACAAGTAAGCAGGGGCCTGTAAAGCCCCAAATTCCAGAGCTAGAAGGGGGCTCAGCAGCCATCTATACCATCTCTTGCCTAATGAAGAATCAGAACTACAACCAGCCCAGCAGGTGCTCAGTCAGTCTTCACTTCCAGAGAGGGGAACCCTACCAAGGCAGCCCCCTCCACTTTTTTCTTTAAAATGATAACACTTGGGGGCAGCTAGGTGGCACAGTGGATAAAGCACCACCCTGGATTCAGGAGGTCCTGAGTTCAAATCGAGCCTCAGACACTTGACACTTACTAGCTGTGTGACCCTGGGCAAGTCACTTAACCCTCATTGCACCACAAAAAAAAAAGAAGTAAAATGATAACACTTTTCCCCCCATTCCTTGAAGGCATTTGAATTTTTATCTCCACAATATTCCACTGATAAGGCTGTCTCCAAGCCTGGAGACATCCAACCCAGAAAACAGAGAGGATACAGAGACAGAGATATAGAGAGAGACAGAGAGACAAAAGAGGAGAGAGATCCTAGTTCTGCCTTTAGTTCTACAATTTAATTTAAATGAGCAAATATTGATAACACGCCCTATGTAAGTCCCTATACTAGGCACTTGTGATGTTTCTCACGGCTAGAAGGATCTCTCTTTCCCTCCCCCACTCAATTTTTCCTAGAATGCTCTGTCTTTAACTCAGTCACTCCTCCTCTAGAATCACATTTATCTTGTATGTGTGCTGTATTCTCCCCACCACCCTCAGGAGCTTGCTTAATATATATTTATTGAATGAATGAATGAACCACCAGCTCACTTTGGATAATTATAGGTGGCAGTGCAATGAATAATACACCAGGCCTAGAGTCAGGAAGACTCGAGTTCAAATCTAACCTCAGATACTTACTAGTTGTGTGATCCTGGGCAAGTCACATCTCTGTTTACCTCATTTTCCTCATCTGTAAAATAAGCTGGAGAAGGAAATGACAAACCAGTTCAGTATCTTGGCCAAGAAAACCCCCAAAAGGGACCACAAAGAGTTGGACATGACTGAAAACAACTGAACAACAATTGTAAAGTTCTCCTTGACACTGAGCCTAAATCTGCTTCTGTTCAGTTTTCACCAATTATTCCCTATTATGACACCAGGAGCCAAGCCCAGAAGGGTAGATCCCTGCTGATGCTCCCTGGCTCCAGTGCATGAGGCAGATACGTTCACTTAAGAGATCGGGGAACTTTGTTTCACAATAATAATGACTACTGGACTCAGGGAGTTGGGATGACGTTCCCTCTCTATTTTCACTAAGGGGCTGCTCTCAGCTCTGGAGCCAGGCACACACTTTGGCTTGGGAGAGCCTGGCTACCAAAAAGAACGGTCAAATTATTTGTCTCTCACTCCTTGGTTCTTTTCACCACCACCACCCCCAATCCCAGTCCTGGGGAACATCACTTAAGATGTGAATTTGGCTCATATCTAGGGTTTTCTCAAAATGGGGAATAAAAAAGTACAGTAGTGGGGCGGCTAGGTGGCGCAGTGGATAGAGCACGGGCCCTGGATTCAGGAGTACCTGAGTTCAAATCCGACCTCAGACACTTGACACTTACTAGCTGTGTGACCCTGGGCAAGTCACTTAACCCCCATTGCCCTGAAAAAAAAAAAGTACAGTAGCAATAGGATAGCTATTTATACAAAAGAAATGTTTAACCCATCTAAGACCTACAAGAGAACATTAACAGGAAAGCAGTAGCAGCAACATCACTGCTATTAACCTCTCTCTGGCGGTCAAAACTTAAACAGCTAAGCCTGAAGCAATTTGTGGGACTGCTGAATAAACATTTTACATTTCACCTCATCTTTGTACTGTCAAAACAATATCTTCTGGGAGAGGAGAGGAGAGGAGAGGAGAGAAGAGAAGACAAGAGAAGACAAGAGAGAACAAGGGCAGAGTGGCTCATTCTTAAAGGTTCCCGGTACTTCTTCCTGCTCCATGGCCAATAAGGGGACTACTTTGTCATCTCAAAGCAGCAATTTCTTTCAGCATTGAATCACCCATAACCCTAGAGTCCCCGGAAGTTTAGAGGGGAGATTCAGTGCACACTTTCTGGCTTGACCCCCTAGAGGCGTGTTCTTTTTTTTTTTTTTTTTTTTTTTTGCGGGGCAATGGGGGTTAAGTGACTTGCCCAGGGTCACACAGCTAGTAAGTGTCAAGTGTCTGAGACTGGATTTGAACTCAGGTATTCCTGAATCCAAGGCCAGTGCTTTATCCACTGCGCCACCTAGCCACCCCCTAGAGGCCTGTTCTTATGCATGCTCTGTGGGGCATAATTTCTGCTACATTTGCACTGTATGGTCTCAAGGCCCCTCAGCAACCTGGTCACCAGTTACTATTTCAATGGAGTTGTGACCCCCTTAAAGGGGCAGGTCCTACTCTATCTATCCACTCCCTCTCATATTGTGGAATTTGGGATGGGAAAGGGAAGAGGGTTGGATCATGCTTTGAGAGTGAGAGGGAAGAGATGAATATCCTGAGCACTGGTCTCCCCGAAATATTTAAAGTTCCAGAGGAAGGCCTCTGTATGTCTGGTGGGTCCACTCTGGAGGATTTACTGAAAGATGTGGACAAAAACCAGTTGCCAATCCACCGAACATCAGTCTGTTCTAGGTGGCAAAGAGCACCAACTTCCTCTGCATGGATTTCTCCAGGGTTACATGCTCAGGTGGTCTCATTCAACCCTTAAGCCTGCTTCTCAGGCCCAAATGTGACAGGTTATTTTGGTCCTTCTGGGGACTGGGCCTGGTCTCCCCAAATTCATTACGTCAACGTGTCTACCTTGTCCAAGCCTGGCATGTTCCCATTCCACTTAGAGAGCTGGTATCCCTGGGAGAAATGAGACACTTGCAGGGTCTCTTGTCTCCAGCTTAGCTGGGGTGGGTTGGCCAATCGATGTTGTCCCTTGGCTGGTCGCCAAATGCTGGGAACAGCTGTAAAATCACAGCTGTAGAATCACTTGTCATGGTTTCATTCCTTAATGGTCCGTAGTGAGAACGGAAGCAGCTTCTGAGGACAGAGATGTCCCACATAGTCTGAGTGGAGCCAGGCAGCAAAAGCAGAGCCTGTCTCACACTCCACATGCATTTAAAGCATAATGAAGCATCTGAGCTGCCTCTTGAATCTCCCTTTGTTTCTCAGGGCTCCCAAGAACACAGTCAATCAAGGAAGCCCATGATGCTCATGGTGACTTAGGGGATTGGGAGGGGGGAGGAGAGGCCAGGACTGAGAGCCTGGAATACCAGTCTAAGGGTAGAAGGGCCAAGCAGCTTTCAGCTTCCAATTCCACCCAATTTAAGCCAATTCAAGCCCACAATTATGAGACACCTCTCACGTGTAATGCCCTCTGCCAGGCCCAGAGCAGAGAGTTTGAACTTTTTTGGTGTCCTAGGTCCCTCTGTCATCCTGGCAAAGTCCAATACTACTGGGGTTTGTTGCCTCCATTCATGATGGAAGGAAATGTTACATTTCGATCAGAGATAAGCGAAAGAAAGATATAATTTCCCCCCATCTAAGTTCACAGATCCCCTTTCTGCCCCACTCAAATCTAGCCTCAGATTCCAAGTTACATAGCCCTGGATAAAACGAAACAAAAAAACCAGGAGCTCAAGGAGTAGACCCATCTCCATGTAAACATGTAAGGATATGTTCAATTCTTTGAGGAGGGAAAGGACACATTCAACGAGGGAAATCTGAAAAGTGTTCTTTTAGGAACAGGGTGGTACATGTACCAGGTAGTACATGAACTGAGCCTTGGAGGAAACTAGAGATTCTAAGAGGTGGAGGTGAGGAGAGAAGGCCTTTGAGGCATGGGGAACACCCTGGGGAAAAGCTTAGAAATGGGAGAGGAACTGCTGAGATTGAGTAGGTCAGTTTGGGTGACTCGTGTGAAGGGGAGTAATGCACAATAAACCTAGAGAGGTAGGCTAGAAGCAGATTGTGCAAGGCTTTAAATACCTAGCTGAAGAATTTATATTTTATGCCAGGGGCAGCAGGGAGCCACAGAAGCTTCTTGAGTTAGGGAGCAATGTGGCTGAACATGTGTAGGAAGATTATTTTATTTATTTCTTTTAATGTCATTTTTATTGGAGATTTTTCTTTTTGCGCCACCTTATTTCTGAAAATATCTCTTCCTCCTCCTTTACCAAATGAGTCATCCCTTGTAGCACAGATTTAAAAAGAAAAAGGAGAAAAAAGCAATTGAACAAAACTATTACATTGAGCATGTCTGGCAGCATATGCAGTATTTTGGACCCATAGCCTCCCACTTCTGCAAAGAACTGAGAGGTGCATTTTATCAACACTTCCCTGGGGCCAAATTTGGCCTATAAAATTACATGGAATCCAATTTGAATTCCTTGTTCTTTTCATTAAAAAATAAAAGCCAAACTGGGAAACAATTTTTATAGTCAGTACTTCTGATAAAGGCCTAATTTCTAAAATATATAAAGAACTAAATCAAATCTATAAGAATCCAAGTCATTCCCCAATTGAGAAATGGTCAAAGGATATGAACAGGCAGTTTTCTGATGAAGAAACCAAAGCTATTTATTGCCATATGAAAAATGCTCTAAATCACTATTGATTAGAGAGATGCAAATTAAAACAACTCTGAGGTACCACCTGACACCTATCAGATTGGCTAATATGACAAAAAAGGAAAATAATAAATGTTGGAGAAGCTGTGGAAAAATTAGAACACTAAAGCATTGTTGGTGGAGCTGTGAACTGATCCAACCATTCTGGAGAACAATTTGGAACTATGCCCAAAGGGCTATAAAGCTTTGCATACCCTTTGACCCAGAAATACCACTATTAGGACTTTTCCCCAAAGAGATAATAAAAAAGGGAAAAGGACCCACATGTACAAAAATATTTATAGCTGCTCTTTTTGTGGTGGCAAAGAAATTGAGGGGATGTACAACAATTGGGGAATGGCTGAAGAAGTTGTGGTGTATGAATGGAATGGAATACTATTGTGCTGTAAAAAACGATGAGCAGGCAGATTTCAGAGAAACCTGGAAGGACTTACATGAACTGATGCAGAGTGAGAGGAGCAAAACCAGGAGTACATTGTACACAGTATCAACAACATTATGTATTGATCAACTGTGATAGACTTGATTCTTCTCAGCAATACAATGGTCCAAGATAGTTCCAAAGGATTCATGATAGAAAATGCTCTCCAAATCCAGAAAAAAAAGAACTGTTGAATCTGGATGCAGATCGAACCATACTATTTCTATTGTTGTTGTTGTTGTTCTTTTTCTTTTTTGAGGTTTTTCCTTTTTGCTCTGATTCTTCTCTCATTACATGACTAATGCAGAAAGAAATAGCCACTTGACACTTACTGGCTGTGTGACCCTGGGCAAGTCACTTAACTCTCATTGCCCAGCAAAAAAAAATAATAATAGCATTTATATATGTTATCTCATTTGATCCTCAAAAAAACCCTGGGAGGTAGGTGCTGTTATGATTCCCATTTTACAGATGAGGAAACTGAAGTAGATAGAGGTGAAGTGGCTTATCCAGAGTCCCACAGCTAGGAAGTATCTGAGGCCAGGCCAAAGCTCTATTCACTCAGCATTTACATTGTCATCATGGTGCTCATTTTTCCTGGTTCTGTCTCATTCTATATCCGTTCATATAGTCTTAGGAAGATTATTTTAGTAGTAGTTTGTATTGGAAAGAGGAGAGATGGGGGAAAAAGGAGATCAGTTAGGAGTCTGTTGCAACAGTCCAGGTGAAAGATGATGGGGTCCTGAACTGGCATCCGTGGCTGTGAGTATGGAGGAGCTGACCAGCAGAGATTCAGAGGTAGAATTGATACTTGGTAACTGATGAGCTACAGGAAGTGAGGGTGACTAATCCCCTATGGGGAAGTTTAGAAGAGTGGGGAAGGGGAGTATGGAAGGAAGAGCATGAGGTCTGTTTTGAACATGAATTTGAAATGCCTCTTTGACATCAGGCATAGATGACAAGCAGGCAGGGGGTGATTCAGGACTGGCAGTCCAGAGAGAGACTAAGGCTGGATAAACAGATCTGGGAGATGATAAGTGAATCCACAAGGGAGGTTGTTGAGAGGGAAAAACCCAGGAGAGAACCTTGGGAGACACCATGGTTGGGAGTTTGAGGCGGGGGGAGGGGACACAGCTGATGATTCTGCAAAGGAGATGAAGTAGGAGTAGTTAGACATGGAGAAGGAAAACCAGGAGGGAATAGTGAAATAAAAACTCAAGGAGGAGAGAATATATAAGAGAGAGGGATGACTGATAGCATCAAATGCTCGGGTTGGGGTGGGGGAGTCAAGAAAAAACCCCATTGGGTTTAGCACTAAAGAGATCCTGGTAACTCACCTTGAAGAGAACAGCTTCAGTTGAATGGTGAGGTAGAAACCAGAATGTAAGAGGTTGAAGAGTTGGTGGAAAGGAAGTGGAGGTAGTGAGTGTAGACAGCTTTCTCTAGGAGTTTGGTTGTGAAAGGGAGGAGAGCTAGAGGGGAGAGTTTCAATTTTGGGGGAGAGGGCAGGGCAGGGCAACAAGGGTTAAGTGACTTGCCTAGCTAGGAAGTGTCAAGTGTCTGAGGTCAGATTTGAACTCAGGTCCTCCTGAATCCAGGGCCAGTGCTTTATCCACTGTACCACCTAGTTTCCCCCATTCTATTCTTAATAGTCAGTAGACCATTCTCCTTGGCAGAGAAATCAGAAGTGAAATCAGAGTTGATCAGAGTTCAGTTGATTTCATTGTTCCTTCTTGCCTCATGCACTCTGAGCAGTGGTCTTACTCCATTGATCCTGCCTTAATAATCAGTTATCAGGATAGGGACATAACCCTCATTGCCCCACAGAAAAAAAAAGATAGGCAAAGATAAGATAAAACCATCCTTATTTGTTGATCAGGATCACTTTCACACAAAACCAAAAGATAGTTTTTTTTTAAAGCTCATTTTGTTGTCCTTGCAGCTAGGTGGTGCTGCAGTGGATAGAGTGCTGGACCTGGAGTAAGGAAGACTCATCTTCCTGAGTTCAAGTCCAGCCTCAGACACTTCCTAGCTGTGTGACCCTGGGCAAGTCATTTTACCCTCTTTGCCTCAGTTTCTTCATCTGTCAAATATGCTAGAGAAGGAAATGGCAAACCACACCAGTTTCTTTGCCAAGAAAACCCCAAACGGGGCCACAGAGAGTAAAACATGACTGAACTGCCACCACCACTTTGTTGTCCTTAGCTCACATCACTAGCCCTTGCTCTTTCTGAGTGTCAGTGATCCTGAGACTATAATTACAGGCCCATGCCACATTATTCATCCTTCATTATCCTCTTGGTCTCCTCTTTCTTTTTTTGTTTTGTTTTGTTTTTTTAGTGAGGCAATTGGGGTTAAGTTTAAGTGACTTGCCCAGGGTCACACAGCTAGTAAGTGTTAAGTGTCTGAGGCCGGATTTGAACTCAGGTCCTCCTTAATCCAGGGCTGGTGCTCTATCCACTGCGCCACCTAGCTGCCCCTCCTCTTTCTTTTTAAAAATTTTTTTGGCCTGTTTTTTGTGGTCTCCTCTTTTGAGACACAACTTTTGAAAGTCCAAGTCGGACCATGATTCCTCTGAATATCCACACTGGTCTCTTTAGGTAGCTCCCTCTTTTCTTTCCATTCAGAATCATTTGTTTGCTTTTTCAGAATTTCACCCTTGAGATGTTTCCATCCCCTTTGGACTGATTTTTCCTGAATTTTAGGCCATGGGACACTATTGGCCCATTGAATGCTCAATGTCCTCTCAATCCTAATTTTATTTTCTTGCTTGTTTTGTTTTGTTTTGTTTTGGCAGGGCAATGAGGGTTAAGTGACTTGCCCAGGGTCACACAACTAGTGAGTGTCAGGTGTCTGAGACCAGATTTGAACTCAGGTCCTCCTGAATCCAGGGCCAGTGCTTTATCCACTGTGCTACCTAGCTGTCCCTCAATCATAATTCTAAAATGAAATAATAATTCCTCTCTTCTCCACCTCCCTCCCGCCAAGTTTTATTATAGGATGATAGGAAAGAAACATTATTATGTGCCCGTCATGGTGCTAAATGATTTACAAATATTCTCTCTTTTGATCCTCACAATAACCCAGGGAGGCAGGTGCTATTATTATCTCCATTCCATGCTTGAGGAAATTGAGGCAAATAAAACTTAACTGGCTTGCCCAGGGCCACACAGCTAGGAAGTGTCTGAGATCAGATTTAAACTCAGGAAGATGAGTTCTCTGATGCAGTGAGAAATGACAAATGTGAGGAATTTAGAATTTAGTCACTTGAAGGCAGGGCTAATATTTGTTGTTCAGTTATTCTGACTCTTGGTAACCCCATTTGGGGTTTTCTTGGCCATGCCACTGGAGTGGTTTGCCATTTCCTTCTCTTGCTCATTTTACAGATGAGGAACTAAGGCAAACAGGGTAAAATGACTTGCCTGGGGTCACATAGCTAGGAAGTGTCTGAGGCCAGATTTGAACTCAGGAAGATGAGTCTTCCTGATTCCAAGCCCAGTTCTCTGTCCACTGCAGCGCCATCTAGCTTCCCTCTTTGACTCAAAGCCCAGTGCTTTATCCTGCCTCATAGAGTCTAGAGCTGGAAAGGATATTAGAAACCTGTGAGTCCCACCCTTTTGTTTTCCAGATGTGCAAATCAAATGGTGGCACAAAGAGGTTAAACAACTTGCCCAAGGTTACACAATTAGTAGGTGACTGAGGTGAGGTTTGAACCTGTTGATCCAGTGCCCTGTCCAGCTCACTAAGCTGCTTTTATTTCCTAATTTTGCTCCTCCTTTTGGGTCAGAACCTGACCCAGAATAGCAATTGTCATTATCCCTTCATTCAACTTCTATTAATTTTTGTTTTACTGATGCCTTGATCTGAGATCTTGCTTGCCATACCTCCCAGCCCCATTTCCCACCCCTCCCCCAGGATGGAATCAAACACTCCCTTGTAACAAAGAAAACCAGTTAAGCAAAACCAACAGATACAGCAACCACATCTGACAATGTCTACAATGTTCTGCCTTTGGATTCCCCCGCTTCTCTGCAGGGAACAGGGAGATAGGCTGCATCTTCTCTTCTCTGGGACCATTAGGGGTTTTTCAGTTACTCAGAATTTGGCTTCTCTTTAGTGACCTTTTCATTTCCATTGCGGTAGTTGTTCTCTGTCGTTGCTTACCTCACTGCCCATAAGCTCATGCACATCTTTCCTCATTTCTCTAAATTCCTCACATTGGTCATTTCTCACTGCACAGTAATATTCCATTGCAGACACACATGTCCTAGTTTGTGTGGCCATTCCCCAATGGATGGGCCCCCACTTTGCTTGCAGCTCTTCAGGCCTCCACAAAAAGTGCTGCTATAAATATTTTGTTCTCTATTGGATCTTTGTTTCTGTCTTTGACCTCTTTGGGGTCTATGCCCTGTAGGGGAATGAATGGGTTAAAGGGTATGAACAATATGGATGCTTTTCTCCCATAATTCTCAATTGTTTTCCAAGCATGGTTGGACCAAATCAGCTCCTCTGATGGTGGATTAGCCTGCATTCTCACTGCCCTCCCCCTTTTCCCCCAAGACTGTTTCTGGATTTTGTCATCTTTGCTAATTTGCACTTCCTCCATCTTTTGAAGGCTGCAATTATCATTAAGGCAAGGCAAGATTTTTATCAGCTGCTCTACTTTACGTGGAGAGGGAGCTTCAGCAGATGTCTGGATGATTGAAGGCTCTCACCACCACCTTATCCTGTAGCCTGGGGTTGTCTGCTTCCCAAACTCCCCGTCTTTTGTCTCTCGTTCAGGTGTCCTATACTCTGCTCCCACAATAATCATGCTTCTCTTTCCCTCTCTGTCAGTCTTCACCCAAATACTTCCATCCATCTTTCCCCTCTTCAATTTCCTAACACAAGTATGCCTTCTTAACTAATGCCATTCTGCCCCCTCTCTTATCTAGTCTGCTCCCTTTGTATGTCCTTCCAGAGTCATATTCCATCCCACTATTATGAAACCCATCCCAACAATTTGCAGTGCTGTTAAGCCTTTGCTTTTGAGTTGTTATCTCTGTTCGACTTGTATATTATCTTCAAGATAAGTTGGCTAAGCAGGCACTGTGGAGTGTTTAGAGCTTGGTTAGACATCAAAGACACAAAGGTTGTCAGCTGTATCCTGAGCCATAGCCAGTCATCCTGACTTTTGTCTTGCCACTGGACTTTGATAACTCTGAAAGAAAGAGTGAGGCTGATGACTTTTCACAACTCTGCCTCACTCAAATCCAATTCCTGAAGGAGTCAAGACATCACTCCATGTCATTGGTCCTCTTTGAAAATGAAGGATAGGGGCAGCTAGATGGCGCAGTGGATAGAGCACCAGCCCTGGATTCAGGAGTACCTGAGTTCAAATCTGGCCTCAGACCCTTAACACTTACTAGCTGTGTGACCCTGGGCAAGTCACTTAACCCCAATTGCCCCTCAAAAAAACCAAAACAAACAAAAAAAAAAGAAAATGAAGGATGAACAACAACAGCAATGTCTTCAAGATGTATTTATCTCCGAGGTAAACTCTGGACAATGTTTCCTAGTCCCTAGAGGTGAAATATACACCTTGCTTTCTTCCACTCCTAATAATCCCTAGAGATGATATTTTTATAGTATATGTACCAGTTCTTTTGATCCTCAAGATACTCTGGTGAGGAAGGCAGAGCAGAGGTAATTATGCAAATTCATGGTATCAAAGTGCCAAATATACTGGGCAGAAATGCAAAGGAAAATATCATTAAAAGATTATAACTGGGGGCAGCTAGGTGGCACAGTGGATAGAGCACCGGCCCTGGAGTCAGGAGGACCTGAGTTCAAATCCGGCCTCAGACAATTAACACTTAATGGCTGTGTGACCCTGGACAGGTCACAACCCCAATTGCCTCACCAAAAAAATAAAGATTATAACTGATCAATGCAGAAATGACAGGTTTTGAATTCTGATGTTGAAGTATGCCTCAGTATAGAGGTGGTGAACTATAGGTGCAGACTGAGGCATACATTGTTAGATACCCAATCAGTGTGATGATATTCTTTGCTTAACTGTACTGAATGTATTTGTTCAAGGGCCAAATTTTTCTCCCTTCCCTCTCCCCAAGACAGCAAGCAATCTGATATAGGTTGTATATGTACAATCACATTAAACATATTTCTGTATTAGTCATGCTGTGAAAGAAGAATCAGAGCAAAAGGGGAAAACCTCAAAAAAGAAAACCAAAAAAAGTAGAAATAGTATGGTTCAATCTGCATCTAGATTCCACAGTTCCTTTTTTTCTGGATTTAGAGAGAATTTTCCATCATGAGTCCTTTGGTACAATCTTGGACTACTGTATTGCTGAGAAGAGTCAAGTCTATCACAGTTGATCAACACACAATGTTGTTGATACCATGTACAATGTTCTCCTGGTTCTGCTCATCTCACTCAGCATCAGTTCATGTAAGTCCTTCCATGTTTCTCTGAAATCTACCTGCTCATCATTTCTTATAGCACAATAGTATTCCATTACATTCATATACCACGACTTGTTCAGCCATTCCCCAATTGATGGGCATTCCCTCAATTTCCAATTACTTGCCACCACAAAAAGAGCAGCTATAAATATTCTTGTACATGTGGGTCCTTTTCCCTTTTTTATGATCTCTTTGGGACAAGACCTAATAGTGGTATTGCTGGGTCAAAGGGTATGCACAACTTTATAGCCCTTTGGGCATAGTTCCAAATTGGTGGAGAACATTTTCTATCATGAGTCCTTTGGAATTGTCTTGGATCATTATATTGCTGAGAAGAGCTAAGTCTATCACAGTTGATCATCACGCACTGTTGCTGTTACTGTGTAAAATGTTCTCCTGGTTCTGCTCCCTTCACTCAGCATCAGTCCACTTAAGTCTTTCCAGATTTTTCTGAAATCTGCCTGCTCATCATTTCTTACAGCACAATAGTATTCCATTACATTCATATACTGCAACTTGTTTCACCATTCCCCAGATAAAACATTTTTTTAAAGGAAGAAAATATGATGGCCTCCTTCCCTCCTTCAAAGATGTGGGGGACTAAGGAAGTGTAATATTTCATACACCATCAGATTCAGTTGATGTACAGGTTGATTTTGCTAAATCTTTTCTCTCTCTCTTTTAACTTTTTTTTTGCAAGGCAATTGGGGTTAAGTGACTTGCCCAGGGTCACACAGCTAGTAAGTGTTAAGTGTCTGAGGTCGGATTTGAACTCAGGTCCTCCTGACTCCAGGGCCAGTGCTCTATCCACTATGCCACCTAGCTGCCCCAAGTTAGTAAGTGTTAAGTGTCTGAGTCCGGATTTGAACTCAGGTCCTTCTGAATCCAGGGCCAGTGATCTATCCACTGCACCACCTAGCTGCGCCTGCCCCCTCTCTTTTAACTTTTGTTGCAAAGGAAGTAGGGGAGGGGGAATGATATAGATAGATAGATAGATAGATAGATAGATAGATAGATAGATAGATAGATAGATGGAAATGGTGACAATAAAAACTAAAAGATAGCAATATAATTTTTTAAAGTATGCTGGAATGGGAGTTAGGCAAGACCTGGGTTCAAATCTTGACTCTGATGTGTGACCAATGGCCAATTACTTAACTTCTCTGAACCTCGGTTTTTTCCTTGGAGGAAACATGCCTGTGTGTGTTTTGTGTGTGTGTGTGTGTGTGAGAGAGAGAGAGAGAGAGAGAGAGAGAGAGAGACAGACAGACAGAAAGACAGAGAGACAGAGAGAGAAAGAGAGAGCAGAGACAGAGAGAGAGATGTAGATGTAGTACCTGTAAGGCTCAAATCAGATGATGTGCATGTAAAAATCGATACAGATTAGCTAGGATTCTTGCCCTCATTTTTATAGAGGAGTAAACTCAGGTGGAAGTGACTTGCCCATATATAATTGGCTGTTAAGTGCTGCTAGAATCAGGATTCCTGGTCCCAGATCCAAAGCATCATTTCTCTTTAGTCGACATGTCCAGAGTCCAGCTGCCCCCCCCCAAAACTGGCAGCTCCGGAGTGTGTAACTCACCCACCTTGTTCCTCCCCACTTTCAACACCACCACCCAGTTGGGGTTGAAAGTGGAACCAGGAGTTTTCAAATCCAGACTTCCCATGGGCCATAGTTGGACCTGAGGCTAGCCCCGGTTCCTTGCCTCTGTTTCCCAAATTGACTCTTGACAAGTGGAAAATAACAATCTACAAATATATTTCTTAGGGTTAGATTCCCTGCTTTGTGAGGCTAAAAGTTGCCTCCAAGGAAAAAGGCCCATTGCTTTACATTGCTCACCCATCTAATTCTTCTGAAAAAGCCTTGCAACAGACCACTTCACAAATTCAATAGCCCCGGGCAGTATCAAGCACCATGCCACATACAAATGGAAGGAACTGCCTCTGTCTTAATTGAAATCCTCAGCTGGCCCTTCCTCTGGGAAGAAGCCCCTGTTGCCATATTTTCTTTAGCTTAAAGCTTACAGCCAGAGCCCCCCGCCCTCCACTCCCCCCATCGCCAGCTACTTTCAAAGTAGAAAACCTTTGCCCCAGGAACTAGCAAAAAGCCGGCCCTTCTGGGGCCAGGAGAGTCTTAGCTGCTAAAGCCTCTCATCTCTGTAGCAGCCAAGCTCCTTGGAACAAAGACCCTGTCCTCCCAGCTGGCTACCGCCCCTCGGTCTTTTCTTTGGTCTCCTCTTCCCGGTTGGGGGGATCCTTGGACCTAGGCATCGTGCTATCTCTGAATCCTTCAAATCCCTATTTTCCCTACATTTCAGCTTGTGTAACATGGGCGGCTGAGCCTGAGATTCATACTGAGTCTTCAGCTGGTGGGAGTCTCATTTTCCTACATTCTCTCCCATAAGAAGCTGTGGCACAATGAGTGTGCCTTCTTTCTCGTCTATAGCTTTCATTATAGGATGAGATTACAAAGCTTGTACTGTTGGGAACTTCCCCTCTCCCCAACTGGATTTGTCAATCTGGGAAGCCATTTCGGGGCAGACTTGGCAAAGGGGACTGGTGCTTTCATGGCTGTTGAAATGAGGCATTGACCTCCATTATCTATCGTTCCCCACTCCAGGTGTCAGGCGGAAGACCTGGTAAGTCAGTGGTGTTAGCAAGGCCATCCGGAATCGAGCTCAAAATCAATTATTCCTTATATTATAACCTCGAATGCTTCAAAGCGAGGAACATAGGCATTTTAGAGGCAGAAAGGGGTCTTTTTGACCCCCCGAGGATCCTTAGAGCTCCTACTTTCAGATCCCTATAAGATGTAACAAAATGGCTTCCTCCCTCCTCTCCCTCCCCTCCTCCCATTTCATTAGGCTTTGGACCCACCCTCATTTGAACAACTGGTCTTATATTCTTACCTCCCTTGGATAAAGACTTAGAATCAGAAGTCTGGGTCTAGAAAGGATCTCAGAGTCCAGCCCCCACCCTTTACAGAGGAGGAAACTGAGGCCCAGAGGAGTAAAGTGGTGAAGTAGGTGGCCTCTGAGGTCCCTCTCAGCTGTAGCTCTATGATACATGCCTTCCTTCCTTCCTTCCTTCCTTCAGAAAACACTAAACAAAGAGAGGCAAGTCAATGTTGAATCTCGGAATTGTCACGGCATTTGGTGTCACCCACTATGAGGACTCAGTGTAGTTAGCATAAGCAACAGGATGCTAGGGGGTGTTTGAAACAGGAAGCCTTCCAATCTCTGCCTCTTCTCCCTTTTCTCCTTCTTTTCTCCCACAAAGAACTCATCCATTTTCATAGCTTTGACAACACTGGCAGCTCCTGAAGAAGCTTGCCCTGTGATTCAGGTCTCCTCCTAAGTTAAGGTGGTGGTAGGGGTTGGGTTTCTTACATTAGCTCCATCTCAGGCAGCAGCTTTTGATTCAGATCTCATCACTGAATTCTTCCAGAGGATGCTCCAAAATCCAGCCTCAGACACTTGACACTTACTAGCTGTGTGACCCTTGGGAAGTCAGTTAACCCTCACTGCCCCACAAAAAAAAAAAAACCCTAAACACAGAGGATGCTCCTCGCCTCAGCAGAACAGCAGGGATCCACAATGAAGTCAATTCCCTGGGAACCTGCATGGGCCATCTCCATCTTAGGCCAGATACCAAAGCTCTTGATTCTGGGCAGCAGCCCCCAAGACCCCCAAGGCACACTCATGAGCACACACACACACATACACACACACACACACACACACACACACACACATACTGGGGAGGGGGTGGTACAGATTACTGGATAACTCCAAGAATCACTCAGTATGAGCCAGAAATCGAATGTCTGGGCCTCAGTGTAGGGAAATAAGGTTCAGAATCACAGAGACAATAGCCAGAGGGGAAGACTCCCTCCAACTGGCTTTCAAAGTTGGGGCTGCCATGTGGGTGGGCACCCCACATGATTGACCTAGCTGAGGCCTTTTTGTGCACCACCTTTCATTGAGTAGATGAGTAGATGGTTTACCAGTTCAGGTCCGTTGCTGTTGTCATTATCATTGTTCAGTTGTATCTTACTCTTCATGACCCCATTTGGGGTTTCCTTGGCAAAGATAATGGAGGGGTTTGCCATTTCCTTCTCTAGCTCATTTGACATATGAGGAAACTGAGGCAAACAGGGTGAAGTGACTTGTCCAAGTTCACACAGCTAGGAAATGTCTAAGGTCGGATTTGTACTCAGGTCTTCCTGACTCCAGACTGGTCCCTCTATCCACTACAGCACCACCTCGCTGCCCCCAGGGCAGGTCTAAGCACTGTTTTAGTCGTCCACGATGACAGACCAGAAACAACAGACACAAACAGTAATTGATGCACTTACTTACTATGCACAGGGCCCTGTGCTGGTTGCTTTTGATACAAAGAACAATGAGATACAATCTAGTAAGGGATATAAGATTGGCATATAAAGGAAGGAAACAAGCATGTTATCTCAGTTGATCCTAATAGCCACCTGGGGAGATAGGTGCCATTATTATTCCCATTTTACAGTTGAGGAAACTGAGACAGATGGAGGACAAGTCACTCACTTGCCCAGGATCATATTGCTAGTAAGTGTCTGAGGCTGGCTTTGAACTCAGGTCTTCCTGCCCTCAGGCCCAGCACTATATCCAATGCTCCAAGTAGCTACCAGATAAAAAAGAATACAAATTATATCGTGATAACTCCAAAGGAGAGGTTCAAACAAAGTGCTAAGACAGATTTGGGAGGGAGGAGAAGGGGGAAGGGGAGGGCCTCCTTCTAGATGGAACAGGGATGGTGGTGGAGAACATGGAAGACTTCATAGAAGACATGGGACCTAAGCTGAGCTTTGAAGGATAGTCAGAATTTTGATAGGCAATGATGGCATAGGGAGGTTAAAGAAAGTATCCATTTCCAACCTATGAAATGAGAGATGACAGAAAAACAATGATCCAAGACAATTCCCAAGGACTCATGATAGACAATGTTCTCCACATCCAGAAAAAAGAACTGTGGAATCTGGATGCAGATTGAACCATACTGTTTCTACTTTTGTTTTTGTTTCTGTTTTTCTTTTTTGAGCTTTTTCCCTTTTGTTCTGATTCTTCTTTCACAACATGACTAATGCAGAAATATGTTTAATGTGATTGTACATATAGAACGTATATCAGATTACTTACTATCTTGGAGAGGGGGGAGGGAAGGGAGGGAGGGAGAAAAATTGGGGGGGGGGATGAGAGTTGAGCTAGATGGTCTCCGAGGCCCTTTCTTGTGTGTGACCTTGGGAAAATCATTTCTCCTCCTTAGGCCTCAGCTTCCTCTTCTGAAATACGAAGGAATCAGACTCAATAGACTCTGGGGTCCCGTCCAGCTCTAGGTCTAAGATCTTATTATCCTATATAGGACTGAATGAACAAAAAGGCCCAGGATCATATTGCTAGTAAGTGCCAGAGGCTGGCTTTGAACCATGGTCCAATTTGATTGGCCTGCTCTCCTCTCTTGGCTCTGTCCCTAACTCTCTGTACATCTCCACCAAACCCTAGAAATCTTATCACCCTGGGGCATACCTTTGGCCCTGTGGCCCCTTCCTCCATTTGATGAGTTCCTTCTGGAACATTCATTTGGAGGAGGTGCCCAAGCCAGCCACACTCATTTCTTTATTCTTCTTCTGCCTCCAATTTTGACTCTTTGGCCTTCTCCATGATGCCCCTGGAATGGGTACCTTCTCCCCACTCTTTCAGCTCCCTTTTCATGTGTTGTCTTCCCCTGTGGGAATGTAAACCCCTTGAAGGCAGGGTCTGCCTTCTCTTTTATTGGATTTGCATTTTCAGTGCTTAGCACCATGCCTGACACATAGAAAATCACTTCAAAAATGCTTGTTGAAGTAGGGACAGCTAGGTGGTGCAGTGGTTAAAGGGATGGCCCTGGATTCGGGAGGACCTGAGTTCAAATCCAGCCTCAGACACTTGACACTTACTAGCTGTGTGACCCTGGGCAAGTCACTTAACCCCCATTGTCCCACAAAAAAAAATGTAAAATTAAAAAAAATTTAAAAATTTAAAAAATGCTTGCTGACTTGACTTGAATATAGAAGTATGGGAAGGGTAGAGAGAGAGATTGGACCTAACATGTGTTTCCTGGCAAAGCACTGACCATGGGCCTAAACCTGAGTAGAAGGGTTAGATTGTACTGGATTGTGGCTGGGAAATACTTTCAATGATCCCAAACTGAAGAAGCCCAACCTACAGACTCCAATGGTCTCCTCCATGATGCCACATGGATCATGCAGCCATACAATCTTCAAGGAATCACAGCTAACTGAAAGGATGATGAAAAGTCACAAAGTGGATGGATATAGGCCTGGGCATATTCAGGTCGACTCTCCGTCGAGACATGATGTGAGAGGCAGCTAGGTGGTGCAGTGGATAAAGCACCAGCCCTGGATTTAAGAGGACCTGAGTTCAAATCTATCCTCAGACACTTGATACTTATTAGCTGTATGACCCTGGGCAAGTCACTTAACCCTCATTGCCCAGCAAAACCCAAAAAAAACCAAAACAACAACAACAAAAACAAATCCCAAAACAAACAAACAAACAAACAAAGACAAAAAAAGACATGATATGAAAGGCTCACAGACCTAGAATTGGAAGGGACCCCAGGGGCCATTTTGCCCAAGTCTATCATTTTTACAAATGAGGAAACCGAGGCCCAGGGAGGTGAAATGACTTGTTCAAGGTCACACATAGTTTCATAGTTTTACACTGGAAGGGACCTCAGAGGTTATGTAGTCCAACCGGCTTATTTTACAGAAGAAACTGAAGTGCGGCAATCCCAGGTAATGTCAGAGGTCAGAATTGAACTTGGTCCCTCTATCTCTAGTTAGTGCTCTTTCAATCATACAACAACAACAAAAAAACATTATCAAGGATACATGTGATCAGGAAATGAGAAGGTCAGTCGTATAAATATGTATAATATTTACCTGAGTGGGTCATACCCCCCACTAGACTACAAATTCCATGAGTTCTAGACTGTGTCATTTAAACTTTGTTACCTTCTCTCTCCCCACTCAGAGCTATTCTTGACACACAATAAATATTTAAGAAATGTTTGCTGAATTGGAAAAAAAGTAAAAGTCCCTGGGCTTTGGATTTTCTCCTCTAAACAATAGGGAGTTTTTGTGATGGCTAAGAATTGGGGAGTGGATAAACAAGAATTGTGATGGCTCATCAATTGGGGAGTGGATAAACAAGCTGTGGTATATGATGGTGATGGAACATTATTGTGCTATAAGAAATGACAAACAGGATGATTTCAGAAAGGCCTAGAAAGACTTGTAGGGACTGATGTATAGTAAAGCGAGCAGAACCAAGAGAACATTGTGCGCAGAGACAGCAATATTGTTTGATGAAGAACTGTGAAAAACTTGACTATTCTCAACAATACAATGATCCAAGGCAATGCCAAAGGACTATTGATGAAACATACTATCCTCCTCCAAAGAAAGAACTGATATTGATGGAACACAGACTGAAGCATGCTATTTATTACTTTCTTTCATTTCTTTCTTTTATTCAAGTTTTCTTATACAAAATGACTAATATGATGTTTTACATAATCATATATGTATAGCCTATATCTGATTGCTTACCACTTCAGAGAGGGAGGAGGGGAGGGAGGGAAGGAGGGATAAAAAATGGAACCCAAAACTATAAATAAAAATGTTTATTACTTTAAAAAATCCTGTGTGACCCTGGGCAAGTCACTTAACCCCAATTGCCTCACTAAAAAAAATTTTTTTAAATATCAATGGGGAGCCATTGAGCAGGGGTTGCTATGACCAGACCTGCTCCTTTGGAAGATGACTCTGCTGGCGACTCTGCTAGCAGGGTGACCAATTAAGGGTAATGACAATAATGGAGAGCCCAAACTAGGATGGTACCAGGAGGAGGGAAAAGCAGGAAACCTCCAAGATGGGCCTTGGTAACTAATGGGATATGGGGGTTGAGGGAGAAGAAAGACTCAGAGAATGAAGGCACTAGCAACAGAAATAGGGAAGTTCAAAGGTGGCAGGTTTAGAGGGGAAGAAGATGTGTTCAGTTTGGGATGTGTTGAGTTTAACGATGAGACATACAGCTGCACATGGCCATTAGCTGGGTGGTACAACGGATAGAGGTCTGGGTTTGGAGTCAGGAAGACTTGAGCTCAATCCTGGCCTCAGATACTTACTAGCTGTGTGCCCTTAAGCAGGTCATTTAACCATAGTTTGCCTCAGTTTCCTCAGCTGTAAAGTGGGGATAATAATAATAACTCTTCTGGAGTGACTGAGCGAATCGAATGAGATAATGTTCATAAAGCACTTAGGATAGTGCCTGGCATAGAGTGGGTGCTCAACACAGACTTGTTCTCTTTCCACCCTTCCCCCCATAAAAGATGCCAAGCTCTGAAAATGACTATGGCAAGCAGACTCTTTCCCAGAATTCACCCGTTTTGGTGATGTGGAAATGATTGTGGGAGAGAATTCTAGGCAGAAGAAAGAAGGTGGAAGAGACGAGTTTGCATTCCCTCCTGAGCACTGAGCTGCAGCTGATTTCTCGCCACCAGCTTCCCTGTTCCCTCCTCTGGGACTCTGACTGGCTGCTGATACAAGAACTGATGGGCTGCTCCCTGTAGGCCCCACTCCAACTTCCTTCTCCATGGGGGAAGAAAGAGTCAGATGCAGAGACAGCCCTGGCTGAAGCCAAATCCTGAGCTCCCTTAGGCTCCTTACCTCTGATCTGATCCTCATCTCCTCCCTTGCATTCACACCACACGGTCTAATCTGTTGCCAATGTGGTGGGTGAAAGGTGAAAGGTCAGGAAACAAAGGTTCAAGCTTATCTATTTATTAAGCGAAGCATGCCAATTGCCCAACAGATCATGACCAGGCCCCCTTTCTCAGCTTAGGGCTGGATCCTGAGCACAGTGGGAGACAGACATTTATATATTAAAACCAACCAAATAAGAACATAGAATGAAAAGGAAACAATTAACCAGGATACAAAATTAGGTGATCTGGTTTCTAACTGGAGGAAAGATTAGGGACTTTCCAGGTTGAGAGGGGGAGAGTGAACAGGTACAATTTCCTGAATCAGAAAAAGAAGTGTCCCACTCCTCCCAGGGGTCAGTGGATAACCACTGGAACATGGAAACAGTAACTGACTGATCAGTACAGGGCCAGTTTTCAGATAAGACACATGGTTTGCTCGAGATGCACAACTGTGAGAAAACTCCTTGCATCCATCTTTGGATCTGACTGGGTTTTTGGTCAGCATAACCTAGGCCCTTAGTTAAGGGTTGCTAAGCAGCAGGCAGAGGTGGTCCAGCTTTCCGGACAATCAGGGATAAGGTCAAACAATACAATAAGGTTTTCTCCCAATTCCCCAAACTGAGTAACATTTTCTCACAAGACTGAATTTGGACTAGACCCGTAATTGAAAAGAAAGGGAACCGAGCTACCCCCAGAACTGAGCCACAGAGATGGAGTCAGTGTGCTTTACTCACTTCCCACAATTAACCACTTGCTGTTCTAATCCCCTCAGTTCCCTCATCAAATCTTGTCATAGAATCTACCTTTGCCACATTTCTCCTACACGTCTCCTGTTCTCCGCTCACACAGCCATCACACCAAGGTGGTTGTTGTTCATCCTTTGTTCTTGAAGAGGTCCAATGACATCTCTTGTAACGACTGGAATCATTGCTGAAGGCAATGGAATTATTTTTGATAAGCATATTCAAAAAAAAAAGAGGGGAACATTTGTAAAAGTTTTCTTTTTTCAAAAAAAAAAGTTTTCTTTGAGATTGTGTTGTGCTTTAACTTGTATTTTAAAAGTGATGAAACAAAGATAAAAATTATTTTTAAAAATTAATATCGCAGCAATTGTCTTCTCAATTACCCTCCATAAGGGAGGACTATATTAATATTAATTTTATGCGCATGCGCAACTTTCCCTACCTGCATTTGCAGCTTCTCCTGTGCTAGTGTTCTTTTATGGTAACCCCCATAATTCCTTGACATCTGTTACCAATTATATTAGATTTTTAAATTTCTCATAATGGCATGAGGATAATTAGGCAGATGATGCAAAAAGTTCTGCCCATGAAGCGAAGGTCTTTGAGGGCAAGAACATGCATCTTTTCTTTGGCGTCAGGAAGTGACGCAGGCTAGTGGGAGGAAGAAGGAAGAGACTGGTGCTCGGTCTCGCTCTCTTGCCTTTGGACTCTGGTAGAGAGCAGAGCTAGAAATGCGCTCTCCCTTTAATATATAGGAATCTAGGCCTTTCTCTCTCTTTACCAAATTCTTATTCTCCTTAATAAATGCTTAAAAGCCTAACTCTTGCTAAAGCTTATAATTTATTGGCGACCACTCATTAGATATTTTAGACAGTTTAGCTAGAATTTTAGCCCTTAACACTCTTTTTTTTTTCTTTCTTTTTTTTGTGAGGCAATTGGGGTTAAGTGACTTGCCCAGGGTCACACAGCTAGTAAGTGTTAAGTGTCTGAGGCTGGACTTGAACTCAGGTCCTCCTGACTCCAGGGCCGGTGCTCTATCCACTGCACCACCTAGCTGCTCCGTCCAATGACATCTCAATTGTGACTTGCCCATGAACTAGATTTGAGTGAAGTGGAGCTGCTCAAAGTCATCAGCCTCACCCTCTCCTCCAGTTATTGGAGTCCAGTGACAAGGCAAAGATCAAGACAACTGGGCATGACCCAGGATGTAGTGGGTGATCTTTGGCCTCTTTGGTCCAGGTCAGGGAGTTGGAATACTCCTTGCTCCCCAACACCACTTCCCAAATCTCTCACTACTGCCATCACTCACTAACCTCTCATTTGAGGTAGGTCTTCATCACCTCACACCTGGACTATCACAATAGCTTGCTGGTTGGTCTACCTTCCCTTCAAGTCTTTGAAAATAGCTTTTTCTCAATCCTGATGCCTCTTGACTCTTCTACAGCCTTTAATCACCCCCTCAATTCTGGTCTCCCCTCGTTCTCTTCCCAAGTGTCCTACTGATCATCAATTTCCTTTGCTGGCTCTTCATCCACAACACACCCTCTAACTGTGGGCATCCCCAAGCCTCTGTCCTGGATTCTCTTTTTACTTCTATACTCTCTCCCTTGGTGAACTCATCAGCTCCCATAAATTCAAGTAGCATCTCTCTGCACTTGATTCCCAGACTTAGAAAACCAGCCCATGTCTCTCTCCTAAGTTATTTATTTATTTAAGCTTTCAACCTTTCTTTAGATAAGATTTCCAATTTCACATTTTTCTCCCTCCCTCCCCTCTCTCCTAAGTTATAATCACACATCTCCAACTGCCTCTTGGACATCTTGACCTTAATGCTTGATAAACTTGATAAGCATCTCTCACTCCACATGTCCAAAACACCACTCAATATCTTCCCCTTCCTCAATCCCCTCCTACCTTCTGAACTTTGCCATTTCTTTAAATTCAATTTTGTTTTATTTTCAGTACCAAATTCTCTCCCTCTCCCCTCTTCCTCTTCTACCCACTAAGGCAAGAAAAACAAAACCCCTTACAAATTTATATACTTATGAAAAACAAATTTCTGCATTAGCCATTTTCAAACAAAAAAAAAGTAAGGAAAAGAAAAAATATGCTTCAACCTGCCCTCTGAGCCCATCGGTTCTCTAACTGGAGTTGGGCAGTATATTTCATCATGAGTCCTCTGGAATTGTGGCTGGTCACTGAATTGATCAGAGTTCCTAAATCTTTCATAGTGGATTATCTTTACAACATTGGTGTTACTGTATACATTATTTTCCTGGTTCTGCTCACTCCATACTGCATCAGTTCATGCAAATGTTCCAGGTCTTTTCAAAACCATCCCCTTCATCATTTCTTACAGCATGTTTGTGTTCCATTACATTCATATACCATAACGTGTTCAGCCACTCTCCAACTAATGGGTGGCACCCCCCTCAGTTTCTAATTTTTGTCACCACAAAAAAGAACTGTTATTAATATTTTTGTACATGTGGGTCCTTTTTATCTTTCTTTTATCTCTTTGGGAAAGAGACCTGGTAGCAGTATTTTTGGGTCAAAAGGTATGCACATTTTAATAGCTTTTTAAGCATAGTTTTAAATTGCTTTCCAGAATGTCCCCATTACTATTAAAGGTACCACAGTTAGAGGGTATGATGTGGATGAAGAGCCAGCAAAGGAAACTGATGATCAGTAGGACACTTGGGAAGAGAAGGAGGGGAGACCAGAATTACTCGACCTTGGTATTGCCCTCTCCTCCCTCCCTCCCTCCCTCCCTCCCTATATCCAATCTATTGTCAAATCTCATCAGTTCTACCTTCACATCTTTCCTAAGGATTCCCTTTTCTCCACTCATACAACCACAATCCTAGTTCAGGCCCTCATCATCACTTGACTGAACTTTTGAAATAAACTTCTAATTAGTCTCCCTGCTTCAAGTCTCTCCCTAGTCCACTCAGCTGCCAAGGTAATTTTTAAAAAATTGTTATTCTGACCATGGGTGCGAGGTGGCACAGTGGATAGACTTCCTGAGTTCTAATCCAGCCTGAGACACTTAATAGCTGTGTGACCCTGGGCAAGTCACTTGACCTTGTTTGCCTCAGTTCCACATCTGGAAATTGAGCTAGAGAAGGACATGGCAAACCACCTCAGTATCTCTGTCAAGAAAACCTCAAAAGGGGGTCATGAAAAGTCAAACATGACTGAAACAACTGAACAACAAAATTCTGACCATGTCACCTTCCCCTCCTTAGAGTTCCAGTGGCTCCCTACTACTTTCAGTATCACATATAAACATCTCTGATTGGCACTTAGAGTTCTTCAGAACCTAATTCCCTCCTACTTTCCCAGTCTTGCTACATATTACTGCCCTCCATGCACTCCATGATCTGTCTACACGGTCCTCCTTGATGTTCCTCTCTCACACACACTTCATCTATCTCCCATGCTTGGAATGCTCCCCCCTCTCACTTATTCCTCTTATGGCTCCATTCAAGACTCTGCTCAAAGTCCACCTTCAGTAGGAGGCCTTTCCCCATCTTCCCTGCTACTGATGCCTTCTTCTCTGAGATTACCTCCCATTGATTCTGTACACATCTTGTCTATATCTATTTACTTCCTGTCTCCCAGATTAGAACAGAATCTCCTTTGAGGTAAGGAACTTTTCCCACCTTTCTTTGTATCCTTAGTGCTTAGCACAATGCCTGGCAGACTAATGTTAAAACAAGCACTGAGAAAAGAAGCACCAGATTCAGGGTCAGGATGACCTGGGTTCACATCCAACCTCAGATACTTACTAGTTGTGTGATTCTGGGCAAGTAAGTTCATTTCTATGTGCCTCAGTTTCCTCCTCTGCATAACCAAGGGGTTGGACTCCACAGCCTCTAAGGTCCTTTCCCAGGGCAGATTTCTGGTCCTATGATAAGGAAAGAGAGGTCAACAGTGGCAAATGTAGATGTGTTATCAAGTTGCCTTAAGGACCTAGAACAAATACATTGAACTGGATGATAAGAAAGGCATTGCTGACCTTGGGGAAAGCAATGTGGTGGAAGGACAGTGATGCAAAACCAGATTAGCAGGAGTTGAGGAATGAGCTGGTGGTGGGGCAATGGTAGTTACTACTCTTTCTAGAAATCTGAAAACAATTTTTTTTAGGTTTTTTTTTTGGTGAGGCAATTGGGGTTAAGTGACTTGCCCAAGGTCACACAGCTAGTAAGTGTTAAGTGTCTGAGGCTGGATTTGAACTCAGGTACTCCTGACTCCAGGGCCAGTTCTCTATCCACTGCGCCATCTAGCTGCCCCTGAAAACAATTTTTTTTAATTTAAAAAAAGAAAAAGAAATAACTTGCGGAGGTAGCAGAGTCAGAGATTTATGGCAAGGAGAAGGACAACCTAACCATAAGCAGGGGTTGGTAAGCAGAAGGACCCAAACCAGAGGGCCAGAGAGACACTGAAGATAAAAGGCAGGAGATGCTTAATGGAGTGAGCCCCCTGAGGAGATGGCAGGAGGTGGGATCAAGGGCATTGGCAGAGAGGGGTTGGCCTTTACAAGGGAGGCATCTGGTCCCTCTTAGGCTGCAGGGGAAAGAGACGAGGGCAAGAGAGGACATGGAGTTGAGAGAAGCTCATGTCAGGTGACCTTGAGCTCTGTAAAGTAGGTTTTGAGGTCACTTGCTGACAGTGAGCACAGTGACTATGAATTGAGGAGCTAGAGGAAAGTGAAGACAGTTTGGAACAGCTGCTGTGGAGGACATGACAGGGTGTCAATAAGACACAATTGCCACATAGCTGTAAGGGCTCAGTAGATGGTGTAAATTTGTAGTGGGGCCCTCATCAAGCATTGGGGAAGAAAAGGTGGATAGTGGGGGTTATCCAAAGATTTTTGTTGTTTGGTCATCTTCAGTCATATCTGACTCTTCCTGACCCCATTAAGGGTTTTCTTGGTAAAGATACTGGACTGGTTGGTCATTTTCTTCTCCAGTTAATTTTATATATGAGGAAACTGAGGTCAATAGGCTGAAGTGACTTGCCTAGGGTCACACAGCCAGTAAGTGTCCGAGGTCAGGTTTGAACTCTGGAAAAGGAGTCTTCCTGACTTGGGGCCTGGCACTCTATCCACTGCAGTGCCACCTAGCTGCTCTATCTAAGGATTAGTAGGGCAGAATGGCAGTGAAGAATTCATGGGTAGAGGAATGACTCAAGTGTCATGGTATTGTGGAAAGAACACTGGTTCTAAAGTCAAAGGACAGGGGCAGCTAGGTAGCCCAGTGGATAGAGCACCAGCCCTGGATTCAGGAGGACCTGAGTTCAAATCCGACCTCAGACACTTGACACTTACTAGCTGTGTTACTCTGGACAAGTCACTTAACCCCAATTGCCTCACTAAAAAAAAAAAAAGTAAAAGGACATGAGTTTATATCCGACCTCTGACACTTGTTACCCCAGAGACCTTGGGAAATCACCTCACTTCCCTGGGACTGGGTTTTTTTTAACTGTATGGAATTAGATTAGATGATTTGGGGGGTACCTTCTTAATTAAGGGGTTAGACTAGATGAATTTTGAGGTATTTTCTTAATTAAGGGGCTAGACTAGATGATTTGGGGGGTATCTTCTAGTTGTAAATCTATATGACTCTTAATGATGGGAAATGAAGCCAGAACAAGGAAGGGTTGAGTGATTTTTCTTCTAGAATGTCTGACAAGCTGACCAGGGCAGGTACTGCCATATTAGATTTAATATATACTTTTCAAAAAACCAAGCTATATGTAATAGAGATACACAATTCCACATGTAATCTTTTTCTGTTCTTCTATATGGAAATATTTGTGTCTATAAAATTCATAACAAAAGCATCTGTTTAAAAAAAGTATTGCTTTGACCATGTTAGTGCCCTATTCAATAAACTTTAAATGGCTTCCTGTTTCTTCTAGGATCCAATTTAAGTTCTTCTGGCTTTTAAAGCTCTTTGCAACTTGGCCCTAACCTACCTTTTGAACCTTATTGTACATTAACTGCCCTTGCTGCACTCCATTCTTAGTGAAACTGGACTTCTAGCTTCTCTTTTTTCTTTTAAAAATTAGCAAACACCAGAATAAAATGATCTTTTCCATATATGTTATAGATCAGAAATAATTCTACATGCAACCAAGAATGTCTTATTATGTACAACTGGCTTATACATTATACATTATATATGTGTGTGTGTGTGTGTGTGTGTGTATAAAACATCTGTAATCAATTCAACGTGGAACTTTCAGAGTCGGTTTTTCCATTGGTGTCTCTTGTGCCTAGAAGGTACTCACCTCCTAAAATCCCTTGTTTCCTTCAAAATTGCTCAAGTGATACCTCCTACATAAAGCCTTTCCTCATCTGCTCACCCAGTAGTCCCCTATAACTCCCTTTCATTTGACCTTGGATTTCTTTTTGTCTATATTTCATATACACTTAATAATGTCTCTGCCCCCTCCACTCTATTCCCAGGAAAGAGCCTTGAGGTCAGAGACTGTCTCATTTTTAATCTTTGTATAAGCAGAACCTAGAACAGCACCTGGTATGCAGTAGGAGCTTAATGAATGCTTGTTGATTGATTGGTTGGTCAATGGGGAAAGGGCAAGCAGGGCTGGGTTAAATTGGATAAGGAGGAGGAAGGTAGTAAAGGGAAGGGCAATAGTTCTGCATAACAGGGATTAAGGAAGCAGGAGGTATGAGGTATGTGGGTGGTGGGGTGGGTGTGGGGGATGTAGCCAATACTGTACTTTCACTCTAGCTTCAGAGCTGGATCTCCAAGTGGACATTCCCACCCACTAGTCTTGACTCTTATATTACTTGGCAGAGTGACTTTAGCAAGCCATTTCCTGTTTGTAAATCCCCCCAGGTATAAATTTATTTGCACCAGATTATTTCCAAGGGACCTCGAAGCTCCAATACTCTATGACAGTGCCTGGCTCATAGTAGGCATTTAATAAATGATTGTGGGAGCAGCTAGATGGCCCAGTGAATGAAGTGCCAACCCTGAAGTTAGGTGAACCTGAATTCAAATCTGGCCTCAGAAACTTACTAGCTGTGTGACCCTGGGCAAATCACTTAACCCCAATTGCCTCCAAAAAATAACAATAGTAAAATAAATAAATGCTTGTCAATTATTTGCTTGATGACTAGGGCTATTTTTCACTCTTAGCTCAATTGAAGCAGTGTGGTGTAATGGGTAGAGCTGGCCTCATGAACCAAAACATACTGGCTACATGACCCTGAATAACTGCTTAACCTTCTTGGAACCCAGACAACTCTCTAAAAGTGCCAACTTGCATTGCAGGAGTTCCCATAGCTCCCTATGCCACTGGAATCCCACATCCACTTCCTATCCCTTATCACCACAAATTTTTTGTTGTTCAGTCATGTCCAAAGCCTCATTTGGGGTTTTCTTGGCAAAGATACTGGAGTGGTTTGCCATTTCCTTCTCTAGCTCATTTGACAGATGAGGAAACTGAGGCACACAGGGTGGAGTGACTTGTCCAGGGTTACCCAGCCAGTAAGTGTCTGAGGTCAAATTTGCACTCAGGTCTTCCTGACTCTAGGCCTGGCATTCTATCTACTGCAGTGTCACCTGCATTATATAGCATTCTCTAATAGCCATTATCTGTCCAACACCCAGCTAGGCATGGGTCTCATGTTTTCCTATATCACCCCACCCTCCAATTTCCACAGCACCCAGCATAGTGCTAGGTATACAATAGGGGCTTGGTAAATATTTGTTGACTCCCTATTTTTGACCCCTCCCCCCCAAATTCTCTCTCTTCCAAGTAGCATACATTTGGAAGGCATTTAGTCCTGTATTCATTCCCATGGGAGACAGCATGAGGTAGTGAGTAAGATATTGGGGCTTGGACACAATAGCTGTGTCATGTTGAGCAAGTCATTTGACTCTTCTGGGCCTCAGTATCTTCATTTGTACAGCTAAGGAGTAGGACTATAAAGTCCCTTTGGCTCTAAATCTGTGATCTTCTCTGTCACCTTTAGGATTGTAGATTTAGAAAAACTCTCAGAGGTTAGCTAGTCCAACCCCCTCAGTTTACAAATGTGGAAAGTGAAACCCAAAGACAAATGACTTACCCAAGGTCATACAGGTAGTATTAAATAACAGAGCAGGCTGGGATTTGAACTTAAGTCCTCCGACTCTGAAAATGAGTGTTCTTTCCAATATATCCCATTGTCTCCTGTCTCTGGTTCTCCCTTCTCCTCTTGTTTACTTTCTTTCTCCCTGTCTCCTCAGTGTTCCCTTCTCCTTGACCTCTCTCTTAACTTGGCCCCCTGTTCCTGGTCTCTCATCCCCTTTCCTCTTACTATCCCAGGCTTGTCTAACACTATTCTAGTTTAGGGAGAGTGAATGAGTTGAGTTTCTAGCTCCCATCCCTTGGGTAGAGACCCAAGGCTTACAAGGCACTGATCATAACCGGGAGGAATAAAGAACAAATTGGTGGGAGAAAAGAGCATGAAAAGGGGGGGGGGTGTGATGGGTGGGAGGTAGGGAGGAGAAGACTGGGGGTATGTGAGGGGGTAAGCCTTTGCTTTGGGGCTCCTGGTCCAAGCTTCATTGGCTCCCCTCGCATGGTTCAGCCTGCCAAGTAAGGGTACCAGTAAGAGGAAATCAGATTGTAGAGACAGGAGAGAGCTTGAGGTTACTCATTTCTCTTTCTCATCCCTCCTCCCCACTCCCCACTTACCGAGTCTTTCTCTCTTGGCAGCCCCACAGAAAAGGGGGCACACACTGAGCCCCAAGCCTGGAGCAGCTGGGAGGCCCCATGGTTCTGAGAGGTCGGCTCTTTGAATTGGGATTCCCTTACATGTATAATAAAGAACTCGTCATTTCTGTATTGTCCTAGGTTAGAGGGGAAGGGATTTTCCAGGGACTCCCCCGAGTGGCTGAAGTGTACCCCCTTACTCTCTAGCCCCTGGGCACTTGGTTTTGGTGATGGCAGGTGCCGCAGCCCCAGGGCTAGATCCCTGCTGGCCCTCGGGCATGGCTGGAGTCCTGGCCTGGGAGGTGGAGGGGCTTGTGTGTGCGTGTGTTCGAGCGAGTGTGTGTGCGCTCTCGAGAGTGTGAGTTGGTCAAGCGTGTGTCTGTGTGTAAGCATGTATGTGAGTGTGAATACGTCTGTGTGCGCTCATTCGTGTGTGTTAATGGGGAAGCTGATAAGTGTGTGTGTGTGTGTGTGTGTGTGTGTGTGTGTGTGTGTGTGTGTGTGGAGGGGGGTATGTGTGTGTTTGTGTGTGAGCGCGCGCGCGCCCACGGGGTTGGGATGCGGACTGCAGCGGGCAACTGGGACCGAGCAGGGCACGGGGCTGGGGGTGGGGGCCCCCTATCCCGCAACCCCGGGACTAGGGATTCAGGCAGGGGAGGGGGGGAGGGGGGTGTGACCATTGGGCCAAGCTCGGGCCGTACCACGGAGCCCAGTGGGGGGGGGGGTTGGCACGGCCAGGCCCCGGAGGGGAGCCTGAGCCCCCGCTGCCCTCCGAGCGAGGTCGCGGGCCCGGGTGGCGGGCGAAGCGAGGGAGGAGGAGCCTGAGGCGGGGAAGGGCCGGGCCCAGAGGCCGCGGTCGGCCCGCCGGCCCCTCGGAGGGGGTGGAAGCTCTGAGGCAGGCTGAGTTTGGCGGGGAGAGGAGGAGGGGAGAAGAGGGAAGGGGCAGGGGCGGAGGAGGGAGGGGGCGTCCCCTTGGCGCTGCCCCCCCCCCCCGCCTGACTTGGTCGCGCCCAAAGTGTAACACTTTCTCTTTGTCGGAGGAGCGCCCGGCTTCCTGTGCAGTAGCTGGAGCGGCGGCCGAGGCAGCGCAGCGGAGGCACAGTCCCGGCGGCGGCGGCGGCGGCGGCCCGAGCAGCCACGGCCCGAGCAGCCACGGCGGCCGGCACGGTGGCAGCCCCGGAGCGCGAGCTCCTCCGCGGGGAGGGGGCGATGGCGACGGCCGATGTGGCGCGCCAGGTGGTGAGTGATGGCCCGATGGCCCGCCGGGCCCCCAGCTCGCCCCTGCCCGGGCCCCCCAGGAGCTGCAGTCCCCGCCGGCTGCCGGGGCGTTGCCGGTGGACGCGTGGCCGCCTCGGGACCCCCGGCCGCGCCCCCTGAGCATCCCGCTCGGTGCCCGCGCCCAGGCGGCTGCGGGGCTCGCGTGCCCCCCGGGGCGGTGCGCGGGGCCGAGGCTGAGGGCGCGAGCCAGGGCAGTGCCCCGCGCCCAGCGCCCCGCGGAGCGCGCGGCCCCGACCCCGGCCCCGGCTCCGGAGCGCTCCCCGCTCGGCAGTCTTTGTGGTTCTGCCTGTCTGTCCGCACGTGGAGCGGGGTGCGGGTCCGCATGCGGGCCCCCCGAGAGTGCGGGGGGGGGGGGAGGGCGCGCGAGCGCACTCGCGCAGCACCCAGGGTGGACACCGGTGTCCCCGGGGCTCCGCGTTTGGGGCGGTCCGGCTGCGCTTCAGGGGCGGGGGGTGGGGGGCGCCGCCGGGCGGCCGGGCGGCCGGGTGGCTGGCTTGGCCGTGCCCCTCTACCTTTGCCCTGACCTTGCCCGCATTCGGGGGTGGCTCGGGGCTTTTCGGGGCACGGCCCATCTCTCGTCGGTAACTGCTCTGCTGCCCGAACCCGGGGAGCCAGACCATCTCAGTGGGATGCAGGGAAAGGGTCCGGATCTCCAACTCTGCATCTCTTTGGGTTGGCAGCCGACTCTGGAAAAATGTCCATTTTTAAACCTCAAGTTTTCCAGGCTGGGAGGTGCCCAGCATCACATACCAGTGACCTAGGACCTTCCATTCCTGCTTTGCAGACTACAAGCACATTTGGAAGAATAGGAATAATAATCATAATCATAATAATAACTCAAACGCCGGCTGCCGTGTCTAGGAAGAGTTAGTGGAAGAAATGCCCGCACCCACCAAAGCAGGGCTTTTTCAAGTGTCTCTACCGAATTATGGTTGGCAGAGCTGACGATTTCACACAGGGTTGCTGTGCTTAAGTCACCTGAGGACTAGATGACCTCTGAGGACTCTTCCAGCTGCAGTTCTAGGATTCTAGAGATGACCTTAGGGAAGTCCCTTCACCTCCGTGGGCCTCGGTTTCTCTCTCTGTAAAAGGAAAGGGTTGAGCTACATGGTCTCTGAGGTCCCTTTCAGCTCTCCTTCTAGGATCTGTAAATGGGGAAAATAGAGATCAAAGAGTGAAAGAGATTTGCCCGAGTCACATAAGCTACTGAGTGGCAATGCCAAGAAGAGATACCAAGTCCAGGCTCTGGCTGGTGGCACACTTATTTAAGTGAAAGACTCCATGCCACAAATTCCAATATTTCCATGGATCTTGGAGTTGGTTTTTCTGTCTTGTCTGTGTGTTTCATAGACTTCTAAGGTGGAAGAAAGACACCTTGGAAATCATCTTCTCTGACTCCCACATTTTACAGAGAGGGGAAACTGAGGCCCAGAGAGGGGACATGATTTGTGTAAAGCCTGAAAGCAAAGAAATAGATGAGCAGGGATCCCCACCCAGGGCTTCTGACCGCCACTTATGTATCCAAAGGTTTTGTGGGATTTAGAGCTGGTAGGGTCATTGGAAATCATCAAATTCCAGCCTTCATCCTACAGAGGAAGAAACTCAGGCCAAGAGGAAAGGAAATGACTTGCCCAAGGTCACACAGGTGGTAAGCAGCAATCCCGTGTCCAACCTGGCCAGGGTGAAAAGCCTGGGAACAACATTTTCCCTCCTAGAGCTTACTGGCCACCTTGGGGTAGGAATCTGTGAATTTGACGTCATTCTCACCACTCCATTGTGTTTCAATGTTTTTATTATGCCTTTTGTTTTCCTATCACATTCATTTCTGAGCTCAGCCCTCCCCTCTTCCTTCCCCAGGGAGCCATTTCTTCTCATAAATATTTTAAAAGAATGAGGGGGAAAAGCAGTTCAGTTAAACCAATCCACACATGCCCGGTGTCTTTCTGTATGTTTGATATTCTGAACCCCATGGTCCTCCACCTCTTACAAGATGGGGGGGGGCGGGGAGGAAGAGCCCAAGGCCCTCTGGATAAATGGCTGTGGGTCAGGTGTTCTAAAGGGGGGGGGCAATGTCATCACCAAGTTGCATTCCCCTTAAGAAAAGCTCAAACCCTAGTGTTACAAACACCCTGTTTGTCCAGTAGTTCATTGTTTTCCCTCCCATCTTCCCAGACCCTACTTACTGTATTAAGGGCAGCGACAGAGCATAGGATGAAGTATGGCCCTCCTCTTGGGATCACAGGCTCTGAGTTCCAATTCTGATTTTGCTATAGCCAAGTATAGCCAAGTCACCTCCCCTTGGGTCTCAGTTTTTCCATCTGAATAAAAAAAGGGGATTGGGCAAGCACCTCACCAAATTCTCTTTCATCTCTGAATACTAAGAAATCATGGACTCCAGTCCTTGCTACAATGTTATATGGGTTTCTGGATAATACTTGTAGCACTCCTTATTCTCCTTACCCCCATGTCCTTTGCAGCTATAGGGCAGTCTTTTGTTTATGGATCATTAGTTGGCTCCTCGAGGTTATAGCTGAGCCCCTGATCAGGAGAACTGGGTCTGATAGTGGGGGAGAGCCCCAGTATGTGGCTGCAGACTGTTCCTTCCTGGGAACAAGGGTGGGGGACAGTGGGGTTTCCTAAGTGTGGGTGAGAGGCCCTGCTGGCCTCCTGGGCCCAAATGGGGGAGATGGCTAGGCGAGCCCATCACTGGAAGGTCAGAGAGAACCCAGAGCCACAGTTGAGGGTGAACTGCTCAGTAAACAGCTATTGTGAAGCACCTATACTGTGCCAGACTTGGTGCTAGGCCCTGGGCCTATATATGCAGAAGGAAGACTGCCCTGTCCTTCAGGGATCTTCCATGATGGGGTAGAGTCAGGGAGGAAAATGGATGCACAGACAGATAAATATAATAACGTGTATAGAAAATAAGGCCGGGGTCAGTTGGGCCGTGGTTGAGAGTGAGCAACCACTGTTGCCAGGTGGGGGGCAGGGGGAGGGACAGAGATCAGAAAAGGCTCAAATAGCAGGTGGCATCTGAACCAAGCTTTGAAGAAATTGAGGGATCCTAAGAGGCAGCTCAGTGGTGCGGTAGTTAGAGCGCCAGGCCCAAAGTCAGGAAGATTCATCTTCTTGAGTTCACATTTGGCCTCAGATGCTTCCTAGCTGGGTGACCCTGGGCAAGTCACTTCACCTTCTCTGTCTCAGTTTCCTCATGTGTCAAATGAGCTGGAGAAGGAAATGACAAACCACTTTAGTATCTTTGCCAAGAAAACCCCAAATGGGGTCACAAAGAGGCAGAGGCGAGGAGGCAATGAATTTCAGGTATGGGGAGGACTTCCTGGGGTAAAGACACAGAGATGGATGATGCTGTTGGTGAGGAACAGCCAGTAGATCACTTTAGCTAGAAGGCAGAGTGTGTGAAGGGAAATAATGTGTGATGAGCCCAGAAAGGGAGGCTAGAGTCAGACTGTGAAGGGCTTCAGAAGCCAGGAAGGTCTGTATTTTACCTAAGAGGCAATAGGGAGTCCTTGCAGCTTCTGGAGCAGGGGAGTGACATGGCTAATTTAGGAAGACTGATTTTGTCAGTTGTGTGGAAGATGAGCTAAAGAGAAGGGGAACTTGGGGCAGCTAGGTGGCACAGTGGATAGAGCACCGGCCCTGGAGTCAGGAGTACCTGGGTTCAAATCTGGCCTCAGACACATAACACTTACTAGCTGTGTGACCCTGGGCAAGTCACTTAACCCCAATTGCCTCACTTTAAAAAAAAAAAGAGAGGGGGAACTTGAGACCAATCTGGAGGCAGTGGTAGTTCAGGGGAGGGCCAGTAAGGGCCTGGGCAATGGAGGTGGTAGTTGGATGAGTGGACAGAAGGGGGCACATGGGAGAGGTATGGACGGAGAATTGGCAGGATCTGACAGCTGGTTGGATGTGAAGGTGGGAGGCAAAGAACTGAGGATGACTCCATACTTGGGAACCAGCAGGAAAAGGAAGGAAGGATGATGGCGCCCTTGACAGAAATAGGGAAGCTGGGAAAGCAGGGAGGTTAACTCATGGCTATAACCGAGTCCTGTGATGATGAATCGCACCAGGCCGGGCCTGGCCAGCAGAACTGTTTCCAGGCTGTAGCAGGGCCTTTGCCTTCTTTGTACCATGTATCCCTAAAAACCCCACAGCTTCACAGAACCGAGGTTAAGAGCCCCTGCTAAGTAAACAGTATTTCTAAGGCCACGGTGGGGCATCCAAAGGGACGACACCAGCTTCCTCCAAGAGCTTAGGGGCTTGTCTGGAAGGGAAGACTTCGACATGGGAAGTAACCAGTCGGGAAGAAGCCTTAGGTTTTTTTTTTCCTAGTGCTTTCTGCCTTTCCCATCTAGTCATTTCTTTGCATCTCAGAATACCGTGATAGAGACTAGATAGAGACTAGAATGCTGGACTCAGAATTAGGAGGACCCGAATTCTAATCCTGTCTCATTGACTCCCTACATATGGGACCCTGGACAAGTTCCTCATCCGTAAAGAGGCTTGGACTCACTGGCCTCTAAGCTCCCTTTCAGCTTGAAATCTGTGAGGTGGAGGGGGGAGGAGGAGGGGGAGGTAAACTGAGACACAGAGGGATGAAATCACTTGCCCAGAGTCTCCCTGCCACTTAGAGGAAATGTAGAGGCCCTGACATTTCTCCCCACCTCCAGGCGGTGCTCTTCCCCCTATGTTCCCAGCAGCCTTTCAATTGGTTTGTGTCATCCAGACTCTTAAGGGATGCAGGAATATCTCAGTGCATGGATGACCCACAGAAGCACCATGGGTATGGATAACCGACTCGACTATATTATATAATAGGATTATGTAATAAAAATAATACCTTAGTTGAATATGGTTCACTTCTTTCTAACAGCTTAAAGGGTTCCTAGCCGTACGATGTCACTCATCCCTGACAGCCTCCCGATGGAGTAGTATTGGTCTCCTCCCTTTGAGGATGAGGAAACTGAGGCACAGGAAGGCCACATGACCCCTTAGGATGGCCCAACCTTTTAGGAAGGCTTGCCTTTGATTGTATTTCTAGGAAAGCATCCTGAGAGCCCTTCCGTCTCCACCACCCTCCCCACCCCACCCTCCCCGCCCTTTTGCTCCCATAAAGCAGTAGAAAGCATAGTTAACTGTGAGAGAGCTCAGTCATGGATTTCGGGCTATTTTGTCTTGGTTCTCCACCCCACCCCCCCTCCATATTGCTTTAAATAAACATCTTGGAGCCACCATCCAAGTAATGAGAGATTATTTTAAGGAACAACTGGTGGTGGGGGGGATAAATTAGAAGCCCAGCCCCTTCCTCCTGAGCTTGGCAGGAGGAGGTGTCTGCCGCAGGGCCTTGAAACCGGGTTTCTCTGCCGCCCGCACAACGGATGGGGGAGCACATGCTCGGGAGGGTGAGAAATGCTCTTCCCCTCTTCTTGTTAGACACAATCAGCCATCTGCTGAATTGTGGAGAGCACTCAGCTGGAGGAGAGAGGCCTGGCCCGAGCTGGCTCACAGGGGCCCTTGCCTGAAGGAAGCCGCCAGGGGCCAGGGCTGGGGCCCAGCCGGGGTGTTGATGCCCTGGAGGGGTCACCAGGCCGCCCAGAGAGGACAGAACAGGGTTTTTTCCTCCCCAGATTCCTCATAAACAGGGTCAGTTTCTTGATGATGAGCGCCTTACTGTGACATCTCATCCAACAAATTTTACATATGAGGGAAGTGAGGCTCTGACAAGTGAAATGAAAGAACTCACCCAGTTACTTAGGAGGCTCCTGACTCCTCTCTGGGCCTCAGTTTCCTTACCTGTAAAATGAGGAGGTGGAACTAGCTGGCCTCTGAGGTCCCTTCTAGTTGTTGATCTAGGATCCTACTGGTGCCCTTGTGCAAATCATTTCACATTCCTCAGCCTCAGTTTCTTCCTCTGTAAAATAAGGGCCTGTTCCGGATCTTTGGGACAGTGGCTTTTTTTTGGTCTGGGCAATGATGATTAAGTGACTTGCCCAGGATCACACAGCTAGTAAGTGTCAAGGGTCTGAGGCCGGATTTGAACTCAGGTCCTTCTGAATCCAGGGCCAGTGCTTTATCTACTGTGCCACCTCGCTGCCCCCTGGGCTCTGGCTTTTCAAGTCCAGTGCTCTTTTCACTGTACCATGCTGTCTTCCCTGGTGGAGACTCTGGCATCCCTCAAAGGGCAGCTGAGTGTTTTCACCTGAGCAGATGGGTGTGGGGGTGGAGATGATCTGGTTTTTTTGCATTTTTCCAGGTGGGTGAGCAGTGACCCCTGGGGAAAACTGCTTCCTGAGTCACCTAGCCCTGAGCAGGGAGGGGTCTCCTTGGCCTGAGGATGCTATCTTACCTAAAATTAAGCCCTGTGACCTCTCAAGGCCTGAGGGCTCAGCGATAAAACACTGGGCAGCCCAAGGCCTAAGGGAGTGTGTGTGTGTGTGTGTGTGTGTGTGTGTGTGTGTGTGTGTGTGTGTGTGTGTGTGTGTGTGTGTGTGTGTAGGGGGAGGAGCAAAGGGTTGGAAAAAAAATCCAGCCTGGGAGAGAGACAAAAAGAAAGACCCCTGGGCCTTTCTTACTCACACCCTTCCACATCCAACTAGTGTCTGAATCATATTTCCCTTTATCCTCTGCCTGATTTCTTTAGGCCTAGTCTTTTCTTGACAGTCTCTTGTTCAGGGTGTGCATCCTAGCTGGATGACAAAATTAATTCCCTCCCCTTTCCCTGCTCTGAGTGCTTGGCATGCCAGGGCCAGAGTAGCCAATTTCTAAAGTCCCTTCTGTATCCTTAGTGCAGTCACTGGTATACAACAGGCACTTCATAAATGCACAATGTATCATTTTGTTATTGTATTCCTTGGCCAGACAGCCATTTGCAACAAACATTTATTTTATTTTTCCAGTTACATATAAGGGTAGTTTTCCACATTCATTTTCATAAGATTTAGAGTGCCAAAATTTTCTCCCTCCCTTTCCTCCCCCCTCCACAAGACCGCAACCTGGTTATATATGTACAATCCACAAGTGCTCTTTTTATCAGTTCTTTCTATGGGAGTGGATAGTAAGCTTCGTCATTAGTCCCTTGGGATTATCTTGGATCATTGCATCAGACAGTCATTTTACAGTTGCTACTCCCCTCCAGTTGGGAGACAGGCAGTGTAGCCTAATAGCTACAGGGCCCTGTTTGTGGAGCCAGGAAGACGGATCCTGCTGCATGACCCTGGATCTTTTAACCTTAGTGCTCTAAGCATCCCCAGAAGGCTCTATGGTTCAGAGAGAGCATTTTCACCCCATGCTCAGAATGCAATCCCCCCTCCAAGAACCCTTAGCATACTCCAAAAGTACAGTGTAAGGGGTACCCTGATAGAAGGCCCTTCCTGCTTCCTCCCCCCAGTTGCGGAGAGCTCCCCAGCCGAAGTCATCTTGAGTTTATTTTGGATACATTTATCTGGATGTATCTTTCTTACTCCAATAGGGAAGGGAATAAACATTTACAGAGTGCCTACAATGTGTCAGGCACTGTGCTAAGCACTTTACAGTTGGTGCTCGCAACTGCTATTATTATCCCCATTTTAAAGATGAGGAAACTGAGGCAAACAGAGGTTAAATAACTTGCCCAGGGTCATACAACTAAGTGTCTGAGGCTGGGTTTGAATTCAGGTCTTCCTGATTCCAGATGCCTGTGATAGACTGTAATCTCCCTGAGAGCAGGAATGATCTTTTTTCTCTTCTCCTCTCCTCTTTTCTCCTCTTGTTTTTTCCTTTAGAGCCTCCTTTACTCAGCACAGTTCTTGGCATACAGTCACTTAATAATGCCTGTTGATTGACTGATTATCTGAGAAATGAAAGGGGGGCCACACAAGTGATCCATTAGGTTTGTGCTCTCCAGGTCTGCCTTGCTTTAGGCAGCTGGTATGTTGAGAAGCTCCAGGTCCTGAAATGGCATCATCTTTGAAATGTACCATAAAGGGCTGCCTCCCTCCTTAGAGGAATCCTACAGTGCAGCCTTTCATGAAGGCAACTGTTCCTGCAACATTTCTCATTCAGCAAACAATTATTATGCACTATGCCTGGTGCTGGGAATACACTCTTGTTGTTGTTGTTTATCCTTCATTCTCAAAGAGAACCATGACATGAGATTGATGTCATGACTTGTACTGAATTGGATTTAAGTGCAGGAGAGCTGTGCAAGGTCACCAGCCTCACTCTCTCCTCCAGAGCCATCTGGGTCTAGTGATAAAATATTCATTAGGATGACTGGAGATGGCCCTGGGTGTTTAAGGCTGTTGGGGTTAAGTGACTTGCCTAGGGTCACACAGCTAGTGAGTGTCTGAGGTGATATTTGAACTCAGGTCCTCTTGAGGGCCAGTGCTTTATCCACTGCAGTGGCACCTAGCTGCTCCACTGGGAATACACAGACAGACAAAATCCTACCCTCAGGGAGCCTCCAGTCTGCTGTAAGGACCTAGCAGCCATGGGCAGTGCCAGACTTTGAGGCCTTGTTTCTCATCACTGAAGTTGGAGGTCTTTCATCAACCCTGTTTTCCTTTCTGGTGCCCTCTGATCTTAATATTTGCTGTTTGGGGGGGAGCTGGAGGGTTCCCCTCATTAATAATACCATGGCCTTCTGCCACCTTTGAAAAAGCTGGTGCTGAGGAAAAGGACTGGCACGGCCTTAGGGTCCCAGATTTAGGACTTAAAGGAACCGTAGAGGCCATCTATGCCAACCTCATTTTACAGATGAAGAAACTGAGGCATATCAAAGTGGAGTGACTTGCACACAGAGAGTGGCAGAGTTAGGGTCGGAACCCGGGTCCTGCGACACCAAATCCAGCTTTCTTTCCACTCTACCATATTGCTTCCCCAGTTCTGAAAAGAGGGAAACGAAACCCAGGAGAGATGGGGAAATGAGAGCATTTAGTTGCTCTAAATGAGTTCAAGATTGTAGGCCCAGAGGAAATACATCCCAGGTACTGAAAGGACTTAAAAGACACCGTGGGCCCCACACTGTCTCCTCATCACTTGCAGTCTAGCTTTTCTCCCCACCCTGAACTGAAACTGGCCTCCCCGGGTTAGTTACTGGGATCCCTTTAGCGCTAAACTCTTAAATTCAACAGCTTTTTGGTTTTTAGTCTTCGTGCTTTTGGATCCCTCTGGAGCATTTGGCTCTGTTGGTCACCTGCCTTCTCCTCGAGTTTTTTCACATTCCTCTTTCCTGATTCTCCTGCCTTTCTTTTCTCTTCTTCTGTCTCTTTTGCTTCTGATGGTACATCCTCTCCCCTCCTTCCCCAATGCACAAGTGTATCCACTTCCTTCCCCCCCACCCACCCATAGACAAGTGTATTCACATCCTTTCCCCTTCCCCCATCTACAAGTATATACACGTCCTTCTCCCATCTCCGAGTGTATCCACGTCCTTCCCCATCTATGAGTGTATCCATGACCTTCTCCCCCAGCATGTGTTACTATATCCCCAAACCTCTGTCTTGGCCCTTCACTCTTGGTGATCTCATCAGCATTCACAGTTTTAATCATAATCTCCTTGGAGATGGCTCCCAGATCCATTTATCCAGCCCTAGTCTCTTTCCCGAGCTCCAGACCTGAATCTTCGGCTGCTTCTTGAACTCCTCCATTGGAATGGCCCATAGGCACCTCCAACATGTCCAAGACAGAACTCCTCGCCAAAATCCGCCCTCCTAGGATCACAGGAGATGAGATTTGTAAATCACTTAGCGCAGTGCCTGGCACATAGTAGGTATTTGTTAGATCCTTGTTCACTTTCCTCCGTCCTCCTCCCCACCTCTTCCCCATTTCTCCTTCTAGTCACCCACATTTTCGGATTTCGTGTCATCCATAACTCTTCACTCCCCCTTATCCACCATGTCCGGTCAGTGGCGATGTCATATTGATTTTTCTTCCACAACGCTCACATCTGTCTCTTCCTCTCTGTTTACCCTGGTTCTGGCCTTTATCATCAGTCCCCTGGAAGCCGAAGCCTCTAGTTGGTTTCCTTGAATCCAGCTTTCCCTGTCTCCACTCTGTCCTCCCCGTACTATGCAGTCATCATAACTGCTCATCCTAAGGCATGGGGCTGCTCCATCCATCAATCCCCTGCTAAGGAAGTATCAGTGACTCCCTAGTGCCATTTCAAACCCTTCTAGGGCTGGCTGTACTCTCACTTTCCCCACTGACTCTTTCTTCCTCCTCCTCACCCAAGCCCCATTTTGGGCCACTGACATGCTTGTTTTTCCCCAGACACAGCGTTCCATCCCTTATTCCGGGTGCCTTTGCAGAGGCTGCTTCCAGGCCTGGAATGCTCCCCCTTGTCACCCAGGACACTTGGAATCTTTGCCTTCATTTTGGGTGTGGCTTGAAAGCCCTCTCCTCCCTGAGGTGTCTCCTAATGTCTGTGCTTCCCACCTTTGGAGCTCTCTCTTCCTCAGAACTTCTGATTTCATTTCTCTGTGTTCATGGCACTTCCCCACAGTTTCCAAGCCCATCACCGAATCTGAGACCATCTAGTCTCACCGCCACACTCCTTTGTTTGACATAGAGGTCAAGTGACTTGCCCAGGCTCACACAGCCAGCCATTAGTAAGGGAATCCAAAGTCAAGATCTCTGACTCCAAATGTAGTGCTCTTACCATTATGCCACACTGCACACTAAGCAAACCGGGCCAGACCAACATTTTTGTTGTTGGCACTTGTGTCAAATCCAGGCCCATCCCTCAATATGCCATGGTGTGTTATTCAGGAATTTTCCAGTATTTCAGTACAATGCATCATGCTTTGTAGATGTAAGATAGTTTAAGGAGGGGGAGAGGACAGGTCATTCTGGTCACATATGGATGGAGCAACAACCTACCCTTGTTTCCTTCCTTGTTGCCAGAAGGCTTTGAAACAGCCAGAGTTCACTTTTCTACCTGTTCTATAAGCAGAGGCTAGTGACTAGCTTTCAATCAGTGTCTGCTGCCTGAGAATCATGTAGGGTTTCATTCAGAACCCCAGTGGTTACTGTCCTAGATTAGAGAGGGAGAAGGTCGAGGAGCTTAAGTCCACAAGTATTCATCCATCCATCCATCCATCCATCCATTCATCTATCCATCCATCCATCCATCCATCCATCCATCCATCCATCCATCCATCCATCCATCCATCCATCCATTCATCCATTCATCCACAATCATTTATTCATCTACAAGCATTCATTCATTCATCCACAAGCATTCATTCATTCATCTACTAGTATTCATTCATGCATGCACCAGTATTCATTAAGTACTCGCTGTGGGTGCTGGGGATACTGAGGCAAAAGGAGAGTCCTTCCTGTCTTTGAGGAGCTTCCATTCTACTGGAATTGGGATGAACCTCTTAGAAGTTATGCTTTTGACTAAATCCCTAATACTCGCTTGAATTCTCGTGGTGTGCCTTTTTCTGGAATAGAAAAACCCCCCAAAAATCTGTTCAATTTAGGATTCTAGTGAATCAGAGCAGCTAGGTGGCACAGTGGATAGAGCACCAACCCTGGAGTCAGGAGGACCTGAGTTCAAATCCAGCCTCAGACACTTGACACTTACTAGCTTTGTGACCCTGGGCAAGTCACTTAACCCCAATTGCCCCCCCCACACACACACACAAGGATTCTAGTGAATCTGAGTTGACAGGATGACATATTTTTGGAGGGAGATTACCTCCAGGAATGGGAACCACGCTTATGGGGGCCCATCATTATCCACAGTGGATTTGCTTTGCTTGACCTTTGCCTCCTCCTTCTTCTTCTTCTTCTTCTTCTTCTTCTTCTTCTTCTTCTTCTTCTTCTTCTTCTTCTTCTCCTCCTCCTCCTCCAAACAAAGAAAACAGCCTCAAGGATATAGTTTAGGCTTTACTGCTCAACACCTAAATAGGACCATAATTCAGCATGGAGCCTTCAAGATGGCTGCCACCCAGGGTACCTGGCTGGGGAAGCTAAATGCATACTGGGTTTTCTCTTCTTTTTCTCTCTCTTTTTTTTCTCTCCTCTTCTTTTTGTGCATTTGGGTGCAGGAAGCACAAGGGAAATTTCTACAAACTCTAGTTCATTGCAGTTCCAAAGCTCTGTGTGCGTGTGTGTGTGTGTGTGTGTGTGTGTGTGTGTGTGTGTGTCTGTGCGCAGGGGGGAGGAAATGGGGAATTGGGGGGGGAGAAACAAAAAGAGAAAGACTGATATAGAGAAAAAGAGTGAGTGGTAGTGAGATATTAAGAGAAACCCAGAGAGAGATTCAGTAAGAGAAACAGATGAAAGAGAGAGGAGAGACAGAGAGAGACAGATAGCAGAGAGACAGATGAGAGAGAGAGAGAGTGTGTGTGTGTGTATACAGGAGGGAGACAGAGATCCTTTTGAATGAATGCCACTGGCTTGGGAAACACAGCTTCAGAGGGACGTGGGAAATGCCGACTGGAGACTGTTGGTCCCCAGAGGCCTTGAATCTTGCTTGCTCACTAGCTGTCGTAGCTGCATTGGGCTTTCTGCAGGCTCTGCCTATATGTCAGAGCAGTAGCAATTTGAGAGAAGTCCAGCCCTGAGACCTGGCGGCTCTTTCTTTGGAGGATGAACCTGAATATGTTCGATCAGAAACTCAATTGGTATGTCTTTAATGAAGCAATGAGGAGGAGGGGATGACTATATCTGCTTACGAAATGAAATATGATAGATAACCAAGCATCGACAGTAGAGGTGCCTGTAGAAGAGAAAACAGGAAATGGAGCTGGAGAGGTAGTGGTGGGGGTGGGGGTGGGGGTGGGGGATGGGGGGGTGGCTCTCAAAGGAAAGCCCTCATGAACAGGTCTCTTCTATTATGCCTGCCCTTTAGCTCTGCCTACAGAATTACTCTGACTTGCTGCCCCAAAAGCTTTGCTAGGGAATGGAGAGACTTGTGTCCTGAGGCCCAGCCTAGTGTGGGCCAAGATGAGGAAACTTTGTGTGGCCTCATCATGGACCATTATGGTATCCCCTGTCATCAAAGATGCCTTCCAGGCAAACCAGCATTGCCATTGCTGGACCTGGTGAGCATAATCGGTTCATCCAGAGCTGGCTTTCTCTAGTAAGCAGGCAACATTATTCGAGTACCCACTGTGTGCTGTTGGCACTTTGGTGAGACCTCCAGGAATGGGAACCACGCTTATGGGGGCCCATCATTATCCACAGTGGATTTGCTTTGCTTGACCTGAAGGAGAAAGCAAGGAGAGATTTTTATCAAAGCTGCTATCAGTCTAACTGCTGCCCCTTACATCAGCTGCCCTCAACAGTCAAAAATGATATTTGGCAGCATGGCTGATGTTCTGCAGAATCCTCAGTGATCAAAGAAGTCATAACAACAACAACAATAATAATGACTAACACTGAATACTGCTTTAAATTTCACAAAGCTCTTTCCATATATCATCTCATTTACCCTTCATTATCTCAGTGTGTTGAATTTATGATCTCATTTACATATATTAGCTCATATTAGACTCAAGGCAAGACTCAGCCTTGACTTATTAAGGCAAGAAAGTGTGCAAATATATCCAAGGGGGAGGAGAGGCTCCACCTTCAACCCTCAGTTAACATGAAAAATAGATTTTGTTTTTCTGGAGTGGATTTCCACACCTGGAGTTCCCCAGTATTTTTTTTTTGGTAGGGCAATGGGGGTTAAATGACTTGCCCAGGGTCACACCGCTAGTGTCAAGTGTCTGAGGTCATATTTGAACTCAGGTACTCCTGAATCCAGGGCCAGTGCTTTATCCACTGCAGTGCCACCTGGCTGCCCTTCCCCAGTACTTTTGGTGTGACTCACCAGTGGATACTCCATCTCCTGACTTGCTCAGATCATTTCCACTGGCTGGCCTCTGTGATTGGCCCTCTCCTCCTCATCTGGGCCTCCTGCCCTCCCACCCCAAATCCCACCTTTTACATGAATCTTCCCTTATCTTAGTCCTTTCCCTCTGAGACTCTCCCCAAACTGTCCTGCCTTGTTTGGAGAGGGTTTTCTGCACATCTATCTCCTCTCCCATTAGACCAAGAGTTTCTGGAGAGCAGGGACTGTTTTCTTCATTTCTCTGTTTCCCCAGCACTTAGTGCCTGGCACACAGTAGGCTAATTGTTGCTTGACTTTCAGATTCCAGCCTTTCCAAAATCTCTTCTTGTTTTCTTTTTCACTAATTGTTTGTTGACTAACTGGCTGACTTTGGGAAAGCTAATTGCCCTTAATTAGTTTTTCCAACCAAGCCAAGGAACCCAATCTGCTAGTTCGAGGTTGGGCTCTGCCTTAGGGGTCATGAGGAATAGTGGAAAAGAATACTGAACTGGAAGTTGGGAGAGCTGGTGCTTCAGGACTTTTGGATCCAAGAAAGCGAGTCCCTTACCTTCTTGTATAAAAAGGGGTTAGCAGGGGCAGCTAGGTAGTACAGTGGATAAAGCACCTGCCCTGGATTCAGGAGGACCTGAGTTCAAACCTGGCCTCAGACACTTGACACTTACTAACTGTGTGACCCTGGGCAAGTCATTTAACCCTCATTGCCCTGCTGAAAAAAAGAGTCATACACAGCTTTCCTCCCTGGAAGGGAAGTAGGGGCACTATTATCATCATCCCCATTTAACAGATGAAGAACCTGAAGGCAAGAGAGGGGGAAGTAAGTGACCCACTCACTGATCCTCACCCCCCAGACTGCCTCGTTGGTGTTTTTTCATCGTATTCCTCAGTTTTATTGTTTGTCCAGTACTGGCTTCTGTCACATATTTACTGTTGGACAATGGCCTGATTCATACATTATCTCTTTTTTTAAGTGCATATTTTTCTATTTTCTAATTTCCTGTTACATATAATTGCAATTTTTAACATTAGGTTGTTTTGTTTTGTTTTGTTTTGTGGGGCAAAGAGGGTTAAGTGACTTGCCCAGGGTCACACAGCTAGTAAGTGTCAAGTGCCTGAGGCGGGATCTGAACTCAGGTCCTTCTGAATCCAGGGCTGGTGTTTTAGCCACTTCAGTGCCACCTAGCTGTCCCTTAACATCAGTTTTTAAAAAATGTTTGGGCTAAAATTTTAAAAATCTCTCCCTCCCCTCCTGCCTAGTGGAGAAGGCGAATAATTTGATATAGCTCATACATGTGCCCAGACTGCCTCCCTTTTGCTTTTGCTACTATTAAATGCTTCTATTCTGCAATCAGGGCCAAACATAGTACTCACTAGCATTTATATAGTGCTTTAAGCTTTTGCAAAGTACTTTACAAACATTATCTAACTTTATCCCCATAATTCTGGGAGGGAGGAGCTATTATAATAATTCCTCATTTTACAGATGAGGAAACTGAGGCAGTCGGTGGTTAAGTGACTTGCCCAGAGCCAGACATCTAGTAAGTGTCCAAGGCAGGATTTGAACTCAGATCTATCCTGAATTTAGATCCAGAGCTCTATCAACTACCACCTAGCTGCCTCTTCTATAATCTGACCACATCTTATCTGACCAATTTCTTCTCCCACTGTTCCTCTACATAGCCCTTCCCTCCCACCAGGATGGTCTGTAACTCTTATTCTGCCTTCTCTGTATGTGCTTGGGCTGTTCCCCCATCCCACCCTGGTCTCCCTGCTCTTACCTCTGACCTGTAACATCCGCAGTCCACACCATGCATTTTGGCCCTCGACTTTGCACTGTCTTGTCTTCCTATCTCCTTGTTTAATTTTTGCCTATCTTGCCCCCCCCCCATCTTGAGCATGAGCCTCACCTGCAGGGTTGGGCACACCGGGTCCATTCTTATCAAGTGATTGATTAGAAACATGGCCACAAAGTCATTGGCGCCCCTACCTACTGGGCTGGAATCTTCTCTGGGTTTGCAGTAGTTTTCCTGTACAAGGATGCTGGCTGCCTAAAGAGACAGGAAGAGCAGTCGGAGGTGATAAAACAGCTCCGGAAACCCCAAGGCTGGGGCTGGCCCAGTTTGGGATGCTGATGTGAAGTGAGATCCTAAGGCCAAAGTCCATTTATTTGCTCCTAAGCCCCTGCCTCCCTCCCCACCAGAAGGAAGGGCCTGGCAGTGGGAGATTTCATGTCAGTCTTTGTTTCTTTGAAAAGAAACAACAAGTATTTGGAAATGAAGAAGCAGAGCTGTCAGGATAGCCGAGGGCCCTGCTGGGGAGCAGCGCTCACTGCTAGTAACCAGAGCAGGCCCCGTGTAGGAAGCTTCCCAGGTGCTGCTGCCACACAAAGAACAAAAGCCTTCTCACTGAGAAGGCGGGCTGCCTGACTGTCTGTTATCCGGAGCTTCTACCCTGGGCCAGGGAGGCCTGGGACTGCACCGCCTAATGGGAACACATGAGGCGAGATGAGGCTTCTGGGGGGAAGTGGCCCACAGGAATTCTGGGAAATGTGATGTTGGCATCTCTCGGTGAGGGGATCTGGGGCTACCACTAGTACCAAACAGTGACCATGAGCTTCAACTCCCAAGGGGAGAAGAACTTTGGAAGAAGTCGGGAAGGAGCATGCTTGCTGACAGAGAGGAAAGAGACAGAGAGAGGAGAGAGACACACACAGAGGGGGGAGAGAAACACACACAGAGAGACACAGAGAGTGGGGAGAGAGAACGGAGAGAGGAGAAAGAGAGAGGGGGGAGAGAGAGAACACACACACACAGAGGAGAGACAGAGACAGACAAAGAGGAAAGAGGGGGAGGAGAGGGAGGAGAGACAGAGAGGAGACACACGCACACATGCAGGCGCCCACAGAGGCCCTCCCTTTCCAGCAGTGGGTCTTTGTGTCTTCCCAGAGGCCAGATCCCACCCTGCCCAAAATGCTGCCTCAGGCTTCCTGCCTCAGTTGTACAGAACCCCACTCTGGAAGCTGCGCCCTGTTCTCCAGCTTCCTGTCTTGTCTTGTCCTGTTACTGACAGACCCCAACTTTCCCTTTCTGTTCTCCTCCAGCATGTCCCCCATCCCCACCCCGGCCTTTCCTTAATGTATTGGCTGTGCTGGCAACTTGTCTATGGTGATGGGTGTTCATGTGTGCTGGGCTCTCTCTCTCTCTCTCTCTCTCTCTCTCTCTCTCACACACACACACACACACACACACACACACACACACACAATTGATCAGTCAATCAACAAACATTTATTAAGTACTCACTATGTTCTCAGTGTGATGCTGGGCATTGGGGACAGAAAGCCTGAAGCAAAGCAGTCTTTAATCTCAAAGAGCTCTCATTTTAGTGGAGGAGCTCAGATGCTTAAAAAAGAAAAAAGAATGAATGTTGACCAGCATTCATTATTCTCTCTCACATGCACTGCCCTCCCTCCTCTGAAAGATACAAGCTGTGTGACTCTAGGCAAGTCGCTTAGCCACTGTTTGCCTCAGTTTGCTCATCTGTCAAATGGGTTCATGATAGTATCCACCTCACAGGGTCATTGTTAGGACCAGATGAGATAGTATTTGTAACTTGCTTAGCACAGTGTGTGGCACGTAGTAGGCGCTATATAAATGCTTCTTCCCTTTCCTTCCCTTCTCCGCTAACCTCCCACTGAAAAAAGAAAATAGAAAAATGAGCCCCTTCTTACAGATATACAAAACCAACTCCCTTATTGGTCTTATCCCAAAATGCACGGCGGATGTGTTCCTCCCTGGTGAGGAGTGGGGGGAGATGCGCATGCCCCACTTCGTCCTCTGGCTTCGTGCCTCATCACAGAATTGATAGGCATTCTAAAGTCTTCTCCAGTTGCCTTTCTCTGTGATGCAGTTGGCACTTTCTAAATTGCTCCCCCTGCCCATTCTCCTCACTTCCCTTGGCATCAGTTCAAGGTAGGCCCAGCTTTCTCTGAAACTGTCCATTTTGTCCTTTCTCACGGCACACTGACGTTCAGTTCCATTCATGTACCCTAATTTGTAATTCCCCAATAGGTGGGCATCCCCTTAGGGCCCAGGTTGGGGATACTGTGAAACCTTTCTTTGTATGTTTGGGGCCTTTTCCTCTTTTCTGATGTCTGTGGGATATGGGCCCAATAGCAGCGTCCCTCACAGGTCTTAAGAGTACATCCAGTCTTGTGGCTTTGGGGACGCAGTCCTAAATTGCCTTCCAGAATGGCTGGGCCAATTCACAGGTCTCCCTGGAGTGTCTCTTTGTGCCTGTTTTCTCTCAGGCCCTCTCCCATGTGCCATCCTAATGAACAGATTCTAATGCACGCCGCACACGCATGCACACACACACACACACACACACACACACACACACACACACACACCCCTGGCTTCATCCTTGGGTGCTCATGCTCCCAGGTCATAGTATTAACATTGATAGCCACTGAGGCCAGGGAGGTAGGTGTGTTTTCCAGGAGTGTGGCAAACTCCAAGAGGAGAGAATTGAAGCCACTGAACCACAGAGGGGCCAGGCGTGTCCTTGCCGTCATCCTTGGGTCACATTCGTGAGGGTTAAAGGAAGACATGTGGTCAGTCCGGGAGGCCCGCTGCCATCCCCACCTCAAGTTCTCACCTGGGGCAGCCGGGAGGATTTTTTGTGACTAGGAGAAGGGGGAGCCAAGCTTTCTTCTGTGACTTACTGAGCTGTTCTGGGATGGGGGCAGCACAGGGAAGAGATGACACAGCCTGCTTGGGTGGGTGTCACTTCCTAGGGTGGAGAGTGTTTGAATGGAGAAGTGAAACACAGATCTCTTTTTTGAAAATGGCATAAGTCTTATTCTCTCCTCTTCTCTCTTCTTTCTCTCCCCCCTCCCTCTCTTCTCCCTCCCCCCTTCCCCCCTCACCCGAATTAGGATGAGAATTGCCGGACAGTCCCCCTCAGTGGCCATGTGGGGTTTGACAGTTTGCCCGACCAGCTGGTGAATAAATCCGTCAGCCAGGGTTTCTGTTTCAACATCCTGTGTGTGGGTGAGTATTTCCATATCAGGAAATTCTATTACGGAATGGGGCTTTTTAATGGCAGGCCGAAGCTTTGTAGGTAATTAGGTTAAATGATGTGGCGGCCCCATCTCATTGGGATGGCTTTATTGTGATGCTTTTTCTAGCTCCTCACCTCGATTGTTTTCACAGGCAGCCGCTCTCGCCTTGGCTGCACTTGACGGTTGTCCTGGCCAAGAGAGAAGGAGAATTATGGGGCTGAGCCATGTGGGACAGCGCTGCCTGAGACCCCATGGAAATTCTGCAGGGGCCTGGCAGGCTCATCACTCTGCTGCCAAGTTTATTTTTACCAAAGCTCTCCTTAACAGCAAACAGGAGCCAGCATACGATTGGGAGGGAGTTAATTGGCCTAAGCCCCTTACCTCCACACTGAGGAACCTTGCTTGCCTAGGAGCTGGGGGTGGCGGGGTGAGTTCTGTTGGCCACGACACCCCCTTGCCCCGGGCATGGCTGCCCTGGCCCAGTTGGGGGGGGGTCTGCCAGCACTGGGACCCCGCCATTTTCTGAGTGGAGGCCTGTTTCATCATCTTCAGCAGAGGGACTTAACCTCGCTCAGCCAGTTGTTGAGGTTTGGGAATCAGTAAGCATTTCGGAAGCACCTACTTTGTGCCATCAGGCTCTGTGCTACACTCTGGGCATACAGAGCCAAAAACCCAGTGGTCTGGCCTCCATGAGATGCCATTCTAAATCAAAGAACACACACATACATTCTATGTGTATGTGTAGATACATGTGTACAGTCCCTTGTTCTCATACATATGTGTGGATGTATGTATATGCATATGCATATATGTGGATGTATATAGATATAGATGTATACAGAGAGAGAGAGAGAATGAATATGAGGAGTTAGGAGGCAGGGCAGGGAGGCAGGATTTGAACCTAGGGCTTCCTAACTCTCAGGCTGATACCTCTACCCATGGTATCACACTGCCTCTAAGGCTTTATACAGATCCTAGGCAAATGTGATTTTACAACATTCAACCCAATATTAGAGCCTATCCAGATCTGTTGAGTTCCTGAATCTGTCAGCCTGTGGTGATAAGACAGAGAAGGGGAGATAGGGAGAAAGAGAGAGACAGATACAGAGAGGGAAAGAAAGACAGAGACAGAGAAAAGGAAAGATAAAGAGAGACAGAGAGAGGGAAAGACAGACAGAGACAGAGACAGAAGGAGAGACAGACAGAGAAACAGAGACAAGAGAGAGGGAAAGGGGGCAGCTAAGTGGCGCAGTGGATAGAGCACCGGCCCTGGATTCAGGAGGACCTGAGTTCAAATCCGGACTCAAACACTTAACACACACTTACTAGCCGTGTGACCCTGGGCAAGTCACTTAACCCCAATTTGCTCACCGAGAGAGAGAAAGAAAGAGAAAGACAGAGACAGCCAGACAGACTGACTCTTCTTATAAATTGAATACAAGGCCACCTTGGGCATCTCTCACTTCTTCCCCTTCCTCTTTCCTCCCATGGCCACTGCCCTGTGAAGGCCTTTCTTGCCCACTGCCTGGGCCACGGCAGAAGCCTCCTCAGGGGTCTCCCTGCCTCCATTCTTCCCTCTTCTGTCCCATCCATCACAGTGAGGTCAGACTCAGAAGATCTGGAGCTGGATTTGGAGCCAGAAGAGATCTTTGCGGCTCTGGAGCCCAACGCCCTCATTTTACAGATGAGGGGTCTGAGGTTCAGAGAAGTTATGTGACTGTCCCAGGGACACGCAGGGGCAAGATTTGAACCTGGGTTTTCCTGACTCCAATTCCAACACTTTTCCCATTATACCGCACTGTTTCTCTCCCTTATTCTTCAGTCTGATCATGTTCCTCCTCTGTTCAAAACCAAATCTACCAAATCTTGACTTGGCATTCAAGGCTTTTCACCATCTGGCACCAGCCTACCTTCTGAGTGTTATGTCATAATCCTTTAGAGGCAGCTGGGTGACCCACTGGTTGGAGCACTGGGCTTGGAGTCAGGAAGAATCCATGTTGTTCAAATGTGGCCTCAGACACTAGCTGTATGACCTTGGGTGAGTCACTTTGTCTCTGCTTGCCTCAGTTTCCTCACCTGTAAAATTGGGATAATAGCACCTACCTCACAGGGTTTCTGTGAAGACCAAGCGAGATCACGCTTGTAAAGGGATTAACATAGTGCCTGGGACATAGAAGCCACTCAATAAATTCTTGCTTCCTTCCTTTCTTCCCACTTCTCCCCTCCATGGGGCAGAACTCTAGCAAAACTGGCTTATAAGCCGTTCTGTCTCCTCTCCATGTCTGGTGCTTTCCCCCAACCATGCCTTTGCTCCTGCTGTGGCTGTGCTTGGCAGCCTGGCTAGCGCACACACTCATCTGTGCCTCCTCTGTTCCCTTAGGCCCCTGCTCATATGGCACCTGCTCCATGAAGTCTTCCCTGATTGCTCCCCAAAAGCTTCTTTTGCCTGGGCTTACACGATCTTCACTAATCATCCTGTGTCAGTGCTCTGTGAGTGCGCATGTTGCATTCCTTAGTGCCAGCCTGGCGGCGGCACCATGCCAATGGAAGCTGCCCTTTTCATCGCTCCTCTCCTCAAGGCCTGCTGGGCCGCCTCATGGCCCCTGGTTCCCCAAACACTCTGCCAACCCTGGCAAAGGCATTGAGGGGAGAAGCAGCATTGGATTGGCTATCTCTTGGCTAAAAATAAGAGAGGCTCGGCACTGGCTTGGCCATGAGGGGATGAATATTTGGGGCCACATTACCATGTGGTTGTAACTTGCTATAGTGGGATCAGTACTGTCCTCAGAGGCAGGAGCCTTTGGTTGGAAGTCCCTCTCAGACCAACACTAGCTGTGAGCTCCGGGGCCTCAGTTTCCTCCTCTGTAAGATGAAGAGGCTGAACCAGACAGCCTCTGAAGCCCCTCCAGCTCTACCCTCTGAAGACTTTGTCTCCTCTCTCTTGAATCTCCCTGGGAGCTGAGTGGAGGCCTGTGCACAAAGGACAGTAATGTCTTCTCATATTCCGTGAATCACCTCACCTCATTCTTTCTCACTAAGGGTATACAAGCATGCTACCCCGGTTACTGCTGTTCACAGCACCAGTCAGCAGACCACCAGTGTCGCTAAGCACTAATCAGAGAGAGAGAGATCTCAAAGAAGACCTTCCTCTCTGGAACCTTCAGTTTCTTCCTGTGTTAAAGGAAAGGAGCAGAGCTCCGAGGCCCCTGAGGTCCCTGCCTCCTCTGGTGCACTCGGGTTCTGTGGATCCAGCTGGGTCATCAGAGGCCCCGAGGCTCTTCTCCTGTCCCAGCCAGTGCACTAGAGGGAAACTGAGCTCTAAGACCCAGTAGGTAACCTGCTTTTTAAAGCCAGACTTGACAGGACAAAAGTCTAGTGAAATAGTCCAGGAGCTCTTGCAGGGATTTAACCAGCGTTTTGGTTGGGAAGGAATCTTGGTTGAGTCCCAGTCAGTCAGAGGGATGGGGACTGATAGGAAGCAGGGCAAAGGGCAGTAGTGCCATCAGTCCTTATAGTCCCAAAGTAAAAGATTGTGGGATCTGGAGTTAGATGGGGAAGAAAGAGCCTTTGAACTGATCTAATCTAACCCATTTGTAAAACAAGGGAGGGAGGAGGGAGAAAATGAGGCTCAGAGGGGTAAGTGCCCAAGGTAACATGGAACTGTAGGGATTAATGAGGGCTATTCACCATGGGGAGGTGTAGATCGAGGAGGACTGGTTAACACCATAGGCTGACAGACTCAAGATCTTAAAAAGATCTGGACAGGCTCCAAGGTTGGGCCGTGTCATAAAAACTCACATTTACCAGGCATTTGTGTTGTCTTAGAGTCAGGAAGCCCTTTGACCCATTCTGGCCATATGATGTTGGGCACTTGCCCCTTAACCTCTCTAGAATGAGAAGTTGCAGAGCAGATGCCCGTCTGCATTAGTAGAGGAAATTTCCTGACTGGGAGTTCCCTACACCAATGAAATTGCAGGTCTAGCCTCCCCAAAATGAAGTCTCACACTTGAGTCCCAAGCAGTTACTTCACAAGTAGATGGTGAAGGTAAGAATAGGCATCAGTTTGTCTGAGAAAGATCCGGGGTCATAGTGGACTGCAAACTCAATATATATCAACTGTGATATAGTAGCCCAAAAAAGTCCCCCCAAACTAAGGCTGTTTTGAGCTTAGACTACAACAGGGAGGCGTAGTATGTGGAATGGGGGTTGTCTTGGTTTCCTCTGTCCCGATTAAACTACATCTGGAGTATTATGTTCTGGATACCAAATTTTAGGAAGAGCATTGATAAACTGAGGAATGTCCAAAGGAGAGTAACCAGAATGGTGAAGGGCCTTAACATCATGACCCACAAGGAGCAATGAAAGGCACCAGGAGTGTTGGGCTTGGGGAAGAGAAGCCTTGCTGGGTACATCAATAGTGAAGCTGGCATAGCTGTCTTCAAGTGTTTGATGGGTTCCTTATGAAAGAGGCATTAGGCTGGTTTTGTTTGCCCCTGGAGTGAGATGAGGAAACTGAAGCTCAGAGAGAGATGAAGTGACATGTCCCTCTGGGGGTCATGAATAACAGAAGCCAGAAAGTAGTGAGCTCCCCCTTCTTGGAGGTCTCCAAGAAGAGCCTGGATGCCCACTTCTCAAGATGCCATCAAGGGCATTCTTGCTCCAGGATGCCCTAGACCACATGGCCATTGGGGGAGAAGGGGACCATCCACATTAGAGTTTCTGGAATTCCATGGGTGTCTTTCTTACTCTCATGCTCTCATACCATGAGCTTAGAAACTTCACCAGCCCTGAGGAGCCTGGCAAGGTAGAGAGAGAGCGAATAGAGAAGCAGGGAAAAGAAAGGAGAGAAAGATGGCAGGGAGAAGAACATGAGTGCAGTGGGGGAGTATCGGTTGCGACTCTTCAGAATCTCTCACTCTAAGGAGTCCCCCTCATTCTGAGTAGCTTCCTGTCTGATGGATAAAACCACAGTCAGCCCTCTTGGATAGACTCTCCACCCAATGGGAAAGTTGGAGTTTCTGGGTCTTTGCCCATAATACAAGACGCACGTGTGGAACATAGAGAAGGTACATACCGTCCAGGCTGAGACGGAGGACTAAGATTTATAGCATCCATATGTTGGGACGGCTCCAATGTCAAATATATGAGAAGCGATGGAAGAAACCAGAGGTGCTTAGCCTGGAGAAGAGAAGCCGTGGGAGGGGACAGGATAGCACCCTTCAAATGTATCATGAAAGAGAGTTCAGATTTAGGAAAGGGTGATAGATTTAGAGCTGAAGCTAGAGCTATTACCTGTATTTTCTTTTCTTTTTTTAAATTAATAAAGTATTTTATTTTTTCCATTACATGTAAAGATAGTTCTCAACTTTTGTTTATACAAACTTTACAATTTCAGATTTTTCTCCCTCCCTCCCCTCCTTCCCCCCTCCCCTAGACAGCAGGTAATCTGATATAGGTTTTATATATATATATATATATATATATATATATATATATATATATATACACACATAATAACATTAATCCTATTTCTGCATTAGTCATGTTATAAGAGAAAAAATCAGAGCAATGATGAAAAACCTCAAAATAGAAAAAAACAACAGCATCAAAAACAAAAGAAATAGTATGGTTCAATCAGCATCTATACTCCACAGTTCTTTTTTTTTTTTCTTGGATTTGGAGATCCTCTTCCATCACAAGTTCCCTGGAACTCTTCTGTGCCATTGCATTTATTACCTGTATTTTCTTTCCCCTTCAAATACAAAGCTAGGGCCAGCTAGGTGGCGCTATAGTGGATAAAGTGCAGTGCCTGGAGTCAAGAAGACTCATCTTCCTGAGTTCAAATCTGGCCTCAGACACTTACTGTGTGACCCTGGGCAAGTCACTAGTCCAACCTCTTTATTTGGCAGAAGAGAAAACTGGGGTTTAAAGAGGTCAAAGTATTTCCTTACAGTCATACAATCTATCTAAGGTAGGATTCGAACCCAGGCCTTCTTGGCTCCAAGTCCAACATTCTGTCCTCTAGGTCATGTTGTCTCTCACTTGTTCTCCTTGACTCTAAAAGGCAGAACCTAGGAGCAGCAAATGTCTAATACCGAGAGCCAGATCTGGGCTTGATGTTAGAAAAAGCTACTAAAAGTAGGAGAGGACTGGGAGAGGAGTCAGCCCAAGGAAGGACGGAATCATTTGTCAGGGATGTGTGTGGAGGGGATTCTTGGTCAGGTATGAGCCTCTGAGACCCCTTCCTGTTCAGAGATTCTGGGAGTCTTCAGAAACCCACAGAAGGATACGAGACCAAGAGCCATGGCTGATGGAGGGAGAGTTCTCCAGAAGCATGGTGCTTGCTTAGGAAAATCTGAGCTGGTACAATATCCCTCTGTGCTGTGGCTGTTGGATTTCTAGCGTGGGTGGAATGGGCAGTGTACTTCACGTAGGGTGGTGGCGACATTGGCCCACATTCCTTTTGGTTCTAAAACCCATAGGTACTAACAAGTTAGGAAAAAAAATCTCTGGTGAGGCCATGGTCTGGGTACTAGAAATGTGATCTCCTACTTAGGCGCCCTGGTCCCCACTTACTGTCTGGATTGACTTCCTCTTCTCCCGGTTTTGGGGGTGACTCATTCCAGCCAACTGGCCAAGTCTGCCACCTCTCAGATATACTAGGCAGGTGGCCCTCAACAAACGTTTCCAGGGGCCAAATACTTTCCCTTGCTCTGGAGGGGGGAAAAAACGGCTAGTGTTGGTGGGTTTTTTCTGCTAATGGGTTTTGCAGACCCTGGATGGAAACAAGATCTGCCTGGCATCATTCCTATGCACCCTGTCTGCTAAGCACATTAGCAGCCTGGCCCAGTGGGGTGGGAGGGGGGCCAGGTGGGGGTGGAGAAGGAAGGACATGAGGCTTTGGAGCTCTGGTTCCAGCTTCAGAAAGGATGGGAAGGATGGCCCCCTGCTCCTGGCTGAAGCATGAAATGGGGAGGAGGGGATGCGAGCCAGTTCAAGGACTCTCTGTCTCTGCCCCTCTTTATCTCTTCTCATTTTTCTTTAGAATTTCTATAGTCTTGTCAGGTCTCCGCGACCTAGCTCCCTCTTCTCTTCTCTTCTCTTCTCTTCTCTTCTCTTCTCTTCTCTTCTCTTCTCTTCTCTTCTCTTCTCTTCTCTTCTCTTCTCTTCTCTTCTCTTCTCTTCTCCTCTCCTCTCCTCTCCTCTCCTCTCCTCTCCTCTCCTCTCCTCTCCTCTCCTCTCCTCTCCTCTCCTCTCCTCTCCTCTCCTCTCCTCTCCTCTCCTCTCCTCTCCTCTCCTCTCCTCTCCTCTCCTCTCCTCTCCTCTCCTCTCCTGATTTCTCATTTATACATACATATACCACACACACATTCACCCATACCCAGGGCTGGTTGATAACCTCTTTTGTTGTTGTTTAGTCATTTCAGTTGTGTCCAATTCTCCCTGACCCCATTGGGGGTTTTCTTGGCAAAGATGCCAGAGTGCTTTGCTATTTCCTTCTCCGGCTCATAGGACAGATGAGGAAACTGAGACAGACAGGGTGAAGTGACTTGCCCAGGGTCACCCAGCTTGAAGTGTCTGAGGCCACTCAGATGCTTTTGAACTCAGGAAGATGAGTCTTCTTGACTAAAGGCCCCCACACTCTATCCACTGAAGCGCCACTTAGCTGCCCCTAACTTTGTCTTTAAAGGGGAGAGAAAATACTGATAATAGCTTCTTGCATAACCACATATTGCCCCCCACCCCTAGCCTCAGCCAGCCACCTCCCAGGGTTTACCATTGGGCCTGAGGGCACCAGTCAAAGAAAGGGTGAAGGTTCTACTCCTGGGAAAACAACTCAAATCTCACTTAGACAACTCTCTGCATCCTTCGTCTGAGGATGCTGTCATACAATGGAGCCTGTGTCTCAGGTACCCTGGCCTAAAAGGAGGGCTGGAAGGTGTTCCCTTCTCAGCTTATCATCCACTCCTATAGCTCTCATCTTCATTTTCTCTCCCTCTGCCCCCCCACCAGACCCCCATTCCTAAACGGCCCTCTTGTTTGGCAGCTCTGCCTCAGTCATCCAAAGACTGTCCCATGGGACTCCCTCCTACTCTCCTCCTCCCCCCTCCCATTGAAATGTAAGCTACTTGAAAGCAGGGATGAGTTTGGGTTGGTTTTGGTTTTTTACCTTTTTTTGTATCTCTAGGGCTTAGCACGGTGCCTGGCACATAGTTAAATCCTTGGCAAATGTTGATGTTGATCGACAGAAAATGACTTGTGAAATTGAAATATGTTTTCATTTCTGCTATATAATTTGTGGTTTTAATGGTATTATTTGGATATTCATGATGGCTAATTGTCTCCCCTGCTGCAGAAGTGAAAGGCAATCTCAGTGAAATTCTCCAAAGGTGAAGGTCAGAAACAGTGCTGGGGAGCACCAAAGGACCTGCACAGTCAACCAGCTGGGATGGACAGCTCCTGACTTGATCAGGAGGGTCAGGCATGGGGGTAGAGCAGAAAGAACAGTGGATTGGGAGTAGAAAAATTGAGGTTCCAGCTGTGCCCCTAGAGTCCACTAGCTGCCAGACCTTGGGGAATAAGAGAAGGGAATCCACATTTATTAAGCACCTACTATGCGCCAGGCACTGACTCAACCAATATTATTTCATTTGATCCTCAAGGTGTAGGTACTATTATTACCTCCATTTTATAATTGTGAAAACTAAGGCAGACAGAGGTTAAGTGACTTGCCCAGGGTCACACATCTAGTAAGTGTCTTGAACCACATTTGAACTCAGATTCTACTGACTGCAGACCCAGTGCACTGAGCCACCCAGCTGCCTTGGACTGGTTATCACTTAAAATAGGAATGACAATATTAAGTCAGTGCTTCAGGCCTCTGGGGCCTCAGTTCCCTCTTCTGTAAAATGAGGGCGTTGAATGTCTTGAGAATCTTGAAGACTCTTTTAATTCAATTTATTAGGCACCTCCAGGGTGTTAGGGCACTGGGGATAGAGATAAATAAATCTCTATATAAGTAAAATATATAATATCTATTTCATATATATATATATATATACATACATACATACATATATCAATCTCTGCCTTTAAGGATTGTATATTGTACTCAGGCATACAACATGTAGACCACTAAGAAGGGGAGAAGTAGAGGGGAGAGAAGGAAAGAGGAAGAGACATACAAAATGACTAATATGGGAGGGGCAGCTAGGTGGAGCTGCAGTGGATAAAGCACTGGCCCTGGATTCAGGAGGACCTGAGTTCAAATCCAGCCTCAGACACTTGACACTGGCTATGTGACCCTAGGCAAGTCACTTAAGCCTCATTGCCCTGCCAATAAAAAAAAAATGTAAAGACTAATATGGGAATGTTTTACATAATTGCACATGTATAACCTATATCTGATTGTTTATTGCCTCAGGGAAGGGGAAGAAGGAATAGAATTTATAACTCAAAACTTTAAACAAAAATGTATTAAAAAAGAAAGGAAAGGGGCAGCTAGGTGGTTCAGTGGATAAAGCACCAGCCCTGGATTCAGGAGGACCTGAGTTCAAATCCAGCCTCAGACACTTGACACTTACTAGCTGTGTGACCCTGGGCAAGTCACTTAACCCTCATTGCCCTGCCAAAAAAAAAAGAAAGAAAGGGAGAGAGAGGAGGAAGAAACAGAGGAGAGGTAAGAGAAAAAGAAGAGAAAAGGAAAGAGGAGAGGGAGAGACAAACAGGAGAAAGATACAAAGAAGAAGGGAGGGAGAAAAGAGAGGGGGGAGAGAAGGAGAGGAGTGGGAGAAAGACTGAGTTTGAGAGAGAAAAATTCTTGGCAGAGAGGGAGGATCATGCCGGACCATGATGCATTAGGGCTGAAATAGCTAGCAGGCCACTGTGAAGGGAAATTATATGAGATAAGGCGGGAAAAGTAGCGGGGGAACCAGAGTATGAGACTTTAAATTCCAGTCTGAGGAGTTTGTAGTTTATCCTCAAATCAACAGGAAGCTGGTGAAGGTTTTGAAGTGGAGCTGAGGGCCAGAGACATGATCAGTTCTGTGTTTTAGAGATATCACATTAGTCCAGAGGCGTTAAATATGTAACTATCGGCGGTGGGGGGGGGGGGGTGGTGGTGGTGGTGTCTCCAACACTCCTAGCACACCCAAACCAGATTAAAATGTAATTGGGATTGGATTAAATCTAGGTCCTAATAAACATAGGTTATTTTGGTGATACCCAATCATTTCAATTATGAGAATGTTGAAATTAATTATCTAGTTCTAGTATTAGCTCATTTCTGACTCGGGACATGAAAGAAACATTTTTTCATTGCTGTCATAAAAGAAGCTGCCTATTGTGTTGCCTGAAGCTTATAATAAAGCACCCCAATCTTATGTAAAAATTTGAAAAGCCCCCCCAAATGTAATTGAGAAATATGTAACAAAATAAAAATACAATAAAACCTAGATAACATTCCTCTTTAAAAAGCTACTACTATGTTGACATGGGGTAGCTAGGTGGATAGAGAGCTGGGCCTAGAGGCAGGAAGGCCTGAGTTCAAATTCAGCCTTACACATTTATTAGCTGTGTGACCCTGGGCAAGTCACTTAACCCTCATTGACCCCACCAAAAAAACAAAAAAAAAGAATTACTTTTATTGTGGGCAGCTAGGTGGCTCAGTGGATAAAGCACTGGCCCTGGATTCAGCAGGATCTGAGTTCAAATCTGGCCTCAGACACTTGACACTTACTAGCTGTGTGACCCTGGGCAAGTCACTTAACCCTCATTGCCCCACAAAGACCAAAAACAACCCCCCCCAAAACAGTAAAAGCTTATGTCTATCTATTTTATATATCTATATACCCAGGGTCGCGTGAAAAAGGGTCTTGAGTGGAAAAAGTTGAAGAAGCCCTGGTCTAGTCAGTAGTCAATAAGCATTGCTAAGCACTTCCTACATGCCAGGCCCTGTGCTAGATTCTGGAATACGTAGAAAGGCAAAAGGGGCATCCTGTCCCCAAAAAGTTCACCATCTAATGTGAGAGATAAGCAGAGATGTGCACAAACAAGCCATGTCCAGGATCGATTGAAGCTGGTTGATAGAGAGAAGGCCCTTGCATGAAGGGGAATCAGGGAAGGCTTCCTGTAGAAGGTGGAATTTTTAGTTGGGACCTGAAGGAAGCCAGGAGGTGGCAATGTGGGAGTCAGGGGCTGGGAGCCGGGGGGTGGGGGGGATACTCAGAGCTGGTGGTAAAGAGGTCATGAAGGGTCTATGGCAGTAATGGCAGGCCCCTGGGGCCTTTGGATTTTCCAGGGGAGACGGGCGTGGGCAAGTCCACCCTCATGGACACACTGTTCAACACCAAGCTGGAAGGGGAAACGACCACCCACTACCTGCCTGGCGTCCAGCTCCGTTCCAACACCTATGACCTCCAGGAGAGTAACGTGGGGCTTAAGCTCACAGTGGTGAGCACTGTGGGCTTTGGAGACCAGATCAACAAGGAGGACAGGTGAGGCAGAGAAGGGGCTGGCTGGCCAGGTTGGGCCTCTCAAGGTTTCTGTGCAGAAGGCAGGACAGGGCTTCCCTGGGGAGTGAGCCCATAGGCCATCTGGGTCTCCCAGGTTACCTCCAAGGGAGTGCCTTCCATTCATTCAGATACAGGCTGATTCCTGGCTTCCTTATGTGTCATCTTAGATCTTTCCCCAGAGCTCCCTGTCATGTCATCCCAAAGTGGATTTGTCTCTAGCTCCAGGCCTGCTTCTTTCCCCAGCTGTCCCCCCTGCCCCAGGTCATGTACAGTTTAATATCCTGAATCCCCCTACAATTAGGGGGGCGGGGGAGTGCATTCCAAGGCTAAATAGAAGAGATTTTTGTTTTAGTTGAGGCCTGGGATTATCTGCCCCATCCCCCACCTCCATACACAGACTGTGAATAATGGAGAGTCTGCTGGAACAGGAAACACTTTCACTTGTCTTCCTGTTCCTTTCCTTTCCTTTTGTGTTCCTCCCAAGGGAGTACCTAAGGGAAGGAAAGGCAGCATTTTCAGATGTGCTATTCCCCTTTCCCCAAGCCGCCTTTTACAAAGTGTAGCCTTTCTTTCCCCAGACACCATTCCTTCTCTCCTAAAATCATTGAATCATAGAAGGTCACTTAGGGCAGAGGTGTCAAAACTCCCAAACCAGATTAAAATGCAATTGGGAGATGTTTAACAAAAATTTTTAGAGATAGAATATAACATAGATAATGTTAATTTGTGGTTTTTAAAGTCAATATGGGTTGGCATCTAGTCCAACCTCCTCCTTTTACTGAGAAGTCAAGGAAGAAGTCCAGGAGTCAAGTGAATTGCCTAGGGAGCACCCAAATCCTGGGTCACTTGACTACTAGGCCAGGGCCCTTTTATTTACTCCTACCAAATTGGAAGAATAATGGGCCAAAGTCCATCCTCTTTCCCCCCACCCCCACCCCCCATAAGGTTTTAGTGTAGTGGCAGCTAGGTGGTACTATAGTGAAAGAAGTGCCAGGCCTGGAGTTAGGAAGACCTGAGTTCAAATCTTGCCTCAGACACTTAACTAGCTGTGTGACCTTGGGCAAGTCAATCAACCACTGTTTGCCTTGGTTTACTCAACTCTGAAATAACAGCACCTCCCTCAAAGAATTGTTATGAGGGTCAATTGAGATAAAATTTGTAAAACACATAACACAGGATTTGGTACATAGTAGGTACTATATAAATGCTTATTCCTTTCCCCTCCTTCCTAGAGCTGGACTTGGATCCAGGAGGACTTGGGTTCGAATCCTACCTTTGATGCTTACTAGCTATGTGACCCTAGGCAAATCACTGTACCACTCTCAGTTGGACAAGATGGGCTGTGAGGTCCCTTACAGCTCTAGATCTGGGAGCCTATGAGCAAAAGCCCCGAAATAGCAATGATCCTGTACATTGTAGCTACCAATGAGACGGTTAGAATGACTTGACTGGAAGGTCATTGGCCTATTTGGGAGGAATGGAAACTAAGATGGTTCAAGCTTTAGGAGAGTGGAGTCTGGAAGAACTGAGTTCAAGTCTCACCTCAAACACTAGCTCTGTGACCCTGGGCAAATCATTTAAATTCTCCTGGCCTTGCTTTTCCCCATCTTTAAAACAGGGATATGGTGAGCACCTATATCACAGGACCATTCTGAGGCTCAAATGAGGTCGCATAGGACTTTACAAGTATTCTAGCACTACGCAGTGCTAACTCTTGGCATGAAGGTTGGGAGAAGGCCAGGGGGGCCTCTCTGACGGCGTTGTCGTCCATCTGGCAGCCATGCTTTCTCCTCTTACCTTTTAGCTACAAGCCCATTGTGGAGTTCATTGATGCCCAGTTCGAAGCATACCTTCAGGAGGAGCTGAAGATCCGGAGGGTGCTGCACAGCTATCACGATTCCCGCATCCATGTCTGTCTGTATTTCATCGCCCCCACGGGCCACTCCCTGAAGTCTCTGGACCTGGTGACCATGAAGAAGCTAGACAGCAAGGTACTGGGCTGCAAGGCAGCTGGGTGATCTGCTAGCCACAGGCTGATCAAGGGGAACTCCTGCTAGATGAAGAGCCTTGGCGGCCTCTCCGAGCTTCATCATGGCTCTCACATTCCCCTCAGCAATGTGGGACAGCCACAGCCGGCCACCCCTTATCTAGCATGATAATGGCCCTGATCCACACCCTGCCTTCCTTTCCCACTAGTGAGGCTGGGCCTTCTCCTCCTTCCCTGGCCCCTCAGGGAACAGGGACACCTGTGGTGATGGTTGGCAGGGCTCTGGAAGCAAGGCATTGTGCCCTCTCCAGCAGGTGAAAGCCTCTCTCCTCCCCTATGACCGCTTGTTGTCAGAGAAGGCTCTGCTCATTCATTTCCACATGAAGGTGACTGACTAGGTTAGGGGGGTCCTTCTCTTTGGAGGGAGGAAGATACATTTGAGCCTCTTCTAACACTGGAAGGAAAGGCCTTGCCTTAAGCACCAGAGAGTAGGTGTGGGTGGTTTGAGAAGAGGAGCAGCAGGGGCACTACTCCTGCCACCCAGAAATCACCACATTCAAGGCGTGGGCTTTTTCTCTGTCCTGGACATTTGGGCCTAGCTCATTGGCCATTGAAGGTCGTCCCCTTTGATGAAAGTCTCCAGTGCTAGGTATTGATTCTCACCAAGTCCATTCTTCATTGTCCTGGAAGTAAGAGAGGGAGGCAGGATACCCCGTCTCCCCTCCATGACCCTTTGCGCCTGCCATCTTCCAGCCCCACTAGCCCTTGTCTCCTCTACAGGAGTTGCTAGGTTTTCCATTATCCCAACCGGGAGTCTGCTCTCCTGATATAGATCATAGATCTGACTCGACCTTCTGACCTCAGCTACTTAGAATTTAGGACATCCCAAAGCTCCAGATTATTGACCACAGACTGGCTTTTCATCACTTTCCCTCCCACAGGTCAACATCATCCCCATCATTGCCAAATCAGATGCTATTGCCAAGAGCGAACTAACCAAGTTCAAAATAAAAATCACAAGCGAGCTGGTGAGCAATGGAGTACAAATCTACCAGTTCCCTACTGATGATGAGTCGGTGGCTGAGCTCAACGGGACCATGAATGTGAGTCAGAGATCCGAGGTTCAGCTTGAGGGATATGGGGTCATCTCCAAAAGGGAAAACTGCATTCTATTGTGGGAGCAGCCAGGCAGCTCTTGACAATCCAAGTTCAGGGAGTGTGGCTAACACAAAGGCAGGCCAGCAGGGTAGGCTGACGATGTTCTGCTGGCCATAGGAGCTTCCACATGACTAGAACCTGATGTGAGCTTGACCACTGGTGAGGCAGCTAGGTGGTACTGCAGTGAGCAGGGTGCCAGGCCT